>NC_140927.1:26411538-27011538 GCF_045865225.1 Trachurus japonicus | reverse complement strand
GATTCAGGACTTAATACTACATTTATTGTCACTGCATGGCAGAAATGTACAACAAAATTCTATAAATTCCTCTTGTAAGGTGCTTAAGAAGACACACATACATCACACACACACACACACAATAATAAGTAACGTGTAAGAAGTTAAAAAGACACAAAATAGATTGCACTTAAAGGGATAGTTCAACATTTTGATTGGCCCATTGTCAAAATTCCTATAGTTTTAGCAGTAGGTTTGTTACCTTTAGAGCTACAAACAACTCTGTCACGTAACATTGTGTTATTATCTCATAGCGTGGTGAATGTGCAGGTCACAACTTGTCCACCAGAGCGTTGTGGAGTTGTTGGATTGTGTATTTGATGAGTTTGATGAGGGAAACCAAGAAATCCCATAATGAGCCTCCGTAGCGTAGCTCTGAGCAGCTCACGGCTCTGCTCCGCTGTTTTAAAAATAGCTTGCACCGACAATTAAAGGTAATGAACCTACTGCTATGACTATAGGGATTATGGCAACGGGCCGATTTGCCAAAATGTTGAACTATCCCTTTAATTGAAGATTGCACTAGAGGTAAGAAGAACGACAGACACTCTGTTTGTGTGTCTGTGTTGCGTTTCATGTAACCGCATCTACACTGATGATTTTACCCAGAACACTTGTTGACCACATGGAGCAAAGTGATGCTGAACATCTTAATCTAGTTTGACCAGTTTATGTGTGTTTTTATTTTGACTAAAAGTCCAGATGTTTCCAAAACTCTTCAACATTTCACAATAAAACACTTTGATTCAATAAAGTGCAATTTCTTTCAACAGAGAACATGATTGTTTGATTGGAAACCAGATCAACAAAGAATTCACTTCATTTTTTCCATCCAACATCAAAAGGACACAAGTGAAAAACATAATTGCAGGAAAAAATAGCTAAGAGTTATTTAGTTATTTTAGTTTATTAATTAAAAGGATAAAAGCTGTTGATTAGTTTTATTTTGACACTCTGCTCTCCTCACCTCTCCCTCTTCTCCACCAGCGTCACCAGCAGCTCCACGGTGTCGTTGGCCAGCTCCGCCTCCGAGCTCCACACAGACAGGTTGTTGATCACCTTCTCCAGGAGGTATCCCACAATCCACTGCGCCCCCTCCGTGTCGGCGCCAAACGCCGTGCTCAGAGGCATACTGATCTGGAGAGAGACGAGGAAGAAAAGTCATACAGCAGCAATTCATCCATTTAATTTACACTGAAAATGATGTTAATTAAAGCTGCTTCGCACATGAATTTCCCTCTAAAACAACTCTGTGTGGTAACGTTGTGTTATTATCTCATAGCGTGGTGAATGTGCAGCTCACAACTTGTCCACCAGAGCGTTGTGGAGTTGTTGGATTGTGTATTTGATGAGTTTGATGAGGGAAACCAAGAAATCCCATAATGAGCCTCCGTAGCGTAGCTCTGAGCAGCTCACGGCTCTGCTCCGCCGTTCTAAAAATAGCTTGCACTGACAATTAAAGGTAACGAACCTACTGCTATGACTATAGGGATTATGGCAATGGGCTAATTTGCCAAAATGTTGAACTATCCCTTTAAGTATTGGTTAAAGTAAAGTAAGTAAAGTTTTTAAATGTATATGCTTGTTATGCACCCGCCCATGAGGAATATTGACATGTGCTTGCATCTGAGCAAATCTGGCATGGGACTGGACCTTTGTGTAAAGTTTGGCGATAGTTCATGCATAGGAAGTAGGATTTCCTAGGAAGAAGGAGAAGGAGAAGAACTGCTGGGACCCTGATTAGATTTTTGTTGGTTTTTCGCCTTAATGGAAGAAAATTGCAGCGCCTGTGATTTGTATATTTCACTTTACCATATTGTTTATATTTCAAATAACTGTGCGGTCATAGTTTGGGTAAAAGGAAAGACTGCGTTTTGTGTTGTGTGCTGAGAAATGTACAGTATGTGACATGTGACGGCCTGCGACGTCGTACCTGTTCGTAGAGCTTCTCGTCCACCAGCAGGTACGTCTTGGCCCAGCGTCTGAGGAACCACACGATGTCCTTCCCCATCTGTGGGCTCAGCAGCCCCGTCAGACTCGCTCTCGTCGCCCTGGACTCCACCTCCGACGTCCGCAACACCGCCGACAACAACCTGAGACAGAAGAGAGTGAAGCTCATGTGGTCAGACGTGCTGAGCTCTCAGGTGTGTGTGTTACATGGATGTAGCAATGAAGGGTTACGATCTCTGCCCATATAAGGATTTTTTAAGCAAAAAAAGTGTAAAGAGTGGGGAAGAGTGCAAAATTATTAACTTTGATAAAAGGACAATGAACCTAGCACACACCACCTTCTTATTAACACAATGCAAAGACCAAATTTGCACATTTACTCTGTGGCTTTACCTCTTAACACAAGCAAACTAGCAACCAGCTAAAAGTTTTGACTTTTGATTGCTTGCAAATTAAATCGGTAAAAACCACAGCTTCTTCATACCAGCTTGTAGATATTTTTATTCACTGCAATTATATGATCATTTAGGGGGTTATATTGGCTGGGTGGGGTTATAACCCCCCAACCACCCCATAAATTACGCCCATGGGTGTAGAGAACTATCTTTGGGCATTTGCTTAATTATACTGAATCACAGCAATAACCAGTGACATAGAATATATGTATACATATGTATGTATACATACAATATACAGTATATATATATACACAGCGGGGAAAATAAGTATTGAACACGTCAACATTTTTCTCAGAAAATATATTTCTAATAGAGCTATTGACATGAAATTTTCACCAGATGTCGGCATCAACCCAAGTAATGCACACATACAAAGAAATTCGAACATTAATGTCCATAAATGAAGTTATGTGTAATAAAGTGAAATGACACAGGGAATAAGTATTGAACACATGAAGAAAAGGAGGGGCAAAAAGGTTTGGAAAGACAAGAAAGCAGCTGGAGTTGGTCAGTATTTAGAATGTAATCCTGTCTCCTATCAGTGCAAAGTAATATCTGCTGGTTTAGTCCTGATTGATGCCTTTTAAAAAGGTTTCTCACCACCAAGGTGTCAGACAAGAAGTATTGCATGATGGGTAATAGCAAAGAGCTGTCTAAGAGCTGTCTAAAGACCTACGCAACCAAAGATTTCAGACAGAAGAGTCAAAATAATAATCAGAAGGGTTCCCTAACAGTCCAGGACCACTGGTGGAGAGCTTCAGACAGACCTGGGATCAGCAGCTACAGTTGTTTCAGAGAAAACAATAAGTAATGCACTCAACCGCCATGGCCTCCATGCACACACACCATGCAAGACATGGAGGCCATGGCGGTTGAGTGCATTACTTATTGTTTGTGTTGTTTTGTTTTCCAGTTGTCACACTGATGAAGTTGTTTTCTGACTTTGTGGTTTTTGCATAATGTGTGTGTTTTCTTAAGCTGCAGCATGCGCGTTGTTGGACCCTCAGGGCCACCGTACAACACGATGATTCTGAGTCATGAATCAATCAGACGTCAATAGAAACTCAATCATTTCGCCGCCTCGCTATGCGCTTGTGTGAAAGACAAAAGACAAAGTCACGTCCACACACACACGGTATATAAAAGGACAGAGAGACAGAGGGCTTAAAGCAGCTTATGGGTCGCCGTCGCCCCCCCCTTCACCCCCCCCCTCACCCCCCCCCCCTCCTCTCTCAGCGAGGACAGCGCACAGTTTCACATTGTTTGCAGAAAACAAAACCATGCTGACATTTACGGGGTCGGGGTCGGCCGCTCGCTATTAGGAAACCTGACGCCGCCGGCCACTCATCTCTGCAATCCTCTGTCACTGCTGTCATCCACACACACACACGCACACACACACACACACACACACAGACTCATTCACGTACCTTTGTGGGGACACAATGCATTCTCCGAACCTCAACCATCATCACAACTAAACTCCAAACATAAACCCCAAAAAATAAAAGACTCAACCATCAAATGCAGCGTTTTATTTTATTCTCATGAATCACAAATACAGTAAAAACAAAAGGCACACACACACACAGACACACACACACACACACACACACCTCTGTATGATGAACAATCTACAAAAACAGGGGCTCAATGACCTTCAACACACAATATCACTGGCTGCTGTGACTGTCTATTGTTGTCGCTGTGATTATCTGCACAAACACACACACGCACACATACAATCCTGCACGCACAAACACGCACACAGATGATTGCCTTTTAAACAAAGAAGCATCCAGAGTGACTGCCAACAGCCGTGACCCGCACAAGGTTTCTGACACCTCACACACACACACAGACACACACACAGACACACACACACAGTCGTCGTGCTGCTGCACAATTAATTGTTGTTAAAAACAAACCCTCCCTGACGGTCGCAGCAGCAACTGGAGATTCGCTTTGTGTTCCCGAGGAGCTTTTTATTATCTGTTGGGTGTATTATTATTATGATCATTATTATTATTATTAGAGCTGAGGTTTTTTTTGTTGTTGTTTGCAACCAACACACACACACACACACACACACACACACACACACGGGTAAAAAAAGAAAAAAGTCTATTGTGTAAGAGAACAATTTCTAATCCCACGGCAGCAGAAAGAAAAGCACAGTGCAATGCAGCAGCAGCAGGAGAGAAAGAAAGAGAAAGACGCTGTCACAATAAACCTCTGATATTTCTGCTCTTTGCACAGAGTGAGAGGGTTTGAAAGCTGGAAATCCAAGAAGAAATCAATCAATACTTCTTATTGATCACAAACTTCTGCAGCCTGCAGATACTTTATTGTTGTTTTTTTTCAGCTCCTGTGCTGCAGAAATTAATTTAGCTGCAGAAAAAAACTGGTGAATTATCATGAGATTAACCTAAATTATGTTTGCAATACAGATGGATTAGCCTGTGTGAAGGTTAAATTCATCATCGTCATCATCGTCATCATCAGTGGGCGAGTTTGGGAGTTTGCAGGGTGTTTTTACTGGCTGCAGATTCACATGGTGTCTGAGTGTGAACGCTCACACACCTTCAGCTTTTATGGGACAATAACTGCGACGACGACACAAGTTGGTCGGAAGAACAAAACGATCTGTGACAGTGAGAGAAAATCTATTCTGGGAGAGTTTTATTATGGTGAGACAGACGACGAACCGTGACAGAGAGAGACACACAAGGACGAGTCCAGTCGACACACACAATAAGACGAGCCCAACAATGAAGTGAAGTATCTGCAGAACCTCAGGCCTCATGACCTTTAACCAGCACTTAAAGAGGAACTATATAAGTCTGGTCGCTGTTCCTCTGTGTTGCTAACCCTCCTCTCCTCCATGTGCATTTGCTTTCAACAAAGCCAGCGAGAAAAATCAACCCATGGAGCGGTGGATAACGTTATGTATCATATACACGTTACGATGTGTTTATTTGTGTTAGGGATGGGCAATGATGAGTCATTCAATCGAATAAATTAAATAGTTTATGAGATTATCGCTTCCTTGTCCTTTTTACTGGCGCAGAAGAAGTAGAAACATGGAGAGACTCGAATCCCACAACCGTCTGAAAGTTCTGTATGAAACTGTCAAATAAAAAAAACCCAAAAGAAACTGAGGCGCAGCGCAAACTCTGAGAAGCGGTACCGGAGAATACTGACGTAGTTTTACGCCGGGAGAGGAGACTTTGTCCCTGTTTAGATGTGCTTTCATCCAGTGACGAGGACTTCATTGAACAATGCAATATTCTCTGGTACCGATTCTCACTACAGTCCGTGATTTCTGTCTGTTTTTCAGTCGGTGATTTAAAACGACGGGTAGCCTACTGCTCGTCCGGTGCCGCTTCTCATTTCAAATGACAGATGGTTGGACGTGTCTGTGTGTGTGTGTGGGGTTGAATATTTGAATAGTTCCCGGTGATTATCAAATAGTGCTTTTGCTTGAAATCCCTAATTTGTGTCATCTTATCTGTCATAAACAAGAGATTACGGGTTACAGGGTGCGTTTGTGTCACGGTGCTGCAGAGACGAGAGCTGGGACACCGGGTCGGAGGCTCTGATCTTACAAGGTCGGTTTTTCAGCCAAGAGACGCTAGGTGGAAGGCAGAGAGCCTCCATTCTCCCTGGAACAAGTTACAAGTCATTTATTTGATTCACAATCACACCGAAGCCGAGAATTAAGGTAAAAATGTATCACAGTTCCTCCACAGTCTGAACCGTGAAAATCCTGAAAAATGTTGCAGCATTTTCTCCATTATTTTAAAAATCTTCTGTTACAGTACATCCTCTTTTTTCTATCATTCAGATGATTGTTTCTTGTCACAAACACCAATTTCTACCTGTTCATCCATTTCTAAACCTTCCATTTGTTATTGATTCGTTTCCTCTCTCTGACATCCAGCAGCTCTCTGTGATACTAACACCTTTGTAAAAGAGGATTCAGGGCCGAAGTGTTCACGGCTGCATCCTGTGCTCCTACATGTACTATACTATAGTAACTTGACATATACTGTATATGTGTTACATGGTATATTTTGGTGATGCAGCGCTGCACAGACTCACTCACACCACACAGATATGTCTTGTACAAATTGGGAAAAATAAAAGATCCTTGAAGAAAATAAAAGCCATAAAATCCTACAATGGATAAACAAGTTAGTTGTGAGCTCATGAATCCTTCGTTACCAAAGCAATCACCAACAGCCAGAAAATCTAATAATAGTAATTGTACAAACACAGCACACACACAAAGCATTAGGCAAAATAAAACACGTAGCAGTTCTTCCACCAACATCATTTAGATCATAAGTCTTAAAGAAATCTGAAACTGTTTCTATAGGAGACAAAGTATTTGCACATCAGTTGAGTCCTGATGCCTAAAATATTCAATTTCTTTGTCTCTGACATAAGACGTGAGTTGGTTTGACTCCATTTTAAAACAAATAAAACCAAGACTTGAGCTTTAAGGTTCAGTTTTAACCCTGAAAACAAAAGTTAAAGGTCAGGGAGATCTTTTTCAATTAATTTAACTCTTTTTCACAAAATTTAAACATGTCAGTCACCTTTGGAAACACCTTCCAATCATTTTTAACGCCACAAACAAACAGATTCATTCAGGGTTCGTACCGTCATGAAAAAATGCGATTTCTAGGTCCTTGAAAAGTTCATGAAAAATATCATTTTACGGCATTGTACGGCAGCCTCAGGAAGACAAAGTTCTTCCATTCACAAAAAGCCTGAGATGAAGGTTGAAGTGAAGCCTATAGCTAAATAATGAAAGAGGTCTTGATCTCACTGGGTTTTTATCTGGTTAAATAAAGGTTAAATAGTCTTATTGGATTATGCAATTTTTATTTTTTTATTCTAACAGTAGTCTATATTAAAAAACTGCATTAAGGGACATAACTTACTTCAAATTAAAATAGGAGCAAGAAGATAGTTTGTTAATAAAAAACTATAATTATTTTTGGTATTTCATTGTGTATAGTATATTATTGCTGTATCTGCCTTTATACTAACGGTCTGTATTTACAGATTTTATTCAAATCTCACATGTTCCTCCTGAAGTCTTGTTGGTCTTTCTGACACATTTTAGGCATGAGTGGAAGTCTGAACGTGTCGATCTGCCACCATGAGTAGACGCAAATAAAAAAATAAATAATAAAATTACAGATATTATTAAAATGTCAATCCGTTAACGGCTAAACAGAAAATCATGTGCATCCCTAAAAATCATTACCCTTCATAATGTCCTGAATGAAAAGTCCTTGAATTTGACCATGAAAAAAGTGTACGAACCCTGTTCGCTGGATCGTGATGCGTCAATCAAACTGCCATCTGCACCAAGCGCACGTATACTCAAGAGTCTTCAACGATTTACGATACGGAAAAGACAGAGCTCATGCTATCTTGTTACATTAAACAAGAGTTGCAGCAACGTTATGGCAGAAAAGAAGCGAGCACTGTGCGTTCCTGCGCTCTGGAGGCGTGGCCGCGGAGAGAAGTCTGAATAGAAGGGCCGTGACTTTTGAATTGTGTATTTTATAAAAACGTTTTTCCAGGATCTCCTCCTCTACCTTCAAAGTGACAGTCGTGATCAAAATAATGGGAATATGAACATCTGCAGCTGCACGAGACATGAGCCACTGCATCTGCTGAGGAAGCTCATGTGGAACAACTGAAAGCTCCAGAACCTCAGGATGCAAAAGCCTAAAACTGCACATGTTAGAGAGGACGGTGTCTTTATAAACTGTCCCAGCTCCTCAGTCTCAGTAGATCTGAGCGCAACGATCCAAATGATTAAACCTGACTCTCACCTGATGACGGAGTCTGTGCGGTTGCAGCCCGGGATGGACGAGGCCTTCTCGCCCGGCGAGCCGAGGATCTGCAGCGTTGTGTTGATGTCCACCTCTGTCGAGTGTTTGATGGAGAACTCCATCACCTCCGAGGGGATCAGCGGCGTCTCACCCTGAGGGTCGTCTGCTAATAGATACCCTGCAGAGAGTTTTACAGCATGTTCAGTTTCATTGAGTTTAGGTCTTACCAAACAAAAAATATTAGTTTTTTACAACTAAAACGTGTCACATTCATAGTGAAAATCCACTAGAGCTGCTTCAGACACTTAATCGAAGCAGAATCTGATCAAAAACACATTTACAACTTGGTTAATTCATAAAGTCCAACTTCCTGTTCTTAAATTTCTGCCTTTTACTTTAGTCTTGTAATAATGTTGATTAGATATAGTTTCATGTCAGAAAAAAACATTTTCCCCTACTTGTAATTTGTAAACTGAACAATTTATCCATAATGACAGGTTGCAGCTCTTGTATCCAGCTTTTTATCGGAGTAAATTATGGAAATATTTTGGATTTGACGTCTGTTAGAGACAATTCTCTAACTTTAGTGTTATATTGTTTCCTCCATTCACCCTGAACTTTAAAAAAACATATAGATTAAGGCGGAGTGGCCCTCGCAGCTCAAATTGTAGATTAATGGTGACTGCATGCTTTAATGATGCTGATATAAAACAATATTTCACAATGACTGAAACCCATAGAAGCGGGTGGAGTTCAGATCTTCGGCTTTGTTCACAAATTAAGTTCATTTAGCAGAATATGCTGCAAGGACTCGTTTAGAAAAGACAATAAAACAACTGTATTCTGGTATATTAGAGCATCACACAGCTTTTCATTAACTGGGTACTTATTGTTTTTCATGGAATCCATTAAACATGAATGCAGGTTTAATATTATTTAAATAATCGAAGAGCGGAGCACAAGGTCGTACCCTTCAGTTCCTAGTTATAACTTTGTATTGTATTTTAAATTATCATTAATGCCATGAAGGAGTTTATATCCTGTTTGTGCATAGAGACTAAAAAAAACAGTTACCAGTTTTAATTTGTATATATTTGAATTTACCAATCAGCATTAAATCTGGTGACTGGTGGTTTTCAACGCTCGGTACCGCACGTAGCAGATTATACACACAATGTGACACAGGCAGGCAGCAAGCAAACAAACAAGGAAACAAATAACTAGTAAACAAAACAAGTGTGACAGAAGAGAGAGCACAGTAATCAGAGACATTAAAATTCAGAGGAAAAAAAATCAGCGAGGAAACAAATTATGTCTTCCTCCAAAAACATTTAACATTTTGTTCTGAATGAGTCTCGTGTCCCTCTTATCTCGCCATCCATCACACAACAGACTAGAACAAACAGCAGCAGCAGCTGACCTGAGACCAGTATGAGCCAGTGGATGTCCTCGTAGAGGTCGTCCAGCACTTTGCGGTCGACCGATCCGGGGTCAGACGAAGCCATGAGGTGCTGCTGCGTCCTCTGGAGCTGGCCGTGCAGCCGCGTCACCCGGTCCTCCAGCAGACTGATGGACGAGGAATGAAAAAACAGGAAAGGTGTTTCAATTCAACCTCAAACATACTAATGAAGAGATAAACTAAATAAACTTTATCTTTGCTCACATATTTCCTCAGTATGATTGAAAAAATATACAAGAAAGAAACTTTAAAGAGAGATCCCAATGGAGGACCAGGCTGTTTCTTCAATTTCCATTTCCTCTTTTTTTTTCCCAGCTGCTTCTCCTCTTGGCTCACTTCATTTAACCTCTCTGTGACACTCTGGGCCTCCGGTGCTGGTAAAACCTACAGTAAACCCAATATGACTGGTTGGCCCTCAAACCAAATACTGGGTGGGGTAGAGACAAGAGACAAAGACAATTGACACCCATGCAGCACTCCATGCAAGTTTTTTGATTGGCCCTCAAACCAGTTCACAGAGAGCTCATAACATCCCATGGCCAATTGGGATTTAGCTTGGTTTTCCCAGCACTGAAGCCTCCGAGAGTCACGGAAAGGCTAAATCACTAAGATAATTGATTAGCTAATGGGAAAAGGAAAAGCAGCTGGAAACAAGGAAATGGAAATTTAAGAGAGATTTATGCTGTTTTGGTAAATTTGTTTTTAAATCTGAAGTAACTTATTATTTCAATCTTGAATATTTTCATGCTTGTAACCTTTTTAGTGTAACATTTGAGGTGTGCTTTTCACTCACTGAATTTATTGTCATTATATAATTTATGTTTTGCATTGGCAGCATGACGGGGATGGTCATTTTCTCAAATAAAAACAAAAAATCTAATTGATGGTTTATATTTATAGCACTTTGTTTTTATAACAAAGTTACAAAGAGCTGTACATACTATTAAATACTTTAAAAAGACACAAAACAAGGAGAAAACAGTGACAAAGGATGACCCATGGCCCATGGTATTTAAAACTGAAAAGTATTACAAAATAAAAGCCCCCCAAAATAAAATAAAATAAATATAAAATAGGTGCACCACTTGTTGCTGAGGGGGTTAAAATGTCTTTTTGAAAGTGCGACATTTTAAAAGGAATTTTAAAATTTGTTTAAGGGCCAGTAAACCTTATTTCATTTCTTAATTCTTTTTACAAGTCCTACAGTACTTGTAAGTCCTTTATAATCAGACATCCCAGCCCCTGGTGCGTTGTTGTGGTGCAGTTACCTTGTGAGCAGGGGGATACAGTGGTCGGCGGCCACCCGCCCCAGCATGCCGATGCTGGACAGCTGATCTGAGAACAGCTCCCTGTCGTCTTCCTGCAGCTCATTGATCTCCTCCTCTTCGTGAGATGAAATGCCGTTCACTGACTGGATCGCAAAAAAAAAAGAGAGAGAGAGAAAGACAAAAGTGTGAGTCAGTCAGGTGACGTGGAAATCTAGAAAACACAATGAACACGTATGTAGCATAAGTAAGAACTCACCAGGTTGCGTGTGCCGTCGGGAGCGGCCAAGTGACACTGGATATACGAGTTGAAGACCTGGATCGCCGGCTGGACGAAGCAGCCTCGAGGGAAATGCTCCTCGTCCTGAACGAGCGTGAGCCAGGACTCCAGCAGCTTGTCGTAGGCCTCCATGTAAACCATGTCGTCCTTGTCCAGCTGAGGGGAAGGCAGCAGGTGGACGCCAACAAAACAGTGTCAACAACTTCCATAATTACTCCTCACACCTTCGGGTGGTGTCATTTTTTAAAAGGCCTTGTCATCGACAAAGATGTTACTGACTGAAAAGGAGATTCAGTTGGACATGATTTGAATAGACCAAATTAAAAAAAACAAAAACTAGTGAAGGATAACTAACCTAGTTCAACTAACTCTAACCCTACTATTTACATTACTATTATTATTATTATCTTAAGCGACATGTCAATAATAAGTAAGAAAAAAGAGAAAAATTAAAATGTTCAATTCCCCAAACCCAAAGAAAAGCACATTCTTATAAACAGATTTAATCAAAACCTTATCAATTAAGTTTCTGATTAGATTTTCTGTTGACGATTTGATTGGTTTCTGTCCAATAATGATGCAACACAAAAATTAAGTCTATTTTTCAATCATCTGTGTTAATATCCTACATTTAACAACCAGAGAAATTCACGCTGAAGAGAGTGTGACTGATGTGGGATATTGATTCTCCATGAATCAGATGTTGAGCACAAATCACCTCTCATTTATTATAACTACTACTATTTACACACCTATGTTCAACAGTGTATCACAGCTATTGCAGACGAAAAAAAAGGAGAAGAAAATTCAGAATTCATAATACATAAAAAAAATCTATTTTTTTCCCCTTTCTAAATCACATAAGGGAAAATAAAAGTTGGAAGACCACAGACGCCATAATTAAACGGTGATTCTGGTTTAAATTAACAATATTTGATTTTCGCTAAATCCAGTTGAAATAGAGTTTGATACAATCTTCCACTCCGAGTCTAATGCAATACAAACAATGTCTGTCCAATCTCACAAAGTCTAGTCAATGTGTCCTTCCTTGTAATGAAAAAAACTAAACTAAACACAAGTTTGTGAATTTTTTCTCATAAGTTGAAATTTCTGTTACTCCCATGTGTTTATATTTGTTTTTGTGTATTAACTTTGGTTTTACATCTGAAATTTCTGAGTTTGGTCCTAATACTCCTGTGTAATTATGCTACTTTAAAAAGCCTGAGAACCAAAATGTAAACAAACTGTGCATAACAGATCAACAGTGTGCAGGATTTTCCACATTTCACAGTTTGTAATCTGACAAACCAACGTGGGGATAATTGCTAAGCATTGCTAATGTCTTGCTTTCCACCTCAGGAAGGAGACGGCTCTTTCTTCTAGACTAACATCGTCGACGTAGCAACAGCAAAACTTACAAATATCCCCTCCTTTAAACTGGTCACAGTCTGAAGACTTTTACAACCTGTGACCAACGATCTCAAGTCAACTTTGCTTCAAATTTAGGGCTCACAACCCAAAAATACTGGAGAGGAATGAAAAAAAAATCTTATTTTACTTAGTGAGGATGCTACACAACATACCACACTGCTTATTACCTATAAAAAATATTAAAAAATGTTAAAAAAATATAACCACTCACCACTTCCTCCAGGGCAGCGCTGCGTCCGAAGGAGCAGGTGAGAAGCGTGAGGCAATTGATGAAAGAGGTGAAGAGGTCGCTGGGCAGCGCCGTTAAAATACTCCGAGGGAACATGGTGATCAGGTTGGAGATTATATTGGAGATGCCGACGGCCTCCGAGTCCTCGATCTCAATCCTGAGGAGACAGATACACACAGGCAGATAATAAAACATGATCTAGAAGGAGGGAAAAAAACCCTGAAAGATTCATGATCCTGAGCTGCAAACATGGTCGACAGTAGACTCAAACACCGGCCAAAGGAAAACACATTAGAATATCCACTGTGTTAATAAAAACAGGGATAATGTGAGTTTTAGTATCCCCCTGCCACCGGCATTACAGTCAGTGGTAAAATAAAATACTGTAAAAAAAGGAAACAAACGCCAGCTAAGAAAGTTCAAACTTCCCCTCTTTCGGCTTTAAATCCCAAACCCATGCTTTGGCCTGAGGAAGGACAGTTTCCACTCTGCAGGGTGAGGCGGAGGCTAAACTGGGGTCACTTTCCAGTTTACCCGCTGGTGACTGAGGTTTGGAACCAGGCATGAAAATTGATCCTTAAACCAAAACCCCGTGGGCAACTTGACCCCTGAACAGTTTTCCACAGCTGCATCTGAGGTTATTTCTATGGTATTTTTTGCCTCCCGGTGCGGCAACACAGGGAGGAGGAAGAGACGGAAGATGAGAGAAATAAATCAAGTATGGGCTGTAATTATTTACTACTGCTACTACAGTTTTTTATCAGCACTGTGAAGCAGGAAGTGACAAGTTTCTTCACATGTTTGATGATGATATGAGAGTGGGTTTTAAACTTTAAACTTCTGCACCATCTGTGAGGAGGAGGGAGTGAAGGATCATGGGAAGAAAGTGAGGCAGTTGGTTATGTTTGTAAAACAAGTCTAAGCTTTTATCAGGTGTCAAATGTTGTTTTGCGAAGAGTTTAAAGTCAATGAGAATACCTATGAAGGTCAGGTTAATGGCTCTTTAACAAATCTTAAAATCGCTTTTAAAAAGTCACATTTTCAAAAAAGGCATTTTAACCCCCTACGCATCCAGTGGTGCACCTATTTTATATTTATTTCATTTTTGGGGGCTTTTATTTTGAAATACTTTCCAGTTTTAAATACCATGGCCACAGGATTTCATTTTTATTTTATGTTTCATTGGATGGGTCGTCCCTTTCTCACTGTTTTCTCCTTGTTTGATGTCTCTTAAAGTATTTTGTATGTACAGCACTTTGAAACTTTGTTAAAAAAAAAGGTGCTATATAGGTGCTATAAATATAAATACAGTTTATGATTATATAACGATGCACTTCTTCCTACTCCTTTTCGCACATGTAAATCAAGTGTTAATAGAAATGGAAGAAATTATTTGTCTTTCTTTTTCTATTCACTTTTATGTTGTTTTTGTATGAAATAAAATTAAAAAAAACATTCGAGGATGAGGGGAATGTCATTTTTGAAGGCGTCATAAATCAAATGGTACTATTTAAAATTTTGAAATGATAGTAGCAAGAAAAAAAAAAGTCCTTTAATCTGGAGTTGATGAACAGCTGTGCAAGATTTTATGGCGATCCACCCAATAGTTTTTGGTTTATTTCAGTCTGAATCTTGTCGGCATCACGGCTGTTGCAATATTTCAAGTCTGTTACATTTCCTACTTCAGGACGCCGCACGAATCAAAGACGAGAAGGAGAAGAAGAAGATTCAAACGCGCCGCCGCCGCCGAGCCCACATCAACCAACCGTTAAGGAATCTCGTCCTCCGCATCCGAAATGTGTCGGCACTCATGTCGGCTCTTTTCCGGAGAGATACATCGACAAGTGTTTGGACGGCGTTGCACCACATGATGACAGTGAGCCGGGGCAGAGCGGTCAGAATCAAAAACAAATGTCAAAATTCACTGTGCGACAGATGGAGGAGGATCAGGACCCAAGGACACCACGTGACTGGAAAAGGCCTGGGAATCATCCAAAAACATGTGTGGAATTTTTTCCGATTCCCAAACATACATACTGTACATACAATGTCTCTCTGTTTGCTGCCTCCACGCCGCCTCGCCCGCAACATGCATTATCCTACAATTAAGCTATCAAGGTCACAGAAAAAGCTACCAGAAACCCCGCTCTCCGAGACCGCACGAATATGTCACGTCAACACAACCGACACTACAGCTTCAACACAGACGTACAGAAGCAAAGGAAAGGTTTAAAACATCTGATAATGACACTATAAGTTGTCTTTTTTAACATAAAACACATAATATAAACATAGATTTTTGATAAAGATGAATTAAAACCACGAGATGTGAACCCAAAGATACTGTTTATGTAGTTTTGCATTTACTTTTTGTCCTGAGCCAACATATAATACTAATTATCATCCTTTCTTCTCATGCTCAAGTTCTTAATACAGTGTTTTTACTGCAAACCTTTATGGGAATTCACTATATTCCTGCTTTGCTAGAGTAAATACAATAGATCATGCTGAAAAAGCAGCAGCACCACCTCCTCCGCAGCTTTCTGTAATGATCTAATGGTCTTCTTCTTGTCTTTTGCTGCACCTAACTAGGAAAACGTCTTAATGGTGACACACCTTTCTGTCTCCAGTCGTTTCCCCGCTGAGAGAGAGAGAGAGAGAGAGAGAGACGGAGAGAGAGGAGCATTCATTGTGTGTGAGGGCCTCGCTAACCCCTATCAGATGGAGTTAAATTGCGAGCAGAACTGTTCAATCACTGTACATCGGCCATCCCTCTCTCTCCCTCTATCCCTCTCTCTGTGCATGGTTTTCCGATGAGGCAATTGGAAAAAAGCTCCAAGAATAGGTGATTACAGACAGAGCAGGAGAGGAGGGAAGAGAGAGGGAGCGAGTGAGAGCATGTGAGGAGTGGAGGGAGAGAGAGAGAGGGAGGAGGGGGGGGGGGGATGGGGGGACCCCTACTCAGTGGATCACGTGGTCCAACAGAGAAGCTGGTGGGCACATTGGACTGTGTGGTCTCAGTTATTTATACATGTGAGTGAGTGTGGCCCCTTAATTCAGATCAGAACCACGCCCACAAATCTACATGAAACACTTCACTGCTGCTGCTGCGCTGCAATAACCCTCTCCTCACATCCACAGTCTGTATCTTTTATATATTACTATTATCATCATCATTATTATTATTAACAGTTAATGTTAAAGTATAGACTACTGGGTCTGCAGCGCCAGAAACATCTGGTCAGAACATCTGCATTTTATGTGTCATCATACAGTACACATGCATTTGGGAAGTTGTTGTATTTTGTGTTGTTACTTGGCAACACGACTTAAAAGCAACGATATCCTCGTCGCCAGATGTCGTCAGTACTCGTTAGGACTGTTTTTGTGTTTTTAATTAAGTTTTTAAAGCTTCACTGCTGCAGCTAAAATCTAATCTTTTCTTTAAAAAAACGAGTAAGAATAAACTAAGACATTACAGCTGAGGAGATGAATGAGTAGAGGAACAAAGCAGTTGAAAAATGAAAGTCAACACAAAAATACGAAAAAAACTGCAGTTCCTCTAATGGCCACTAGAGTCAATCCCATAGACTCCTGTGTTAAAACGTCATAAATAAATATGTTCAGAGCCTGACATAAAAAACTTTTTCAGTGTCTACGACTTACTTCCTTCTTCATGACGACTCTGCAGCTTTGTAAATCTGAGCTTTTCAGAAACCTACGGGTGGCGTCACCGAGGCTACGTCCATATTTGTTCATCGTGAGTGACCAAAACTCATCGTAAACGTCCATAAAACAATTACATGTCTGGTCACCTCAGAGTAAATAAGGGATCCTTCTCTTTAAGCTGGAAAAATCTTTTCATGATTAGACTAAGGAGCATTTTTTAAGTCCAGCGTCTTGAGAACAACTGACTTGTGTGCAGAATAATTTCAATAATCAGGTTTAATGGCTAAAATGAACACTTTTCTTTGCGCTTTTCAATTTGACAGCTTTTTCATTTATGAATGTTGCATATTTTCGCAGGAAAAACGCACTCACTCTCATTTTAACAGAAGTTACTATTCAGAAATGTCTCATTTGGAATAATAATAATAAAAAAAAGCACCAAAAATTAGGCTTAGTTGAAAAGATTTAATTGTTTTCTTAACTTTTCAAATTACTTTGAATGAATGAATGAAAGAAAAGGGACTAAAAAGGAAAAACTAGAGGTGAGGTCAAATATTAGTTTGAAGCCACTTGGGTTTTATAAAGAAGCACCTGATGTTATCAGAGAGTTTGAAATGACTGCAGCCGAGAGTTGGCACCGTGTTTGTGAAGAACGAGGTCAAACGGTGTGATAGGGGAAAATCAATAAGATAAAACGTGCGGTCACAGTGATGGGAGGATGATGTCATCAGCATCTCATAAACATCTGCATTAAAATCACATCATTATGAACTGAACTAACCCCCCAAAACCTGAACTACAACCGTCTCAGTAGATTCTTCTGTAGAAGAGTTTGGAGCTGAAACAAATCATTGATAATCAATTTATCATTACATAATTTTTTACAAGCACTTTCAGTTTAATGCAATCGACTGAGTCACTGGTTTTGACTGTTGGCTGAACCAGACCAGATGTCCTCTTGGACTAGAGAGGCCCTCTGAGGATGTTTTTTGGTTTTTTTGCAGATGATACCAATACCAATCATCTATGAGTGAGATCAGACATTACCCATCATTATTGGCTGCACTGCAGATGACGTATGTTTTATCAGTCTCAGGTTTTGTCTTGGTTGTAAGCCACAGGTGATCGGTAACTAGAAGCATTTAGTCTCATCTTTTAAAGGGATAGTTCAACATTTTGGCAAATTGGACCATTGCCTTAATCCCTATAGTCATAGCAGTAGGTTTGTTACTTTTAGTTGTCGGTGCAAGCTGTTTTTAGATCGGCAAAGCAGAGCCGCGAGCTGCTCAGAGCTACGCTATGGAGGCTAATATTCTTGGTTTCCCTCATCAAACTCATCAACTACACAATCCAACAACTCCAAAACGCTCTGGTGGACAAGCTGTTGTGTGTCTGGTAACGTTGTGTTATTATCTCATAGCGTGGTGAATGTGCAGCTCACAACTTGTCCACCAGAGCGTTGTGGAGTTGTTGGATTGTGTATTTGATGAGTTTGATGAGGGAAACCAAGAAATCCCATAATGAGCCTCCGTAGCGTAGCTCTGAGCAGCTCACGGTTCTGCTCCGCCGTTCTAAAAACAGCTTGCACCGACAATTAAAGGTAACGAACCTACTGCTATGACTACAGGGATTATGGCAATGGGCCAATTTGCCAAAATGTTGAACTATTCCTTTAATTATGTAGCTTTCATCAATGGACAGGAATATGTATTTGCACATTTTATTTTAGAATAAATGTTCTATTATATTTTAAAGAATAAAACACAATCAGCTGGTGGAAGATGCTTTGTTCTACTTTTTCAGTTTTCATGTTCTCAGAGCCTGAACCTGTCGTCGCCTCCGTCCTCACCTCTCGAGGTAACTGCTGCCTCATCCTGCTGCTAAACATTTCTGTTCAGAACGAGATCACAATGGTAAATGGTCTGTATTTACACAGACAACACTCTAGTCTGCACATCTGTCCACAGCAGCTCAAACACAGTGTCATAACTTTTATCTTGTAGTTCAATCTAATCTTGAGGCTGAAGTCACTCTGGTTACGCGTTATTCCCGCTGGACATGAGCTAACATCTGATTGGAAGCTCTGATTACAGACTCTTGACTCATGGGTCCAGAATGACACCAGTCCAGTGCACAAAGTGACAGGGAAAAGTCACACAGTGGAAAAAGATGGAACAAACAGAAATAGGAAAATTGGCTTCGGGGATGAAAACCCTTGATTTCCTCTGCGGAGACGGAGAACACCCAGGTTCAGTCCTGCTTAGTGAGCAAAACAAATTGAGCTGAACACACAGTTTATTCTAGTGGAAACCCCTTATTGGCATTTTGATGCATCTGTTGCTTTATGAGTAATGAAGACGCAGTGACGCTGAAACGAGAGGATGAGCTAACCAAGTCTCTTTTTTTTCCCCTTTCTAAATGTCGACAGGCCACCGTCCGTCCACTTCCACCGGATCACCAGTTAAAAATATATTTTTAGACCACAGGCTCACGTGGTGATCACAAGGGAAACTGATGCTTTCAAGTTACATCCATGTTATATGTTCATAATATATTTATATTCTTTCAGTTTTTTCTCCATTCATTAGAATATCCTGGAAGAAATACTGTCATTATTAATAAACCAGTTTAATTATGTCATAATAGCCCTGTTGTTTCAGTGGTTTTCTGGTGTATTTGTGCCTTTTGGTGTTTTTATGTCTCTGTATTTTAAATTCTGCTTTTGTTTTTTATTGTAAAACACTTTTAGAGCCTCATCTAGAAAAAAAACAGATAGAAAATTAAGTTAAGTTTCATATTTAGGCTACTTGTTTCTGTTTAAGTTTTCATCATTTCATCATCTTATCTGTATTTTTCTCAGTAGAAGCTTTTTGATTGACGTTTTGTTGTTTTTTAACCCTTTATTGGGCAAGCGATCACAATCGGAAACTTATTTTTGACAAATAAAACAAGTTATTTAAGTTAAAGTTCAGAATTAATATTTTTTGCACATTTATATGTATTAATAAATATTCCTTTAACTTTTTCCACATATTTTTTAAACATTTTGGGAAAATTATGACTTTCGAAGGGTGAAGAACCATATATGTTAACTTCATTGACCTTGATTTGTCCAGATAAAGTAAAGAAAGCTCTTCCAATACCCTGCAATAATGGTCCAAGGTTGAAATTTTGAATTTCCAACTATTAAAATGAGTGTCCTATAAAGGGTTAAACATGCTCTAGTCTAAATGTATAGATACTGTATAATATGGATTCACATTGTGTGTAATTTAACCGTGATGTCAATATTTATCACAATGAAGTAAGAAAACCATGAATAATGAATAAAGGAACCAGATGAGAATGTCTGCCACAGAAAATCTTCTTCGCATTGATCCAAAAATCCCATTTACAAAAAAAAAAAAAAAAATCAATGAGGAGTCAAAACACTTCCAACACCAGATGGATTCTTCTCCACTAAACGACAAGTTATTTTAAGAGAAATTCACTTTTAAAAACTTCTATTTTGAATGGGTTTCTATTGGATTCATGTTCATTATGTTCTGCACATCTTCCAGCTGGAACTGGTGAAACAGTCCACACCAGTTTCATCACCAGAGTCAGGCAGCTCTATATTAGATGAGACGAAAACTACTAAATGATTTTAGAGCTGATTCACTTAAAAAACACACAACCACACACAAACATGTATTTACCAGGGTTTGAAAAGGCTGCTGGTGTTTATCTTTTTTTCCACTCTGGTTAAAAACGTCTCTGTGTGGAGGTTAAATACATAATTTGATGCATTTTTCCTTTCACATACATTTTTGTTTTAGACGCCTCTGGGAAACACAAGTTCCTGGTTTAAGAGAACAGAAGAAAAAGTGGAAGACAAACTCTACCCGTCGAGTGAACAGATGCTAAAATCAGAGACCATTAACAAAAAAAAGGAAAAGAAAAAGACTCAACAAGCAATTACTTCCTCTAAATAAAGTAGAAATGGCACAGTGTGAGTCACACTCGCTGGCCTCCATCACTTTGTTGAGTCTTGGAATTACAGAAACATGAAAATCCTTGAGATACCAGAGGAAGATAAAACCCACAGAGCCTGCAGCCAAGGATAATGTAAAATCAGCTGTGCTCACTGATCCTGCCTTTTTTTTTGGGGATGGATGCTATGGTTCATGCAGCTGAAACGGACAAGCTGAGGTTTCACGGTTGGCATTACGTTTAAATTAAACGTACGAAAGACACAATCCACATCTGAGCCGCCTCAAACATTTAAAACTTTTTTTCTTTTTTAACCTAATTTTCCTCTACAGCTCCGTCTGTGTGATTCCTACACCTCCTTCAAAACAGCAACACTTTATTTTAATGTGTGCATTCAGACAACTTAATCATGGAGTGTTTTTTCCAATTAATCCAAGCACAGTACGAACCATTTAGCAAAAAAAGGGAAAACTGATTAAATGTGTGTGTGTGTGTGTGTGTGTGTTGGTCCCTGTGGGAAACACTTTCAATTGGCATCAATCTGAATTAGTCCCATATGTTGTTTCTGAAGCTTCACCTGGCACCGAGGTGGAGGCGACTGGAGGGTTGTTCAGCTTCAACCGGAGCAAAAAAAATCAAATATTTGCTCCATAAAAGGGGAATAAAGTTCAAACAGGATCCTGGTTTAAGCTTTTAGTGTGAAGTTGTTGCAGCGGTTATAAAAACACAAAGCAATTTTTGTAGTTTTTAATTTGGTTTTTTAGTTTTCTTTTGTTTCTCTGCTGCACTTGGCTTGCTCCTGTTTTGAAATGTGCAGTATAAGTAGTTATTGTGAGGTAAAATAAAGTTATTAATTTTAAAAAAAGAGTGATAATAACCAGGTAAATGAATGTCACAGAGCAGCAGAGACTCTCAAACCCTCCAAGTACATTAAAGTCTCACTGGTTTAGGTTCAGGTTTTTGTTTATTTTACTGTAGTTTATTCCAGTGTCAGTATGATGATGAGGGCTGTTTGGTAATTGGTCTGTTTTGGTAACACACACAAAACAGTTGAAATGTGTTTTTGTTGCAGCGCTGCGTGAAATAAAAACAGATTTCTTCATCTTTCCTTCACTACGAAAACAACAAAAACGATCTGATAAAGAGAAGAGATTCAACATGATTCACACTGCAAAAACTCAAAATCTTTCCAAGAATATTTGTCTTATTTCTTGTCAAAATGTCTCATTTCTAGTGAAAACTAATCTCTTTCCACTTTAAATAAGACTCATCACCTAAAAATGAACTTGTTTTTAGATCATTTTCACTTGAAATAAGTAGAAAAATCTGCCACTGAAAGCAAGTTTTTTGTGCTTGTAATAAGAAAGAAAAACTTGCTCCACTGTCAGATTTTTCTACTTATTTCAAGTGAAAATAGACTTGAAATAAGTAAAAAGCGTCTAAAAACAAGCAAATTTTTTTATGTGACGAGTCTTATTTTGAGTATAATTTGACTACAAATGACAATTTGACTAGAAATAAGACAAATATTCTTGGTAAGATTTTGAGTTTTTTCAGTGCAGTTTCAGTTTCCAAAACCTGTTACCGTTGTTATATGAAAACCGTGTACCGTAGGTTGTTTTGCAGCCGTGACACCTACCCATTGATCATGCTCAGCAGGCCCTCGACCAGGTGAGCCAGGTAGGACACCTGGGCGCTCTCGTCGGGGAAGACGGGCCCGTGCATGGAGGCCAGCTGGGCCAGGCACTGCAGCGAGTCCTGGGCCATGTCCGAGTCCTCCCGGATCTTCCTGTGTACCTGCAGGAGGAGGAAAAGAATTAGAAGAGTTGAATTTGTGTTGTTCTTTTGTTTTGTGTTTACAAAAGTATGAAAAGAGGGAATGTTATCAAGTAAAAAAAAAAAGGCCAAATCTGATGGAAAATAAGCGCAGTGTGGGGGGAGAAAGACCAGACGGGCTGAGTGGATGTGGAAAAACCCCTGCACTCTGTCACTTTCAACAACCGGCTGAAAAAGCACAGATCATTTCAGTCTTGTCCTGTTGCCCACCTGCTGCTGCACGAGCAGAGAGAGAGAGACACAACAAGGACGGAAAAAGAAAAGAGAACAGAAAAAAAAGAAAGAAAAAAAAAGCCCATCAGAGCTTTCTTCAATCCTCCACATTTCTCTGTAATAAGGAAGGAAAAGCGACGGCGAGAGCCAGTTATGTGGTTCGTGGCGATCGACCGAAACCTTCCACAACGTACTGAAGTACCTGCTGCGGCTGCGAGGCGCCGACATGAAAGACAGACACGCTCAGCAGAAATAATAAAGAAAAAAAAAAAAAGATGCTCGCTCGGGCTGAAAGGAAAATACAGCAAGAAAAAGCAAAATCCACTCAAAAGAAATAATAGCGACACCTTTGTGGCATGTGTGGTTTAACAAAAAAGCAGCTATGGAGGCTCCTCAGGGAGGTCAGAGGTCAAGAGTAACATCCTATACAGCAAGAAGACACTCGAGCTTGAAGGTTGTTTAACTCTTGACTCATATTTTGTGTTTTAAATGTAAAATCACATGTAAAAAATCATGAAATTCATTTATTGAAATGTCAAAATCAGCTGCAGATTCACCTCAAACAACCTCAGACATAAAAATCGCTGAGAGACTTCCTCAACGAGTTCAAGCACATAAGTCATAGAAAACAAATTAAAGTCTAATTGCCTTAAAAGAAGCGGATTAGCTCTAATCAGAGAATAAAAAAATCTTCTATTATTGCACATTATATGGAGACACTAGAAATTATCCTTTAACATCCACGTCTTCAGGCGTTTTCTTTCTTTAATGCAAGTTTTTTTAAAATATATATATACACACAGCCATACCAGTTAAAGTACGCCTGGTAGGAACAATTAGGTTTATGACCATTGACGAAGACAATGACTTTATCTACTTTATATTACAATTTTGTCAGTAATCCTAAACTATATGAGTTATTAGAAATAGCAGACAAAGCTTTATCGAAGTGAAACATCTCCTACAAACAACCGTCGATGGGAAGTTCATCGAAGCCTCAAAAAACAAGAATTTGAATGAATGAATCAGTGTTTTACGGAGTCATTTGTCTCGTCCACGTTCACTTCTCGTTTCTGAAAGAGTCACCACAGGTTCACGTTTATATTTGGCTCCTGTCGACACCGCAGCTAAAAAACACTTTGAATGAGAAAAGTTGCAGGTCAAAGAATGAGAAGGTGAACCTGCCTCCTCCTCCTCCTCTTCCTGTCATCACATTCAAAGACACACATCGGCTGGCCCCCAAACAAGATTAATACTCACTGAGTGTAACCCACTAACCTCAGGAAAAAAAGCGGCGAAACGATTTTCAACACGTCTGTCTTTTGCAAAAAAAAAAAAAAAAAAAACACAAAACAAAACAAAACCAAACCAAACAACCCAAAAACAAAAAAAACAATCAGCGAGCTCGTCCGTCCGTCCGTCCGTCCGACCAGCTGCAACAATCACACCCACAGAGCGACGAGTCTCATCTCAGTCCAGAGCTGCTGCTGCTGCTGCTGCTGCTGCTGCTGCTGCTGCTGCTGCTGCTTCTCTCTACTACTGAGATTTGGGCTTTCACACTCCAACAACAACAACAACGAAAGATGAAGAGTCATTGTTAGATCCAGTTGTGCGTTCGAACGCGGGCAGGAAGGCGGTGGCGGCAGCGCGAGTCATCACAGCAACATGTGTATCCACTGACGCTGTGTTGTTGTGGACGTCTGGAGCTCAGCTGTCCTCCTCTTCCTCCTCCTCCCTCTCTCTCCTCACAGTCAGTCCAAGCTCTTTCCCCTCTCCTCCTCCTCCTCCTCCTTCTTCTTCTTCTTCTCCTCCCGTCTCTTGAACTGTCATCCTCTTAAATCCAGACTGAGCTCCTCTTCCTCACCAGACCCACACACACACACTAAGCCAGCGCACGGCCCCATCGCCGGAGCAAATCAAACTTTCAACCTCCCTGTCGCTGCTTCTTCTGCTTCTTCCTCCCTCTCCTCCTTCTCCTCGTCCGCTGCCTCTCAAATCTTCTCACTTCCTCCCTCCAAAGTCTTTCTCCACTCCTCCTCCTCCTCCTCCTCCTCCTCTTCCTCCTCCCTGCTCCCTGCTCTCCAGCTGGGGAGCTTTGGCTGGTTGTGAGATCTCAGATGCTAACGTAGTGTAGCTTCCATAGTCTTTCTTGCTGCTGCTGCTGCTGCTGCTGCTGCTGCTCTCTTCCAGAGCGTGAAGTCATCCTCTGGAAGAGCTCAGCGAGAGGACAGGGGAGGAAGAGGAGTGGGGGCGGGGAGGAGGAGGAGGAGGAGGAGGAGGGGAGGGGGGGCAACGAGCGAGCGAGTGAGCAAAGAGAGAAGGAGAGGGAGAGAGGGAGGGGAGGGAGGGGAGAGGCAGCGCAAGGCCAAAGGATTGAACAGTACGCGCTCTGAAAAAGCAGCTGCACCAGTGAATGATCTATGCGATGCCAGTAATGTCAGTCGCCTTGAGTCTGACTATAGTTAGAGATACATAACGGATGTGTGTGTGTGTGTGTGTGTGTGTGTGTGTGTGTGTGTGTGTGTGTGTGTGTGTGTGTGTGAGCGTAGAGCATGTGGGGAGTGGGATGGATGGATGGAAAGAGAGAGAGAACAAGATACAACAATACGAAACATTTTGGGAATGCAGATCAGATGGCTGCAGATTTTGCACACTGATTAATCAATGGGTTTGGTATCAGTGCAGCATTAGTGGTCGTTCTTCACGCCGTTGTCACGCTCGCTAATTCGATTCTCGCCACATTTGCTTTGGCAGCCGGGGCTTCGCCTCGTAGACTTTCTGTACCACCACTACGACCAAGACTGTGGAAATAGAAACTGAGTGGGACTCGTCGTCTCTTTGGACAGTTTGATTCAGTTTCTGTTTTGTTTTTTTTGTTTTTTTTTAATCACCATAACTGAGTTTTAGGAAGTTTGATGAATATAAACAGTGTTTGGATATTAAAAAAGCTTTTTTTTCCTTCACTGTGAAACTATTCTGAAACTTTAATTTATGCCTTAACTTTTCTAACTTGATTTAATTATCATATAAACAAGAGCAATTAGAGACGTTGAGACGAGAAGTAACAATTACAGTCATTATTGATTAATCTGCTCATTCCTCTCCATCGATGTACAACAGGGTATTTGGGACATTGTAGGTAAAAACATAACGAGGGTGGGGGTGAATATCCAGGTTTAAAACTCAGATTTGTTAAGTGGAAAATTGCAAATTTATGCGAAGAGAAACTTGGATACTCCGACTTCACAAAGCCTCAAATTTGCAAGAAAATAACTTGAAATTTTGTGTTATTTTCAAACAAGGAAGAAAACTTGTCTCTACACTTCATAAGGCTGGAAGAGCAAAACATTTTTCTGTAAATTTGCTATGTTAAACTTAAAGCAGAAGTAAGTGATATATTTGTGTTAATATAAGTCTTAAATAGTTGTATCTTCCGACAGCAATCACTTCTATAGAGTGTTTGGTCTGAAACACGGGTCTGTCAGTCACTCTGCTCTGCTCTGAGCCCAGGAGAAAACTTTTATCGTATCCTACAGTTTTTATCCAATGAGGAGAGAGAACGGCGTGCAGGGCTGTGTGTGCAGCCAAGGAACGCCGTGAATGTGGTGACGTAGGGACGAGAACTGTTATGGTGCGTTCAAGGAAACTCGTATTTTTCTGACCGTGAAGTGGTACCAGTTCGATCTGGTACGAGTTCACCGGTCAGAAGTTACGAGTGGCCGTTATAGTGACTTTCACAGGTAAAACAGGTCGGAAAAACACGAGTGGGTTGCCTGGAACGCTACAAAGTCGTAAGTTGTGACTTGAAGCTGTAATTTACGATTTCAAAAGCCTGCCTGGAACGCAGCATTAGCGAAAACGACCGGACCACTCACTTCTGCTTTAAAGTTTTGGCCTCAGAATAATTTTATCTCACCTGATTTTATTATATATTCTAAGAAATACGAACCGGCTTTATCATAATCATAATTTCCCAAAAAGCCTGAGGTGACGTCTGCTGTTATTTCTTTTCTTTACAGTCCATTAACTGACATAATCACCAAAGAAACACATCAAATCAAGCTGGAAGAAACATGTTCTTGTCCTTTTTCTTTTCTTTCTTTTTTTTTGCTTGAAAAGTGACAGAAACTAAAAGCTTTACTCATCAGCGTCTAATTGCTGCAGCTCTAATTCAGTGCAAACTTCAGGTACTTAGCAGCTTTTACGCTGTTTACGACGAACCGACTTCCAGAGCTGTTGAAAAAATGTCTTATTGAATATTTTGTATTTGCCTATTTTTTTTCCCTCCTGGAAAACAATAATCTCTGGCAGCTTATAAGTACATTTTCTAAAAACATGACTGTGTCTCTCTCCAAGTCTCTGTGGCTGCAGATAGAGACTGTTTGTTAAAAGACGATATACAATACAACTACTATGCTGTATGAGCATTAGAGGACTGAGAGTTTCCTCTATTGTGACAAAATGTAGATGAGGAACAAATATAGTTCATGTTTATATATTCTGTTCTGTTGATGCATCGAAGAATCAGCTGAGTTTACTGTTTATTTATAGTATATTTATATAGTATATAGGATTCAGATTCAGCTCAGTTTTCTCCTGAACATCACTGCAGAAATGAATTTCTTCACACTGAATAAGTGTCGAGGTTCAACATGAAGAAAGACGAGGAAGAAGACGGATATAACCATGGAGGAAAAAGAAAGAAAGAAAGAAAGAAAGAAAGGGCAGCAGTTAATGAGGGAGAGATCCAGCCAACAAGAGGGAGGGAGGAAAATGAAGGAGAACAACAGGGGAGACAATAAAGAGGGGAGGGAAGAGGATGAAGGAGGGGGAGGAGGAGAGAGTGAGCCAGAGGAAGAGATGGAAAGAGAAACAGAGAGAGAGAGACAGAGAACGACAGGGAGAATGAGGAATGATATTTATAGAAGGAGACAAAGCCTGGTGTCTGTTACCTCGGGGGGCTCAGAGGCTCATCTTTCTGTTTTTTCAAATCAACACTGTGCTTCCAACTTATTGTCTCTCTCTCTCTCTCCTTCCCTCTCCATCTCTCCCTCTCTCCATCTCTCCCTCTCTCAGATTGGGTTACTGTCTGCCTGCAGGCCTCTGCTGCAGCCTCACCAGTCCCTGCTCTCCACACTGATTGTGTTTACTCGGTAAACACACAAACGCTTTAGCGGCGTGTGTGTGTTGCTGCTCTCTTGTGCATCTCTCCTCTAGTCTGTGAGTGAGGCCCTTCTTTTTTTTTTTTCATTTACCCCTGCTGTGTCTGTTATTTTACATCGCAACAGCTGCACTCGGATCAGCCGTAAAGATTAAAACAGGTGACAGGTTTTATTGTTGTGACATGTAACACATGTAAGTGTTTTACATACAGTGTAAGTGAGCTACATGTGATACTATGGACGACTTCCAAGGACAGATGGAGGTTTGAGACTTGGTCGTTTAGGTTATAGCTGAATCAAAACCTAGTGAATCGTACGTAATCAGGTTATTTTGTTACTATATATACACATTATAATTAAATATATTGTCATTCTGCAGTTGTATATGAACATTAATACATATTTCTTTAATAATATCACCGCAGCAGCTGCTAAATCTCTAAAAATAAGTTATGTTGTGTTGTTGTCTCTTCACTGATTATTGCATTTGAAAAAGGAGTTTCAGCGAATTGACACTGATCTGATTTAATGGAGCTGGTTTTCATGTCGTCTTCGCTCCTCGCTGCCTCTGCAGACCTCACACTCTCCACCACACTACAGCACCAACATGTGGGAACTTTTTGAGGTGCAGCTCAGCTACGGTGCAACTACACAATACAATAGGTCCATAACAAAAGCTCTGTAATAACTAACTAATTCAGCTTGAGGGGCGGTGTTATGTAATGTTATTATATCAGGAGGTGTCGTGATGAACAAATATTTTTTGTTGATTAATCTGATGATTCATTGTCTGGTTAATTAAAGCACTTTATCCTGGAGCCAAAAACCGAATGAAACCCAATTAGGAGACAGAAGGAGAAGGTAATGTTTCTATTTCACATCCTGCAATGAGCACGATTTTTGCTTTTCTGCTTGAAAATGACTTAAACAATGAGTTGAGCATTGAAATACAACAACTGATCGATTAATTGATGAATCGCTGCAGCTCTGCAGTCACTTCCCTCTGTGTAAAGGACGTTTATACATCAGGGTGAGTGTACACACTGTGTAACACATGTCCAGTGTGTGCATGCATGCATGCATGTGTGTGTGTGTGTGTGTGTTTGGATGTGATGAAGCAAACCAGATGTGTGGTTTGTGTTTGCATGTGTGTACACACTCAATCACAGTTTGATGCAGCGCTCTAATCGTCCTGAGCCAAACTGAAATTAAAAACCCAGAGAAACACAGACAAACAAAAACACACACAGCTGAGGCCCGAAATTAAAGATCGTGCGCTTTTGTTGCGCTCTCCTTTTCCTTTCTACTTCTTTTTTTTTTTTTTGGTTTTCAGGCAGCTGGGGGGTTGGGTGGGAGTGGGGGTGTGGAAGGATCACGAGGTGTTAAATCGACGTAGTGGGTTTGTTTTGAAGGAGGCCAACAATCAACGACCTTCTTCCTTTTCAATCTCCCATGGCCCATTTATCCTCCGTCACTCTGCTGGAAATTGCAGCCACGTTTCTCCATCTCCCTCTAAACGGTCGTTCTCTCTCTGGTCCGTCTTTTCTCGTTGCCTCCCCACCCCCACCGCTACCACCCACCCTCCTTCAACCTCTCTCTGTGAAATTACACACCCTGCTCCATACATCCTTTTGTTTCATCTTCTCTCTGCTTTCTCTTCCACTTCACTCAGTCTCCAAACAGTTTTTTTTTGTGTGTGGGTTGCCTTTCATTTCCTTCCCATCATCTCTCATCGCTTCCATCCATCTTGAAATCACACAAACCCCTGAACCTCGGAGCTGAAGTGGGAAAGAGAGAGAGACGAGATCTTGGCCGGGTTTGATTCCCACCTGACACTTCAGCGTCTCTTCAAGCAGCAAAAAAATAAAAAATAAAAATAAACGGCAAAATGGCGGCAGGATGCTTGTGTGATTATTGAGCTGCAGAGACCTCGGGCCTCGCTGTGATTGACAGCTGTCAATTATAATCGGCCTCCGGTGTTTAAAGCCTCATCGAAGAAACGACAGACTGACACGAGCCGATGGTCACAGGACGACTCGCTGCCTAGCCTACTACAGGTTCTCACAGGCTTTTGTAAAAAAAAAAAAAAAAATAAAAAAATTAACCGCTTCCTTTCCAGTCGGTTTTCTATCAGCTCTGAGAGAAAACACTGTACTCCACAGTGTAAGTGCTGTGGAGACCTGGGAACGAGGAAACATCACAACAGTTTGAGGTAATGACACTGTACTGCAACATCCGACAGCCAAAAATCGTCTGAAAACCTTTTGTCACAGATCGTTTCTCATCTCAGCCAGGCTGCATCCACACTTCCACATTTCTATTTTAAAGTGCATTTCTTTTGCTGTGTTTTCACCTCCAGTCCACTCTCACTCTGGTGTTTTCTACTGTATAACAGAGAGAGAGAGAAAAAAAAAAACGTAGCTGGCCCCGTTTTATTCTGGAAAAATGCCAGGTTGCTAAGACGATTAATCACAGTTCACGGTTTAGTGTGAACGTTAAACAGCAGCAGAAATGTGAACATTAACTTCTCTCAAGTCATTGTCAGTACAGCTCTTTACTAATGTTTAATGTTAAATTTAACTTGTGTTTTACCGTAATCTGAAATTTATAACTGCAGCTGTGTTTATTATTTATTCATGGTACCTATTCACTGTATTTGTATCATTGCATTTATTGTATTCAGTATATTTTATCCTATTCTAAAGCCTGACCAGGGACAAAGACAGCAAATTAGCTGAAGCTAGACGTCTTATATGCATCACATTTTCCCATTTTCTATGGCAATGTTGTATCGTCCTTGTGAAATAAACATTAAAAACGAATAATAAATAAAACAGTGTCATCAAAAGTGCAATATGGTTAAATGCAATATCCAAATTAGAGGAGCTGCAGCTTTTGTTTTATTGATAAAAGATAAAATTGTGTTACTACAGAGACACACTGAACAGCTAATCATATTATCATGATGTAAAGGGACATGTTTGTTTTTGGACAAGATTCACAAATTGTATCTTTTTTAAGTGAAAATGAAAAGTGAATTTCACCGATTCGAGTTGAAATTGAGTTGAAACACATATTGCAATATGATGTTTCTTGCAGCTCTGTCAGTTATTACAACTGAGATTCTATCCATCTCTTTTTTTATGGATTTTCTCCCTCCTTTTCCTTCAGATCACTACAAGTGCAGATATATTTGTAGATCCACCCACAGATGTCTCAGTGATGTTCAGGTTCAGAGATCTCCGAGGGTCGATCCAAAAGCTTCAGCTTCTGTTTGTAAAAAGTACTTCATGGTGGATTTTGATATTTTCTTTGGATCATTGTCTTGTTTGTAGAAGCCAGACTCTTTATACTTTCACTTTTGCGGCTGTTTGGACTGAATCTACCATCGAGAATTTACAAATATTTATTAGACTCTGTTCTTCTCCTCTGTCCGTACAATCTTCTTTAGCCAAAATCTGGGTTTGTATTTACTGTACATCATCAGCTCACACACCGACATGACTGATGATGGTTAAACTATAAAAATAACACCCATGTTGTCAGTGGTGCACAGTAACGGAGTAAATTTACTTGAGCATTGTACTTAAGCACATATCCAGAGGATTTGTACTTTACTTGAGTATTAGATTTCTTTGGTACTTATTACTCTTACTTGAATACATTTCCAAGACAAATATTTTTACTTTTACTTGAGTTAATTAGTAGGAAGGCTGAAAAGTACTGGTTACTTTCAGGTCTTTTTCTAAAATCCTATTGGACACAAGCTGTGTTTGTCTGTGAAGGAAACCCTAACCCCTAAAAGCAGCACATCAGTGCAGCTGAGCAGCAAAGAGTTCATTCTCACTAACAAGAGTTAAAGCAGAAGTAAGTGGTCCGGTCGTTTTGGCTAATGCTGCGTTCCAGGCAGGCTTTTGAAATCGTAAATTACAGCTTCAAGTCACAACTTACGACTTTGTAGCGTTCCAGGCAACCCACTCGTGTTTCTCCGACCTGTTTTACCGGTGAAAGTCACTATAACGGCCACTCGTAACTTCCGACCCGTGAACTCGTACCAGATCGAACTGGTACCACTTCACAGGTCGGAAAAACACCAGTTTCCTTGAACGCACCATAACAGTCCTCGTCCCTACGTCACCACATTCACGACGTTCCTTGGCTGCACACACAGCCCTGCATGCCGTTCTCTCTCCTCATTGGATAAAAACTGTAGGATACGAGAAATGTTTTCTCCTGGGCTCAGAGCAGAGCAGACTGACAGACCCGTGTTTCAGACCAAACACTCTATAGAAGTGATTGCTGTCGGAAGATACAACTATTTAAGACTTAGATTAACACAAATATATCACTTACTTCTGCTTTAAAAGCTCCTTACATTCATTTACAAACTATTAGAGTCATTCACTGATGTGAACAATAAGACATTTACTCTGACTCTGACTTTGACTTACAGTAAATTTAAAAGCATGTACTTTTGGATACTTAAGTACCTTTAAAAGCAAGTACTTTTTTACTCTTACTGCAGTAACATGTGGACTGAGCTACTTTTACTTGTAACGGAGTAAATTTTGACCAGTAGTGTTTGTACTCTCACTCAAGTACTGGGGTGGAGTACTCTGTCCATCTCTGCATGTTGTAATAAAACTGAATTATTATGTGAGTTGAGACGTGTCTTATCACCAGTCACCCCCCTCACACACACACACACACACACACACACACACACACACACACACACCAGCGCTGGGAGACGCGGCAGCAGCAGCACTGGAGCCAGTTAATGGGAGACTGACAGACGCTCGCCCACGGGGGGGTTGGGGAGGGGGGGGGCTCCCCAGGGCCCCTCAACAGGGCCGTGTGTGTGTTTGATGGGTGGGTTACTGCGGTTGTTAACAGGGGCCCCTAATCCTGGGGCCGGGCTCTAATCCTGCCACTGCTCTGCTGCGGACTGTGACCCCGATGGCACGTGTCTCCACCACCACCACCACCACCCAGCAGCAGCGCCGCCGCCGCCGCCGCCATCAGCCCCGACCGTTAGCCCGCACAGCTGAGACGACGCAGCAGCTGAGACAGCAGAAGACCCCGTTAAACTGAATAAACACACACACACACACACACACACAAGACACACTACACATGTTTGTATGGCTATCTCTGTGAGGACACTCATCGACATAATGTATTCCCTTTAGCCCCTTAGCCTTTCTTATTAACTGTTGCTGCTTTTTCAGTAAATGTATTATTTACTTATTTTTGTATATTTTTCAGATTTTTCTCCCATTTATTTATTTTTTTTCTTTCAATTATTTACTTATTCGTAGGACACCTTTGTTACTTATATTACAAAATATTGAAGCATTGCATAAACCAAGATGGATGTATATTTGATATACTGTCTGCTTCACAATAAAAACATTTGAAACTTAATTGTTGCTGCTTTCATGATGAGACTATCAACAATATTCAGCTTACTACCACTTTTGTAATATGAAATTGAGTTTAAATAACTCCTCATTTGTAAGTAACGATAAATTTGAGTTCGCGAAAGCTTAAACTCTTCTTTTAGTTGCTGAAAAGACTTTAGTGCATCACCTACAGTATACACATATCACCAATTTTTTGTAATACCAGCGGTCTTCCAATCTCTGAATCCCACATCTACACAAGAATTTTCAAAGTCAGGATTATTCGCAATGGGTGCTAAGAATGAATATTGGTTTAATCCAAAGCCCCTTACCCCAACCTTAACTATCCAATAAATGCCTAACCTTAACCATTACTCTTAACCTAACTTAAACCTAATTATAATAACTTAGTTCTTATAAAGTCTTAACCCTCAAACAGACCTTAGAAGGGCTCTGAGAAAGTGAGAACCAGCCAAAATGTCCTCACTTTGCCAAAATGTCCTCACTCTGATGGTTTAAAACTCAAACTGGTCCTCACATGTATAGCTGTACAAGTACACAACACATGAAGAAACACACACACACACACACACACACAATAGATCCATGTAGAGCGTATACATATACAGACGAATATACGTTACACAAGCCCCACAGAGACAGATATGCGCCAACACACACCAAAAATGCACACAAACACAACCAGAGACGATGCTGTTAAAACACACACACACACACACAGTCACACTCACACAAAGACACACACACACACACTCAACGCGGACAGCTGACACGGCCACAGCAGCCTTACAATAACAAACAGTTGAGCTACTAGAAATACCGGAGCGAGAGATGAGACCGACGGCCTGAAAACTGAAACCAACGCAAAACGCATCCTGCACATTCCTGCAGCAAAGAGAAGCCGGACCGAAACATGACAAACATTTTTTTTTAATATCCGTGCCAAACGCCTGCGATCAGCCAATCAAATCCTTGATTATGGGGAGTTTGGGGGAGTTGGGGGGGGGGGGGACTCGGTGCTGCTGCTTTGTGTATTAAATCTCTGATTACATGCGCTGCTCAGGAGCCAATTACGGTTATTTGTGATTGCTTTGAGAATTGACAATCACGGCTTCAAAACTTTCAGCTGCATGAAAACGTTTACACCAAGCAGAGCAGAGGAGGGTGATTATCAGGCAAAAAAAAAAAAAAAGACTGAGAATAAGCATCTGCAGATTGTACAGCAAGAGTTGAGTGATTGTTTCACTAGTTCACGACTGTTATGCCGAGTCCCCACGACTGACAGCAAAGTACGCAGAGAGTCAACACGGCGATTAATCACCAGCAACGTTTCAAAGTAGCTCTGAAATATGTTTGTTTTCTCTGGAGATTTATGTTGTTTATTTTCACTTTAGACCAGATGTTGTTGCACATGAAGCAAATAAGAAGAAAAAAAAGGGAGGAAACTCCAGGGTTCAGACGCCGACTGTTTCTGAAGAGGAAAGATGCTAACAAATGTGATGACTGGATGAAATACAGTGACACAAGAGTTTGATCTTCAAGACAAATGACAAAAAGCTGGAGCTCATATTCATCCAGTGACGAATTTCACATGTTAAATCCATTAAAAACTACACAATATTCTAATCTTGGCCAAATCTTTTACATCTAAACTTGCATGACAGCTAATAAATCTGTATTTTTCTGGAAAACAATAAAATCAAATTATTGTTCAGTGCTGTTTTTTTTTTTTTTTTTTTTTTAGAAACCACTCGTCAAACCAGAGCTGGGCCTCTGCAGCTCAAAACACAGAGGAAGAAGAAGAAGATGATGCACTGAGGTGCATAACAGAGCGAACACGACACCGAAACAAGTTCCTTTATAAAACGCAGCCACAGGAATGAAAACCAAGAGTTTCCATTGAGCATCTCTTAAAACACGAGCACTAAATAGACTTAACAGGGAAACGAGAACCTCAGTATTTACCACTACTTCCTGATAAAGACGTTTCATGCCGCTCCAAACTGTGGGAACCGTTATGAGCCAATAATAGGGACTTTTATGTCGTCGCTGCCAGACCGCATCGTATACCATGAGACAGCATCACTTGCCATCTCGGTCTGATTGCACACTAAAAGATCACATGCAGGGGGGCGGGGGGTGCTCTGGCGGTTAGAGAGCACGTCGTCCCATACAGTACCAGCTCTGGTCCTTGTGCAGGAGGAAATCCTGAGCGGGACGTTCATTTACTGCCTGTCTGTTCCTGTCATACGTCCACTGTCCTGTCTAATAAAAAGGCAACAATGCTGAAAAGATAACTTTAAAAAAAGAGAGAGAGAGAGAGATTACATCCGTAGCAAAAACTGGAGAATCTCTATGGATACCTGCTTTACAACAAGAAAGGTTCAAAATAAAGAGAGTAAATAAAAAGTTGGTGAAACAACAGATGATCTTTACCTTCTTCTGTTTTCAGTTCAGTCCTGAATGTTTGATCATTATTATTATTAGAATGAAACGTGACTTATTAGATCTGTGTATTGTTTTGGGAAACACTTTATAATAAGTACACACTATTAAGCATTAGTTAAGAATGAATAAATACTGAATTCTTCATTTTTAACGCATGAATACTCATAAGAGCTGCAACAATTAATCGATTAATTGAACAATAATTGATTAAATTAAACTATTTTGATCATTGAATAATCTGTTTAATCGGAAAAAAAAGTCAAAATTCTCTGATTTCAGCTTCTTAAATGTGAATATTTCTGGTTTCTTTGTTCCTTTTATGACAATAAACTGAATATCTCTTTGGTTTGTGGACAAAACAAAACATTTGAGGACATCATCTTGTGGTTTGGGAAACACTGATTGATATTTTTCAACATTTTTTAAACATTTTATTGACTAAACAACTTATCGATTAATCGTTTGAATTATCAACAGATGAATCGATAATGAAAATAATCGTTAATTGCAGCCCTAATACTCATTAGCATGTAGTTTATAAATATAGTTGGTGCTTATCAATGATGAGTAAAACATTTTTAACTGTGTTTATAAACTACATACTAATGAGTATTCATGTGTTATAAATGATGAACTCAGTATTTAATGCTTAACTAATGCTTAATAGTGTGTACTTATTATAAAGCGTAACCTTGTTTTGTTATGAAATCTTTTAAAAAAGGATCACAAGCTAGAAAAGGTTGACAAACACTGGTCGAATTGTCTGATACCAAACACAACTCCAGGCTGCAAGTTTCTGCTTCTGTAGCTGAATAAACTGGCCGACTTTTTATCACTGTGAGACAGACTACAAACTTTTAAGACCTTAATCTGTAAAAAATTACGATCAATTTTCAAACCTAATAGTCATTCAGAAGACTAATCCATAAGCCTTATTAGGCCTTACTGGAAAAAATAAAAATACAGGTACAGAATACTGTAGATGATGCTCATGGAAGCTTGAAGAAGCAGCATCACGGGCGACTTCAAACAAACAGCAGCAGAAAAAAACACAAACGATGAGATGAGTCGCCTTTCGTCTCCTGTGAAAAGTTGCACTTGAACACACCACAGCACTACAACAACCCGACTGAGCCCACATGGCTGCACTGCACTACGTTCTGCACCTGCATTGGAAGAAAACGAACAGCAGCATGGAGTCTGTATTTTTTATCCCTCTCATTAAACAAAGATTATAAACCGAGATTAAGATCATGCGCGTTGAATCTTCACGGATCTCGACTCCACATCACCCTAATGCTGCGCGACGGCTCGTTGTGAGTCAGGACCCCCAGGGCTCTGAGAGCGGATCAGTATTTGGCAACGTGCAGGGAGAGGGAGGTTTTGGAGGCCAATATTTTGCAATGGAAAGATAAAAAGTTGGGGTAATGGAGCAGTATTTGGCAGAGAAGGGCTGTAATAAGAGAGCTTTTGTCAGGGAGAAGCGCTATTTGGAGGCAACGAGTGCAGGTATCCGACAGGTACAGGCTAAACCGAGGTGGCAGTATTTGGCAAAAGGAAGCTTTAAAAAAAAAAAAACAAGGGCAGAGCGAGCAGATCAGTATCTGGCGAGTGGGTGGCCAGACGGTTTGGACGGATGCTGAGTGGAAGAAGAGCTGACCGGTTTGTTCCACACTTTCCCCCCTCTGCTGCTGCTGCCGCCGCCGCTGCAGCGTTTAGCTCAGCCAGCGTGGGCCGACCTCTTTAAACACACAAAGTCACTGCACAAAAATACACATTTACTTCACCGGGCGGTCCTCCTCTGGACAGTAACACAATAACACAGACCCCACTTGCAAAGCAAAGCAGCCATAAATCTACTTAATGGTGCATTTATGGAACCCACAAAAAGCAGTAAAAAAAAGCAGCTTACAGTAACATGTGCCAAAACGACGGGGTCAAGTGAGATTTCTTTCGCCCCGACATGAAAAGGCAAACTGTCTCTTTTGTTTATCATAAATAAATAAAACCGCCAGCTAGACGTGAGGAAAAGAAAGTGAAGAAGAAAAGAAGAAAGGGTAAAGCAGGACACGAGGAAACTCTGGTGACCTCTCTGACTCTGACAGAAAGATGTGGAGGAGAAGATACAGACGGACCGCTGCAGATTAATTAATTGACAAAAAGCAAAGCCGAGCATCTGTGGCGTTTGTCAAGACAATTCACGGCTGTTCCCGTGTAAAATTAAACCGAAGAGGGATTTTAATCAGTGAAACAAAGTGCAAAGTTCAATAAAAAAAAAGAAAAAGTTTGAGAGACATTTTTAAATCCCAAGAGAAAGACATAAACACAACACACCGACACTGGTGATGATGTAACAAATGGACCGTTGTTGTTACTCACGGTGAAGAAGAGGTCCATGACGCGTGTGTCCAGCAGCGCTTCCCTCCAGGTCTCCGTCGGCTTGAGCGTGACGTTCTGCGTGGCCTCGAACATGGCGATGTAGTGGCGCCCCAGTGACCCGCCGCCAGTTAAGGCCAACAACAGCATGTAGCAGAAGATGAAGAGGAGGAAGAAGAGGAGGAGGAAAGAGGAGGAGGAGGAGGAGGAGGAGGAGGAGGAGCACACACGAAAACACCAGCTCCTGTCACTAAGCTCCCTCCTCAGTGTGTATTTCTGTCTCTGTGTGTGTGTGTGTGTGTGAGGTTTTGGTTTCAGCGGAGACTTGTCAAACACTTGTTAAACTAACTCTCCCTCTCATTAACTCTCATTATTCCACATTCGCTTTTTTTTTTGTTGTTTTTTTCTAAATGTTCTCACCCTCTTCTCCTCTTTGTTTTTCTTCTCCCTCGTCAGCTCCTCTCTCTCTCTCTCTGTCCTTCTCACCTTCTTCTTTCCCTCTCCTCCTCCTTTCCTTCCTCCTCCGCTGCTCTCTCCGACTTTTATCTTTTCTCCCAGTCTCTGCTTTCCTTCCTGTCCTCTCGTTCACCTCTCTTCCTACCAGGAATCCCTCCTTCCTTTCTCCTTTTTTTTCTCTCTCTTTCTCTCCTCTGCTTCCTCAAGACACTCGCTGCTCTCACTCACTCACTCTGACTTGCTCTGCCTCTTTGTCCACTCCTTTACAAGAAGTCCTTGAGACTCCTTACCGCTCTGAAACACTCCCCTCTTCCTCCTCGGCCAATCACCTCCTCCCTCTCCTCCCGACTGCTCTCCAACACTAAAGCTCAAACGCTCCTCACTTTAAAACTTCTCACACACACACTATCAACTCTCCTCTTTGTGTCTTTTTTTTTCTTCAGCTCTGACTCGATGCCCCTGCCCTTTTCTCCTTTTCCCATGTCACACACACTTTAACCCTAACGCGTCCAAACCCACATCACAGCATGAGAAAACACACATTGTTCTTCAAAACTATAAAAACTTTTATTATCTTAATCGTTTTTCAAATGTCCCCTTTCCTTCTTCTTCCTCCTCCTCCTCCCAAACAAGCCTTTCTTTCTCCATGCTCCCACGAACACACACACACACACACACACACACACACACACACACACACACACACACACACACAGACAGAGCGTTGTTATTTAAGACTCCCTCTACACTCACAGGCTTTTTCATAAAAAAAACCCACAACACACACTTTCTCCCGACACAGCCACAACACTTCCTGTCCTTACTTGAGACTCTGAAACACACCCACAACATGCTTTTTCCTTAGATCATCAAGAGCAGTCCCATGCTGTCCCTCAGACACACACACACATAAAAACACACACACACATAGTCCTCAATCAGAGTATCTCACAAAGTCACAACACTTTCCCTGACTCCTAACCACCCATAAAATGCCCTTTACTTTCTCCATATACAAACTTCTGACATCCTGAAACATGAGGTGATAATTTTTTTTTATTTCAGGACAGTTCTTCTTTTTCCCCCGACTTTGTTTTGTTTTTCTCATTTAAAAAAAAACAAAAGGACTTTTTATTTAGGAAGGTTTTATGTCTTTAGGTCCATTTTATGTTTTTTTGTATATATATTCTTTCCTTTAATCAAATTCCCTTCATCTGTCTGTTTATTTCTTATTTATTTTGAGAGGCATAAGTTAAAGCAGAAGTAAGCGATCCGGTCATTTGGCTAATGCTGCGTTCCAGGCAGGCCTTTGAAACCGTAAATTACGGCTTCAAGTCACGACTTACGACTTTGTAGCGTTCCAGGCAACCCACTCGTGTTTCTCCGACCTGTTTTACCTGTGAAAGTCACTATAACGGCCACTCGTAACTTCTGACCCGTGAACTCGTACCAGATCGAACTGGTACGACTTCACAGGTCGGAAAAACACGAGTTACGGGTTGCCTTGAACGCACCATAACGTCTTGTCAGCCGATGGAGTTAGCAGCCCCCGCCCTCGTCATGGATCTATTGGTCCTCGTCCCTACGTCACCACATTCAGGCGCATCCCTTGGCTGCACACACAGAGAGGACTGCCCCTTTATGCCGTTCTCTCTCCTCATTGGATAAAGGTTGTAGGATACAAGGAAAGTTTTCTCCTGGGCTCAGAGCAGAGCAGAGTGACTGACAGACCCGTGTTTCAGACCAAACACTCTATAGAAGTGATTGCTGTCGGAAGATACAACTATTTAAGACTTAGAGTAACACAAACATTCACCTTACTTCTGCTTTAATACAACTTTAATGGCCTCTTTATGTAAACGTGTAAATGTGTATGATGTCTGTATTACTATCTGTTGTGTTTTATGTTCAAAATGAGAAAAAAACAATAGAGTTGAAGAACACCCCCCCCCCCTTATAAAAAACAAAAAAACAAAACCACCAACCAGTTAAATCAAAGTACTCAGTCCATCCATAATGGATGCCTCCGCAAAATCTGTCGCATCTTCTGGCCTGAGAAGATCTCAAACAGAGAACTGCGCAGGATGACCAAGTGCACCGGTGCTGTGACGGAAATTAAACGCATGTGGGCCATGTGCTGAGACTGAATGAAGACCAAAAACTAAAGGAGATGAACCTTACATGGGGCGAGGCGCGACATGTATTGCACGACAGGTCCCGCTGGAGTCAGATCGTCGCAGCCTTAGAGGATTAAGTAAGTAAGTACTCAGTCCACAGAGAAATGCCACAAGCAAGAAACTGAGCCTTGAAAACAAGCTGTCAGGACTTCCTGTAACTTTGTGATGTCACAACTAAGCAGCCAAACAGGCCCCGCCCCCTCACCTGGACCCACCCCTGTGCAACTTTTACAGGATTTGGTTCCTCTGAGTGTTTTAACCTGAATCTGCTCTATTTTTATTCAAATCACTCATGACATCAGTCGTGCTCAGTGGTTGAGTGGTTAAGAGCCAGCCCCAATGCGGCGATCGGTGGATCGATTCCCGCCTGTGCCGATCTGTACCACATATGTCATTACCACAGTATCTCTCTCCTCACTGTCCTGTCAATTAAAGGCAAAAACGCCCCCAAAATAACTTTAAAAACAAAACAAAACAGTCAACCAATCACAAGAGACTCTCAAAGCCTCCTCTCTTCTGATTGGCCGACACCAACCTGGTGTTACTAGAGCTCCAGAGAGAAGCTGAGAGAGGAGATGGGGAAACTACTAAAACTGAGATGGTCTTTTGGTTTTAAAAACCAAACCACAGATAAATCTTCGGATGGATCGAAACTTTAACTAAAACAAAAGAAGGCAGTGAAACACATGAGGACTTTAAACATACTAAATTATAATTATTATTATATTCAGGATGGATCAGATGGAGGACAGTACTTTACCAACCACTAACTACCACCTACTACTCATACACAACCAATAATAATCAAGACATTTGTTACTCTGTGTGTCTGTCTATAATTCATAACAGTTGTACCCAGCGTTGGTTTATCCGTCTGTGTTTCCTTGTAAAAATAAAAAATAAAAAATGAAGTACTAGCAATAAAAATACACTCTCACTTCATTTTCCATCATCCACATGAAAACACACGCACACACACACACACACACACAGACGGAGCCGTATCGCTGCCCCGCGGCGCAGTGACAGCAGGAGGAGGAAACTTCCAGAGGAATGTCCGATCAAAGCCAAACAGCGGCAGAGGCCGGCGAGGTCACGCATTCCTCCAACACCAGCCCACAGTCACTCCCCATGCACACACCCCACCACAACACACCACACCACACTTTTCGGCTCAAAAGTTGGCACCTGTCTAAGGGTCTCTAGGACTGTGTGTGTGTGTGTGTGTGTACATGTGTGTCCGTCCAATGCTTGGCTTTCAGGGCCTCGTTATAAATAGTCGTGGTGAAGCAGAGGACCTCTAACTGAACCTTTCTGTAAAGACAGAATAAGAAAGACGATCGGGAAAAAGCACAGTGAGTGAGTGAGTAAGTTCATGTTGATTTGTTTTGGTGTGTCAGGGTTTAAACTATAAATACCCCTGGTCTGCAATTTACATGTCTGTCTTGATGCCGTTTTCAGAAAATTCAATGATTAAAATAAAACTCAACCTGTCTGCTTGGCTTTTACTTTGAAAATCCTCTTTCATACAACACAGAATAAAAACGTAACATGAGGAAACAGACAGAAGAGACAGAAGAACCCGGCTGCATAATTTGGTTCCTCATAAACGAGACTGACCCGAGTCGTCGTGTAACCTGCAGACCGAAGGCGTCTCCTCCTCGGGGAGGGACCACCTCGGTGACACGAGGTTGGTCGTAGAAAAAACCCCCTCCTAAAAAGATCGTATGACTTGAGACGAAACTCACAAGAGACCTCAGGAATGATAACTACACGGCTACTTCGACTGATTCACACAGATGGACAGAGATGTAAAACGGATCCGACAGGCCGCGACGCAGAGAGACGAGGAAAACAGGATGTCTCGCCGTGAACTGAAACACACCTCAGCGAGGAATTCAACAACCAAAATATCCATCAAATAGATATCATGAGTGCACCATGAACAGATAAAATGATTGGTATGAGTAAAAAAAAAACACAAATTAAAACCATTTGATGACTTATGTGTGAATGGCCCAGGGAGAAGGAACAAACTATTTTCTGATGAAAATGGAAGGGCTGTTACTTGTACATGTCATTACTTATCATTTTCAACCGGTAAAATCAATTAATACTCTTATTTTCTGCTCTCAGGTCTCCTACGTAAATCTAATCTTGATCTCCATGTGAGTTCCTGATTAAATTAAAGAGGAACTATGTAAGTCTGGTCGCTTTTTCGCTGTTTTTCTAACCCTCCTCTCGGCCATGTGCATTTGTTTACAACAAAGCCGGCAAGAAATCCATCACTAGAGTGGTAGATAACGTTATATCTCATATGCAATGTTACGACGTGTATATTTATGTAGTCTTATCTGTCATAAACAAGAGTTTACAAGTTAAGGGGCACGTTTGTGTCGCGGTGCCGCAGAGACGAGAGCTGGGACACCGGGGCGACGGCACGGATCTTGCAAAGTTGTGACACACGTGTGGAAGGCAGAGAGCCTCCATTTATTAAACCATCACAATTACTCCAAAGCTGATTAATTAGGGAAAAATGTAGCATAGTTAAGCTAAAAACCCTGCATAGTTCCTCTTTAAGCTTAAAAAAAGAAGGTATAAGATGTCAAAGTGACACCTATAAGTTCATCTTCTATTTTGATCAACACGCAAAAACAGACTCAAACTAGAAACCCACGAAAAAACAAATTCCAACATCATTTATCACCAAATTTAATATAAACAAAATATGTAAATGTCACATAAATTTGGAGTAACAACAACTACTGTAGTATGTCGGCTCTGTGCATCTCCCCTTGGTTTGTATAAAGGTGTACAATATGCAACATGTATTACGAGGCAAAGAAATGATAAAATATTTAGATACTGTAACGTCCTGAAAACTACTCACATGCACAGAAAACTCAGTTTATAGCGTTTCCTCTGACTTTTACTGTGAGCGTTCACTTACTTTAAAGGTATAATGTGTAGGAATTACCCTCATCTAGCGGTGCGGTTGCATATCGAAGCGTATTCTTGATGTTGCATTCACGTGAAATCGGGCAGACGTCAGACAGACAACAGACGCTGCATGTAACAGGATAAACAAGCGTCCATTTGATCAACATGCAAAAACAGACTCAAACTAGAAACCTATGAAAAAACAAATTCCAACATCATTTATCACCAAATCTAATCTAAACAAAATATGTAAATGTCACATAAATTTGGAGTAACAACTAGTATGTCGGCTCTGTGCGTCTCCCATTGGTTTGTGTAAAGGTGTACAATATGCAACATGTATTACAAGGCAAAGAAATGATAAAATATTTAGATACTGTAACGTCCTGAAAACTACTCACATGCACAGAAAACTCAGTTTATAGCGTTTCCTCTGACTTTTACTGTGAGCGTTCACTTACTTTAAGGTTGAGCTCTTGAAATCAGAGACAAGTGAATTTACAACCTCGACCACTCAATTTGCTCTTTAAAAAAAAAAAAAAAAGATGGACTGTGTGTGTCTGTGTGAAGTGTGTGTGTGCAGTGTGTGTGTGCAGTGTGTGTGCAGTGTGTGTGCAGTGTGCATGCCTCCAGGATGAGTAATGTACGCAGAGTGACTAGGACATGTGGGCTGTGGTTTGGTGGGTTTTTAAAAGACATCACCTGCTGCCATCTCAACCCTTCCAACAGGCTCAAGAATAACTAACGTGACACGTCAATTTTCCACTGGAAAGATAAGACGGACTGACAGATCACCCGACGCGCACACACACACACACACACTCACTCACTCAACTGACCGAATACACAACCACTGACCACAGGAGTTTAAATCAAGTACAAGCGAGAGAGAGTAGCGAGAGAGAGTAGAGAGAGAGATTCACACACACACCCCGTGTTCTCACATACTGCTGCCAAATTTGCAGGCGCACAGACACATAAACACACACTGTAGTGCCTTGATTAACACCAGCCACCAGTCAAATGCCAATAAAACTGCCGCTGGTAGGTTTTCGTCTGATCCTGCAGTCGCTTTGGCAGAGAAACAAACGGCTTTTCCACCCTCCTCGAGTTTTAATTTCCGGCTCTGATTCTATTTATGATGACCTGACCGAAAGCGAGACTCCACTATCTTCAGTTGACAGGGGGACGTTTTAACAGACGGACATCCGGTATTTATGATCTCGCATGTGAACCTTTAGCCTCAGGTAGTTCAGTGTAGTCTAGTGTGTTCGTGCAGGACGGACGTACAAGTCGTGTCTCTGCTTCAAAGCACAAGGGAGCACGGTGGCAATGAGAGGCCATCATTCTTCCTCTTCCTCTTCTTATTCTTCATGGGTTGTAATTCAGCAAGGCTGCTATGCATGAACTAACCACACGACTGCAAAACAACAAAAAAAGTTCTGAAAGAAGCTGAAAAATATGTTAACAGCTAAAATGTCTCAAGGCCAAACTGTTTGTTCTGTTTTTTTGTTTTGTGGGTTTGCTCATTTTGTTTCTCACTGCAAATCACATGCGACTGAATGAATTCTTGGTCAGAAGCTTCACAGACTTTGACAAGTCACTTCATCATCATGACAGAGTTAGATGAAGTAAATCAAGACTGCAAAGTGTTCGTGCTCATGAAAGTGTTCGTGCACAAAAGTTTGTGGCGTGAGATGAAAAGAAAAAAAAAAAAAGTCGGAGAGGGCGGGGTCGCCGACAAAAGTTATTAAAATTCCTTCTCTGAGCACCGTGAATGTCTGCACTGGATTTCACGGCCGTCAAGACGTTTCACTGGAAAATATAGAGACGTCAGCCCTCGGAGGAAACTTCAGCCGGTCAAAGTCAGAAAGGATCCAACCTCTGGGGACCGCGAATGTCTGGACTGATCCACGGCAATTCAGAAATACACATAAAGTTTTAACTCTTTAAAGTCCAGTGTGTTATATGAAGGAATTGAATGAATTTATATTTATTTAAGTGTCATGCACCAATTGAGGTGCCCAGCCTATAAGGGCTTACAAGACACAAAATCAAAGAGTACAAACAAAACCAAAAACCACAAGGAATTCACATAAATAATTCACTTTTTCTTAGTGTCCCGGCACTTTATTAGGAAAGTAGCTATAGTAAAGACTTCTTTTCTGAAAAACCATTCCAACTTTAGCTCATCATCCGCCCAAAACAGCTTCAAAAATTGCCTGTCTTTGTCATATAATGGACAATGAAACACGAAATGCAGTTCATCCTCAATTACATTTAGATTACATAATGTCCATAGTCTTCCCTCCTCAGGTATTTGGCAAGGTTTATTGGGAAAATCTGAATATACTACCCACAAATATATATATACTAAAGTTACACTGTTATTACAGTTCAACTATAAACTATATTTGACTCTGCAGCGCAGGCGAGTGTGTGGAGAAAGGCCTGGTGGCACCAGACTCAGCAGCGTCAGCACGGTTAAGTCTGCTGGATGAAACTCCTCTGATGTAACATTATAAATAACACGTGTTACCGGACATAGAGCGGATGTTTTACTGTATATTATTGTGTAATATTATTGTATTCAACGGGGTGAAATAAGGATAAAACTAAACTAAGTCTGGAGTCTGGGGATAATGCACATCAAATCTTATGCACGTTTTGTTTTGTGATGGAAGTGGTTCAGTCTAAGATAACATTAGCTACTGTTGGTGTAACACAGCAGCAGCAGAAGAGAGACTCTGAGGTCAGACATTTGGGAGTGAGTGTAAATATCACATCCTTTGGATTTTTTTTACAGAAAGTTTGTGCCAAGTCCTTCAGATGGAGGTCAGTGCACAGGCTTCTACGAGCCCTGTTTTTAAGTTGTGTTCGGTTCAGTTCAAACATTAGCATTAAAAAACAAATTGATTACACTCATTTTCTTGCTTTTATATTTTACTTAATGTTGATTTTATCTATTTATTTTACCTCTGTTGTAAAGCACTTTGGTCAACCTGTTGTTTTTAAATGTGCACTATCGATAAAATGGTTTGGATTCGATGTATCAGCATCTCATCCTTACATATTGTACCTTCAAATAACCATTTTAAGATCTTATACACATCAAAATGCTTATATATTTATTTTCTTGCCATCTTTCTGGTAACCTTCTGGCAAATGTTTGAAATCTAAGTTCTGGTACAGTGTTTATCAGTGGTGTTTTCCATTTCTGTGTGTTATTTCTTCCCATTTTTAACACTTTTTCTATCTCTTCTCCCTTTTTTCTTTCTTATACTTGCAGGCAAAGTACCGTATACATTTTTAATGCAAGTCGACGCCTAGTGGACGTTTATGTGATTTGTAAAGGATGGAAAGGACCAAATCTAGCTCAGACTTCATATTTCACATTCCCGGCTCCACTTTCATCAACAATTTGCCGTCGCAGGACAAAACACTTCACAGATTAATCCGGCGGTATTCTGGCGACCACCTCAAATAGCCTCCCAATCAGTCTATCTCAGCAATCTGAACTTCTTGCAGGCCCGAGCAACCTTCATGCTGGAGGATGGTGGATTAGCGAGCTTCTCCTGTATCCTCTATTCATTATGGTCTGATCCTCGGCGAGGCAGGAGAGACCCGCTGCTCAGGAGGAGGAGGAGGAGGAGGAAGGGGGAGGAAGGGGGAGGAAGGGGCGGAGGGACTGGCTGAGCGTCTGCCAGCGGCCGTGCGAAGAGCGCAGCGCTATGCTAAGGCGCATGGTAGGGTTTAAGTGATATATCCTGCCTTAAGTCTGGCCTGCAGCCTCGCCATGTGAAATAACAGTCCAGGAATACTTCCTCAACGACCCCCCCCCCCCCCTCTCTCCTCCCTCCCTTTTCCTTCCCTAATTTCCCTCTACTGTTTGGCCTCCATCTGTTTAGACAGCAGTTGTCATTAATTCTGACTCTATTGAGTTAAACCCCACAAGATATCTGTTGTGCTGCCACGTTCAACGGCAGCTTGTTTCTCCAGAAGCAGAAGGACGTAAATACATTTATAGGTGAATGTGGCCAAATTTGTGAGAAGAAAAGGAATAAAACATCAAAGAGAAGAAAGGAATAGTTTTTTTTTGTTGTTTTTTTTTTTACAAATGTCCCTGCCTTTACTTAGGAGTCTTTTTTCTTTGTTGCTAAGTGCTCATTTCTTCGGTGTATTGAAATAAAATTAGAAGCAGCATCTCCTGTGAAGCACTCAACAGCTCAGCCAGCAAACCAGCAGCACAACAACGCATGATGGATCTGGAAAGAAAATGCACGTACGTCACGGATCATGACGGCTGTAAATCAAACAAGCATCAGCTGAACGTCCATCAGCATAACAGAGAGTGTTTATAAACCCTACCGCCTGTGTTTAGACAGCAGTAGTTGAAGATTCTCCGTACAGGTCAGGGCCAAGGCAAACATCCAGCATCGGCTTACACACTCCTAATGCCTAACCTTAACCTGGGGGGCCACGACGCCCATAAATTGACCTCTGAACAGCTAATGAGAATGCTGAGCCAGGCCGAGGCAAGTGTTGTACTGACAGTCGTCTGTTCGGCAACAAGAATAAACGGCCGTCTGGAGGGGGGAGGGAGGGAAGAAGGGAGGGAGGGGTGAGGAGGGCAACCGTCTTCTCCTATGACAAAAGGCTCAATCCCATTTCTCTTCCCTTAAAGAGGAACGATGCAAGTCTGGCTGCTTTTCCTCTGTGTTGCTAACCCTCCTCTTGGCCATGTGCATTTGTTTACAACGAAGCCAGCGAACAATCAATACGTGGAGCGGTGAGTAACGTTATATAACATATACTATATTACGATGTGTATATTTGTGTAGTCTTACTGTCATAAACAAAAGATTGCGGGTTAGTTTGTGTTGTGGTGCCGCAAAGAAGACAGCTGGGACACGTGTGGGCTTTAATGATCTTCATTTGTTTGACAAAACGACGAAGAAAGGTGGCAATAATGCGCCTGAAAAGCTGGCACCACCTGCAATACGGAAAAAGCAGAACAACAACAGTTCGCAAAGTATCATGGGTAATTTCATCTTCCGTACCAAGTCTTCCTCCGATTTAAGGGGTAGTTTTAAGAGTTGAAAAGCACTTCCTCTTGCTCTTAAAAGAATTGAGACGCCCTACCCCGACATGGGAACACGCAAAACCAAGCGCTAGGGCCAAAATTGAGTGGAAGTGGGTAAAAAAGCCAAAGTATAGACGTGTACAAGTACAAGCAAAGAGACAACACAGCCCCAGTGGAAGAGACGAGGCCTTTATTAGAGAGAACTTGAGCTGAAGTGAGCTGACAGACCATGAAACATACACCTTCCTCTCTGGAGAGGAGAGGAACAGATGGGAGAAAATGGAAATGAGTAATTGCCGGAGAACAAAGCTGCACGTGCTTTTATAGCAACACAACTGACAGAGATGAATTCAGAGATTCCAGACACATCTAAACAACACGAGGAAAGGATCCAAACACACCACCGGGTTGGTTGGTTAGTGCAGTGGAGGGGACGGAGTGGAGCGGTGATCCGTCTGTCAGCCCCGACAGCCATTTACAGCACCTGACCGCCGCCGCGGCCCCCGGGCCCCCCGACCGACCGCAAACCCCGGGCTCGAGTCAAGCCCGGTGTGGAGTGACACGGTGTCGTACCGACGCCCGGGGAGCGTGCCTCCGCCAGATGACACCAGAGCCGCTGAAGGGTTCAGACGGCAGCGAGGACAGATGACACACATGCCGCTCGGTTTGTCTGAGGGAGGGAGGCTTTTTAAAAAGCATCTTTGAGGAGTGTGTGTGTCTGTGTGTGTGTGTGTGTGTGTGTGTGTGTGTGTGTGTCGGTCGTTGTGCGTGAAAAGGCAGCCGCTGTCAGCCACGCAATTAAGGAGCGGCCCCTTGATACCCATACTGGCATACGCTCGCATCGCATCACACAGGCGTGTTGTGACACTTGCAGACAGGCGGCCACACTCGTTCTGGCCTCCCAGCGGTCTTCATCAATCTGTTCCCCTTTTCAACAACGGCCCAGACACTTGTAGGCTTCATACACACACACACACACTCATTCTCATGCACGCGCCATTTCAAGGGGAATGCCACTTGATTCGAGTATTTATACGCTATTTCTATGGCCCTGGGACGGTCCATTCAACACTTGTGACAACTCAACAACAGGAAACCGGAGAGCTGCAGCTCGTGCATCAAACTAGTGCCACAAGGAGATCATCACATTTTATTTAAAGCAGCTAATATCTCATTTGCATTTCCTTAATGATTTGGAGAGAGAGGGCATCTTCAGATTGCAAACAATCTTTTCCTCTGTTTTGCTAACCCTCCTCTGAAGAATGAGAAGTTTGCTTTTTGTTATAAAAGAGTCTCATATTAATGTGGATGAATCTACGTTACCCACTTGTTAATGGCTCCATTTTCGATAAAGATATCATTTTGTCTTGATAGTTTTTTTGATATTATTTAGGGCTGTCAAACGATTAATTTTTCTAATCGCGATTAATCGCATTTTTTCCATAGTTAACTCGCGATTAATCTCTATTAAAAATATTATATATGGCGCTTTGGACTTTCAACACTCCAAAGTGTTATAATCTCTAGACAAACAACTTTTAGACCAGACCTAGCAGGCCTAGTACCTAATCATAACACATGATGCATGAAACTCACACAGAATTGAAACGAATTGCATCCAGTGGAAATTGCCCTTTACTTTGCTACACCTCTGCCTGGCCACGTGCATTTGTTGACAACGAAGCCGTCAAAAAATCAATGGATGGAGCTGTGGATATATGTTAGACTGTGTATATTTGTGTAGCAACCAACTTGAAGGTGGCTTACCGCCACCTACTGGACTGGAGGTCCCACACTCCAGTCCTCCAGTCCAGCAGACAGAGGACAAAATGGGCCGCGATTAAATTTTTTTAAATTAATCTCATCGCGATTAACGCGTTAACTCTGACAGCCCTAATATTATTATTTAGTCGTCGACTCGCCCAGCATTTCCTGGTTTCCTGGATGCTGCCTGGCGGGTCATGGGAATAACGCCGCCGGATCGCTAGTTGGCCTCGTTTATGGTCGGAACTACGACGGTATCTGATCGTCTTCAAACCTCCGACTTTCGTTCTTGATCAATGAAAACATTCTTGGCAAATGCTTTCGCTTTCGTCCGTCTTGCGTCATGGGAAATGTCTTTCCAATATAAAGCTCCATCTGACTGGAATAATCCTCCTTTCACTGCTTTAGGTCATCTTTATTTTTCTTTTGTTAGAACAACTTGTTCATGTTTTTAATTTGAGTATAATCAATGTACAATATTCAGTTCTGTGTGTTCCATTTTTTCCACATATCATTTGAGGACAGGGTTGTGGGTGGGAGGGGGTGAGCAGAGGGCAAGCATCTGTTTTATTTCATTGTTACTTGTTTTTTTGTTCTGTTTTTTGTTTTCTGTACTGTCTGTTTTGTACTATTGTCTTGTTGAATGCATGTTTGTATGTGTTACTTGTGTACTCAGGACCCCCTCAATAAATTCAATTCAAATGTAGTGTGAAAACACTTCCGAAAGTCCTCATAGTCACTTTAAGGAATCTAAATGCATGCAAAAAAATAATTTGATTATTGTTAATGTGATGTGTAAATGAATTAAAAGTGGAAAATCTTAAGAAACAAAATGACTGTTTGCATGAACAGCAATGGAGACTGCTGCTCTCCTATCACATCATCCGTCATTTCTCATCACTTCATCACTAATTTTAAAACAAAGGATTGAAAAATAAGTGGAGAAACTGGATGACAGTGGCTCCATCCTTTGGGTATAGGGCTCACTGACGCTACAGCCTTTATAGTCTTAACCCAGATCAACACCCATGGGAAGTTTTGGACGCCCACCATCATCTTCAAAACACCAAACAAGGTAATAACGGCGGTCATCCCTCCTGTACAGCACAGAATAAAAGTCAATGGTCCAGGTGCACTGAAGCTGCTCTGGTGGTCTGAACTATAGTAAATTGGTGGTATTGTACGTTTTCCAACTGAACATATGAATAGCCCTAAGAGAAAGTGGTCGTCTCTTCAGCACAAGAATAACCCCTGATGAGGCGAGGTAACCGTTGCTAAGAGAAGTTAATGCTGCTGTTATTATACCACCTCACTAGAGCCAAGGTCTCGCTCGTCTTCTCTTTACAGCAGAGTAAAGAAGTACAAGTCAAAGACGACAAGGCAGAGAGTCGAGGTCAGACACCAGGATCAATGCCAGCATGCACTGATGATGATGTGGTGTCATATCAGTATATTGACGCATAGTAAAGTGGTGGTTTATCGGTGGCAGGTCATTCCTTCCTTATTTGTAGAATTAAATTAGTATTAAATTCAATTTACCCTGTCACAGTCAGAGGTCTGGTCTATGGATTTCATTAAGCGATCCTCAACTGTGTCCATGACGACTCAAAACACACACTGGGATGTTAAAGGGATAGTTCAACACTATAGTCATAGCAGTAGGTTCCTTACCTTTAATTATCGGTGTTGTTTTGAGATCGGCGGGGCAGAGACGTGAGCTGCTCAGTGAACACAATGGAGGTGAACGGTGCAGGTCCCCTGTCCCTCATCAAACTCATCAAATACACAATCCAACAACTCCACAACGCTATGAAATAATAAACTAACATTATGAGACAGAGTTGTTTTTGAGGCAAATGAATTCCAGACACGGCTGCTGGGCGGAGTGACTTCAAAAGCGCATGAAGTTCAGAGTATTTGCTTCATGTGTTGTAATGTTACATAATTATACATGATTATTTCATAGCGTGGTGAATGTGCAGCTCACAATTTGTCCACCAGAACGTTTTGGAGTTGTTGGATTGTGTATTTGATGAGTTTGATGAGGGACAGGGGACCTGCACCGTTCACCTCCATTGTGTTCACTGAGCAGCTCACGTCTCTGCCCCGCCGATCTCAAAACAACATGCACCGATAATTAAAGGTAATGAACCTACTGCTATGACTATAGGGATTATGATGATAGGAGAATCTGCCAAAAATGTGGAACTATCCCTTTAATTATAGAGTTGGCTGCTTGGTATGATATCACCTAATTGCATGTGCAATGTAAACAAACCTATAAATACTGAGAGACTAGTGACTGAATCATTTCCATGACAACAGTTTTCCTGCCTCTGCCTCAACCTAAGACGATCCCTCACATGTCACCGCTCCGACGGCTTCACTTACACGCCCAGACGAAATCAAACTCCTGAAGTGTCTAAAAATTGACTGCAGCTACTACAGCTAATACACACACGGTACGATACGCACACGCACGGTGCATAAAAGTGCAATCTTCGAGCACACACGCACATATTGAACCGAGCATGCCGGGCATACCAAGGGGAGCCTCAACAAGCCAAGGCGGGGGCGGCGGCGTGCTGCTGGAATGACACGGGGATGGACGCACAGACACCTCTTTGAAAGTGATACATGGCCCTGGGTGGCAGCAAGCGCCACTCACAGATCCGCTCAGACAGGCAGAGAGGATGCCAGGCTGGTCGGGATTTAGGCCGTAATGAGCCCGGAGACACACACACACACACACACACACACACACACACACACACACACACACACCAAGTGCCTAAGTTCGCTCAACAATGCGGCCAACTGCAAAGATAATGCGGATGTGTGCACAAGAGATGAACTACAAAGCTAAACTGACGGGCAGACACACATTCCTGGTGTCACATATTTCTAAAGAAACCCAACACACACACACACACACACACTTGCACACACACAAAGCATTAACCACTATAGACAATTCATGCTCATCTACACAAAATAACTCATTTATATTCGCCCAACTAATGAGCTTCTAAGAGGAAAAACACACAGTGAGGAGGAGGAGCTTATCGTCTTTAACCTGAAACTGTCCGCTCTGCCGGTTTTCCAGACTGACAATGATCTTTTCTTTTTATATCTTAAACCTGTTCTTTTCTCCTCTTTCCAACATGCGTCTTATCTTTCTACTTGAGGCCACCAATCTGGGCCTTTTTTTCTTTTCTTTTCTTTTTTTATAGAAACCTTAAAAGCCGGCAGGCACAAAGCAGATGGTGAGATGTTCAGATAAATTAAAAACATCTCCACATTTCAATCATAACATGTAGACTGTTTAGAAATCAACACATTTTATAATTTTTTATTGTCTGCCGACCTAATTTTGGATAGATTATCGGCCAATTTCATTAAACCCATGACCTGTAGCTGGGAACTGATGCTTCTAGTCACCGATTTATTTATTTTTCCTTTATTTTGGCTTCGTTTGCTAATTATAAGATATCTACTTCTTTCTGTTACACTGAAACCTTGAATGGTTTAACTGAAATTATGAATTAAAGGGTAGGTACTTATAAGCTGGATAGCTTCAGCCTACACCTTTTCGATCTTTGTAATATTTATGAGCTAAGTTTGAATTAAGGAATGTATTATTGAAGGTTGATTGATTGTGATTGATGCTTGACTGTAAATAATTTGAGCAAAAGATCGAATAAAACTAAACTAAACTAAAACAGGTATCATCAGCAAAAAAGCCTTGATAATGGATGAGGATAAAGGTGTCTGGGAGCAAATATTCAAATTATTATAATAGTTACATCAGCTGATCATCTGGTTTTGTATTTTATTTTGTTCCCTTGCTGAATTCTGGTGGAAACTTTAGTGCAGCCGTGTCAAAGAGCCAGATTCCACTCAAACCAATAAAAGTGATGGTTGAAATCAAAACAAAAGACCACTGTAACTTAATGCGAAGTGACGTGACGTGAGGAGCAGGAGACTGACCTCTATGAAACTGTCATATTTACGACGCAGGCCAGCGGAGGTGTGGTATCCTGCCCGGCGGTGACAAATAAAAGGATATGATTGGGCGGCAGGAAGTTCCAGCTGAGGACCTGGTTGGCCAGAGCCAGGTAGCGCTGAAAGACCGACGACATCTGAGCGTTGAGGTTCTCCCGGCGGCTGAACTCCTGCAGCACCTCCATGGTCAACACGAAGATCTGACGGAGGCCCTCCTCCTGGGAAGAGAGTGAGGACGGGACGGGACGGGACGGGACGGGACGGGGGTTAGATGGACAGACAGAACTTTATTCATCCCGAAGGAAATTCCTATGCCAAGTTGCTCCAAAAGAAAATGTGCAAAGGAAATAAATAAAATACAAAGAGGAAATGTATATGATAAAATGTATCCTACAATGTCTAAAACAATAAAAATATACTCTACTGGTGCAAAAGGAACAGCCAGAACATAATCTAAATACAATACTAGTGCAAAAAGGCCTAAAACATAATTCAAAAACTAGGTATATTGTTGTATTTTGCACATTTTGTTACTGTTTATGTTAGGTATTATCGGGCCGATATCAGGAAATTTTGACGTCATTCCGATAAGTCCGATATCATAAAGAATATCCCGGATAAGATAGTTTGGTCAACACTGCGGTGTGGGTCGTTTTTTTGATCAGGCGCTTTTCACTCATATATATCAAACCTGAACGGCCTAAATCAAATCAAATCAAATAGCCTTTATTGTCTAAGGTGAATGCTGGTGAAAATTCTTTTCACCAGAATACTCCCTCATGTCAGAAACAATCTTGTCAACTCGGTCATAATTTTGGTAGTTGCCGATTTGACTTGATATCAACGTCTTATCCACAGTATTTTACCCATTATCCATGTTACACATAAACCATAGAAATATGAACATAAAAAGGTCGGAAGAACGGCTCGCAAACCGGGAACTGGGAACTCCCGTCAACACGTGAATGCAGCACATTACATACGTTTGTCAACAGAGAACATGACGGCAGTCATCAAATAGTTTTGTTTGATATCTTTTAGCAAATGTTTGAAAGGCTTGCTAATTGAATATCTTCATTTAAAGAGTAAAAACAGTTTTTGGTTTTGTTTATAGTATTGATGTCATGATATATCGCAGGTCCTCAATAGTCTTTGGAAGCAGAAACTTATCAGTTTCAAAAAAAAGTTACTTGTGCATCCCTAGTTTATGTTCATCTCCTACAGAAGGAATTACAGAGTCTGATTGCCACAGCATATCGAGAACAGAGAGAGAGAGGACACAGTGTTTTAACGACCACACACACACACACACACACACACACACACACAGAGAGCATGAGTTGAGGAAAGAGATGGAAGAACAAACCTGGAAGAGGCGCTTGCAGCTGCCGTGAAACTCCATGCTGAGGCCGATGCTGCTGGTCTTACTGGAGCTGGAGAACTCGCTGAGCAGAGCGGTCAGGATGGAGCAGGCCAGTGTTTGCTGCAACACAGAGGTCAGAGGTTATAAAACAAGGAGTTAGTGTTATTAATGGGGGTCAAACCACATCAAGAATCATCAGTTAAGACCCAAGAGTTTTAGACAGGAACAGAATTTCAGAAAACAAGTTTGCATGTAGCTTGAATTGACCCACAATGCAATGCACAAAGTAAACGGAGCAGCTGCAAAACATTAAGAGAAGTGGTGGTTGGTGGTTAGACGGCTGGGAAAACAAAACATAAAACATAAAAAAAAAAAGACTGAAATCTTTGGGAAAACATCTTGTTCTCTCTCTCTGTGCCACAACTAAATCATCTTCACAGAGTGAAACAAAACACTGAAGCACTGAACTGCAACAGGACACCAGCACTGGTCTAAACTGTATCATCTATACGGTTAATATGTGGTACAATGTACAACATAACTAGTGCAACAAACTCTTAGATGAACATCACTGTTTACAGGTTATTAAAGGACAAACACAGACTAATACATCAGAGCTTAGAGGCTAATGAACAGGGGTTACAGTTCATATAATTCAGGCTTTAGGGCTGTAACAGGCAGGATAATTACATTTAAGTTGAAGGTAAAAGTGTTTTAAAAGACCAACTGCCCCAAAACTAAAAGATATTGACATGTTTACATTATTCTAAAGCAGAGAAAAGCAGGAAGTCGTCATATTTGTGAGGTTAAAACCTGCATATTCAACATTTTTATTTTAATTTACACAGCCACAACTGATTAGAGTCCATCACCAAGAAAGACTAATGGAGAAACCACAAGAAGCTCATATGCACCAGCCGGCATTTAAATTCTCACTATACAACATTTCAATCCTCAGTCAAAACCTTACAGACAAACACAGGTTTGTTCCAAAATGTTGTTACTAAGTTTAGTTTATGTGCTGCCCAGTGAGAAGGACTCTGTGGTTCTTCTTTGGTGTCAAGTGCAGAGGTTTTTAGTCCTTTAGTGCAACTGTCAATAATCAATTTATCCAGTATCTGTTACAGCACTTCCTCGTTTAAACATCAGACAGAGAGAATCAGATCAAGTCCTTTCTTAATTGAAAGGGTTTTTATCCCTTAAAACCACCTAACTTGAATTTTAATTTAAAGACCTGTTAGATTTTGTGCATCTTTCTCAGTGACATCACCTGCTGATTCAACCTGCAGCCGTCTTTCCCTCAGACTTTTTCCTGTGTGGGGGTTTTGTATTCGATAATAAATGAAACAGTGCCACCTACTGGATTAACAACAGAAACACGGCAGCACTGAGACAAAGTCGTACCAACACACACAGCTGAGCTCAGCTCACATCCGACAACGTTCAGTCCATAAAGTCACGTGAGCATTTTACACAACAGCAGCAGCCACAAACATCTAAACATCCGTGAAAAACATCTCAACATAAAACTGATGTGAGTGCATGTTGTGCAGAGAGAAACAGAGATTCTCCTTTTATTCCCAACCACAGGAACAAGCCTGGAGCTTCGGTCGCAGCTCGGCCTTTGTGCCAGTTTTTTAAACTTTCAACCGGAGCTTTGTGTGTAATCTGAGCCAGAACTCGAACAGGAAGTCTGTAAGCAGTAACACAAAATGTGCTCCATCCATTCACAAACACAATAAACATGATCAAAAAGCTTTGATCCTAAGAAAGAATTCATTTAATGGCTCAAACGTGTCAGAAACAAACATCAAGTTTTCGTGTCATTTTGGGGAAAAACACAATTTACAGTGAGAGTCGACAAAACGGTGCCAATCAAACTGTCAAATCTCATTATCACACCTCATGATCTGTATCACTCTGCACTGTCCTGAATCCAATTGTACAGACGGTGTTTGACACCGAGGCGTTCACTGACCAGGTTAACTGTAATTACAGTGCAGCCGATATTGAAATGTTCCTCATGTTTACATAAACACACCTTTTTTGCAATGATCCCTCAAATATGATTTAAACACTTGAGGAAATAAAGGCTTAACACTTCACTGTTTAACAATAAATAGGTTTTATTGTCCTATATGGCCTCAGCAAAACACTGCAGTAAACTTTAGATAAAATATAAATAACTACAAAAAGTTAAAAAGCCTCTAATTAATAATAAAACACTTCCTTTTGACAAGCCCCGTGTGAGTCTAACGGTGTTGTGTGGAGCAAACCTAAATAACTGACAACAGAAACTGACAACAGAAACCTTTTTCTCTAGTGGATCGGTCAAAGCAAGAACATAGTTTCTCCATTAAACTAGGCAGTTTGCAGTTCACCTGCGAAGTTTGAAGCTCCACAAAGAACACAAACATATTTACTAAATGAATGTCTAAATGATTAACAGATGATCTGCTGAAGTATCTGAACCTGAAACTGAGAGTCTTTGTTTGGTCCAAAATGGAGAAAGTGTGAATTTTTTAAAGCTGTGTGCATTAAGTTGTCTTTCCTCCAAGATCAAAAAGCATCTATACAAAAAGGTTTGACAAACATTTGATAACGTGTCTTGCAGCCAAACAGCCCTATTACTGTTACGTGCTGTAAAACATGAGTCAGTAGATGCTCTCTCTCTTACCACTGTGGGGTTCCCGCTGCTGATGAGCTGCCCGACCTCATGGAAGATGCTTTTGCAGTTGATGGATTTGTCCAGAGAGCCTCTCTTCACGATGACCGCCACGGCCAACAGGATCTGCTCACGGACGTACTTCTGCAGGCTGCAGGCAGAAAAACAGAGAGGGAGGCGATCGATCGACGGGTTAATTGAAGCAGAGAAACAGGTCAGTGAATGCAACAGAGATTGTCTGAGGTGAAGCAAACAATGACAGAGAGACTAAGGACGGGAAAATAAAGTGAAAGAGGAGCTGTGAGAGTGTGTGTGTGTGTGTGTGTGTGTCACAGCTGCAGCTCTGTTTTCTTTGGCTGAGGTTGTTGGTTTGTGGAGAAAAGTTTGTTAACTCAAACTGGACGTTGCAGCGACTGTAACCTGTGCTTCTCCTCCGCTGTTTATAAACTAACAAGTAAAAGCATCAGTATAGATTTAATTAGTAAAGAGAGAAAATTGTATTCAACAAAATGCTGATTTATTTTCTTTGTAGAGAAACTTGTTAGCCTAAGAAGTCTTGTTTTTTTATGATTAATTGTTTTTTTTAACAAAAGTTAATTAATTGTTTTAATCACAAATGACCTGAAACTTTGAAATAATATAAAAAAAAGAATTCATATGCACAAATCGGTAAACACAAGCACTTCTCTTCTTTTTGCTATTGTGGTGAATGTGGTTTAAAGTTCGGTGTGTATTGGCTGTTTTGTATGCATTGTTTTATTGTATGGTGTGTGCTTTGTGTTTATGTTTGGACAACACATGGAAATTAGCTTCTGCTACATCTGGTGTGCCCATCTTTTTGTGAAAATGATCAATGCAAGCACACACTCTTAGTTTAATAAGCTTAAAAACATCATTAAACTTCCAATATATAGGAATATTTATCTGCCATTCCAAATGATACTCTTCCACCTTAAAGAGCAGCCTACATAATACTTGTTCTAGCACAGCCAGGTGAAGGAGAGAAGTTTATGATGAAGATGCTGCAGCAGACCGAAGCTTTCCACTGTTTTACCAGAAGTAACTTAAATTATATAAGAGCCAGCCAGTAGGAAACAGAGTCAAACCACTCAAGCTGTGAGTTAACCCAAAAAACAACCCTGATTTTATCATCATTATTATTATCTGCAAGATAAATTATGGAAAATCTTTGTTGATGAATATTAATCCCCTCGACTTGCTGCACAGTTTCCTCCTCTGTAAACTTACATAACGGGAGCTGAGGTCTATTTATGTTGTTGCGACTCTCACCACTTCACTCAGTGCAGGTCAATAAAAGGTCAAACACGCTACACAGGTCTCACTCATAGTTTCTCTTTATGTCCAGTTTTTCTTACTTGGGTCTCTGTAAGACGTAGGTGAGGAGGAATGCCCGCAGCGACTCGATGCTGGTTTTCTCCAGCAGGATCCACTCCCGTACGACGGCCTCCATGATGGCGGTGGCCGCCTGGAACAGCACATAGTCCACCTTACTGGTCTCTGCAGAGGGAGAGAAGAGACGGAGACAAAATGACTCTGATGCAGCAGACGAAGAGATGGCAAACAGATTGCTGGGGAAACTATGTTTATTTGTAAATAAAAGCATTTAAGTAGTTTGCATTAACTTGCATTAGGGATAGAAACTGTTACCCAGCTAGTGATTTAAACAGAAGTGTTAGTTAATGTAAAGAATATTAGCCGTCATAATTTCTTTAATCACTGTGTGACTCTTTAAATTGTTTTGTCCAAAAGTCCCTTTAGATAACAACAGAAACAAATATCAAATTCTCACATTGGGTGGCTGGAAGGGGAAAATAAAACTAAATTTTCTAGCAATCGTCCAATCAAATAATCAACCAACTGTTTCAGCCTTGAACAATTTAGCATTTGAGCTCTGGGATGTTCATTTTTCCACAATTTTCTGATTTCAGAGACCAACTCATAAATTACTGAAAAAATAATAATCTGCAGATTAATGTAATAATAACATTAAATGACAAGTTGCAGCCATAAGAAAAGCTAAAAGAGACAAGAGAGAAAGAAACTAAATGACTATGCTAATGAGCCAATGTAAAAAGGGAAAGCAGCTGAACAACAGGTGGTTGTTCCGATTATATATTCATGAATTTGGATGTAGGATGTACAGTACTATACTGTAAATGGTTTACTACTTTTAATTAGTTTATGTGGCATTTTCTACATCTATTTATTTTAAATTACTGATGGAATTAATAATTTTTTAATCTTTTACAAATCTTATTTCGAAATGGCTATAAAAATTGGAAAACCAAGAAAATGTTTTATTATGTATTCTGTGGCATCACCGGTCCTCAAAGACAAATTAACATATTTTCACCTGTAGCTTTGCCCTTGACCGAGATTCATGAGGACCAACTCTACTGCTCCCAGTTATATAATAAGAAAACTGTGTATTTTATGTAAATAAATGTTTATTAAAAACATGTATATTTTAAATAAACAATTCTAACTGATGGATTAAGTCAACAGTTACCTAAGATGTGCTTGCAGATGGCAAAAGGGGATTTGGATTTCCTGAAGGAGAGGAATACGTGTTCAGCATGCTGCCTCTGTTCTGTGCTGACCATGGACGGCGGTGCCTGTAAACAACAAACAAAATTAGCATTTAGAGATGAGAAACTCATTTTTTCTGTGAGCGAGAGTCGACAGAGGAGCAGCAGCAGCAGGAGGAGGAGGAGCAGCCACAGACGGGGAGCAGAGCAGGCCTGGTTTCTGTTGGAGGCTCAGAGAGTTCATTACGGACCAGAACCACCATGAGGGACTCGTTTAGGACAAACCATGAATGATGTCAACATCGGATTCATACTTACCTTATGAAGTACAAAAAAAACACACAGAAAACCCTCCATAATAATAATAATAATAATAATAATAATAATAATAGAGAGTTCAAAATGTGTGATGATAAAATTGAGAAAGAGCAACACACACACACACACACACATTTACTGAGGAGTGTTGCCATCGTGCAGCTCAGCAGGAAAGTCACATTCCAGGCTTGATTGCAAAAGCAACTCTGCGGCTGAAGGCAGCAGAGGAAAGAAAGACCCTTTTATCCGAGGACACGGACACACACACACACACACACACTTAAAACACAGTACGATGAAGACGGACACACAACACAGCAAGATCATTTAAATTTTTAAGCTCAATGACGAGCTTTATTTACTTCCATGATTATTTCAATAAATGTAAATAAGAGGAAATTACCAGACTGAGATGTGCTAAAACAGAGTTACTGTGGATCAAAATGTTTAAACTAATGGGAAATCACATATAAGTTTGGCTATTAGCATGTTAAAGCAATGGCACAACCTGACATTTCCAATTTGTATGTATTGATTATAAAGGTTCAGTAGAAAAGACATAACTGCAACCTGTGCCTCTATACAATCTGCTGCAAAACATAGCAAATAAATATGAAAAGAAGGTAAAAAATATAGAGGAAGAGACGAGAACCAGAGTGAAACAAAAATGGAAAAAAAACCTTAATTTGCAGTAAATGATATAGAAAATGCATAAAAACTAATTCACATCTACTGTCCAGCCATGTTTGTATGTGTGCGTGCAGCTCCGCCTGAAACATGATGACTGATGGAGACATGTGCAGGGCAGGTTTGTCATTTCTCGTGGCTCGAGAGCTGCTTTCATGTGTCGTTTTTTTGTGTGCGCACGCACAATTATTGTGTGTGTGGATTTGTTGTCGGATTAGCAGCTCCGTACGACCGACTACTGGAACTGGCCACCTGCTCGCCATTCATTTCAGCAGCCTCACCAGCAGCATGCAGCGATGACTTTACTGCCTCATCTCACACACACACACACACCTTTGGGACCAGAGAGGAGCCTAAACTTCTCACTGGTGATGACATGAAGACATACAACCCCGTTTCCAAACAAAAGTTAAGGACGCTGTGTTAAACAATAACATTACAAAAGAAGAGATGATTCAACAGAACTTGTCCCAACTTTTTTGAAACTTGTTGCTGGCGACAAATTTCCACACAAACTGTCCAATTTCCAAGTAAATATGGAGTTTAGATGTTTTAAAAATCATCACATGCTGCCTCTATTTATATTTTGTGCAGCGACTCAACTTTTTTTGAAGCATGGCGCTGTCATCAAATCGAAAATAGACACATAATATAAAAAAATAAAAAAAATCTCACTTTTTAATTTATAAAAATTGAAAAATGTATTGGTCATTATGATTAATTAGATTTTAATCTATGATTTACAAAGTATCCAGACTTTTTGGCCATTGGATAATTTTGATTGCAGCCGAGACCCTTTGTTGCATCTTTCTGCACTTATTATCTGTCAGTTATTATTTAATCAACTATGATAAAGGCTGCAAAAGTAAATAAATAATAAATAAGGAAAGGAAAGCAGAGTTTTAGGTTCAAAATGAAACAAGAGCCGACCTTTTTCCTGACTCTAAGCAACAGTGTTGGAGAGAAACCAAAAGTACATTACATAGTGTACATAGCGCATCTGTGACAGATACGTGAGCTCAGTCCTGTCCAGCTGGACGACTTTATATCACAACGAGCTCTGTGTCAAACACCAAGATGTATAGGAAGGAAGATCAGTACATTTACTACATTAACATGACTGACTCTGACTTCACTTTTCACCTCTCTACACAGACCTCCTATACAGCATTTAGGATCGATTTTAAAGTCATCTTACTTTTTAAAGCACTCTGTGGTCTGGCACCTTGTAACCTATCTGACCTTTTATCAGTTTATGCTCCAACTCCCTCTCTCACGTCACGTCCTGTACAGGTGCAGCCGGCCTGAATTGTAAAACGTATGTATGTATTATGTATAATAATGCGACTTCACTATTAAAAGTACTTGTGTATGAGAGGGAGGTACTCTCTTAGAGTACATTTTGTTACACTTCACTCTTGAATGTAAAACACTTTGAGCAGCATTTCATGTATGAAACGTGCTGCTACTGTATGTAAGTAACGATAATTATCGAAGTACAGATGATGAAACTCAGAGGACACCTGCTGACCACCACGGGAAGGCAAAGCTAGTGTTGTAGTTCCCAAGACCGGTCTTCAGACCACATTTTAAAGGTCTCGGTCCAGACCAGCAAGACCACAGCTGCAGTGGCATCTTCTTCTTTTTTTTAACCGCAAATGTCTGTCGCTCACTCACTAAACCATTCAATAACTATAAGATAATTAAAACTGTTATGTTATGTTTATTTATTTGATATGGACATCACAAATACATTAAGACTGTTCCAGTGGACAGACCAGATGCTTTGCTTGAGTGTGTTTAGCACAAGTGCTAATTTTCAACACCAGTCCATAGGCGGCTAATCTAAAAATACAGAACATTTATCAACAGTATGAGATAAAACCAAGTGCATGACACTACATCATGACAGTAGCAAACTAAAAAAAAAAAAGTATCTGCTTGAGTAACCATCTGAAAGACTTGGTTGCACCAGTGTCAACAGTGGATACTGAAGACTTCCAACAGGTTCTGTGCTATGTTCTTCTGTTTAATCCAAACTTTGTTTCAATTAAATATGGTTTAGATTCCATATAAAATCATTTTTTCTCTTTAGTGAGGAGGAATAATGTAAATATCAAGCCATATGATTTATATTACTGGCATTCAATACAGTAGGTCTTTAAAAATGGTCTCGCATTGATTTGGTCTTGGTCTTGACTCGGTCTCGACCTCCTCAAAGTCTTGCAGGGCTCGAGACTAACTTTTTTTACTAGGAGTGCAGTAGTACCCTAATTAACAACAAATTTTAGGAGCAAAATGCCTCCATTTAGGGTCTTAAGGTGGTCGACAACACTAGGCAAAGCTCTATTAGCTACTGTACTAGAGCACCAGACACATGTCTCAGTCAGTATCACATATAAACAACGCGACAACAACAGCGGCAGCACTGTGTCCAGTTTAAAACCCATTAAATGTATTTAAATAATACTACTAATAATAAATATATACAGCTCTGGAAAAAAATAAAGAGACCACTCCAAAATGTTCTTAATAAATCAGCTTCTCTACATGTATGGCAGCCATCGATTCCAGTGTCTATTGAACTCCAACACAAGCACATCTCACTCTACTTAGCTGATCACCTGAACCAGATCATATTTAATGAGGAAGAAAGATTATAAATACATTTTTAAAAAAAAAACACTGCTGCGATTAAAAATTGGGATTATTCCACCAATGTTGATTTCTAAACTCTTCCTAAGTTTAAAAAGTAGTGTTGTAGAGGTTGTGTTGTTTTCTTTGCATTATTATATACAAGGTCTGAAAACACCAGAATTGTTTTTGTTATTTTGACCTGTTGCCATTTTCTGCAACAACAAAAAAAATGCTCTAAATGACAATATCTTTATTTCCAATTTGTCAGTAGGGTACAGAATGAAACAAAACACATACCTATGAATAACCAGAGGAACTGGTCATTTTGAAGTGGTCTCTTTATTTTTTCCAGAGCTGTATAATATATACTGTATATAGCAACATGGCAAAGAGGAGGAAAGACCAACCAGACAGCAGCAGCTAGCTTAACTTACACACACTCACACTCATGACATGCATTGCACACACATGGTTAGCCACTTGCTCCTAGCTGCTCATGTGTGTGTGTGTGTGTTCATTTGGTCCAATGGAGGCTGGAGGGAGAGGGGGCATGAGGAGGGGGGGAAGGGGTGAGGGAGGGGGGCAAACACTTGATGGAAACGTGAGTTTTTTTAATGGAAGCTGAGCTAAAAAAAAAAGCTAAAGCTATAAAGCTAAAGATGCTGCAGCTGTGTGTGTGTGTGTGTGTGTGTGTGTGTGGTAGTGTAGTGTAGTGAAACTTGATTCAACGTTGAACAGCTGAAATGGGCGAAGTTTCTGGAAATAAAATAAACCTGAGCCGCGTTGGAAAGAATAAAGTGTCCAAACGTGGGGTGATATATTTTAGGGAGGAGGAGGAGGGTACACGAGGACACAGTGGGGGTAACGTTAACGGTAACGGTAACGGTGAAGAGCGGATTTATGTCTCTTTTTTTTGTTTTTTTTTTATAGCGACAGTCATCGTTTCCCTCCGGTTTTTGTGAGAAAATAAACAGCTGAACACATTTAACAACAGAAACCCCGAGAGAGGAGACAAACAAACATGACAAACAGCGGCGGCGGGAGTCACCAACCGGTAAAAACTCACGCACAAAGACACAAAGTTTAAAAAACACACGTAAGTTTTGTTTCTCCGCCGGCAGGTGTTTTAAAAAAAGATTAACGCTGGTTTTCTCACCATTAAAACTTTGGCAGCGCTTTCCAGCTGTGTGATCACTTCTGATGCACCGACCACCGCCGCCATCATTGTCGTCCCTCTCCAATGACGCGCCATGCGCTCTGCATTGTGGGATACAGCGATGGAGCAGCAGCAGCAGCAGCAGCAGCAGCATAATACATCCAGGCGGAGGCCCAGGGAACTGCAACGGAGCTGGAAACTGCTTTAAAAGATAGATAGATAGATAGATAGATAGATAGATAGATAGATAGATAGATAGATAGATAGATAGATAGATAGATAGATAGATAGATAGATAGATAGATAGATAGATAGATAGATAGATAGATAGATAGATAGATAGATAGATAGATAGATAGATAGATAGATAGATAGATAGATAGATAGATAGATAGATAGATAGATAGATAGATAGATAGATAGATAGATAGATTGTGGTGGCCCTGAAGTGCAAAACACAACGGCAAATCAGACAACAACGGCAAAAGAGAAAACACAACGGCAAAAGAGAAAACACAACACAAAAAGAGAAAACACAACGGCAAAAGAGAAAACACAACACAAAAAGAGAAAACACAACACAAAAAGAGAAAACACAACGGCAAATCAGAAAACACAAAAGCAAAAGAGAAAACACAACGGCAAATCAGAAAACACAAAAGCAAAAGAGAAAACACAACGGCAAATCAGAAAACACAACGACAAATTACTAAACAACGGCAAATCAGAAAACACAAAAGCAAAAGAGAAAACACAACACAGAAAGAGAAAACACAACGACATTAACCAAACCGGAAAAGGTAGGTACCCTCGGGCTGGTTTAGGCAAAGACGGTTGGTTTAGGCGTGTGAAGGGAGTGGTTAAGGTTAGGGTAAGATGCAGGGATAGGCTTAGCCTTGCAGAGGCAGCCAATCAGAGGCAGAGTAAGGCGGGTCTTGACGTGGCCATAGTAGGAAAAAAAGTATCGCAAGCGGGACTAGCACAGAGGCTGCTATGTATTGCCCAAAATGTTTTGCTTTTGTGTTTTCTGATTTGCCGTTGTGTTTTCTCTTTTGCCGTTGTGTTTTCTCTTTTTGTGTAGTGTTTTCTCTTTTTGTGTTGTGTTTTCTCTTTTGCCGTTGTGTTTTCTCTTTTTGTGTAGTGTTTTCTCTTTTTGTGTTGTGTTTTCTCTTTTGCCGTTGTGTTTTCTCTTTTTGTGTTGTGTTTTCTCTTTTTGTGTTGTGTTTTCTCTTTTGCCGTTGTGTTTTCTCTTTTTGTGTTGTGTTTTCTCTTTTTGTGTTGTGTTTTCTCTTTTGCCGTTGTGTTTTCTCTTTTTGTGTAGTGTTTTCTCTTTTTGTGTTGTGTTTTCTCTTTTTGTGTTGTGTTTTCTCTTTTGCCGTTGTGTTTTGCACTTCAGGGCCACCGTAATAGATAGATAGATAGATAGATATACTTTATTGATCCCAATCTGGGAAATTACAGTGCAGCAGCAGCATTACACAGACACACATTGACGATAACAACATATAGTATAAGAATATAAAGAATAAGAATATAAACTATACATAATAAAATAGTAAAATATAAAGAACAAACTATACATAATAAAATAGCAATAGCAAATAAAATAAAATAAAATGTGATGTACAAAACTATATACAAAAACAAATTGGCAGCGTTGATTTTAGTGCAAGAAGAAAATGTGCAATGTGTGTAACTGTGTGTAGAAAAATAAGGTGCGTAGAGACTGTAAGTTAAGACTGTAAGTTAAGTTAAGCACAACTTCACACCAAACAGTACTCCACTGTGGAATAATAATGTGGAATAAAAGAAAAGAAAAGATTATGATAAAGATTTTTATTCTGTGGGTAATGGATCGGGACTAGATCAGCTTTTGCTTCTCCCGCTTTCCCTTTCGGCCATGTGTATCGTATTACTTGAACTAAGATGAAGTGTGATGATGATGATTTAAATTGACATGCCCGAAATAAACATATTGATTGATTGATTGATTGATTGATTGATTGATTGATTGATTGATTGATTGATTGATTGATTGATTGATTGATTGATCATATTTATTTCAAACCAAACAAAAATTATATCTCACATCATAACAAGAACATCCACAGGACACCATATAACCAAATATCGAACGGGACAAGAAGCAAAGCTTATCAGTTTCCAACCCCAGACAACACACATACAACACAACCAAAACACAAGGTCACTCTCCAAACCCCCTCCCCCCCCCCCACAGTCATCACATTAGTTTACATCATTTAGGCTATCTCTCCTCCTCCTCGCTATACATTTCAAACACTTCTTTTCTAAACTTACTTTTAAATTGATTAACACTTTTGCTGAGTTTAAAGCAGAAGTAAGGTGAATGTTTGTGTTAATCTAAGTCTTAAATAGTTGTATCTTCCGACAGCAATCACTTCTATAGAGTGTTTGGTCTGAAACACGGGTCTGTCAGTCACTCTGCTCTGCTCTGAGCCCAGGAGAAAACTTTCCTTGTATCCTACAACCTTTATCCAATGAGGAGAGAGAACGGCATAAAGGGGCAGTCCTCTCTGTGTGTGCAGCCAAGGGATGCGCCTGAATGTGGTGACGTAGGGACGAGGGCCAATAGATCCATGACGAGGGCGGGGGCTGCTAACTCCATCGGCTGACAAAAAGCCAAAACCACCGGATCGCTGACTTCTGCTTTAATCTCTACATTCAAGCTATTCCATAGAATAACCCCTCCGACAGTCGATTTCAAAAATTTTAAATCTCTTACCAAAGCCATACCAAAAGCATTTCTTTCGCTAGCCAAAAATATTTCTTTGTATTCTCATCCCCATCTTGTCTCCCTAGTAATGATGTTAATTTCCTCAATAAAAGTGCTCAAACAAAGTCATGAGATCTATTTTAACCCATGATCTATACCCTACTCAAGCTAATAGAAATAAAATTAAGAATACTTTTGATCAATTTAGCGAATATAGATTAAGAGTAAAAAAAATTAAATACCCACTTCCACCCAAAACAAAAGAAATACATTACAAAATAAATAGGCTCATTTCTATCCATCAAGTGAATTTTTAAGACTAAGATTTGGATTTAAAAGTAACTTGTGTGTTTTCTGTAAAGATGATATTGAAACAACAGAGCACCTCTTTATGACATGCTCTCTATAACTTTTACCACAGATTTAAGCTTTATGTAATCACTTAATTTAATTATTAGGTATTTCATAAATATTTTATTAAAGTTAATGATTTGTATTTAATATCAATGTTAGTTTCTTTGTTGTAGAGTACCTTTTTCATACATTTCTTGAATGAAAGGTACTATAAAAAAAGTACTTTAGACAAGACACGTTCTTAGTACAATAACAACTTATACCCATGTTTATCAATTGTATTTTTCCATACTCATTTACACTTTTTAATTTTGTTTTATATAATAGTTCTTCTGGTCTATTGTTTTAATTAATTTGTGTGTGTTTATTTGTATTTGTTTCATTATTGCATTTCAGAACCTCAATACTATTAAATGTACCTCATGTTTTGGGATGACAATTAATCTCGAATCTTGTGTATGAGCATTTTGATTTTACTTTCAAATGATCCTGAGGTTCAGGGGCCAGGGGCTCTGTTATAAAGTGACTTAATATTTCTTCAGTCAGAGTCATAGATCTCAGTCAAAACCAACACAGAGACGTTTAAAAATTACGCCTCTGTGTGACCTTCTGTTGAAACAGCAAATGTACCGAAATGAAGCGCACAAGTCCGAGTTGGTTAATTTAATTTATACATACATTTTACACACAAGGATTGTAAAGGATTTTTACAAATTCTCAGTTCATACATAAATGTAAAAAAAGAGATGGCTGTCCACATTACATCATCTATAATACTGTGTAGACATGGATGCTTGAACATTAGCACAAGGGAAATTGAAAAAAGGGGGGGAAAGATACAAAAAATATGTATATCTGTATAAATATAAATTCAAGAGTAACAGAATTGTATCATACATTAAGAAGCATCGAAGACGAGCAGAGGCTCCTTAGAGTAAAAATACAAAATGAAAAAGGACACACGAGGAAGAAATCAGATCAAGTCAGTCAAAGATTGTCAGTCATCACTCTCTAACCTTGGAAAACAGAAAACAAAAACAACAAACCTCACACACTTTTGTGGCACTCACACACACACACACACACACACACACACACTCTGCAGAGAGTCGCGCTCGGCTCTCGGTTATAAAGCTATTTGTCACGCAGCAGTCCGTCCGGTGTGGTCGGTGTGGATCGACAGCGCAGTAAACGTGAGGTTTAGAGAAGTGGAAGGACGTCGGCTCTGACGTCTGGACCGGCTGACAGAGAAATAATAATAATGGAGGAGGAGAAGTGAGAGAGCAGCGGCCGTCTGCTCTACCGGCCTCTGAGCAAGGCACCACATCCAGGATGGACACGAGGCAGAACACAGGCAGCACCGGCTTTGTTCACATGCAGGTTAAGTTGCCTCCAAACAGCTAAAACATACTAACTAGTAACTATTTTTGTGTTTTCATGCAGCAAATCTGTGATGAAAGTCTCAGCAAAGATGGACTTTTTTTTTAAATATAAAATGAGATGGGCTCCTGTGATTACTCACATTGGATTAACAGTGTGATACAGAACTACAGAGTTGATGTAACCCATCAAAGATTGGGATTTTATTTGATTGTAAATAGTTTTTGCTATTTATTTCTGGCTTTTCTGCTTCCTTTTGTATTCTCTATTTCTTTTTCATTAACAACAGAAACAGAGATGTATATATTTGAAGTGCACGGACATACAAGTGTATTCAGTGGTAAATATAACAGTCATGGGCTTCTGTAATTAGTCACATTGGATTACTAGTGTGATACAGAACTATACTGAGCTAATGTAACCTGGACCAAATATTGATGCTTTTGCAAAAGGACAAGATCAATAAAATTAATTTGTTTGCTGAATTGGAATTAGTTTTGCTGTTGACATCTGACTTTTCTGATTCCTTTTGTTTTTCCTGTTTCTTTATGTTGTACAACAAAAACAAAAAAAGGTGTACATTTAAAGCATCAATAAATATTTTGTCAGTCTGTGATGTGCATTTAACATTTCTGAACACACAACTTGATTTAAATGAGTTCCCCTTTCCTACAATAACACAGACAGTAGCAACAGAAATACACATTTCTTCAGCCTTTGAATAAAACAATAACATTGGTGCATGTAAACGAAGCCGGTGTTTGAGTGTCAGCGCTCTGTCGGTTTCTCCTCGTCCACTGAGTAATAACAGGTAAAAGGAGGTCTGTGAAAAAGAGGCGATAAGAAGAGGAAGAATCTTTTTAAGATTGTGCTGCTCATTGTAGAACACAAGGCACATTTACAGGAAAAAAAACAAACAAAAAAAAACTTTCAATACATTGTCAAGCAAAAATAATAATAATAATAATAAAAAACAACAAATCTTCTGTAACAAATCTTATCCACACATTTTTGTTTTTTTTCACCACTCCACTGCCAGTTATGCATCAGAGAAATCACGTTAAAGTTCGGACTTCCTCGGCATTCCCAGTCATTAAGTCAACTTCACAATACTGCTGGAACAGTTGGGTATTATAAATCATCAACCAAACAAGCTCAGTTCATAAAAAAAAAAAGAGCAGTTATTATTGATTATTACCGATTGTCATTAAGCACAAAAAGGATGATTGATACTGGATGATAAGTGTCACCAACACAGAACATGGCACAGGTCTGTATAGTCGAACGTTGAACGACACTTTGAAAACGTGTGGTGGGTCATTCCGGATAAATAAAAGAAAATGTACCAAACACTAACTCTTTTTTTTTTTTGCTGAAGTGTAACTGTTCTGTTTGTGTTCGTTCTTTTATTTCTTTTTTTCTCCCCCCAATTTTGTTTCCTGAAGCCAACCTGCCTCGCTCCTCCTCTTCCTCTCATTTATCTCCAGTCTGTTCCCTCTCTCTTTCTTTTCCTCCTCCTCCTCCTCCTCCTCCTCTCCTCCTGCGTTCAGGACCAGCCCGGCCGCGGGAGGGGAGGAGTCTAACACCGCCACCAACAACAACAATGTTCTGCAAACACTGATCATCATCATCATCATCATCTTTATCATCATCATCATCATCGCCATCGAGCGGCGGCGACTCACACTCCAACATTCAATAAGAAAAAGGCACATAGCTCGTTACTTTCAAAGCCCAGGCACTCGGCAACGACACCAACAACACTTCTTTAAAAGAAAAACAGGTACACATGTAATAACAAAATTATAATAATAATGTAAATAATATTAACCACAATAATAATAATAATAATAATAAGCAGCATGATGTAACTGAAAAAAAGAAAATATATATATTTATATATTTATATATATATATATAAACCAATATATTTTTGTACATTTCAGTACTAAACGTTCAAAAAAAGGATATTAAGTGTTTAGAAAACTATATATCATGTAATTTTTTTTTCTTGTATTGCACATAGTCAGACTGTCACATGTTTTGGCTGTTGTAAGAACATGTTGCTTTTGTGTTTTTCGTGAACGTGGCCTCCGGAGGACAGAGGAGGCTGGTTTTAAGTTCAAAATGCAACCGTGGGACTGATCTTTGCAAAACAGCTGTAAAATTGTGCTTAGTGTGTGTGTGTGTGTGTGTATATGTGTGTATGTGTGTGTGTGTGTGTGTTTGATTGACACTCGACCTGACAGGTTCAGGTCCGTCAACATCCACCTTTGATTTCTGTCATTTTATTCATCAGTTCTTTCCCTAAAAACATGAGAAACTATGTGTTGTGTTGTGTTGTGTTGTGTTGTGTTGTGTTGTGTTCCCTCCCTCCCTCCCCTTCCCTCCCCTCCCGCCATCCCATAATAAACAATAAGTAACATCAATATTTTTTCTCTCTCTCATCTGATCCAACTGCTCTAATCCTCCACTGCGTGTGAGGCCCAGAGCGAAACTCTCACTCAGCGGTTCAGTGTTGGATCAGAATAAAAACTTGAAAAAAAAATAAAAACTCAGCCCAAACCAAACTCCACTCACACACTCGACCTGTTGCAGGTCAAGGTGACTTTTGAAATGATCTGTCACAATAAAAAGATGAAGTAACAGTAAAGCAATTCTTTGAAAACAAAACAAGGACATTTGTAACAGTGACCTCTGAGGGAAGAAGTTGAACTTGAGTTGGCACAGAATGAGGCAGCTGAGGCAGACAGATGTTGAGGCTTACTGTCTGAGTCTTTTTTCTTTTTCTTTGTTTTTAAATAAAGTTGAAATGAGTGAATTTTTTTGAAAACTGCTGCTGCCGAACGTGATGCGTTTATGGTCACTCGGAGGAATCTGGGAGAGTTTCCTCGCAGACCTAAAGCCTGCTTCACCCTCTGTGACGTTATGGAGTCAGATCAGTGTCTAAATGAATAAAATAAAAACACACAGTGGGAGTCACCAATGTGTTTTGTGATTCATGTGTAAATGACGCCACTGAATTATTTATTATGCCCACAAAAATATATCTATAAAAAGTGAAGAAATCCATATGTAAATGGATAAAGTTCACAAATGTATTTCTGATGCACACATAAATACTTTGTGTTTTAAATGTATACACACAATGAAAATCCACAGACAAGAATTAGCAATTTTCCGCAACATACATGTGTTATTATCACATTTACACACAAACTGTTGAATCTGCTGTAAATGTCACAACATACATATGTTTTTGAAAATTCCAATTCTTTCAAATGCTAAAATTTTCAGATTTCCATGATATAAATTTAAAACAAGAAACATTTTTGTGTGCATCAGAAACACATTTGTGAACCTTATTAATCCATATTTGAACTCTTCTTACAGAATTTCAATCATGTGCATTGAAAAACAACTTTGGTGAAGTAATTTACATATAAATCTCAAAACACACATGTGAATCTTTCTGTGTGCATTTAAAAATTCAGAAACTGATGTAGCATGATGAGCGATACTGAATAAGTGTGTGTGCGCGCATGTGTGTGCACGTGCATGCATGTGTCTTATTTGTAGCTTATTCTGCAGCAGCTGTGAAAGAGGCGTGTTGCTGCCCCCCCCTTAACTCCCCCCTAACCCCCCCACACCCCCACGATCCACTAGTAAACTGGTTCCACTCTTCACATTGCCGTGTCCGATACTCGAGTGTAAAGCAGCTCAGGCAGAACAGGAAGCAGCTCCTGCGTCAGACAATCACCGTCGAGGCCTTTTTCTTTTTTTGTTTTGTTTTTTTCAGTCGTCCGTATAAGACCAAAGGGTGGAAGGAAGGAATGGGACAAGAGACCGCCACCGCCGCCAGAGGAGGAGGAAGAGGGTCCGGGGACGAGACCCAGGACATCCGGACGTCCTAATAACGCTCCTTAGGGACACGAGACTCTAGACTCTCTCTCCTCTCGGCCTGAACTGTCACTTTCTCAGTCGCATCTACAAAGTCGTTTCGTTTCTTGGTCCCGGATCAGGGGAGGAAAGTTTCAGTTTTGTGAAGTCGCTGCAGCTTCCACAAGGTGGCGACGTTCCTCCTCAATCTTCAGCTTTGGACAATCACACACGCCGGATCAACACATCAACACACACAGAGGAAGAGGAAGAGGAGGAGGAGGAGGAGGAGGAGGAGGAGGAGGAGGAGGAGGAGAGGAGGAGGAGGAGGAGGAGGAGGAGGAGGAGGAGGAGGAGAGGAGGAGGAGGGGAGGAGGAGGAGGAGGAAGGAGGAGGAGGAGGAGGAGGAGGAGGAGGAGGAGGAGAGGGAGGAGGAGGAGGAGGAGGAGGAGGAGGAGGAGGAGAGGAGGAGGGGAGGAGGAGGAGAGGAGGAGGAGGGAGGAGGAGGAGGAGGAGGGGAGGAGGAGGAGGAGGAGGAGGAGGAGGAGGAGGAGGAGGAGAGGAGGAGGAGGAGGAGGAGGAGGAGGAGGAAGGAGGGGCCAGACGAAACGCTGCTCAGGTGAAGTGTCAGTCTGAGTCCGCGGCGGCGGCGGCTCTACACGTACACCGGCTCGCCCTGCTCTCCCTCCTCCTCGTCCTCCTCTTCATCATCCTCGTCCTCCTCGTCTCTGTGCTCCTCCTCCTCCTCCTCGGGGGGCGACGCCCCCCCGCCGGTCTCCGGGGGCTTGGGGTAGCGGAAGGGGCAGCCGTTGTCGTCGAAGAACCTGCGGAAGGTGAACTCGTAGAAGGCGTGCTCCGGGTGCTTGCCGTGCGGCGAGCAGAGCGTGTCCAGCGCCCGCGTGCTGTCGCCGCTGTCGCTCCACGCCCCCGGACCCCCCTCCTCCTCCACGGGGTCGAAGTTGGACGTGTCCATGGGGTGGGCGATCTTGGGCCGGTACGGCGCCGGCTGCTGCCTCAGGTTGCTGGAGAAGTCGGTCTGGGAGAAGAAGGGGTGGGCCTTGATCTCTCCGGCGCCGTTGGCCCCCAGCCGGTCCTCGGCCGAGCAGCACAGGCGACTGATGATGTCCACGGACTCGGGGGTCAGTTTGACCTGAGCCGGCACCTGCAGCGTGCTCTCCCAGTTGATGACCTGAGGGGGGGGGGGGAAGAGGGGGGGAGACGTCAGGTTACACATCCTCCGTCCCATTCATGGTTTAGAGAAGAGTTGTTTACGACAGTTGGACCTTATTTTGTACATTTAACCAGTTTGTTTCTCTGTTTATTCCTCTCTCAGCCCCACGAGTCTGATTTCAGAGTCATCAAAACGCTTTAGGAGTTCCAGGGGGGGTCCGGCTGGAAACGGGTTTTCATATAATGGCGGCGGATAGAGTTCACTTTTGAATCGTCCAAAACACACACTATGAAACATCCAGATACCTCCATACTGCTCGTCTGTACTGACCCAAGTGTCCTGAAGCCGCCACATGGAAAAGGTGTTTTCGGAAAAAATCAATGTGATCTGTATGGTCTGTCTGTATGTTTTTAGCCTTGTTGTAGTAGTAGCTCCCAGTGGCTGCGAGATGTTCTTCTGTGTTTACATCATACATCCAATGGTTTACAACGACGAACGAACATCTCACAGCAAACATCAACAGAGCCACTGGGAGCTGCTGCTACAACAAGGATAAAAACAGAGCTCAAACTATTTCATGTGGCGGCTTGGGTCAGTACAGACGAGCAGTATGGAGGTATCTGGATGTTTCATAGTTTTGGACGATTCAAAAGTGAACTCTATCCGCTGCCATTATATGAAAACCCGTTTCCAGCCGGACCCCCCCTGGAACTCCTAAAGCGTTTTGATGACTCTGAAAGTTCTCCAAACCCTTCCTTGGCATGACGGTGAGTAGAAAATTGGTGAATTATCGATTTTGGGTGAAGTATACCTTTAATCACCTATGTTCCACCCCTATATTATTTGATTTGTGTGTCCTCACCCTGTATTGCACTATATAAACAACAACAAAAAAGAATGTTCTCATCAACTAAAGTTTTGATTCTTACTCGATTCCTAAAGCATCTGCATACTTCTAATGATTTGAAACTGAACTGACCCTTTAACGAGCTCATTTAACGAACATGTGCTTTTTGAGATTCCCTTCATCCACTGGTCAGCGATTCTTTAATTTCTAAATCAAAGCCTGGTAGAGATATTATTTTTCCTTCTTCACTGACCTTAATCTGGGTCTCTGTGGGTGTGGGAGCCAGGAAGGGCGGCTGTCCCACCAGCATCTCAAACAGGATCACTCCCACGCTCCACCAGTCACACAGCTGGGTGTAACCTGCACACAGAACAGACGATGAATCTATAAGTGCTCTCGCTGCAGAGGCGCAAACACAAAACCTCAAATTACAGCTCTCACATCAACACAGTCATTGTTTCATTTTAAATCAAGCAAACACAACAACAACAACAACATGTCAAGCCTTTTTCCTACAACTCTGTTATACTGTATATGCAAAAAAATGATGATTTCTCATTTGGGTCACATTCTTTACATGAATTTCCATAATCCAAGAAATAAAACTTGCTCTTACTTCCTGCAGGATAAATGTAAATTAAACTAAATTATTAAATTATGAATGTAAACTCAGCAAAAAGACACTTTTATAACAGGTCATATAAAATTAAAGGGTAAAGAAATATACCACTAAGTCGGTGGTATATTGTTTAAGTGTCTGTCCATCCATGCAAGTCTCATGGTCATGATATCTCAGTAATGCCTTGATATTTAGCACAAACATTCACTTGGATTTAAGGATAATCTAATTTGATTTTGACGGTGAAAGGCCAAAGGTCAAGGCCACAGTAACTTCACACATCTTTGTGGCTTTGTGAATGAAACATCCCGAGAAATTCTGGAGGAAATTTCTTCACATTTTGCACAAATATTCACCTGGACTCACTAGATTTCAGTTAGGATTTTCAGCCTTTATTTAAGAGTAAGGATTTAACACACATTGTTCATATCTTTTATGGCTCTGAAGCAATGTAAGACAGACCAGACTTGTGTTTGGTTGATGGATCAGTTCATGTAACGTGTGTTAAACTTCCGCTAATGATCCATTTAACCAGAAACAGCAGCAGCTCCTCGTCACCCACCTTTACGCAGCAGAACCTCGGGGGCGATGTAGTTGGGTGTTCCCACCAGCGAGTGGGCGAGGCAGCGCTGGTGCTGCCGGTTGGCGCGCTGCTCCAGTGTCATCAGCCGGTCGCCACAGCGACAGTTGGACACGTCGTCCCAGAAGTCACTGGGCTCCATGCTGTCCTGTCTGACGTGACTTCCTGCAGGCAGAAGGAGGAGACACGAAGAAGTTGAACACACAGGAAAACACACAGGGACACTCAGCTGATTCAGATCGCTGCTGCCAGGAGAAGTGACCACATCACGCCACATGCTGCCCTTCACTGGTTACCTCTGAGTTTTAGAATTGATTTTAAAGAGAAACTATGCAGGATTCTTAGCTTAACTCTGCTACATTTTTACCTTAATTAAACAGCATTGGAGTAATTGTGATGGTTAAGTACCGGTAAATGACTTGTATGACTTGTGTAACTTGTTCCAGGGAGAATGGAGGCTCTTTGCCTTCCACCTGGTGTCTCTTGGCTAAAAAACAACCTTGTTTATGACAGATAAGACTACACAAATATACACATCTTAACATTGTATATGATATGTAAAGTTATGCATCGCTCTATTGATTGATTTCTCACTGGCTTTGTTAAAAATAAATGCACATGGAGGAGGGTTAGCAAAACAGCCGAAAAGTGACTGGACTTACATAGTTCCTTTAAAGCAGAACTATGCAGGTCGGCCGGAAATAGCTCGCTCCTTCGTTGGTTTCTCTTTTTTTCCCTCTCCGGAGCTCCCCCACAGTTCTGGTAGGCACATGTCACTGTCGTAAAAAAAAAAAAAAAAACTCGCCGCCACCACCTCCTCCACCCCCCCTACACGTGCTTGTGTTTACTGCTGTTTGCTAAGCCCTGCTAACACCGAGCTAACGCTAACACGGAGCTAATGCTAACACGGAGCTAACGCTAACGCTATGCTAACACCGAGCTAACGCTATCTAACACGGAGCTAACGCTAACACGGCGCTAACGCTAATACAGCCCATAGACTGTAAAAAAAAGATACAGCCACACACAGGCACAAAGACACAGACATACACACACAGGAATAAAGGTTCCAAAACGCGAAGGTGTGTGTGTGTGTGTGTCATGATGTATTACATTATCTTATAAAAGACCCATGGTGTCTGTGTTAGCATTAGCTCCCTGTTAGCCACAAGCTGAACTTCATCAGTAAACATTTCATGTTTCCATGGTTTCCTCCGACTTTCCGAACTCAAACCAATCACGATTCGTGACATGCATGACGTCATATGCGTTCTTATCTCGTACTGCCGTAAGGCAGTTTCTCGCGATACTTCTATCCATTGACGAGATTTGTAACACCGAGACGGACGACTGATCTTGCAAGTGCGGTTTTCAGCCAGTGGGGGGGGTGAGCGCATTGGCCTAGACCCCATTCACTTCATAACAGGTCACTCAACCATCACAGTGACTCTGAGCCACAATAATTACAGCCCAATTCCTGCATAGTTCTGCTTTAAGATTTTACTGCTCGTTTTTAAAGCCTTAAACAGTCAGCCTCCTGCCTACATCGGTGACATGGTAAAATCTTATGTCTTATCACTTCTTAAACCAACACTAAGGAACTTTTCAACCTTCATAAAATAATTCCATAACTTTTGTGATGATACATCGACTTACAACAAGTTGAATGACACCTCTGTCGTGGCCTGAGGGGGTCTGTATCATTATGGTCTGTATCTCTTTCTCTGGCACTAAGCAGCTTTGAGGAGCATGGTAGGAACCCTGCTCTCACTTTACTTTCACTTTCACTTTTGCGAGTCACAACAAGGAGGGAACAGGCAAAACGGCACTTTAGCAATGGATTATGTTTGTGTTTTCACTTTGAAATGATCCACTGGAAACAGAAACTTAGTTTTGATGTTTTCTGTTAATTTTAATGCAGGATATTTACAGGGCTTCACGCTAGTGTTCATGGGAAATGGAGTCTTCCTTCAGGCAAAACACTACCGCTTTGGTCCACAGGCGCCGCCAAACTCAACCAAAACTGAAAGTTCTTTAGTACTGCTTTAAAACTCACTGTCATCGTTCGGCCGCTGTTTTTCTAACCCTCCTCTCGGCCATGTGCATTTGTTTACAACAAAGCCGGCTAGAAATCAATCAATAGAGTGGTACATACTGTTATATATCATACATGATGTTACAAGTCATTTATTAAACCATCACAATTACTCTGAAGCTGTTTAATTAAGGTAAAAATGTAGCATAGTTAAGATGCAAATCCTGCATAGTTCCTCTTTAAACTGATTCTGTTTTCTTATTCTTGTGACTCTTTTAGTTTTTTATTCTGTATCCCTGTATTTTTTGGTTTTTTATTGTTGTATTTTATTTTATTTGCACTAATCATTTTCATTGTTAAGCACCTCGTACCCTTGTTTTGTAATGTACTAAAATTACTACTATTTTGTTTAGACATTAGTCCCGAGTCGTCGTACACACGCTCACCTTTCTGGTAGTACTTGGAGTTGTGCGTCCAGCGGAAACCCGTGCACAGGCCGAAGTCCGTCAGCTTGATGTGTCCGTCCAGGTCGATGAGGATGTTGTCGGGCTTGATGTCGCGGTGGATGAAGCCCATCTTGTGGACGCTCTCGATGGCCAGCGTCAGCTCGGCCACGTAGAAGCGCGCCAGCGGCTCGGGGAACACGCCCATCCGGATGAGCAGACTCATCATGTCGCCGCCGGGGATGTAGTCCATCACGAAGTACAGGCTGTCACGGTCCTGGAACGAGTAGTAGAGACGCACCACCCACTCGTTGTCCGCCTCCGCCAGGATGTCTCGCTCTGCTTTCACGTGAGCCACCTGCAGCAGAGACGCAGCTCAGTTTAAAGGGATAGTTCAACATTTTGGCAAATTGGCCCATTGCCATAATCCCTATAGTCATAGCAGTAGGTTCGTTACCTTTAATTGTCGGTGCAAGCTGTTTTTAGAACAGCGGAGCAGAGCCGTGAGCTGCTCAGAGCTACACTACGGAGGCTCATTATGGGATTTCTTGGTTTCCCTCATCAAACTCATCAAATACACAATCCAACAACTCCACAACGCTCTGGTGGACAAGTTGTGAGCTGCACATTCACCACGCTATGAGATAATAACACAACGTTACCACACAGAGTTGTTTTAGAGGGAAATTCATGCAAAACCACTGATGAGCGTTCCCGTCGGGGGCAGTTTTTCATCAACAGTCTCTGTATTTACCTCTAAAACAACTCTGTGTGGTAACGTTGTGTTATTATCTCATAGCGTGGTGAATGTGCAGCTCACAACTTGTCCACCAGAGCGTTGTGGAGTTGTTGGATTGTGTATTTGATGAGTTTGATGAGGGAAACCAAGAAATCCCATAATGAGCCTCCGTAGCGTAGCTCTGAGCAGCTCACGGCTCTGCTCCGCCGTTCTAAAAATAGCTTGCACCGACAATTAAAGGTAACGAACCTACTGCTTTGACTATAGGGATTATGACACTCATACTGCTGCATTCATAAAGTCACTGATAATCACCTGGTTGCGGTTGAGGACGTCTTTCTTGCGAAGCGTCTTCATGGCGTACAGAGCGCCGGTGTCCACTTTCCGCGTCAGACACACCTCGCCGAAGGCTCCGATGCCGAGCGTCTTGATCTTGACGAACATGGACTTGTCCATCTTGGCGCGGCGTAGCCTGTTGTAGTTGGACTCTTTCTGGTTCAGCATCTTCCTCATCTGCTCCTGCTCCGCCTCCGACAGTCCGGCCTGGGCGGGAGCAGAAAGTGGAGACAGATGGTGATGGAGCGGGCGGGCGGGCGAGAGTTAATCATGTTTTATCATTTGTGGGATTAGTAATGACGGAGGAATGTGGCGAGGAGGGCCGACCCTCTGTTGTCAAATTATCTCCCTCTGTTATTGAACTGTCTGGGTCGGGCTCTGCTATGTTTTCGCCTCTGAGAACGTCTTTCATTCACTTTAAAGCCGGTCAGAAGGTCAGAGGTCAAAGTCATGACTCAGGACAAACACAAGTGTGAACGCTCCGACTCCTCGTGCACAGACACAGACACAGACACAGACACAGACACAGACACAGACACAGACACAGACACAGACACAGACACAAGGCTTTTGTTGTCTGAGTCAAAGTCCTGAGAGACGACTCTCTGGGACATCACTGCTCCACACAACCCACTGACCCATTATCTCATCTCCTCCACAGAACCACCAGCTCCATCACTGGGTCCAGAGTTTACACCATTCACCACAAATATCTTATTATATTTATTTATATATATTTATATGACTTTATTACATTTTCCAAAGATTTTCAAAATAAAAGCAGAACAAACAGCTAGTGTCATTTTCTTTCAAATGAAGAATTTCAATCATGTGCATTGAAAAACAACTTTGGTGAAGTAATTTACATATAAATCTCAAAACACACGTGTGAATCTTTCTGTGTGCATTTAAAAATTCAGAAACTGATGTAGCATGATGAGCGATACTGAATAAGTGTGTGTGCGCGCATGTGTGTGCAAAGTTGAAGTTTTGAACAGAGCTCCACAGTAAAAACCATTATTATTCAGCTGCTACATGTTTGTATCTGTATCTGTGATGTCAGTGATGCTGCGGGCGGCGCCGTGCCGTCTCACCTTGGACATCTCCTGCTCCAGCTGCAGCCGGCGGTTCAGCTTCTGCTGGTGCGTCTTCATCACGTTCTCGATGTGCTGCTCCATGTAGAACTTGAAGGCGAACGGCGAGTACGTCTTGATGCGCGACTCCCTCTTCTCCTCGTCGCGCCCGTTCTTCCTCACGGGGACCGGCGACGTCTGGATCTGCTTCTTGTCCTTCACCGTCTTCTCTCCTTTACCCGACTTCCCCGTCTTCTCCTTCACCTGCTGGCTCTCCTCGCCCTTCACGCTCCCGCTGCCGCCGCCGCCGCTGCCGCCGCTGTGCGTGCTGCGGCTGGCGCTCGCGTTGCCGAGGTCCTGAGCGCCGCCGCACACGGCCCCCGGTCCGTCCATGGCGCCCGGTGCTTCGCCGCCGGACATGAGCAGGTTCTTGGGGTAGGGCGGCGGCGGGCAGCGCGGCTCGGGCGCCGGCTCCAGCGGGTACGCCAGCGTCTCGCCGGCGTCCTGGGCCGCCGCCGCCGCCATCCAGCTGGGGTGGCACGGCCCCACCGCCGTCTTGGGCTCGGGCCGCAGCACGCGGATGCTCTTCACCGGCTGCTGGATGGGCGGCGACGTGACGGCCGTGATGGTGTTGGGCCCCAGCGCCGCGTCCTGCGCCGCCATCGGGGGCCGGACGCCGTTGGGCGGCGCCGCCGAGCGACTGTTGAAGGAGTTGGTTCTGCTGGGGACTCGCACCTCGCCCCTGAACGGGCCCTGGGGCTGCGGCGGCGGCCGGGACTGCGGCGGCGCGGCCCCTCCCCCTCCATCTGGACCCGGCGGCGGCGCGGCCCAGTGGTGCTCGTACAGGTCCAGGTTGAGACTGGCCCTGGACGGCGTCATCAGGCCCTGAGGGTCGGAGAAGTCGCCCGGCGAGCGTGACATCATGTGGACCTGGTGAGAGGTCGGGCTCGCCTGGCGCGGGTGGGAGTGGGGGGGCAGGTACAGGTTGCCGGGGTAACCGCCGCCGCCGGGCCCGTTCTGCCCCATCGGTCCCTTCGCCTGCATGTTGACGTAGTTGTCGGGCGGCGCCATCGGGGGCGGCGCCATCTTGTTCTGGAAGGACGGGGTCCTCTTGATGCCGTAGCCCCCCGCCTCCATCATGTGCGTCCGGCCGTGGCCGTAGTCGTAGTCGTAGTGGGGGGCGGGGGCGGGGCCGGGGCCGGGGCTGGGGCCGGGGCCGGGGCTGGGGCCGCCCGGCGGCGGCGGCGGCTGCAGCTGCAGCGGCTGACCGGGGACGTTGTAGCTCATCATGGGCCCGTGCTCCATGGCGCCGGGGTAACCCTTCTGCTGCGCCGCCGCCGGGTACATGGCGCCGGCCGCGTTGCCCTGGGAGCTCATCACCGGGGGATACGAGCCCATGCTCGGGGGCCGACCCATGGGGTTTCCCACCATGGCCCCGGGGCCCTGCGGCGCGCCGGACGGCGGCGGCATCATGTAGTTCATGACGGGCGGAGCGCTCATGTAGGATCGGGGCATCTCGCCGTCGGGGCCGTAGCCCGCCTCGTACATGGGCGCCATCTGGTGGTACGGCGGCATGGCCTCGCCCGACGCCTCCATCGCAGGCCGGTGGTCCATCGCGTTGGGCATCCCGGCTTTCCCTAAAAGACACGGAGGAAAAACACTCGACACATTAAAGGAATAGTTCACTAAAAAATGAAATTCAGTCATTAGTGACTCGCCCTCATGCTGATGAATACTCCAGAGTAGTTTTTTATTTCTCAAAGTGCATCTGGAGACCCGGGAGGCCGATTCGTAGTCACAAAAAACATTTTTAATATTCCTCCACACTGCTCCTTGAACCGCCACCTTACCGTGGTGGAGGGGTTTGAGCACCCGAATGATCCTGGGAGCTATGTTGTCCGGGGCTTAATGCCCCTGGTAAGGTCTCCCAAGGCAAACAGGTCCCAGGTGACGGGTCAGACTAAGAGCGGTTCCAAAACCCCTCATGAGTGGAACAATATCAAGGACGTTCACGTCGCCCGGATCGGCGTCACCGGGGCCCCACCCTGGAGCCAGGCCTGGGGTTGGGGCTCGCAGGCGAGCGCCTGGTGGCCGGGTCTCCGCCCACGGGACCCGGCTGGGCCCTGCCCGAAGGAGCGACGTGGGCCCGCCTTCCAGTAGGCCCACCACCCGCAGGAAGGACCATGAGGGGCCGGTGCCGTGTGTTTTGGGTGGCAGCCGTGGGCGGGGGCCCCGGCGACCCAATCCCCGGACAACGACTCTGGCTTTAGGGACATGGAATGTCACCTCGCTGGGGGGGAAAGAGCCTGAGCTCGTGCGGGAGGCTGAGAGGTATCGACTAGAGATAGTCGGGCTCACCTCCACACACACGCCTCTGCAGCATCGCGTGGCAGTCGGGGACAGTGCCTCTGGACTGGCAGACCGGGGTGGTGGTCCCTCTCTTCAAAAAGGGGGACCGGAGGGTGTGTTCCAACTACCGGGGGATCACACTCCTCAGCCTCCCGGGGAAAGTCTATTCCAGGGTGCTGGAGAGGAGAATTCGGCCGATAGTCGAACCTCGGATTCAGGAGGAACAATGCGGTTTTCGTCCTGGCCATGGAACGCTGGACCAGCTCTACACCCTCCGCAGGGCGAGGGCGCATGGGAGTTTGCCCAACCAGTCCACATGTGTTTTGTGGACTTGGAGAAGGCTTTCGACCGTGTCCCACGTGGCATCCTGTGGGAGGTGCTCCGAGAGTATGGGGTCGGAGGCCCTCTGCTGAGGGCTGTACGGTCCCTGTATGACCGGAGCAGGAGCTTGGTTCGCATGGCGGCAGTAAGTCATACCTGTTCCCGGTGCGTATTGGACTCCGGCAGGGCTGCCCTTTGTCACCGGTTCTGTTCATTATTTATATGGACAGAATTTCTAGGCGCAGCCAAGGGCCGGAGGGGGTACGGTTCGGGAGCCACTTGATTTCATCTCTGCTTTTTGCAGATGATGTGGTCTTGTTGGCTCCCTCGAGCCAGGACCTTCAGCATGCACTGGGGCGGTTTGCAGCCGAGTGTGAAGCAGCTGGGATGAGAATCAGCACCTCTAAGTCCGAGGCCATGGTTCTCGACCGGAAAAAGGTGGCTTGCACCCTCCAGGTCGGGGGAGAGTTCCTGCCTCAGGTGGAGGAGTTTAAGTATCTTGGGGTCTTGTTCACGAGTGAGGGGAGAACGGAGCGTGAGATCGACAGGCGGATCGGTGCAGCAGCCTCAGTATGCGGTCATTGTATTGGTCCGTCGTGGTGAAGAAGGAGCTGAGCCGAAAGGCAAAGCTCTCGATTTACCGGTCGATCTACGTTCCCACCCTCACCTATGGTCATGAACTCTGGGTCATGACCAAAAGAACGGGATCCCGGATACAAGCGGCCGAAATGAGTTTCCTCCGCAGGGTGGCGGGGCGCTCCCTTAGAGATAGGGGGAGGAGCTCTGTCACCAGGGGGGCGGGGCGCTCCCTTAGAGAGAGGGTGAGGAGCTCTGTCACCCGGGCCGCTGCTCCTCCACATCGAGAGGAGCCAGCTGAGGTGGCTCGGGCACCTGTATAGGATGCCCCCTGGACACCTCCCTCGTGAGGTGTTCCGGGCATGTCCCACCGGGAGGAGGCCCCGAGGAAGACCCAGGACACGCTGGAGTGACTACGTCACTCGGCTGGCCTGGGAACGCCTTGGGGTCCGGAAGAGCTGGAGGAAGTGTCCGGGGAGAGGGAAGTCTGGGGATCCCTGCTCCGACTGCTGCCCCCGCGACCCGACTCCGGATCAAGCGGATGAAAATGGATGGATGGATGGACTGCTTGTCCGCTGCAATCCAAGCGTCCTGAAGGGATATAATCCAGAGTTTGCTCGAAACAATGTAATTTAGGACATTTTTACAACCTAAACAGTCCTGTATTGACTTTGAACATCAGAAGCGCAATACAGGACTGTTTAGGCTGTTAAAATATCCTAAATGACGTCGTTTCGAGCAAACTCTGGACTATATCCCTTCAGGACACTTGGATTGCAGCGGACGAGGAGTCAGGAGGAAGATTACAAGGTTTTTGTGTAGTTTTATGGACGTTTTTGTGTCGGGCGCTATTGACTCTCATATAAGGTTTCCGTTGGACTACGAACCGGCCTCCTGGGTCTCCAGTTGCACTTTGGGGAATAAAAAACTACTCCAGAGTATTCATTCATGAATTTCATTTTTTGGTGAACTATTCCTTTAATCACACTAATAAATGAATAATAACGTGACATGAAGTTCGTACCTGGCGAAGTTTGTTTGATGACACGGACGATGAGCTCGTTGCGCGGGTCCAGGTATCCCATCTTACTGATGTACTCTAACGCCGCCTCGATGTTCCTGCTTCCTGTCTGCTTCAGCGCCCGCACGGCCATCTCCTGTCACACACACACACACACACACACACACAGATGTTAAGAAACTTAAACACACACTCTTCTTTGGTAACGTCCGATTTGTATTTTATTGTTTTATTCCTGTTATTGTTTCTACATGATCCATTTCTGTCAGAACCTTGTATTTAACGCTGGTTTAAGATGTTTTTATTCTTCCTACAGTTCAATAATGCTCATTTCTTTTTTCTTTAAAAAAAAATAAAAATATCATCATGTGTATAATTTTTCATGTTTTTCTTTTCTACACTACATGTTTGTTTATTTTTTTGTCATATTGTTATTATGGTGAGACTTTTAATGACTTTTATTTCTTTTTAATGTCTTACTGTTACCTGTTTAGTGTTGTCTAAATACATCAACTAAACTACAACTAAAAACCTGGATAAAGAATTTAAAATTAGTGAAATTATAAATCAGATCAGGAACTATTTAATGAGGAAATATGTAAAGAAGAACCGAAGTTGGTTTATCACGAAAAATATGAAAACATACTAAGGCTTTACAGGATATAAAATATTTAAAAAACATATAAATCCACAAGCTCATCAGCTTTAAAAGACATTTCTCTTAGTTATTCCTTTCTGTAGTTAATCACAGTATTGACAGTATTTCTGCGACACACCAGGAGCTTTATCTTCGTCCATAAACCCAACATTTAAAAAAAAACACACACAAAAAAAAACACATGAACTTTAAAAAACACAGCGGCTCAGTAGGTGCCCGAGCACCTGCATCCTCTGCACTTGAGGTCACATACCAGTGACTTCCTGTGCCTGTCACAATAACACACAAAAAAAAACACACACACACACACAGCAGTGAAACGAGGTCAGATGACCATCGGACATGGGAATACGTTACATAAAAGGCGACGAGAGAGTGTGCTGTGTTTTTTTTATTGCTGTTTATTTTGTAGTGAAGCGGAAAAAAAGAGTCTCGGTCAAAGAGAAGTCTGAGCCAAGACTCTTACTATGAAGGCCACGTGATCATTTGTAATGGGTGCAGTTATTTCATGTGAGTGATTCAGTAGTTGTAGCTCCGCAGCAGCAGCAGCAGCAGCAGCAGCAGCAGCAGCAGCAGCAGCAGCAGCAGCAGCAGCAGCAGCAGCAGGAGGAGGGTGCGGTCCTGACTGAGTGCACCTCAGACAAACTTCACCAGAAATGACCAGTAAAAAAAACTCCCTGTAGTGAACTGGAGTTCCTGTTTCAGCCCCAACTGCATAAACTTTATACCACTACACACTGTTCTCCGCAGTAAAATGTAATATTCTGCACATTTTTAGTCCACAGAGACTGAAAAACAGTATGTTATGTCCATGAAATCCAATGCAACTTTGTCAGAAAGCCAAAACATAGAATAAAAGTGTAGAAGAATCGGCAACGTGGATTTAATTTGGAGGCACAACGCTGCATTAAAGAGATTCCTGCTTGGCAGCCGACTGTCAAATATTGGAGGAATTTCCTGCCATCAATAATGAACCACCTAAATTATTAAAGTGGAAATCTGAAGAGATTGATTAGCCTTTGGCCCTCCCAAAAATAAGGTGTGGATAAAAATGCATTCAGCACAAAAACAAATGAATTACATCATTATTAAAAACTGGAAGGAGCTACAAAACAAAAAATACATACAAAACAAATAAAAAGTACTGCAATCTTTATATATTTGAATTAGTGATACAAAAAATGTTTTCATGTGTTAATTTTCCTACTCCTAAAGCTTTACATTTAAAATATTTGACTGGCAAAACTGTAAAATAAATAAAGAAATAAAAACTTGTTAAAATCTTTACCGATGTGAATTTGTTTTTTACAGTTTTGCTCAGTATAAACCCTGTCTGCATACACCAAAAAGACAAGTCTACGGTATATTATCCTTCATGCTTATATTATTGTGAAATAAAATGCATTTACTGTCATAATAATATCAAAAATGCTTCTACAGATCACTTTAAAAATCAAACCTTATCTTATCTTGTTTGAAAAAGTCTAAAACTACTGAAACACCACAGTAAAAACTTGAGATTGTGTTTTTATCATAAACTGTATTAAAGTGAAGTTTGCGGCAAAGCAGCTGAAGATAAATACGACAAATTCTCCCTCTTGTTCATGTTAAACTGTGTGTTATTTGATTTAGTCTGGGGCTTCAGAGAGAAGAGAGAGAAGGGGAGGGGGGGGGGGGGGGGGTTAAGGGGGGCAGGGGGTTTATCTGGAGCTGATCCCAGGCCTGCAGTCCTGCGCTCCAACAGGTGGGTCACTGTGAGAGCCGCTGGTATGTAGGTCACCTATGTGAAAAATGCAAAATCCAAAAAGGAGGGAACATGCAGCGCGTTGCTCTTTTTTTTATTAAAACAACGTCAATCGTCTCTGTGCTGCTTGTCAGAGATGGACAGAGTACTCCACCCCAGTACTTGAGTAAGAGTACAAATACTACTGGTCAAAATGTACTCCGTTACAAGTAAAAGTAGCTCAGTCGACATGTTACTCCAGTAAGAGTAAAAAAGTACTTGCTTTTAAAGGTACTTAAGTATCCAAAAGTACATGCTTTTAAGTAAAAATAAGAGTAAGAGTAAGAGTACATTTCTTATTTTTCACATCAATTAATCACTATATTTTTTTGTAAATGAATGTACGGAGCTTTTAACTCTTGTTTCTGAGAATGAACTCTTTGAAAGCAGCTGCACTGATGTGCTTGCTGCAGACCTAGAAATTAACTCGAGTAAAAGTAAAAAATATTTGTCTTGGAAATGTATTCAAGTAAGAGTAATAAGTACCAAAGAAATCTAATACTCAAGTAAAGTACAAATCCTCTGGATATGTACTTAAGCACAGTACTCAAGTAAATTTACTCCGTTACTGTCCACCACTGCTGCTTGTTAACGTGAAGCAGCAGGTTTGTGGGTGATAAATCAGTTCAACACCAGCGAGACGCCTGAAGCAGCAGCAGCAGCAGCAGCAGCAGCAGCAGGACACAGCAACGATCTGCAGCTCTGATTTACAGCCACAGACGTTGGGATTTAGATCAAGTTAATAAAAATAATTAAAAAAAACAAGGGAGCGACGGTGACAGTTTGATAGACTGAAGTGTCTGGTGGCTGCACAGTGAAACCTAATGTTTAACACAGTCTCTGTCCCTTTGTACGGTGCAGGAGGGACGGGCCGTCTCGCTGCATCTCGTCCCATCATGCGGATGGATTTTTATGGTTTTCATGTAATTTAAGATTTAATGGGAGAATCCCCTCTAATAATAGCTTTGACTGGAATTCCTCTGCTCGGTGGGGAAACTAAACCAGGCTCCTAAAACTAACACCACCCTGCCTGGAAATTAACATTCCTCCTCCTCCTCCTCTGAGTGATGATGAGACAAAGCCATCGGGGTCGGGACGGGACGGGACGGGATGGGATGGGACGGGGCGCAGCATCAATTTCCTGTTTTCTTTTGACTCCGGCGAGCATGTAAACAAACAGGACCGACCCGAGTAAGGAACATAAACACCACACAGAGAGGGATCTGTCCTTCCCTCCTGTCCGACCGGGAGGACAGAGAGAGAGAGAGAGAGACCCACACCTAAGATGAGGAAATCCCCCTTTAAACGGCGCATGACCTCAGTGCAGAGACATCTCAGCTCAGACCTCGCTGCAGCGCCCCTGCTGGACCGGACCTGTAACTGCAGCTGCAAAGCAAAGTCGTCTGCCTTTAAAGGGATAGTGTTCAACATTTTGGCAAATTCAACTATCGCCGTAAGCCCTATAGTCATAGCAGTGGGTTCATTGCCTTTAATTATCGGTGCATGTTGTTTTGAGATCGGCGGGGCAGAGACGTGAGCTGCTCAGTGAACACAATGGAGATGAATGGTACAGGTCCTCAAATACACAATCCAACAGCTCCAAAACGCTCTGGTGGACGAGTTGTGACCTGCACATTCACCCAGGGCCGTTGTATAGGGGAGAAAGGTGATGATAATTCTAGGGGCCCAGCGACCAGTAGGCCCCCCCCCCCCCAAAAAAAAACCCAGTAGTCTAATCTTTGTATGACTGAATTATTCTGCATATAACCCTGATTAATACTCATAGTAATGCTGCATTAGCATCAAAACAAAGTAAATAAAAAATGATAATACATACGTAGTCTAAGAAAGAAAGGGGAAAAGTCAGGGGGCAGGGGCCCACTTTAGTATTCTTTCAGGGGGCCCAGAATTCCTAGCAACGGCCCTGCATTCACCACGCTATGAAATAATCCTGTTTAATTATCTAACATCACGACACATGAAGCAAAACTTGCGCCTTTGAAATCACTTCCACCCAGCAGCCGTGTCTGGAAAGTAGTTCCGGCTTCGCATTCTGGGAAATTATGGACCTCCGAGATAAAATGCGAGATAAATTCTTACACGTTTCGATTCAATGAATTAGAAAACAGATGATAAAGGTGCTGGTTGGCTAAAGTTTTCAAGATATTTCATGATTAAACATTTATAATTAACTATATATACACAAGGGAGTATATTAGCTAATATAAGGGAGGGGGTGTCCGATCATGTTGATTAATGACTTTGGTTACAGTACGGTACAGTAGAGGAATGAAAATGGCACCACATGGAAGTTTGTAAATTTATCTTCACTTGGAGACAATTTTTTATTATAATATCTTTATGTAATTGATACCCAACTGCTGTATCTTGGAAACTGGAGCCAATTAACACTCTAAACTTAATTTTCCTTTATTAGTGCCCCAATCCAGGTAAAATGTAGCTACCTTCATTTCTGAGGTTTTGGCCTTATAGACCAGTGATATTATTACCAGTGGTGAATTTTTGCTTTGCAGCTGTGAGCAAAAGTTTAAGCCCAAAGAGATTAAAACTATCTTTACTTTATGTATCCATTCATTCTTAATGCACTTTTATTACTTAAAGAAACCATGGCACATTAATTGTGGTCTGTGCAGCCGACTGTGCGGTACAGGACTCCTGGCACACACACCGAGGGAACTAAATCCCTTCATCTATGTATCGTCCATATATAAATATGGATGCAAACGTCCTGCAGCGAGCCAAGGACATGAAAACTGAGAAGAGCTTTCTATAACAGGACGGTGATCCAGAAACACAGGATCAAACCGGCAACTAAAGAGTCACACAATTAACAACAACTATATTTATCTATGTTAAATTGTATATATTTTCATATGCAGCAGAGAGTTAGTTGAATGTTTTAACGATCATGATATGATGCTTAAGATTATTATGGGATAGAGGTGGTGTCTTTTGCCACTCTGTTGAAAGCATAAGAATGAATGAGAAATGGGGCTGGACCTTGTGTTTGCAAGCCGACACATTTACTGTGTATTTACAAAAAGCAGTGCTCACTCCAGTGGTTTTATCTACATATTATATATTTCTTTAATTCACTAAAACATAAAAAAAATATGTGATTTGAGGATGACCCCGACATAAAATCAACTTGTGTGTTTATTTATCAACTGTGCCGTTGTTATTGTTTTATTTCTAGGTCACATTAGAGCAATCATTTATATCCTCAATAAATTAACAACACAACTATTATTTCATATCATAAATACAACAACTCTGGAGTTCGAACACAACTACAGTATGAGACCATGACTCTTGCAAAGGCCGAACCTTTAACTCTTGTCAAAAAGTCCATTAAACACCTTCAGCACATTCAGGCGGCTGCTGCCAGGTTTCTAACAAGAACAGGAGGCGGAGAACTGGGCTCTTCGTCCCTGCTCTTAAATCTTTACAGTGGCTTTGCAATCACTTCAGAAGATTTTAAAAGTGCTGCTGCGAGTTTATAAATCCATCAGCAGCCCGATAAAAGAGCCTGGTAAAGGCCGAAACTCAGATTTACTCACTTTTCTACTCGGCAGCAACAAAGATGGAAGAAAGTTGTTCACTGATCAGAAACTTTAATCTGCTGAAAAACGTAAGAATATTTTTGCCTTTATGTACACTTTTGTGGTTTCCAATATATGCCATTAGGGTATCTTGAAATTCAAGAAAAGCTGAGCAGCCATTTTGTGCCCGTTCTCTCTGTGGTTTCTCAGTGGGACTGGACGTCTGTGTTCGTCAGGAGGAAACTACAGTAAATCAAACAGAAACGGTTTAAAAGTGGGAGCACGAAGCAGCAGCAGCAGCAACGTGGGCACAGGCCGCTCTGAAAGCCAGGAAATGCCAAGGCCACAAACTTTCTATGCCCTCGCTAGTGTGTGTGTGTCTGTGTGTGTGTGTGTGTCTGTGTGTGTGTGTGTGTGTTGTCCATCACAGTGGGTACTCTACATAGGTGCAAATACACTAAACTAAAGTATGCAGCGAGCACACGCCTGCTTCAGTCCTCCACCGATGCATCTGCATGTTCATACACAGAAATAACTCCATGTCCCTGAGTCCAAGACTACACACACACACACACACACACCAGTGTTTATACTCTGTTTCCTGTGTGTAGCCAGTAGAGAGTGCTGCTGCCAGAGCCGCCCAGTAATGTCACACTCTCCCTCTCTTTCTCTTTCCTTCTTTCTACCTCGTTCGACCTCTTCATATCTTTTACTTTCTAATTTCACTTTAAAGCCTTTTTCTGTTTCATGATCATTGTTTTTCCTAATAAAGTTGTCATTATTTAAAGTTTTCGCTAAGTGCTGCACAACCTCAGCAAATTAGATTAATAGCGCATTAAAAACAAAAAACAGGCCTTAGATTTTGCCTTATTTTAGAGAAAAACATAAACCCATAAAAGAAAATAGACATTTCCAACACAGACAGTTGCTGTTCATGAGTTCCCTCATTTTCTGGAGCAGTTTTTATAAAATAAATCAACTCCAAACCCTCTGTAGTTCTTCACTAACGACTGATCTTGTCCTTTTCTTCTCGTCTCGTTTTTCTGTCGCTACAATAAACTCAGACCAACTTTTTTTTTTTTTTTTTTCTTCTCACTCTGGGCTCAGAATAAAATAAGTGCTGCTCCCATTTAGTTTGGGTTTTTAGAGCCAAGGCAGGCCGAGCCTCTGAATCAGGCTGTCTGATTGGCTGAGACAACAGCACCTGCTAGAGCCAATAGGAACGTCAGATCAAGTGATGAAGACTCTGGTTTGTAAAGAATGTGGATAAAAATCGATCGATAAACACAGAAAGTCTGTCAAAACTACTAACATTTTTAGTGCTAATCTATAATGGACATCAATAGCACATGGACAAACAGGGGCTTGTTAGAAAGCTCTGGTTCTCTAGTTTAAGGAGATAAAAACAGTTCGTCTCTGTCTCAAACTGTAGCAGAGTAACAGTGGTTTAAAGACAGCGTGACATTATGAAGCGAATATGCTCCTACAGGCTTCTATTGGGGTTTTATTGGCGGGATTTTTTGTTTTATCTTTGATTATCATCATCATCTCTTTTGTCTGCAGACACATTAAACAGACTGTGTGGAGGTATATTTGTGATTAAAGTCACAAAAAAAAAAAAACCCACAATGAACTCAACCAGAGAGTCAAATGAGTCAATCTGAATGAGTTAACTAAACGCTGTGCCCTGTAAAGTCGGAGGCTTGTTTATCTTCTATCAGTTACTTGATTCATTTTATCAGTTAGTTATAAAAGAGATCAAACTCCAATTGTTGAAACTAGATTGATTGGAAAAACAATGTGGGTGTGGCTTCGCAAAACAGTCCTGATAACTCCCACTTAGTTTTCTCCTCAGCTGAAATCCAAACTTACTCACATCATCACATTTGATTGGACCAAGTTACATAACCGCTCCTGAGCTCAAGGTGAGTCATCGAAAAACATTTTTCAATGTTTCACAGGAAGAGAAACACCAAAATATATCCTGTTCTTCTGTTTGTCTTCTTCAACGCCGCTGCATAGAAAACTAAAAGAAGCTTCAGATAGACGACGACGATGATGGTGGTGGTGGAGGAATTTCTTTATCAACTCTCGTGATCTCCTGTTTCCACAATAAATTGTATCTTATCGGTTTCACTAAACAGTAAACCAGTGTTTTAAATGAGAAAAAAAAAAAAAGAAACACTAGAGTTTATAACATAACCGCAAATATTTCAGCGAACATGAAACGCTCCGGCCGAGACAGAGGGCTGTATTCAAACGGAGAGAAATAAATAACAATCAAAAAACACAGAAACACTCTGCTTTTTGTGTGTGTGTGTGTGTGTGTGTGTGTGTGTGTGTGTGTGTGTGTGTGTGTGTGTGTGTGTGTGTGTGTGTGTGTGTGTGTGTGTGTGTGTGTGTGGAGGCGGGCCCAGTGACCCCGGCTGTCATGGTGACAGATGTTCCTTGCTCACATTCCTCAGCCCAGGAAGCAGGAATTCAAGCTATTTGCAATCTGGATAGTCTCTCTCTCTCTCTCTCTCTCTCTCTCCTTCCCTCTCTTTCTGAGTCTTCCTCTCTCTTCCTCTTTTTCTCTCTCTCTCTTTCTCTCTCTCCCTCTCTCTCTTTCTTTGTCGAAAATATCCCGGCCATATTTGCACTCTTGTCATAATGGTTGCGGGTTGCGAGCCGCCGACTTCTCCCAAAACGCATAATGACCGGTCTACAAACACAGACGTCTGAGGCTCTCACACACACACACACACACACACACACACACACACACACACTGTTTTGCTCAGATCTGATGGTCAACAACAACAACAAAAACAAAAACAAATCAAAATCACCCTGACAGTTTTTTTTTGTTGTTTTTTTTGTTTTGGTCTTTTTAATATCAGTCGTCTCTTTGACCCAAATCTGAAACACATTTCCTACAAATGGGAGCCACATGGAGGAGCAGGCTGCAGATGGACGGACATGCCGAGGGGGACGACGTCCACTGGGTCCATAAAAACCCTCCTCCTCCTCCTCCTCCTCCTCCTCTTCCTCATCTAATGCGCAAAAACTCAAGCTAAGACAGGGTATATACAGGAATCTTGAAGTTAATTTTAATACCTTTTTAAGACTTTTTTAAGACCTTCTCAATATTTTTCAGTACCTCACCGCCACTTCAAGCTGTAACTACGTATTTACATCAGTGACACTTTTAACTGAACAGTTCTAGTTTGTGATAAAGACTATAGACCACTATGATACAACAGTATTCAAAATAGGCTGGGATAATAAATAAAAGGCAAAGTTTATAATAAAAAAAAACAAAAAACATTGCTCCACTCTCAAAAAACCAAAACAACAATCTTCTTTTCTTTTTTATGCACCGGTTCATCTTTGTTTTTTAATAAAATGAATAAATTCACACACTTTCACAATGTTTTTTAGGACTCAAACTCTTGGACAGCTAATTCAGAAAAAATACCTTAAAAATTTAAGACTTTATAAAGCGTGAAAAGACTTTTTTAATACTTTTTAAGGGTCTTAATTTTCCCTCACCTTTTAATACTTTTCAAGACCCCGCGGATACCCTGTAAGAGTGTTGCCTTTAATACAAACTCTCTCTCTCTCACACACACACACACACACACACACACAGCGCTTCGTTGCACAAACACCACAGTGTCGACAGCTTTAAAGCGCTTCTTGCTCGGTTGCAGCAGTTTGGTCCTGTACAGTAGAAGGTTTCAGTGAACACACCCTCCTCCTCCTCCTTCCCTTCCCTTCACTTCCTGTCTTTTCCCTGTCATCTCTATGCATGGTATGCCACTACGCCCCCACCCTCGCTCCCCCTCCAAAACATTTCCTCCTTTAAAAAAAAAGAAGAAAAAAAAGTGATTATGTAACGAGCCACATTGCTCTGTAATTTGCAGCTGGAGAAGACGGGAAAGACGGAGAAGAGGAGGAGGAAGACGACGAGGCCGGCTGATAAGAAGTGAGAGCAGGGTCGCCTGGAGAGGAGGGGGGGGTGAAGGAGAAATGAGGTGGGGGTGTTCAAGGACACAGCAGCATGGGGCCGATGTGTGGTCGCAGTGGAAAGGCTGGAAAAAGAAAATATACAGAAGCAGAAGTAACAAGCACCGGAGTTAAAGGTGAAGTCCGTCACAGTGGAAGCAGCAGCACCAATAGGATTGATGAGGAGGCTTCAGAGGCGGCGGAGCTCTCTGATTGGCTGACACATCAAAGACGGGTTCACCCCTGACCTTTACTCATTCCTCTTCCTCCAACAACAAACAGGGAAAACTAACTATAGAGGAGTTCAGTTGTTTTCTACTTCCTTCCTTCACCTACCTTCCTTACTTCCTTTCATTTCCTCATCACTGATTGGCTCCTCCACCCTTTCATTTACCTGACTGAGTTCACCTGGCTTCCCCCTTAACATGGAGCAGCAGTTTCTGGTGAGAGAAGCTTGTTACACTCACTTTTCTTTCCTTTTTAACTCTAACCCTAACATTGGAGAACTTTCTGGGTTTTGGGAAACATTCTTTAAAGGGATAGTTCAACATTTTGGCAAATTGGCCCATTGCCATAATCGCTATAGTCATAGCAGTAGGTTCGTTACCTTTAATTGTCGGTGCAAGCTATTTTTAGAACGGCGGAGCAGAGCCGTGAGCTGCTCAGAGCTACGCTACGGAGGCTCATTATGGGATTTCTTGGTTTCCCTCATCAAACTCATCAAATACACAATCCAACAACTCCACAACGCTCTGGTGGACAAGTTGTGAGCTGCACATTCACCACGCTATGAGATAATAACACAACGTTACCACACAGAGTTGTTTATGGAGTTGGAGCTGTGTATGTATTTATGTTTTCTTTTACTTATTAAATTACTTTCTTTTATTTGTTTATTTATTTAAATGTATCCTTATTCATGCATTTATTTTATTATTATTATTTATTTATTTTTTGCTTTCCATACCAATGACTAGGTTGTCCTTCGTTGAAGGGGTCGGTGGGAGGGTGGAAGTGAAAGTGGTGGAATGACCATGGGGCCATCCTGAGCCAGGTTAGAAAAATGGAGAAAAAACTGAAAATGCCTTGTGTTCCATGCCCTTGTGTTGTATTGTACACTGTTCTGCTGCATTTTCTTGAATAAAATATGGCACAAAAAAACATGGAGAATTTTCTTTATCATCTTTCTCCTAATAATTATTCAACTATTGTTGGACTAGATCGATTGGCTTCGTTGTGTCTTGGCCCGATGTCAACAGTGATAGTTCGCCTTTTCTGAACCTCCTTCTTATTGGTATATAAACCATATTGGTGTGGAAATGGCCATCTGGTTTATTTGTCTCTGGTGTTTTTTGGAGTATGGAGTGAGACAACACAGACTGGCTTTACCTTCAGTGGACGTGGTCGACGAAGGCCTTGGCTCAGATGTCGCTGTCCACAAAAGGTCAAACTGAAATGAGACAGTTTTGTCTAATGCCCTGTACACACTGTGCGATTTTGGCCGTCGCAGACGAAAGACGGCCGATCGTAGGAGAATCGTGGCGAAATCTTTGGTCGTAGCTCTAAATCGGCCGTCTTACGTCGCACAGTGAGACAGGCTCTACGACGGCCGTTGTCAGCGTCTTGCGACCAAAGACGACCTGCGATTAAATTCTGACAGTGTCAGAAAACTGCTACGACCTACGTCTACTAATCAGCTGATGGACGTCTATCAGTGGCGCAGGTGACAGGGACGAGCACTGATTTTCGAGTAAATAGTCATTAAATTAAAAAACGAATAGTATATCTTATCATGTCTGGAGAGGTGTATATTCCTTTTTACTGTGGCAGAAAGAGGAGGAACATGGACAGACTCATACAGCCATCAGAAAAGTTGTGTGTGAAACTCTGTCCAAAAAAAAAAAACAAACCCATGTGCGGACTATGATGAGAAGCGGTCGCCTACCGGAGAATATTGACGTGTTTACGCCGGGAGAGGTGACTTCGTCCTCGTTTAGATGTGCTCTCATTACGTGACGGTACTGCTGTGATGTTCTCTGGTACCAATACAGGCCGTGATTTCATTTTTAAATAACGGACAAGTGGCGGTAGCTACAGCTCCACTGGTGCCGGTGACTTGTGTCTGTGTGTGAAGAGGGAGAGAGGGATGAAGGGGGGGGGCGACCTGCGATTCAGTAGAACGATCATCGTACAGTCTGCACACGTCAAACTTGACGTCGTAGCAAAGATTGTAAATTCCACGTCGCATAGTGTGTCATGCAACAGTCTTATAAGACTGCTAAAATCGCACAGTGTGTAGAGGGCATAAGGAGCATCTGTATCTTGAGTTTTGAAGGCCTTTGCTTTTAGAAGTCGTATCGTTTGCTGTTGAACTCAGCTGAAACTCTAGGCTCTGGGTCTGGGTCGAGGTGTTAGTTCAATGAATCTTGGGTAGTTTGGGTCATGAAGGATCCAGCAGCATTTGAAGGAGCTTCAGTCTAGTCACAGTGTTGTGTTGTATTTGGTCTTAAAACAAGACCTCTGAAGAACAGTTCGGAGTTGCAACAACCAATCAAGTTGACTGCTTTGATGATCAATTAGCAGTACTCAATACTCATATTTGCTGATCATTCAGTCTTTCGTCAATGCTTGTTGTTTGAAATGTCAGAAGAAAGAAATAAGACCATGTCAACAGCCTTACCAAAAGATGCACATTCAATTTAAGCGTTTTTAAAACCCATTTTAACGTTATCTGATATTTCAGCCCAACACAACATTAAACTGTGTAGAAGAACCAACAGACCAAATCGGATGCAGTGAAGCAGATATGACGACTCCGCTGAGACAGACGTGTTATTGTCTCCAAACCAAACTCCCCGCTGTAAATGTCGACTGCTGGAGTTAACAACTGTGATCAGAAGGGTTGTTTTAATGTTTTGTTGCCCCACACTCAGACTACAGCCCCTTGTTCTGTTGATATGTAGCAGCCTTGTAAACAAACTCTGGTCTGTTGCTCTCACATTGGACTTTTTATTTGGCTCTGATGTGGTTTGAATGTGGAGCAGTTTGACTGAAAACTTCGCCTCAAGCTTAAAAAAAAAAATCAGAGCTGGGTTATTGATTGTTGTGCCGATACTGATTCATCTCGCCTCTGATGAATTAGAATAACCTAAATATTTCGAACGTGTGCGATGGACAGACAGACAGAGGACGAGAGGCGACACGCTGGGTGGCGACTGGACGGCAGCAGGAGGAACTGTTCCACCCTGCTGCCATTGAATGTTCACTTCCTGTTTGTATTGACCGGGCCCACGCTGCTCTGGTCCATTCACAATGGTGGCAGCAATGGAGGTCAACGAGCCGGCGCTGAGGACGAGGAAATGGCTGCGACTGTGGCCCCCCCCCTCAAGCACTTTTACAGTTTCTTCTATTCGTTATTACCATTGTTAAATGTGATAATTACATAACATTTTACTTCCAGATGTTCCCGTTTTTGCTGATCTGTATGTTTTCACTTTGAAATTTCAATTATTTTTAAGGTTTTTATTGATTCTCAATGTTTTTGTGGCATTTACTATTATTTCATTGACAACTTTTTTTATGGTGTATTTGTTTCCTGTCACTTTTTATACAAGCTCAACCTTTTTAATTCATCTTTTGCTTGGGTACAGTGTAAATGTATTCCCACGTTAAATTAAAGACTGGTTGAAAATGAAGTGAATGTGAATTGTCCCAATCACAAGAATTGGCTTCTTTTTCCCTCTAATTTAAGTACTTATATTATACTGCTATATTTTTTCAAACACAGTGACATAACTGGTATCTCCAATTTAAGCATTAATTATTTCTCTTTATTAAACTGAACATCTCTAGCTCTTTAGAAAACAATACCACACAGGTGATGTCACCACCACTGAGGCCTCAATGACATTTCTCAATAGTTTCTAACATTTCTCAATTGAAAGTAGCGGAAAGTGGAAATAATTGTTTGTGGAGTAATGGAACAACTAATTAGTGCACTCCTTATGTCACGGCTAAAAAAAAATTGAAGTAAAAGGTTGGAGAAGTTCATATAATAGGACCTTTTGAAAACTTGTTCCTAAATAAAAACTCTGTAACTCTGTAAACCTTAACAGGGTCATAAAATAATGGGAAAACGTCACCATTTCAACTTCAGAACAGACGAGTTTGAGGTGATAACGTCCTCGGTTCCACTGTCCGGCGTTCATGTTCATGTTCATGTTTTATCAGAAGGATCTGTTTGTGAGAATCCCACTTTTAAAAAACAAATTACATAAGCTCCACAACGATGAGCAGAAACAGAAACAGGCTTTCTTCTCTGAGCTGCTAAAAGCACGCCGGGTACTTTCAACTTGTTTTTGTGTACGCTCGTCCTCATGTTGTCCATTTGCTGTTCTTAAAACAACCGCTGCCACGTCTCGACTATCACATCATTACACAACTGCTGTAACGGGCAGCCTGGTTGATACAGTGATGTTCGGATCTCACTATAGTTATCAAACAGTTGGATGATTGATAATAAGATACATTGATATATAATATTACATGATCAAGATGACTAACTGGTTTAACCTTCGACATTGGACATTAATTGTGATTAATCATATCATTATGAGTTCATAGTTCATCAATATTATGTGCAAATTAATTTATCTGTTCAAAATGTACATTTAAGGGGCATTTTTCAAGTGTTTCATAATGGACAAAAATGCTCAATGAATAACATGATGGATGGAACCAAAAGGAATTTATTTGTAATGTTGACTTTGACAACGATAATTATCAGTAGGTGTTTAATGGGTTTATCTCTGCTGTTGAACATGAAGTGAAGTTTCGTTTACTGGTGTGTTTACAAGACAAGAGGTTACGATACGTCCTCCAAGTGATGCTACATCTTCAGGACAGATTGGAGGCTGCACTGACTCGGTATCGGAAAATGATGAGATGGGTCAGTGCTAGCAGGTTAGCATGCTAACTTCAATAGGAAAAAAGACATGACAGAGAAAAGAGGAACGAAGGAACAAAGTTTGATGCTGAACTTGCAATGTTTTTGATATTCTGGTAAATAAAAAGCGGCTAATGCTAATGCTAGCAATTAAAACCTTGCAGCATATAGTATGAGAATAAAATGGCTCCAAAACTGAAGCTTTGTACAATAACTCAGTAAAGACTTCTTTAAAAACTTCTTCTTCCTCTTCACCACTGCTACTTAAAACTACCTACAAAGTGCCATGTCGCCTCACGCCCACAGGTTTATGGGTCAGATTTAGAAACGTATACACATAAAAAAAAAACGCAAAGAGCCGGACTGAATTCCAGACGTCCTGCTGTGCTGAGGAACCGACCGAGAAAGCCGCCTGCCAGACCGCTGAGGTCTTTACTGAGCAGACCAGTGCATCGGTCCTGCAGCCTGGCCTTCCTTCTGCCAACCCTCCTTATAGAGACATGATGAAGTTATCACAGCCAGGCTGAAACCAATCACATCTGTTTACACAGTGGAACAGATAAAGCATAAAGAAACGCTGATTGGCCTTGAACATCGACCCTGACCCTCTTAAAAACCCTCCTGTTGTCCTTCTGGGTCAAATCGACACAATCCGTTCCCTTCCTCCATTCTTCCTTCTTTCCACAATCCTTTTTCCCGTCCTTCCTTCCTTCCTTCGTCCGTCCTTCTACTTCCTTCCTTGACCTAATCTGTTCCTTCCCTCCATTTTTCTTTCCTTCCTTTTCCCCTCCCTTCAGTCCTTCCTTCTTTTGTTCCGTTCGTCCTTACTTCTTCTTCCTTCCTCTTTTGATCCAATTGACCCAATCTGTTCCCTCCCTCCATCTTTCTTTCCTTTTCCCTTCCTTCTTTCCACATTCCTTTTTCCCCTTCCTTCCTTCCTTCGTCCTAACCTCTTCCTTCCTTTTTGACCCAATTGACCCAATCTGTTCACTCCCTCCATCTATCTTACCTTCCTTTTCCCTTCCATCTTTCCACAATCCGTTTTCCCTTCCTTTCTTCCTCCTTTCCTTCTTTCCACAGTCCTTTTCCCTTCCTTCCTTCCTTCTTTCCTTCGTCCTTACTTCTTCCTTCCTTTTTGACCCAATTGACCCAATCTGTTAACTCCCTCCATCTATCTTACCTTCCTTTTTCCCTTCCTTCTTTCCCCTCATCTCTCCCTTCGACCTTCCTTCCTTCCTTCCTTCCTTCCTCCCTTCCTTCCTTCCTCGACCCAGGAGGACAACAGGAGGGTTAATGCAGCCACAGTCTGCTAATATAAGGCTTGGAAGATCGTGGAGGTGAGGAGGAGCAGAGCAAAGGCCTCGCTATCAACGAACGTCCAACAAACAGCAACAGTCGAGTTAAAATGGATGTGACTCTGCAGCTCAGCTTCTCCCTGCTGAAGCTGCCTCACAGCCTCACAGCCTCACTGCAGCAGGGAGGAGGATTTCTCCACAGAGCTGTGCATGGGCTTGAGCGCAGCATTCTTCACATGCCGAGCTCCATCACAGGGCCCGTCCTCGTCCAGCCCTTTAACCACTCATGTACCGGCTGTCCGGGTCTAATACAAGTGGACCGGCTGCGTTTTGTGATGACATGCAGTGGATTTTAATCATCTGGCTGCCTGCTGAAACCTTCCTCATTTAGAGAAATGAAGAGGAGAAACTACTGAACAATATGACTGGAAATGTTGAGTACTAAGTGTTTTTTTGGCAGCTGGCAAAATAATACCGACATCCTTGTTTGTTTCCAGAGAATCCTGCACGATGATAAACCTCTAGGCTACACGGTGGCATTTAATAACCTTTCAAACTGGACTTTCTGGTTCAGATGTTCTTTCTTGCACAACTCGACACCTCTGGCACTGTCACAGCTGCTGATGATTTTAAAGTTCGTCGTGGAAATCTTGATTCTGCCGGTGGTGAGTCAAAGATCAAGTTCAAATACTTTGTTTGTTTTGTTTGAGTGCAATATTCACATATATGTTCTTTACTTGGTTATTTATGTTTCTAGCAAATTTCACTTTTAATCCACAACATTTCCTACATAAAATGTGCAAATTATATTCCCAGTCATTTCCCCTCAAGCATTTTTGTTAATCACAACATCTACAAACTAAAGTCCAACCGTCAACGACCTAAACCAAAGAAGAGGCTGAAGTTTGAAGCTGCTGCCGACGTTACAACTACTGTAAAAGACGACCACCACCACCGCCAATGAATTTACAGTGGTGACGACCAAAGACCACGTTGCACACCCATTTAACAAGTTTGCAAGACTAGTTTTGGCATGTTGGATTAAAGGTTCATTCTACCAGATGAAGTGACTCTGTAACTACACTGAGTTTGGTCCTTGAATTGTTCCTGGAAACTTATGAAAAAGTCTTTAAATCTGATGTCAAAGAAGGTGTGAGAAACCTGAATAGTACACTTTACTATTAGGAAGCAAGTAAAGACTTACTTACTCAAATAATATTCTAAAATACAACTTTGACTTCTATGAAAGTCATTTTCTGGGAAGACACCTTCACTCACATATCGCTTCAAAGTCTTCTACATAAGACGTGCTTTATCCGTGATGCAACGACAACAACTTCCACACACACACACACACACACAGTTACAACTGTGTAACAGGTGCACTGAACTGTAGTAGCCAGCCCACTTACATAACTCCAGTGTTTGACAACATACAGTCTGATTTCTGCTACATGTACCAAAACAAACCTAACTCCCTGCAGATGTAACTTTCAAAACTGAACCTGAGCTGTAAAAAACTGTAGATGAGTAAAATAAATGGGTTCGGAGGCATCACGTTGTGGGTTTTGATGCTTGATGCCGAGGTCGAATCTCCTTAAACTGAAGGGAAGTGACCCCTGATTAACAGGATCCACATGACTCCTGCAGCTCTCTAAAGCGCTGGAGGTTCAGCAGCATAAAGAAACGCTCCTCCACCTCCTCCTTGTTCTCCTCCACTGATGGAGTCTGATGGAGCATTTTCATCCCTCAGCTCAGCTGGGACGGAGACGTAGAGAAAAAAAACAACCAAATCAAACCCCAAGTTGAGAAATCCACCTGATGTTTCAACATTTCAGCACTCGGGTCTTTGCGTTATGTAATTGCAGCATTGTACACTTGGCGAGGAGCGCGTGCATTGTGCTGCATCTCAAGAGCGTATGGCTCTCAGTCTTGACTGCTTTCATTAAATAAAATTCCTGAGTGGAGGAGGAGGAGGAGGAGGAGAAAGAGCGGCTTCAGAGTCAAGTGGAACAAAACACAAAACACCAACATATACACACACCACACAACACATCCCCTCTCTCTTCTCGTAAACGCCTCGCACATCGTCGTGCCTCTGAAAAAGTCACTATAGCCACTTATTATAATTTAAGTCAATCACAGCCAAGTGTCTGAGCTGCTTCCCGTAATTCTAGTGGGGAAAAACGTGAAATTAGATTTTTACGAGAATATTTAATCAGCCTTTCATCTTTATGCCTTCTCTCTCATCCACTCACATTTGTATTTCATCATTTCTCAATCTCAAGATTTAAAGGAAACAAAGATTTTTTTTTGTTCAGTAAAAAAGCAGCTTTATCTTTTCGGGAATTTTCTTTAAGAAATTCAATTATACAAATTTTTTCAACGCATTGCCGTTTAGCTGGAACATCCAGTTGTGTTTTTTTTTGTGTGTATGTGTATATAATCCAGTTTAAAAAGTCTGTTAATCAAATATGACCTGAAAGCAGCTTCAGTGACTAATTTACAACCTTCGCTGCAGCAACAAAACAACAGGAGACACTGAGGGCGGTTAAAAGTTGCATCACCTGCAGCACAGACACACATTCCTACGGTGACTAAACTAAAACATCATATTGCAATAATACGGGAAGGTATTGCAATATGCGATTGCGTTACTTTTGCTTTTAATTTTCACTTAAAAATACAAAACTGATGTGACTTTTGTTGGGTTTTGTACCGAACAAACGTGTCCTTTTATGTCTTGAGAATATGATTTGTTGTCCAAGGCGTCTCAATAGCAACGCAACACTTGTACAACAACACTGTGACACATTTTCACATCTTTATCACAATAAAATCTGCAGCTCCTGCAACTTGCAATTCACTGTTGGTCTCTCTCAGACTCACCTGATCACAGCCGGCGTTCACCAGCTCCTGCAGCATCTGTCTGTTCACCTCGCCGGCGCCCGCGGGATGTCCCGAGCCGGACGACGGGCCGGACTCGTTGGCGAAGGGCATGAGCGACTTGCGGATTTCCCGCAAGGCATTCTGGTAGTTGTTGAACTTCTGCGGAGGCCGGAGCTGCTGCTGTCGGCTGGCCGTGTCCTTCCCGCTCTTGCAGTCGGCCCCTCTGCCGCCGCCGCCGTCGGAGCGCGAGCTGCCGCCGTGCAGCGCCTGGCTCACCAGCTTGGCCGGCTGCTTCAGGCCCTCCTTGATCTCCTGGAGCCTCTGGCGCGTATTGCCCACGTACGGGGCGGCCGGGAAAGTCTTTGGCCTCATGGCCTCAGTGCCCAGGGCCAGGCACCTACTCTAAAAGGGAAACACACACACACACACTCACTCTGACTCACACACACACAGCGACTGGCGCTCACTCCCCTGCACCCTCCAAAAGATCCCCCTTCAAGCTGGCTGACCTAAATAGATAAAGAGTCTCCCGCAGCAGATTGAAGGCACAGATTTGGACGTCCTCCCGTGGCGGCGTCCCTTATTTGTTTGTGTGTCTCTTTGTGTTTCAGATTCCTGCCGATGCCGATGCCGATGCCGATGCCGGTGGGCTGGGTGAAGGTGATGTCGGGGGGATACTACAGGCGATCCATGGCGAGGCTTTCAAGGCTCAGGTTCCAGCTTATTCCAGGAAATGCAGCCGGTCACGAGGGCACCGCGGAGCCAAACCATGATGCTGCCAATCTGCGCCTGGGGAGGGAGGGGAAGGGAAGGGATGCAGACAGAGCATGAAGACTGTGGTCACACATAGTGGTGATGTTTCGGCTTTTTTTTATCTTCTAAAATTTAAAGCAAACACTGGGCAGTTCACGTCACAAACATGGGAGAGTTTCAGTTTTAACTGAACAGAGAAACCATAAATGATGTAGAAGAAAAAACCCCAAATATCCTGTTGTAACAGAAAGTAAAAGCCTTGGAATCTGAAATATGTTGTTGATTCACAGCCAGAATTACTACTGTTAAAGCAGAAGTAAGTGATATATTTGTGTTAATATAAGTCTTAAATAGTTATATCTTCCGACAGCAATCACTTCTATAGAGTGTTTGGTCTGAAACACGGGTCTGTCAGTCCCTCTGCTCTGCTCTGAGCCCAGGAGAAAACATTTATCGTATCCTACAGTTTTTATCCAATGAGGAGAGAGAACGGCATGCAGGGCTGTGTGTGCAGCCAAGGAACGCCGTGAATGTGGCGACGTAGGGACGAGGACTGTTATGGTGCGTTCAAGGAAACTCGTTTTTTCCGACCGGTGAACTCGTACCAGTTCGATCTGGTACGAGTTCACCGGTCGGAAGTTACGAGTGGCCGTTATAGTGACTTTCACCGGTAAAACAGGTCGGAAAAACACGAGTGGGTTGCCTGGAACGCTACAAAGTCGTAAGTTGTGACTTGAAGCTGTAATTTATGATTTCAAAAGCCTGCCTCGAACGCAGCATTAGCCAAAACGACCGGACCACTTACTTCTGCTTTAATGCATAAAATATCTTGAGCTGTATGTTGTAATACTAGAGCAGGGCAACACATGTAAGATGATTCAAATTCTATTGAAACATTACAGTATATTTAGTTTATTTTTAAACTAATTTACAGTCTCAAGGCCACTTGTGAAAATGTGAAATAGGAGGATTCAATGAATGGGAAGAATTTATCTATATGGGCTATAAAATGTAAAAAAAAAAAAATGCAAATACTGTAACTTCTTGTGACTTTCAGTAGATCCAAAATGTGAGATCTACAAATGTCAGTTTAAGAAATTAAAGCAGAAGTAAGTGATATATTTGTGTTAATATAAGTCTTAAATCGTTATATCTTCCGACGGCAATCACTTCTATAGAGTGTTTGGACCGAAACACGGGTCTGTCAGTCACTCTGCTCTGCTCTGAGCCCAGGAGAAAACTTTTCTCGTATCCTACAGTTTTTATCCAATGAGGAGAGAGAACGGCATGCAGGGCTGTGTGTGCAGCCAAGGGATGCGCCTGAATGTGGTGACGTAGGGACGAGGACTGTTATGGTGCGTTCAAGGCAACTCGTAACTCGTGTTTTTCCGACCTGTGAAGTCGTTGGACCAGTTTGATCTGGTACGAGTTCACGGGTCAGAAGTTACGAGTGGCCGTTATAGTGACTTTCACAGGTAAAACAGGTCGGAAAAACACGAGTGGGTTGCCTGAAACGCTACAAAGTCGTAAGTTGTGATTTGAAGCTGTAATTTACGATTTCAAAAGCCTACCTGGAACGCAGCATTAGCCAAAACGACCGGATCGCTTACTTCTGCTTTAATGGAATAGAATAGAATAAGATGCTTAATGCTTTTATCGTTTGTTGCATGTTAAAAACACACATTTTTATGTGCAACTCTCAACTTCAGAGATGAGAAGGACACAACAATATGTCCTCAGGCACACACTACACATCTAGTGCTATTAATAAAGCATAAAAAGAGAAAAATATGTAGAAAATATATAAACTTATCACATTAGAGAAGCAGGAAATATCTAAAAATGTTGCTCTCTTAGATTGATAATGTTCATTTTGTCTTCTCGTATATATTAGTTATTTTTTTCTTTTGTTCAGACAAAGAAATCAAGAGTGATGTTACCTGCCTGACAGTTTCGACTTTCTGAGGAAGACTGGAGTCACAGTCGAAACTGTCAAGCAGGTAACATCACTCTTGAAAATAACTAATGTTGCTCTCTTATTTGATTATCTAAACAACTGTGAATAAATCAATAGATAAATTGATGCTCTGTATATTTTCTGTGGCAACACTTAAAAAGGAGGCTTGTATTTAAAAAGTAAAAACTAGGTCTCCTCCAGGCTGAGGTCATAATTTGACCGATTTCTAGCAGTAAATATTTCAGACATGAAATCATAAACAACATGATGTAGAACCAGCCTGAGCTCAACCTGGGAGTCAGATTCGCCTCCCCATCAATGCATAGCTGCGATTGCACAAGTCGGCCCCTGCGTAGCTGCATACTTGTGCTCCGTGGTCATCGGTAAACACCCCTGCGAGAGCGCAAGAGCTCCAACGTGGGGTCAAAACAAGTCAGGAGCCCTCCCTGCCTCAGCCCCTCGGCCTGCAATGCTCCCCTGTGATCGGACATTTAACACCATTTGAAAGTCTTATCTGGACGAACATACTCCACATTCTGCCACAGCAGCGTTACTCCTCCGGGGCAGATGGGATGACGACGTGCGGAACAAAATGCACATGTTGCTGTCAGGAGCTTCACGTGAGGGCCGACGATACAAATGTGAAGCGTTTACAGTGCATCTGGGGAGACGTGATGATGAGACGTGGGGTGTTTGGACGGTTTACCAGAAGGACGGAGGGGAGGGGAGGGGGGGGGGCAAAGAGATTGACAATGATAAGCATAAAAGGCTGCAACAAACGCACAAAGAAAGGACCGTGGCACAAGTTGTGCTTGGCTGTAACTGGGAATCCAACGCTCCCATGCTGATACCAGTGTTTTTGTACCGAGGCTGCTGATAGGCCACATCCTGTATCTGTAAAGTTTACCTATTTTTACTCTTCAAAAAAAAAGCGACAAAGATTCAGTGTCCAACAGGAATTTACTGTTGCCAGGGCGGAAAAATAACACGGGCCGTTTTGACCTGATGATGGTTCTTCATTAAAAGTTAAAGGGATCAACAAAGTTATAACAATTCATATTGAGGGGTGCATGACTATCTGTGGGACAATTTATAGCAATCCATTTGAAGGTTGCCGAGACATTTTACCAAATACTAAGAATATCAACCTTTAGGGCGGTGTTGGGGCTTCTTCTGGGGATCATCAATGTCTGAAGAAACTTGGATACTACCAAACAACAACCAAAAAAAGTTGTTTTGTCTGTTTTCATTGGTCAAATTGCTTGAATATCACCGCAATTCATCAATTTCACTACTTTCACTGCATGTTTGACCACATCTGATCTTCTCAACATTATATTAGAGTCAAACAATTTATGTGTTTGAAAGACAAAATGGAAAATATATCATGTTCGTATTTCAAAGCTTGAAGCATTTGACAAAAACTAAACCATTGGACTAGCCAGATGATTAAGGGAGAGGAAATATATGTTTGCAGATGTAGTGGTTTGTTAGATTCCACTCACTTTCACCTTCCAAACCAAGCAATACATCTTGTCAGGAGTCACCTGAAACTGACGGGCTGGTTGGTTTCCTGTCCAACCAAGCAGCTCTCTCACACTTTAAATATCTTTGGAGATTTCCATTTGGCTGGCAGGTGATGTCTAGTCTCCAGATAGCAATCTGGTTTGTTACCATCATGGAAAATCTGCCAGATAAAATCCAATTCTGGCAGGTTTAGACTTGGTGTGTGGTTTTAAAATCTTGTCAGCTGTTTTGACTATTTAGTTAAGCAATAAAAACTTTAATTGACTGGACTGTATTTTTCAAAAGGTCTGACTGACAGATGGATTAGTAAAAGAAACTTGCCTGAGTATCTTACCCACAATTCCCCTGACACATGAAAGTAACTGATGAGTTGAAGGTGTCCTCCAGAAAATCTATCACAAAACCTTTCGTCCCGACACCACACCCCATTAACAAAGGTATGAAAGCAAGCATGTGACGATTCAATTGTACCAAAAGCATGGATCTATAGGTGAGGTGAGCCGTTATCCTGTTTTAGTAAAACATACAGTTTTCCCATTGTGGCCCCGCCCACTTTTGGACTTGTCCAAATTCTGGATTTGTCCTGTACAGATAGCTAAAGTAAGATGAAGTTGTTGTATGAACTGGCTCAGACAACCTACTATAGATTTGTGAACATCCATATTAATGAGCAGGTAAAAAACTATGAACTTTTTTTAACTTAAATGCCAGTTATTGTTGATAACTGGTTATTTACATCGTTTCCAGTTGTCAATATCACTTAACCTGCTTTCCATCCAACTATTTAAGATTTATTTTATTGCTAATATTCAATCAACTCATCAATCATAAAGGACCAGGTAAATTTTAATGTCTACAGCTCTGAAAAGTCAAATACACTCACAGCAAGAAAAATATAAATCATTTCGGTGTGTTTTTTTGTGGGACTCTAGCAACTATGCACTATAATTAGAACAGCTAAGTGTTGTAGATTTGCTACACCTCTAATTCACACCTGTCTCTTCTTCATTTAGAGGTATTCACCAAACTAAACCAACTTGAAAACATGGTTTCTTAGAGACACTGTTTATAAACATTAAATCAAATGGGAGAAACCACTTCTGAACATTTTGATGTTATATACGAGTATAAACTCACTACATTAAAAATCAATACGATTAAATGTGATTTTTGCATAATTTCACCATCTCTTTATATTCCATATCTAAAAAATAAAGACGTTTTTATCCAGTAGCTGTAGATGAAGACTGGGATCGTGGCTTTCACACCAGAGTAGCCAAACATAAGGAGCTGTTGAGCTGCGCCACCCCTCCCTCCCTCCCTCTCTCGCTCCCTTCATCCCTTTGGGCCATTTTTAAGAAAGACACAGCACTCACTGTTTGTACAGATAACACTTTGTATAGACTAAAACATGTTTTTTTATATTGGTGAGAGGCAGGGGGGGGGGGGGGGGTTGTAGGGTGGGGCCAGGCTGCATAAATGTTGCCCCATCTCTGGGATCTCTTGCCTCCATTCCTGCAATGCTTTAGGCGCCGTGTCCGACCAATGAGCATGCCATTCCACAAGTAACTACAAGTAAACTCATACCACGGCTGAATCATGGGACAGTCTACGCTGACCAAAATAAACCCAAAAAAAGGGCCTATGGATGATCTCTGTCTGGAAATAGGCTGTGGGAAGGCGCTTGGAGCTGGTCCAACCGTAGACATATTTCTGCAGAAAACCACACCTCATAAACACAGCATATGTAACAGTCCTCATCAGCACACATCTAAACCTTGTCTCGACTTCGACCCGACTCTAGACCGAAACCTCTGACTCTGAACTGGACGACAGACACGCAGGTCCTAAATAATCCCACTTGTTTTCACAACTTTTCTAAAATAGCAACGTTTTCAGATGATCACACAAAAAAAGTCACTCCATAACTAAGCCGATTTTCATGGGAATCAAGTGAAATATTTGTCTTCAACAGATATCTTCAAGCGCTGAGAAAACAACCATTCAACTGAAAGTCAAAGCCATTGTAAATGACTTTAACATGAACTTCCTTGAATGGCCACAAGATGTCATCTCTACCTGCACTGAAGTGGGAGGGGTGAAAATAGTGTCTTTTTGGAGATTTCCTACAAAATATTTGGCTTTTAATTTCTTAAAGAATCACATTTTTTGTGATTTAGATCATTTTAAAGCTTAAAGAGGATCCACGTTCAGAATAGCGTCCATCATATCTCTACCTCGGCTTCACTGGGACTTCCTGTCCTTTGCCAAAACATGCTGTAGTCGTACTGTTGTTGAGTTATTTGCCTATTTTGACAATATTTTGAAGGAAGGAATGTGTCGAGTTTTTTATTATTATTATTATTCAGCACAATCGATCACGGTTTAACGTCTTATCCTTTTCCGACTGCTGCCAGACTTTATCGGTGCTGCCCAGATTATGTCCACGCCGTTTGATGGATCTGGGAGAATCTGCACAGTAATGTCTCTGCTCCATTTGGCAAATTATGGGCCAGGAGAGAAAGAGCAGACCTTCCTTATTGGCAACTGTGAAGCCAAGGCCGCCGACAGATTTGATGGACAGCACGGGATAAGTGAGTAATATAGTATTTTTCAAAACAAAACTGACAAAGAGCTCCAAGGAAACGTGGAAACACGAATACAAAATACAAAACAATTGTTACTAAACAACAAATAACAGTTTCAAAAACAGGGCAGGGTAGGTTGGACTGCACTGGTCTCCATGCATATTATGCCAAGCTCCATGTAAAGTGTAAAGCTCCTTGGACACAGCGATTGAGAAATGTACTCAGTAGAGTCCCATTCTCCATTTATAACATATTCATAAACAAAGAGGAAAGTTGTCATTGATAAACAGAAAGCTTAAAGTGGTAACTAACTCCCTCTGGAAACACTGCTTTATTTTATTTCTATGTTTTGCAACTCTCCCGTGTGTGAACTCACATTTTCCACAGACAGGTAGAGCAGCAGAAACCCTGTGATCTGAGCCAATCAAGTCCAACTCCTGCATTCAAAACATCCTTCATGCACAGCACACGTCGACAGCACACGACCAAACCAAACCGGCCTCGGACCAAATTTCCCTCTCACCTCCATCACCATTTACCACCGGGTTGGTTTTTTTTTACTTTATATCAAGAGCAGGACCCTGGTTAACCTGCTGGTGCACGACAAAACACAACACAACACAGCTTAAATGGCCCACACAGCCCACACAGCCAAGCCAACATCTGCCAGCATCTGTTTGTAGTCCAGTGGTGATTTCCCACTGCAGTCATCCCTGTGGTTCTTCCCTGACAGATGCCTCCACTCTGCCTGACAGAATTAAACCCAGCTGTGGTCCGATACCTGACGACACACTGTTGCACCATCACAGCTGAGGTACAACTGGTCTAACTGTTAAAAAAAGACAACAACAAAAAAAAGCCTGACCTTCAACCTTATGAAATATACTTTAACGTTTAAATAAATCAAATATGCCTTCGCTTGCATCGGTCAGGACTGCATCCTTAAAACACCTGAACTGAGAAGAGTCAACAAAGCTGGGAATTAAATGGCATTTAAGTGTGTAAGCAGAATTGCAAAGTGTGTGAGTGTAGTAACACACCTGAATGAAACACATGGTTGCATCAGTGCCAAACTATGCAAGACTTTAAGGAGAGAAATTGCACATTCAAAACAAATACAAATCTGAGTCATTGTCCCAACATCACATCCACCAGATCATCTGAATCTTTGAACAAAACAAAAAAAACAGGGGGTCAATAATTTTGTGGTTCATTTTAAAGATGTCACACTGAGGTGTGTGTGTGTGTGTGTGTGTGTGTGTGTGTGTGTGTGTGTGTGTGTGTGTGTGTGTGTGTGTGTGTGTGTGTGTGTGTGTGTGTGAATGCACACGGTCCTGCTCTTTAAACTCCACTAAAAACACTGAAATCACACCAACACATATCTGGATTTGCTATAATTCAGAGGATTTAGGGCCCCGTGCAAAAAGAAAAAAGGCAATTTCAGCATAAGTGTAATTACTTTAAATTATCAGCAGGGGCTGATAGTTTTTAAAAAAGAGAATAATCTGTTGTGAAAACTTGCACAAAGTTTTTGTAGAAAAGTTTTTAAACCCGTTACAAAATGGTGTCTGTGTAGTTTTTTTTTTTTTAACAGTCTTTGCAGACAGAGGCCCCGTGGATGTGAGAGCGATAGGAAACCCCTGTTTTAACGTCCTGTGGCCTGGCCTTCTCTACGGTGGGTGTCCCAGGCTCAGGGGCAGGGGCAGGGGCAGCTGAGAGGGGGGGGGGGCAACACCAGAAAACTTGCCCCATTGCAGAAAGACTGTTTTCTTGTTTCCCCCTCTTCACTTTAACACTTTCTTTTCTTTTCCTCGGCAACAAGTCGTGGAAATAAGTCCCACCACCAACCAACACCAACACCACTCCCCTCCCCAAAAAAGGTAACTCTCAACTTACCATGTGATAGAAGTCGCGACAATGTAACTGGAACTCAGATTTGGAGAGTGAATCCGGTCAAACAGCGACTTTGAACAGTAAAACCCAGAAGTCGGTCGGTGTGAGTGCGGCGCGGCTCAGTGGAGCTGCTGCTGGCTGGATAATGTGATGAAATGAGCCTCCATTTTCTCCCCAGACTCCAGGCAGCAGCAGCAGGAGCAGAAATGCAGCACAAAGTTGGACACTCGCTGCATTGTTCACATTCCTCAGGTCACGTGAGGGACCGACCTACGTCAGCACGAGCCCGAAGATCGTCTATGGCGGACAGGAGGAGCTCACTCCGGTCCGGTCCCGGTCCGAGTCCAAGCGACGAAAAACACCAAGGCTGAAAGAAAAGAACCACTACTGCACTTCTGGGAATGTCTTAAAGGGATAGTTCAACATTTTGGCAAATTCGCCTATTGCCATAGAATCCCTACAGTGATAGCAGTAGGTTCATTACCTTTGATTATCGGTGCATGTTGTTTTGAGATCAGTGGGGCAGAGACGTGAGCTGCTCAGTGAACACAATGGAGGTGAACGGTAGGCTACAGGTCCCCTGTCCCTGTCATCAAATACACAATCCAACAACTCCAAAATGCTCTTGTGGATAAGGTGTGAACTGCAATCCAGTCAAGTCCAGAAGTCTCCCAAGTTCAAATGACTGACTTTACTACAGAAATAATCAACAAGAAGTGAAAACTTAGCTCCACACACGTCCCCTTCCTACCAACCTGAAGGTGGCAAAGTAACAACTGGCAAGATGACGACAGCGGTAAAGCTATTTTTACTTTAAAATGTTCATCAGAATCCTGTCATGGAGGCCATCGTCCACCTTTATTTACAGTCTGTGGTCAGTCCCCATAGTTTCTAATGTAAAAAAAAGAGACAAACTTGTCCAGTGAAAATGAACTAAACTCTAACCAAACTGTCAGCTACACACACCCTGCCTCCTTTTTGTCCATTTTTGTATCGGCTGGAAGTTCAATAAAGTTACATCCTGGCAAGATGGCGTCCATGGAACACTTTACTCAGCTTCAAAATACTCTTGAGAAACCTATGGATGATGTACCATCTTTATTTAAGGTTTATGATCAATCCTATCCAACTTTACATTGAAATAAACATGGAGCTACACCCCTTTTCTCTTGACAGCCCAGTTCACCCTTAGGGGGAATTCTTATATAATTCCCTTGGCTCCATAGAGAAAACAGTTCATTGGCGAAGGCAGATGATGCAAATGCACATAACTTTGTTTTTTATAAATGATTAAAGATTAGTTTTGAGTTTCTGAGAATAGCTGCGTAATTTTCTGTAGATTGACTCATTGAATAGTTGACTAATAAGTCCTGCTAGCATCTTTGAAATAGTTCTTATGGCACAATTAAGTTTCTGTTTGTACGAAATTAGTAAATGTTTGTGAAAATTAAATCCCGGAGTAGCAGCTTGCATCGATTTCCAACACCAGGGGCGCAAGCTAGTTGGTGGTGAACCGCTTCTTCAGTGACTTTGAAAAGCAAACAGAGTGAGAGGTCTTACTTCTTCCTCCTCTCTGACCGCACATATTCTAGGCGGGGCTTCCTCCAATGCATTTCTCTGATAAATGAAAAAAATATATCAGTACATAACTCAGTCACTCCTCTGGCTTTGGGAAGGAATCCTTTACTAATGAGCCAGGGGCCATGAATCAGTGTTAAAGCAAATAAAGGCACATACTCTTCTATGCTATCACAGTGTCTCGCACATGGAGAGGACGGCACATGCTCCACAAAACTTACTGAATGTACCCGGACACACATAAAAAAAAGAAAAGAAAACACACATATTAGGGGGAGGGGGGACAGAAAATTTTCAGATGCATTTCCCAAACTTTAATGTTTCAGTCACAGAGGCAATAATGAGGAAAAACTGAAGGAATTAAACCTGTAGAGGTCACACATTGTGGCAGCACATGCATCCAAAACAACAAAGGGAAACAGTGTGACAATAAGTCAGTGAGGGATAAAGATAGGTATCTTAGGGGGGGAAAGTGTTGAAAATAACCATAGATTGTCTCTGAACATGTTACTTTTAAGCAGTGTTTGTTTTAGAGGAGTTAAACCTGAACACCGGCCAAAATCACACTCCCATTCATGAAGCCCAAATAAAGGATTGTGTTGTTCCTGCTGAAGGAAATCCAAACATCCAGCTGTATTTATCTATTATATATACCCTATATGAAGGTAGTGAAACTAAAGGCCTTGGTGACCTGTAATGTTTTACTTTTACATTCTGGCTAAATTAAAGTTGTTGTATTTGGCCCCTAAAAAACCTCAGATGAACATGATCTAATCATAGAAGACAGTTTGTTTGATTGATGTTTCCTTGGCAGCATTTTTGACCTCGTACTTTATTTCACACATGAAACAAGTCAGACTGTTAACACGTGTGCTATACTGTAAAATCAGACCTAGCCCATACATTTGTTACCACTGCTATAACTCATTATTATCAGGATGTCCCGCTGCTGGAGAAACGCTCAGCTAAGCCTTGAACCATCCCTCTGTTATACTGGCATACTGTTAAACTCCCATGATTGTCCCATCTCTCAAACTACTGCACAACATTAACTTCACTATTCTCCTGTAGTTTGTGGCTGCAGGATTTAGACCTGCCACTGTAACTTAAAAGGGATAGTTCAACATTTTGGCAAATTGGCCCATTGCCATAACCCCTGTAGTCATAGCAGTAGGTTTGTTACCTTTAATTGTCGGTGCAAGCTATTTTTAGAACGGCGGAGCAGAGCCGTGAGCTGCTCAGAGCTACGCTACGGAGGCTCATTATGGGATTTCTTGGTTTCCCTCATCAAACTCATCAAATACACAATCCAACAACTCCACAACGCTCTGGTGGACAAGTTGTGAGCTGCACATTCACCACGCTATGAGATAATAACACAACGTTACCACACAGAGTTGTTTTAGAGGGAAATTCATGCAAAACCACTGATGCACGTTCCCGTTGGGGGCAGTTTTTCATCAAGCAGTCTCTGTATTTCCCTCTAAAACAACTCTGTCTGGTAACATCCTGTTATTATCTCATAGTGTGGTGAATGTGCAGCTCACAACTTGTCCACCAGAGTATTTTGGAGTTGTTGGATTGTGTATTTGATGAGGGAAACCAAGAAATCCCATAATGAGCCTGCGTAGCGTAGCTCTGAGCAGCTCACGGCTCTGCTCCACCGTTCTAAAAATAGCTTGCATTATTATCAATCTCTCCCACCATCTTGGTTGCTGTTATTATTATAACATAATTATTACACCTGTAAGTATCACTATAATTAATACCATTATTACGACCGGTGACGACAGCTGCTCTTCCTGTCTGTTTATAAACTGCTGGGTTTCTCTCTGGACTCAAACGTACTCTGTTAAGTGCCTTGACGTGATGTATGGTTTGGTTCTGAGCCATATAAATAAAGCTGAATTGAATTAACGCAGAGGCGGCGACAGGAGTAAATAAAATAAAGAGAATTCAAGGAAATCCAATGTAGTAATTGGAATTTCAGATGATTACTCTCAGTCTAAACGCCGTCTTCTCAATCCTTCAACCAACAAGCGCACTCAGTAAAAGCACTCAAGCGTGTGTATTACAGATGATACAACTGCTTAAATAAATTATTATTTCAAATTAATTTCATATTTCTGTTTTGTTTGGAGTAAACGGAAGACTTAACCTCAGCAGTGACAACCACTAAATAAAAATGGAAAACAAAAGACATCACAGGTGGAGAGAAAAAAAAAAGAGTATATCATGTATTTAACACAGATGCTGCTAATGAAACCAACTCCTGGCACAAGAACTGAGTCAGTTTAATCTTCGTTATTAAAAAAAAAACCCCTCATCCAATTAATTTCAGGCGCTGGAGCCAAAGCACATGAACCTCTGATGTAATGTTTAATCCATCAAAACCTCTCTCTTAAAGAGCCACGTTGATAATTGCTGTATAATTACTTGACATCATTTGAAGTTTATACACGTTAAATGGCAGAAGCAGGAATTAATACACTAGAGAAATGAATGGGAACATTTCTTAATGTACACACACATACATAAAGCTGAGGAGAGTAATGATAAAGGATGTTTTATATACTCAAGTGCTGACTGTTCTGTTTTACGCACATTTAGCTCAGTAACCAAACCAGAAAAAAGGGGGTTAATTAATTAAAGCAGATGCAAAAATAAATATCCATAGAAAGACGCAGGCTGATCTTTACAAACTATAAGGCACCAGCGATGCAGGACAACAGAAGACGCGTTGCAACAAGCAGGCTCTTGTTATGATGACACAGTGTGACAAAACAGCATGTTTCAGTTCATATGACTACATGTTAACGCATATCTGATGTTAAACTGATGATACGGCAAGAAAAAAAAACAAAAAAACAGACACATCTCAGTGGCTGGTACCCTTTGTTGGACGCAGCCTCGGGGCCGCAAACATTTCTGTGGTATGCAGCTACTCATGGGGTTCAACATGGTGACAATCAATTAGAACAGAAGATGCTGAACAAAGCCGATGAGAATTCATCTGTCACAAATTTAAAAAAAGAAAAAAGAAAAGTACATTCTGCGAGCGCCGTGCGTGGAGTCGTCACGCTCAGCCGAACAAACTGTTAATTAAACCTCGTCAGCGCTGGAACTTCAGTGTCTAACAGCAACAACAACAACAACCCACAGCTGACACTGGTGGCGGCCTCGGGGGGAATCGTCGTCCAATCACTCGTAACGATCCTTTGACTGAGTGTGACTGCAGAGAATTGCAGAGGGATGTCAAAGGAGGACAGAAGTCATTTTTCTTTTCTCTCAGGGAACAACTCTTCTTTCTTCCCTTTGACAGCACAAATCATATATTTTTTAAACTCTGCATTAAAGGGATAGTTCAACATTTTGGCAAATTGGCCCATCGCCATAATCCCTATAGTTTTAGCAGTAGGTTCGTTTAACAACCTTTAATTGTCGGTGCAAGCTGTTTTTAGAACGGTGGAGCAGAGCCGTGAGCTGCTCAGAGCTACACTATGGAGGCGAATGGGATTTCTTGGTTTCCCTCATCAAACTCATCAAATACACAATCCTACAACGCTCTGGTGGACAAGTTGTGAGCTGCACATTCACCACGCTATGAGATAATAACACAACGTTACCACACAGAGTTGTTTTAGAGGGAAATTCATGCAAAACCGCTGATGCACGTTGCCTTCAGGGACAGTTTTTGCACAAGCAGTCTCTGTATTTCCCTCTAAAACAACTCTGTGTGGTAACGTTGTGTTATTATCTCGTAGCGTGGTGAATGTGCAGCTCACAACTTGTCCACCAGAGCGTTGTGGAGTTGTTGGATTGTGTATTTGATGAGTTTAATGAGGGAAACTAAGAAATCCCATAATGAGCCTCCGTAGCGTAGCTCTGAGCAGCTCACGGCTCTGCTCCGCCGTTCTAAAAACAGCTTGCACCGACAATTAAAGGTAACAAACCTACTGCTATGACTATAGGGATTATGGCAATGGGCCAATTTGCCAAAATGTTGAACTATCCCTTTAAGCACAAAGGTGCAGTCCTCTTGGATAAAAACACACACAGCATCTGAATATTTAAAAAGAAAAAGAAAAGAAAAAGTTGCCAGCACATATGTTGTTAAACACCGGTGCGGCGGCTGGTAAATACTGACATCATTGTTAATCGTACAGTCCCAGTTTGGAGCCACTGAGCGGACGAGCGTCCACCTGGCCCGGACACACACGTGTGCTGCATTATAGTAAATACTGACCTGTGGTGGAAAACTGTTTATGTTTTTTGGTCCGTTTCAGTAGGTTTCTAGCAGGGAGGGCTGTTTATTCTCTGTGAAAATCATCAGTACCAGTGAAGTTCCTGTTTGACAGGACATCTGCCGTTCCAACGTGTGTGTGGTCAAAACCGGGGGAGGTTAGTTCTGTCCAAAACCCACACAAACCAAACGAGCTGCGTGTTCAAAGCCAGAGAAACACAGCACATAAATTAACACCAGACTCGTCATCATCATCATCATCATCATCATCATCATCATCTCGCTGTGATTGTTCTCTATTGTTCAAACTCTACTGGCTGGAAATACAGTTCATTTTCAACACAGGAATCCATCAAAAAAAAAAAAGACACACACCTTCATTAATCATGACGTGTTTCTATCCCTGAAGCTCTACGAAGCATGCTAACGTTGTCGTTTTAACATGTTGTATTTTTTTGGTGTTGTGTTTCGTCGTGGACCGTCGTTGATTTATAAGCAGGGAAAGTGACAGAACAGCTGGTTTAACCAACAAAACCCTCTTTCTGCAACAGAGGGAGAAAATAAGCAGCGACATCAGCTGCTCTGTTTGGTGTCAAGGAAGAGAGAGAGAGAGAGGGGATAAAAAGAAAAGAAAAGAAACTTGCAGACTCTTGCATGACTTTAGTGTGTGTCAACACCGGCTGCACCGCCCAGACTCCAGTTTACATACCTCAGTGTTTACAAACTCATTTTTAAAAGTTACATCTTACTCATCTTACGGCCGTCATTCAAAAGTTCAAAATCACAAAAGAAACTTACTGCAATTTCTTTGTCGGTTGAGTTGCATAACTTAATGACATCACGTCTCAGCTATGTGGTTTCTGGATTTGGGAGACGTGCTCGTTGCTCCTATTCCCAGTATAAACTGGCCTAGATAACAGGGACTCGCATTCATATCAAGGGAGAATTAAACATGAATGGGGTTTTTTCTGTAGTGTTAACAAACACAGGGGGGGTGTACGCAACATGGAAGAACATGGAGTAGAATAAGGTCCAAAGCAGTAAAGGGAATCGAACTAGCGTTAGTTTAAAGGGATAGTTCAACATTTTGGCAAATTAGCCCATTGCCATAATCCCTATAGTCATAGCAGTAGGTTCGTTACCTTTATTTGTCGGTGCAAGCTGTTTTTAGAACGGCGGAGCAGAGCCGTGAGCTGCTCAGAGCTACGCTACGGAGGCTCATGGGATTTCTTGGTTTCCCTCATCAAACTCATCAAATACACAATCCAACAACTCCACAACGCTCTGGTGGACAAGTTGTGAGCTGCACATTCACCACGCTATGAGATAATAACACAACGTTACCACACAGAGTTGTTTTAGAGGGAAATTCATGCAAAACCGCTGATGTGCGTTGCCTTCAGGGACAGTTTTTCAGCAAGCAGTCTCTGTATTTACCTCGAATACAGCTCCGTTTCGTAATGTTCTGTTATTATCTCATAGCGTGGTGAATGTGCAGCTCACAACTTGTCCACGAAAGTGTTTTGGAGTTGTTGGATTGTGTATTTGATGAGTTTGATGAGGGAAACCAAGAAATCCCATTAGCCTCTGTAGCGTAGCTCTGAGCAGCTCACGGCTCTGCTCCGCCGTTCTAAAAACAGCTTGCACCGACAATTAAAGGTAACGAACCTACTGCTATGACTATAGGGATTATGGCAATGGGCCTTTTTACCAAAATGTTGAACTATCCCTTTGAGGAGCACGAGGCGGCGGCGGCGTCTGTGTGCGAGTCACTCGAGCGGAGCAGCAGAGATGCACAGGTTGTTTAAGGCACAGGCGACTTGCACAATCTTATCGAAGGTGGAGAGGTTGGAGGTGAAGGGGCTCTCCACGGGGCCGCTGAGCATCACGTAGCGCCGCTTCACCATGGAGATCACCCTCTCCACATGCCAACGCACACTCAGCGTCTCAGAGGAGGAGGCGGCCGTCGGCAGCGGCGACGACGAGCCCTCCGAGCTCCCGGCGATTTTCAACAGGGCGCCGCGAGCGGCCACCGACTCGGCGATGTCCAGGCTGCGACTCGCCAACACGACGTCGCCCGGCAGCAGCTTGCAGAGGAAGCCGCAGCCCTCGGCCAGACTCTTGTCACTCACGTTTCCCAGCACGCCCCGGGACACGAAGGTCACCACGCCCTGCGGGGCCACGCCGATCAAATACTTCAGCACGTTACAGCTCGCCCCCGTCGCCTGAGACGCGGCGTGCGTCGCCCTCTGCTGCTGATGCTGCTGGTTGCCCCGGGAAACCGGCTCCTCAAAGGGCACGGCGAAGCAGTCTATGATGACGGCGCAGTCGGGGTGCGAGGCGCGCAGGGCCGCCGGCAGGTTCTTCCGCAGCTCGGCCCTCGACGGCCAGAAGACGGCGGTGGGCACCAGCGTGGAGGACATGATGTTGACCATGCGGTGCACCGTCCTGGTCACCGTGGCGACCTTCACGCCGAAGCGGTAGGCCAGGTCTTGGTTGCGCAGGTCGAGGCGCAGCCGCATGAGCGTGAGCAGCAGCTGCTGGAACTTGGACAGCTTCACGTTCTTCTTGGTGGCGTCCATGTGCGGCGCCAGCAGCCACATGACCGTCTCCAGCACGAAGTAGTTGGGTAAACCCGTGTAGAACTTCACCTTCTCCGCGTCGTTCCTCAGCGAGTTCTCGGCGAGCGACATCTTCTCCACGGACTCCCGGAGCGCCTGGTTCTCCTTCCTCAGCGCCTTCAGGACGTCGTGGAAGTTCACCGCCAACTTCCCCTTCTTACTGTCGCTCACAGACTCGTCTTCGTCCTCGTCTTCGTCCTCATCGTCGTCGTCGTCGGTGCTGATGGACGACGATGCGCTTTCCTCCGCCGCCAACGCCAACGCCGGCTCCCTCTCCTCTGGATGCTGCTCTTCCTGGCCGCGGTCTCCCAGCGCCCCCCCCGCCGCCGCCGCCGCCGCCGCCGCCGCCGCCCGGCCCTGGCCCTGCAGGAACAGCAGAGCGTTGGCCGCCTCCACTCGAGCCTCCTGCTTGTCCAGGATCTCCACGGCACCGGGCTCCTTCATCTCTGGGGACAAGGGAGCTGCCGTGAACACAGAAGGAACATAGTCTGGCGAACGTGGATTCTTCACCTGTTTACCTGCAAGTGGAAAGAGACAGAAGAGGTGGTGATGACAAATCTTAAAAACAGAAGGAAGTCTGGTTATGACACTGCCCCCCCCCAGTAGCAGATTAGTTTAGTCAGTAAACGTTGAGGGCAAATTGTAGCGGGAAAGCGGCCATGTTTTTTTTCTTTTTTCTCCCGGCCTGAGCTGGTACATTGTCCAAAACAAAAAGACCAGGTTCAGGATCTGACTGATGAAGCTTCTTATGTGTGTGTTTGTGAATGTTTGTGACAATTTAGCTGCATATCTATAACTACACATATAAAGAGTTAAAAAGTATAATATTGGATGAACAAAATGTGAACAGTGCATTGGTGAAATAGGCAGTAGCATGATAAAAAGATGATCACAGCAGGGTCAAGACATTCCCAGCGAATGCACTAAGTTTCGTTTCTTTTCTTTTCTTATCTTTTTAACAATGTGTAGTTATTGGACTGAATAAATTACAGGAACAAACAGACAGGCAATTTTGGTCGTTTCCTTCATACATGGTAGTTTATTTTAACTAATAGCAATTGACACCAATTTTTTTTCATTCAGTCAATCTCAACATTCGCTGGTTCATGGTCTTCAAATGTATAGATTTAATGATTTTCTTTGTTGTAAATTCAATATATTTGTAATTTGGACAAAACATGACATCATTCTGGGCTGATACCAGGCATTTTTTGTTATTTTATGGACATATTACAAAACCAATCAAAGAATCAATTAATTGGGAACTGAATCTGTGGATTAGTAGATTATGAACACTTCACTAATGAAATAAAACAAGAATAACACAAGAAATGTGGGTCGATGTCCTGCATTTTGTTTGGTATTAGTCTTCCTAAATAAATCAAAGTTTCTTAACTGCACAAATCCTTTGAGATTTCTAGAGAAAAAGTCTTTTTAGGATGTCAAATTGGTTTCTATAACTTGGATAATGCAAAGTAGATAATGAACTTGACTTGATAGTGTAGATAATAATGACATCAACTTCTTCATCAATTGTAATTAACACCACACCAAACTTTAATCAAATTTAAACTCCACATATGCATATTTCAGGGCTCCAGTCTGCCCCTAAATGGGGACACTAGAATTTGAGGCAGTGCAAGTAAGTTTTTAATCTATTTGCACATGTGCAATTGCCTTTTTTGTTTTTTACACTGGTGAACATTGAACATGAACAAATCATATTGCATTGCATATTTTTCCCCCCTGTTAAAAGGGATTTCTTTTTCCTCAGTGGATGTGAGGGTCTAAGGGTTGAGGATGTTGTTTTGATGCTAATGTACCTTTGAGACAAACTCTTTGTAAAAATGGGTTATACAAATAAAATGGCCTTGTCTTGCCTTGGTCAAAATTTCTGTTAATGTAAACAGTTAAGCAAGTGTTTATCTTTTTAGTCAATGTGGATATTTAACTTTTCCTGCCAAAAACAAGTAAAAACAAAGCGATCATTAATGTTTTGGGGCCCCCGGAATTGTCCTAACCCCCCCCCCCCTCCCTATACGGCGCCACTGTGCATAACTGCATATACAACTCATGCATATTTAATATCTGTAGATTTGCAGCAGCAACGTTATTAAATGTGACCACTCGGATCAAAACAAACTAACAAACCCTGTGCCACTTTCTGCAGCGGAGTTGTTGCTGCTGTCTGCATGCATGCATCTTCCATGGGCTACTGTACCTGAGATGAAGTGAGTTGTTGTTCCTGTCTGCATGCATCCATATATACTCCTACCTGAGATGAAGTGAGTTGTTGTTCCTGCCTGTCTGCATGCATCCATCCATATATACTCCTACCTGAGATGAAGTGAGTACTACACAGCCGGCTGCCGTCGTTGGGCACCCAGCCCTCTCTGTTCACAGCAGCTATCCAGCGCTGCTTCCTGTCGGGGTCTCGGGGGAAACGGTAGAAAGATAAGCTGGTGCCCGGTGTCCTTCTGTTCCTACAACCGGCCACCACACATGTGTGAACCATAGTAAAAAAAAAAAAAAAAAAAAAAGGCCACGGAGAAAAGCGCGGAGGTGTGCGTGCTGCTGCTGCTGCTGCTGCTGCTGCTGCTATTTGTTGGCTTGGTTTTGACTCCCAAAATGGTGGACCGACCGACCGACCGACGAGAGAGGGTGGGAGGGGAAAAAAGAAAAAGAAGCAGGGAAAAAAAAACGGTAGTAACGTCATTAAGGGTCGTTTGCATTCGGCGCTCTGATTGGACCGTCTGGTGGCGACGTCACTGAAATGGGATCCTCACTCACGCGGTGCTACATACAACAACTTCTTATCCCATGCCATTTTATTTATTTACTTATATTTTATTACTTGTTTTTTTTAAATATTATTAATCCTCAGGGTTCCCACTCTTTTCTTAAAATCAGACTTCTCCTGGACATTTTATTACACCACACACTACTACTACATCCCCCATCCCATTCATGCTTTGGAGAAGTGTGCTTTTTGAAAGTTGTACCTTATTTTGTACATTTAACCAGTTTGTTTCTATGTTAATTCCTCTCTCAGCCCCAGAAGTCTGATTTAAAGGTGCGCAGTCTGTGGCTCTAACTTATCTATGAATTAATCTCTCTGGGAAAGAAATCCTTTTAGCCAGGTCTGAAAAAGTCAAACAGAGCTCTGGTAGCTGATGTCACCATGTGATACATAATTTTCCAGGACAACTCAAGCTCTTCAGGACATTTGACCTTTTTTTCCTCCTCATTTTCCATGTGTTTTCCATGATTGGAAAACTGGTCAACCATTTTCCAGGCCCTGGTACTACTCATATCCATATGCATAATATATTTAGTATTATTTTCTCCGATGACATATGGAGCACCTGCCTGATGTTCTCTGTACATCCAATTGTCCAAATCCTTTTCAATAAAGGAAAAAACTGGTGCTACAACAACGCCAACAATCGACTATACATGTGAATATGATGGGGAAAAATTAAAAACGTGAACCATCTGTGAGGAATAACAACCAAACTTGTTGTCTGTGTCTGCTGTTTTGCATCTCTTTGTCGTCCCTTTGTACCTCATCAATATCATTTTGCATTTCTTTGTTGTAATTTTTGGACATTTTGTGTGTCACTGTTGTGGCTTTATGCCTTTTGTGGTCATTTTACATCTCTTTGTAGTTGTTTTGAATCCTTCAATAGTTCGGTCTCCGTTCCATTTCCTCTTTGTAGTGATCTTGAAGATGTTTCGCATGACTGTGTCACCACTTTGCATTTCTTTTTTAGTCATTTGATTGACTGACAATAAGAACAGAGTTCTTATAGATCCATGCAATAAAGGAAATCTTTATACTACAGTCGTCTGTTTTGGTCTAAATTAATACTGCTCGTCGAAAGTACAAGTCAAGTTAATACTGCTATTTCATTTTCATCATTAGTTAAACAGCTTTAAACAGTTAATTCCATGCAGTGAAATATTTATTATATACAACTCAGTTTATATTCATATCCATCAAATCATTGACGTTCAGTTGACTGTGTCTATTTACAATTTAGGTTAGTGAGCCTGCTTTATCAATGGACATCAGGTTTTCCAAAGTCATAATGAGACTAGATTTCACCTCCTGTTTGAACAATGTGTAAGGTATCCAGGCAACCGTTAAGCGTGTGTGATCAGTTTGTAGGAGGCGTTTCTGGCTCTTCCCACATGCTCCAGCCTCTTCAGCTCGGTCAGACAGAGCAGGTATATGGGGGTCTTGGCTCCTACGTTGCTGATCCTCCTCAGCTCCTCGATCTGAAACTCCGTCTTCTCTCCTGCAGAGGGCGCCACAGACCGCCAACAGATTACAGATCTGATCTAACTGTTAAAATGTACCACATGAGGATTTTCCACACTGTGGAAGCTGCACACTGAGTGTTTGATGTAAAAAAAAAAAAGAATAGCTTAAAGGGATAGTTCACCCTAGAATGATATTTCGCTCATTATCTACTCACCCTCATGTGGACTAAGGGCTGGCTGACTTATTTAATTTTTTTCGGGACAATTACGCAATTTGGGGCTTCAGCACAAGACGGACATTACATACGAGCATCATGGAGGTATTTGGATGTTTTTTTGTGTGTGTTTTTTTACGAAGAGCTCCGGTGTCCCTTTGCAACCGTTATATGGACATGCACTGCTATGCCGAGACCCCCTGTAACTCAGAGAAGCCACGGAGGAATCTGAAACTTCTTCCAGCCCTTAGTCAACATGAGGGTGAGTAGATAATGAGCGAAATATCATTCTAGGGTGAACTATCCCTTTAACAAATCACACAACACCGCTCAAGAAAGGGCAAAATTATGCACTGAAACACGATATTTACAGCAGGGAAAATAAGTATTGAACGCGTCAATAGTCTTGCATGGTGAGTATTCATAGACGCCATCGCGGTTGAGTGCATTACTCATAGTTTTTTGGTTTTTTTTAATAACTGTATCTGCTGATTCCAGGTCTGTCTAAAGCTCTCTGTCAGGGCTCCTTGGCTCTTGGACGACTCTTCTTAGTTTTCTTTTGACTCTGTCAGAAATCTTGTGAGAAGCTCCAGGTCGTGGCCAGTTTATGGTGAAATGTTGTTCTTTTCACTTCTGGATTAACGGCACTAACGGATAAAACGGTGCATTCAGACTCGTCTGTAACCGACGCCATCAGCATGTTCTGCAACATAAGTTTCTGAAGCTCTTTGCCTTTTACCCATCATGATGAGAAACCTTTTCATCTGCGTCAGTTTGGACTAAACCAGCTGATGTTACTTTGTACTAGCAGGGGACAGGATTACTTTCTAAATACTGACAGACTCCAGCTGCTTTCTTGGCTTTCCATTCCTTTCTGCACCTCCTCCTTTTCTTCATGTGTTCAATACTTACTCCCTGTGTCATTTCACTTTATTACACATTTCTTAATTTATGGACAGAAATGTTTGGATTTCTTTGTATGTGTGCATTACTCGGGTTGTTGCCGACATCTGGTGAACATTTCATGTCAGTGGCTCTATTGGAAATATATTTTCTGAGTAAAATGTTGACACGTTCAATACTTATTTTCCCTGCTGTAGATCATGATATATATATTTTTTGATTAATTTCTCTCACTGACCTTCAAACTCTGCTGAGAACTTGTTGATGTTGTGGACGACCTGGTTGAGGTTGTGCAGGTTCATCTGTCTCAGGTAGCTGGGTAAACTCTGAAACTCGCTCTCCGACACCACAGGGACACTCACAGAGCTGTGGGGGGAAGACATGGTACTATCAAACATTTTAAAGAGTTTCAAAACTGCAATGGGCTTGATACCAGGACAGCATAATCACAGTAAAATGATGGAGGGAGGCAGAGAAGATATACAAGAATACACACATGAATACTCCTAAATATTGGAAATAGACAATACAACATCCCTCAGAGTACTTTACCTGTTTCTATGTTTTTCCGGTCTAACCTTTTTGAGCACAATGGCCGCTTCAAGCTTCTTCAACTGAGTCTGAAACATAAGTTACCAAAAAAGGAAATAACATTGGCAAAGGAACATAAAGGTTTTGTTGTCAGCTAAAACAAACTCTACAGCTGTGGTCTCTCTTTTTAGTGAGTGTAAGACCTGCTATTAAAGAGAATCAACAATACAATACATATTTATATAACACATTTAAAGGGATAGTTCACCCAAAATTCAAATTTCAGCCCCCCTGTAACTTAGAGAAGTTACAGGGGGGCTCGGCGCAGCAGTGCATGTCCACATGACGGTTGCGAACGGAGCTCACTTTTCTTCGTCCAAAAAGACACACCAAAAAACATCCAAATACCTCCATAGTCTGTAATGTCGCTCTTGTATTGAAGCCCCAACATGAGAAATTGTTCCGAAAAAAATTAAATAAGTCTATGTTTTAAGCTTGTTTGTAGCGGAAGCTCCCAGTGTTGCTCTGCCGGAATCTCGCACGATTTGCGGAGCCGTGAACTGGGTGTCAGTGCAACTCGCGCCAGATTTGGACGGACCAGGAAGAGCAGTGCTGGGAGCTTCTGCTACAAACAAGCTTAGTAGATAGACTTATTTAATTTTTTTCGGAACAATTTCTCATGTTGGGGCTTCAATACAAGAGGGACATTACAGACGAGCAGCATGGAGGTATTTGGATGTTTTTTGGTGTGTCTTTTTGGACGAAGAAAAGTGAGCTCCGTTCGCAACCGTCATATGGACATGCAGTGCTGCACGGAGCCCCGCTGTAACTCAGAGAAGCCACGGAGGACTCTGAAACTTCTCCCAGCCCTTAGTCCACATGAGGGGGAGGAGATAATGAGTGAAATTAGAATTTTGGGCGAACTATCCCTTTAAAAAACAACCCAAGTTGTCCAAAGTGCTGTACAATAAAACACACAAGCAAAACTAGTAACAATAAAACTAAATGGGATACAGATAATGTAGCTACAGTAAAACATGCAATAAAACAAAAATGAAAACCTAACTAAAACGCCAAAGAAAAGAGATGAGTTTTTAAAAGAGACTTAAAGTGCTCAACAACTCACTTTACAGATTTCCTGTGTCACAGAGCTGAGGTCGGGCATCTCGGGGGTGCTGGGCTCCTGGTAGTCCATCCTGACACAGGCTGCGCCCACGCTGAAGTCCTGGGTGGGACTGTCCAGATTCAGACTGTTGACAGGGAGCTCCTTGGTCACTTCCTCACGCTCGCTCGTCTTCTTTTGGTGTTTTGCACTTCTCTGTTAGGTAAAACACAAGACAGGTAAAGACAAACATTAAACAAAGAGGCTCAAAATTATCTTTCCTCTCATCTTTTGTGATAAAATGACACTTTCAGATATTTTTTTATGTAAAAAAATCTCCTTCCATGTGCATTTACAATCATGATTTCATGGCATGTACATATTAACTATATGTTGTTTATTATTTACAGGGTATATTTTTTATATTTTGAATTGGGCTAAGAGAAGATCTGGAAACATCGAGATTTTTAAAAGTAAACTGAAACCCTATGGTTTATAGTTACCTTATTTATTACTTTGGTCTGTATTTGTTGTATTTTATTGTTTTCACTGATTGATTGTTCTTATAGTTTATTCTTGATCTTGTCTCTTTCATTTATTACTGCTGTGTTCGTTTTTATTCCTTTTATCAGGGTTCCTACACATTTGAAATTTCAAAATTCCACAATTTTTCCAGACCCTAATTTCCAGACTTTTCGGTAAAAAAAAAAAAATTCAAATAATTTTTGACATTTGAGTAAATACATGTGTATCACGTAAATAAATTATGCAATTAATCGTTTGTTTTCATTTCAACCCAAATAATTTCAGATAAGACCAAACCCAGATAGGTATTAAGATAAATATATTTCCATACAATAGTTTCCATTTTCCATACTTTTCCAGATCTGGAAATGTATAAAATCAAATTTCCTTACTTTTCCATACTTGCGTAGGAACCCTGTTTTATTGTTATCTCCCTCATTAATTCTGTTTTTTTTTTACCTCTTATGTTATAGTTTGTTTTTTTCAATCAAACCGGCGGTTGGCCGGTTTACGGTGAAAATTCAATACTCTATAATATCAATATATACGACTCTTTCTCTCTGTCTGTCACTGATGATGAGCTCTGCTTCATCAGACCAGTCCTGATTAAAATTCCTTATTAAACTACACATCAACACAGGCACAGCAACTATGTGAATATGAAACGTCAGATTAAAAAGGCTCTTTAGACACGTTTTTTTTGTGACAAATAAGTTTGCCTGTTATATATCTCTACTAGCCGACCACTTGTAAATAGTTTGTTCTGACATGTCACTGCTAAACTAGTTTATTGAATTGAATATTTACTGACCCCTTTCATTTATTTTCTTCTTTGGTGGTAAACACACAACTGGTGCTTGAGGTTCATTATCGCCACCGCATGGACGTATTTTTCGTGCACCACTGCAATGCATTGTGGGTGATATACAGCTCTGGAGTGACCATCGATGTTGACTCGATCACTCAGCCCTCAAGGGGCGACTCAACACGCTTTTGGAACGCAGCCAAGGTCTACCGGTTGTTGCCAGACTAGACATTTTAATGATATAGTCTGGCTTGTCAGGCTAAAAATGTGATTGATTGATTGATTGATATAAAAACTTACACTTCGTAGAGAGTTTCCCAGATCAGACTCCAGGTTTGGCATCTCCGGCATCTGCTTGTCCTCCGCACCCAGCACCGAGATCTCCGGCACGTTGTACTCCCAGGGCCGTTTGGAGCTGGCTGCTCCGTTACGAGGAGGCGTCGGGAGGAGGAAGGCGTAGCCGTCGTCATCGTCCGCCTGCATGGCGATCGGCTGCGGCGGCTGAGCGCTCTGCCAACACACAAGCAAGAGGCTCAAACTCACGTGTTCAGTCAGTGTGAAATGAATGCACATCTGGATCTGGATCTTTTTTAAGTTTTTTTTTTTATTAACCCCACTTTTTTATTAAAGCGAAATTCCGGCGTAAGTGTAAACCATGGTCAAACACACCGTAACACCGAGTTAGACCCCCCCTCGAGAGATCAATTTGCCGGACCGCTACATTCACGAGATCCACCAACTTCAGCAAATACCGCAATATCGCCACACACGGCGCTCTCCGGATCCACTGTCTGACCGCAACCAAAACGCCACCATTTGCCCAAAATAATGCTCAGAACTGCACCAAATGTCATCAATAGTACACACAGGGTCCCAGCACGTAGTACGAGTTGTCAAACATCTGCTAGCTTTGCCTGTTTTCTTTAGCAAGGAGATGCAACTCAACTCACCTACTTCTCCTCCTGGAGCCGCTCGTTGGTGAGGAAGCCCTGACGAGTCGATCACCGAGTGCACCGGAGTTCCGCAGCTCTTAAAAATGCTCATTTGCGCCTATATCGTGGCCAGCACTCGATAATAATAGTTATAAAGTGATATGCAAGATAAAAAAAAAAAAACTCTGATTGTATTTCCATGAGGTAATTGTTGATTGAGCTGCGGAACTCCGGTGCACTCGGTGATCGACTCGTCAGGGCTTCCTGAGCCGCTCCAGGAGGAGAAGTAGGTGAGTTGAGTTGCATCTCCTTGCTAAAGAAAACAGGCAAAGCTAGCAGATGTTTGACAACTCGTACTACGTGCTGGGACCCTGTGTGTACTATTGATGACATTTGGTGCAGTTCTGAGCATTATTTTGGGCAAATGGTGGCGTTTTGGTTGCGGTCAGACAGTGGATCCGGACAGCGCCGTGTGTGGCGATATTGTGGTATTTGCTGAAGTTGGTGGATCTCGTGAATGTAGCGGTCGGGCAAATTGATCTCTCGAGGGGGGGTCTAACTCGGTGTTACGGTGTGTTTGACCATGGTTTACACTTACGCCGGAATTTCGCTTTAACCCCCCTTTCTCGTTAATTTCTTTTCTTTCTTTTTTTTCATTTTAAAAAAGAAAAAAAGACAACAATCAGGTGGCAGTAACATAAAAACCCATCAACAAACATACAACACAATAAACTATATTGAAACTTCATCCCAAGTTTTTGTTATTGCGAGGATTTCCCATCTTTTTTTCTCTGCACTATTTTTCTTGTTTTTTGGCAGTAGCACTTTCACCGGTGCAGTTGAACGACAAACAGAACATCAACAGGAAACAGACGGCATTGGGGCTGCACCGCACCACACAAGTCGAGGTCGATTAAGGTCAAAGCACACCTGCAACAAATCTACTGTCGGAGCAGCAAGGGTTTCCGTCTGAGCATTATATGAAAACATCAGACATGATCTGGATCTTTGTACCTTCTTCGCGCTGACCAGTCGGTTCATGTACGGGGTCTTAAACGCCGGCACCTCGGGCGTGACGGCCAGGTTTCCGGGGCGATCGGGGGATTCTGGGTCGTCACTGCTCTGTGCAGCCGGGGTGCAGTGGCTGTTCGTCTTTTTGATCTTGAACCCCGGGGTGCAAAACACGGGGGGCTCAGGGGACTCCAGGTCCTCTGCTGATAGCCCTGCGATTTAAAGAGAGTAAACAACAAAACATCTTTAATTTCAGTGCTTTCTATTATTTTCATGTAAGAAGGAAGGATTTAGTCCTATTAAGTTTAACAAATTCAACACAATCATTTATAATAGGGACATTTTGGGTTTTTTTGTTTCTTTTTATTGTTATTCATATAACTCTTTGTCTAATTTCCCTATGATGATTTTTCTTGTATTATTATCATCATTTCTGATTGTTAAAGCAGAAGTAAGCAGAATGTTTGTGTTAATCTAAGTCTTAAATAGTTGTATCTTCCGACAGCAATCACTTCTATAGAGTGTTTGGTCTGAAACACGGGTCTGTCAGTCACTCTGCTCTGCTCTGAGCCCAGGAGAAAACTTTCCTTGTATCCTACAACCTTTATCCAATGAGGAGAGAGAACAGCATAAAGGGGCAGTCCTCTCTGTGTGTGCAGCCAAGGGATGCGCGTGAATATGGTGACGTAGGGACGAGGACCAATAGATCCATGACGAGGGCGGGGGCTGCTAACTCCATCGGCTGACAAGAAGTCAGAAAAACGACCGGATTGCTTACTTCTGCTTTAATTGTTAATTTGTATGTTCTGTTTTCTTTTTTGTTTGACGTAATATTTTATTGTGCACTATAGGTGGAGGCATGTAATGAGCTCTTTGAGTTTTCGCCACTTCCAGCACTGTAAATTATCAAATTGTTCCTTTTACTTGCAGGGTTCCTTCACATTTAAAACTTCAAAATTCCATACTTTTTCCAGACTTCTCTGTAAAAAAAATGTGACATTTGAATAAATAGATGTGTATCATGTAAATACATCATGCAATTATTCATTTGTTTTCATTATTCTGTCATTATGTCACCAAATCATTTCCAGGAGATTGCAGCTAGGCACAATAGCGCATTCAAAATAATTAACCCAAATAACTTCAGATAAGACCAAATCCATATTTCCATACAATAGTTTCCATTTTCCATACTTTAACAGACCTGGAAATGAATAAAATCAAATTCCATACTTTGTGTAGGAACCCTGTACTTGTGTATTTTTACCTTTGCAAAATAAATCTAAAAAAAAAAAAAAATTCTCATTCATCATTCAGAAAAAGGAAAAGTAAATACAACAGGACAATCAGAAGTAAAGGTAAATATGGTAATAAATGTAAATAAATGTCTGACGAGTGAGGACTAGTCCAGATGCCTTCGATTAAATTGTTGCCCAGAGGTAATAAATGTAGTTTCATACTTTTTGTCTGCAAACTGTCCTTCAGAGAGTCGACTGGTGCTGCAGGTTCGTCTTCTGACGCTCTGATGAAACAAAGGACACTCATGAAGCAACAATAAACAGTAAATAATTCCTTCGTGTTTCCATCAGAGGTCAGTAAAGATCATAAACACTTTGTAACCGTGTGATTAAAACACTAAACCCTATTGTCTGAACCAAATTCTCAGTTGCTCGAACCCACTGATTGAATCAGTCTCTTTTGGCAAAACCATCAGCACTTTTCACCTGTTTAGACTCAACTTACCAACACATTTTCATTGTGATGCACCTGTGTTGCATAATGCTGAGCACAGGTGGCAAAAGTCAAACACAACTAAAGCACAAGTTTCACCGGTTGAACACAACAACTCAAAATTGATCACAGTTGTGTCCAATGATGTGAGGGAACATACTATATGAGCCAGTTCAGGATGAAGTCCTGTGGCCTGATCCAGTACAGAGAAATGATGCTGTGGCTGAGTAATGCACTTCTCATTTCTATATTTTTGTACTTTATTTTTTCCGGTTTTTTTTGTTTTTTTTACAGTACTATGTACAAGTGCTAAATGCACAGGTTTTCTGTTTTGCAACATCATGCATTTATGGAGGGAGAGGAGGAGGAGAGGAAGAGGAGAAGATGAGAGACAACAGGGTGAAGGAAGAGAGGATGAGGGAGGGAGGGATGAACTGGGAAGAAAAAAGAAGAAGGGGATGAAATGGATGTGGGGAGGGAGGGAGGAGGGTGAAAGAAAGGTAAGGAGAGAAGTGCTACAGTGTAAATGCACAGGTTTTTTGTTTTTGCAACATGCATTTAGCTACAGTGGACGATAAACATTTATTTCTACAGCTTCATGTGCTGAGCGTTGTGTTTTCTATTTTTCTATGTAGTGTTTAGTGGCTGCTCAGCAGTGTTTTTAATTTTGATTGACTCGGGGCACGATTTGACAACATAGTTCAGTTTGGAGCACAGATTGAACTGTTTTGAGGTGAAAGTTTGGTTTTGCAAGAAGAGTCTGAGGTTTTGTGAATGTAGCTTGAAAATTGGGGTTTGTGTTCACAGTTTAGAGAAAAGGAGAGAAGCTTTCGAGAAATGTGTCTTAGCAATCGAGAAAAACTGTAAATTCTACCTTTGGGGCTTCTGGACGTTCTTCCTGAAGAGATCCATGGTGAAGTCGTTGTTCAGGAACATGGTGTCCTCCGAGATGCCAAAGTCGTTCATCTGGGGCGTCTGCAGCTCGTCGTCGTCCATCCTCAGGGCGCACTTAGGGGTGATGGGCATGGGCGTATCGAGTGAGGGGTGAGGGAGGCTGATCTCAGGCATGGGGGGCGCTTCAGGCCACTTGGCCCCGGCCACAGCTCTCTTGATCTGGATCTCAGACAGACCGAAGTCGGACAGCTGTGGGGTTCGCAGCACGTCAGTGACGGGCGGCGGTCCGATTTTAGCGGGTGAAGAAAAGTGAGCATCCCCGGCCTCCTCCTGGCCTCCCCTCTCTTCTTCTTCTCCTCCCTCTCCTGACTCGTTCTCATCAGCTACTTGATCCTCAGCCTCCGACTCCTGACGCTTGTCGTCTGCAGAGAAGAAAGTCAAAATAAAAAAGACATTTTAAGTACTTTTTGTTTCCTGTGGTGAAATGTGGCTGTTGCTCCGTCACTAGTTTTTACTTAAACCTGCTGCAGACCTGGTTTAACTAAGATCTGAGATCATTCATACATATTTATAAAATCAAAATCGTAATTACAAATTCATAGTTATGTAATCAAATATATGCAATCGTGGTAAAACAAAACAGAAAGAGGACAAAAACACAAAAAAGGAAAAATTTATTTAAAAAAAAAGCACAATCCCATTTCAGGGTAAAAGGTATTAAGACCAACTTTCACACCACCCATGTTCAAAAATTATGTTCTGTTCTTTGTTTCTATTAATATATAAGATCTGAGATCATAAGGTTCAGTACAGGACAGACCAATATAGAACCTCACATCTAAAAACAGCAACACTACCAAATCTGAGCCCAAAACTTTTTGCAAAAGCTTTTTTAATACATTATATGATTAAATGTCAAACATTAAATTATGTCATTACTATTAAAAGTCTCACTTCTCCCTCACTTTATTCCCAAATGAGAGAATTTCACTGTACTAGCTGTATATGTGACTAATAAAGTACCTTTAGTATAATCACAAACATATCCAGTGGCTAGAAGAAGGAGACTTGGTCAGTTTGCCAGAAAATATTATCACAAACTGATTTTATTGTCTGCATTAAAGGGATACTTCACCCAGAATCGATAATTCACCAATTTTCTACTCACCGTCATGCCAGGGAAGGGTTTGGAGAACTTTCAGAGTCATCAAAATGCTTTTGGAGTTCCAGGGAATGGATTTTCATATAATGGCGGCGGATAGAGTTCACTTTTGAATCGTTCAAAACACACACTATGAAACATCCAGATGCCTCCATACTGCTCGTCTGTACTGACCCAAGTGTCCTGAAGCCGCCACATGAAAAAGTTGTTTTTAGCCTTGTTGTTGTAGTAGTAGCAGTAGTATAGAGGTATTTAAAAGCGTTTTGATGACTCCCAAAGTTCTCCAAACCATTCCTTGGCATGACGGTGAGTAGAAAATTGGTGAATTATCAATTTTGGGTGAAGTATCCCTTTAATTGCTAGACTGTTACATGATGTTGAGGTTCTCTGAACACTTTCATAAACCTCCACTGGTGTAGCGGACTGGTCACTCACCGGCTGCTCTCTGGCCGTCTTTGGGAGCTTTGTATCCGTATTTCTCCCAGTGACCTCTCAGTACCTGGATGTCTTTCGTCACCTTCTGCTCCATCACTCTGCAGGCCGTGATGAAGGTGCTCACCTCGTTCTCCTGTGCTCTCTGGTGGGCCAACTGACCCTGGATCTGCCCCTGTATGACCACAGACCAACCGCAGTTCATTAATAAAACTCCTTTCATAAAGACCCACAACGTTTACTTATGTGCACCAACAGCATTCATACCTAATAATGTTATTTATAATAATGTACAATGCAGTTACAACAATCATCTCATTGTATTAGCAGTACTTTTACGTTTACATTCACAGGGTTTATACAGGAATCTTGAAGTTAATTTTAAAACCCTTTTAAGACTTTTTCAAGACCTTTTCAATATTTTTCAACACCTCACCGCCACTTCAAGCTGTAACCATTTACCTCAGTGACACTTTTAACTTAACAGTTTTAGTTTGTGATAAAGACTATATAGACCACTATGATACAACAGAATTCAAAATAGGCTGGGATAATAAATAAAAGGCAAAGTGTATAAAAAAAAATAAAAAAAACATTGCTCCACTCTCAAAAAACTAAAAAAACAATCTTCTTTTCTTTATTATGTACCGGTTCATCTTTGTTTTTTAATAAAATAAATAAATTCGCACACTTTTACAATGTTTTTTAGGACTCAAACTCTTGGACAGCTAATTCAGAAAAAAATACCTTCAAAATTTAAGACTTTATAAAGTCGTGAAAAGACTTTTTAATACTTTTTAAGGGTCTTAATTTTCCCAAAATTGATTTATCACCTTTTAATACTTTTTAAGACCCCGCGGATACCCTGATTCAGTACAATACAGAATCCCAATTTGTACGTTGACAAGTACCTTTTCCCACCACTGTTATAAACCAAACGGCATTAGTGACTTTAATAAACTAAACAGTGTTATATTTTGTTGTTATTTATTATTTCAGTTGCACCTATGCATGTGTTACTATGTGAATGTGCAGTTGTGTGGCTTTTGATTTTTGTTTTGTTTGCTTTTATGGTGTAAAGAACTTTATGCTACATTTTATTTGTATGAAAAGTGCTCTTTAAATACAGTCTGATTGATTGACATTTGGTGTATGTAATCTAACTGTGTTGTTGTCGACAGTTTCCACCTCATCAACAACATTATCATCATCATCATCATCATTCCGAATTATGTTATACAACAAAGAAACATGGTTAGTTTTAAAATGAAACTAAGAGATTATTATTTTGATCGCAATGTTGACCATTAGTAGCCTATATTGTAAATTGGGTCCTGGTATCCTTGTTGTGTAGTGATTCAATGTAGGAGCGGGTAACATATGTTAAGTGTTTGTCTTGGATGTTTTGTTCTGTATGTGTATGTATTAAATATGTGTTTCTGTATGTATTTTTGTTTTTATGTATTAATGTGTTGTGTGTTAATGGTTTGTATTTGGGTTTTATTATGATGAAAAGACCCCAGCTGCGTGGCAAAAGCTAATGGGGATCTAACTTAAATAAAGCAAAACAAAACAAAAACAAAACAAAATCATCATGGTACCTTCAGGGTCCCGACCTCACAGTTCAGTTCATGGTAGGCCCTCATCGCTTTAGCTGTGGCTTCTGCTGGAGTAAGAAACAACTCGTCAAGTCATGGTTTAGTCAAAGATACTCTATTTATTTATTTCATAAACCGTCTTTGGTTTAGTTACCTTGCTGATTTTTTATTTATTTATTTTTTACTTAGCTTAGCACTGTTTCTCGGTGTGTTACTTTACTCACCGCTGCTGTCACCGTCACCGTCGTCGTCGTCGTTGTTTTTACGGTTTTCAAACGAGTGCTGCAGTTTGGCCGTTTCCGACTCCAACGTCCCCGCCAGCTTCCTCAGCTTCGAGAAGAACCGGGTCGTCGTGTCCATTTCCCCCCAGTTCAGAGTCTAAAGTACACGGATAATTAGTTACTCGTGTAATTAAACGGCCTCCGACGAGCCGTTGGTCGGTTTTTACTGTTTCTTCTCCCCTCTCTCTGACGGTGACAACAACAACTTTTCGATTTTGGCGCCTCGGCTTTTTCCGGCTTCACTCGGAAGTCCCGCCCCCTTCTTCTTTTCTTTTTTTTTCAAACAACTTTATTGACAACAAGAATATACACAGGACAGTGTATACAACATTAAAGCAGAAGTAAGTGATATATTTGTGTTAATATAAGTCTTAAAGCAGAAGTAAGTGATATATTTGTGTTAATATAAGTCTTAAATAGTTATATCTTCCGACAGCAATCACTTACATAGAGTGTTTGGACTGAAACACGGGTCTGTCAGTCACTCTGCTCTGCTCTGAGCCCAGGAGAAAACATTTATCGTATCCTACAGTTTATATCCAATGAGGAGAGAGAACGGCATGCAGGGCTGTGTGTGCAGCCAAGGGACGCCGTGAATGTGGTGACGTAGCGACGAGGACTGTTATGGTGCGTTCAAGGAAACTCGTATTTTTCCGACCGTGAAGTGGTATCAGTTCGATCTGGTACGAGTTCACCGGTCGGAAGTTACGAGTGGCCGTTATAGTGACTTTCACCGGTAAAACAGGTCGGAAAAACACAAGTGGGTTGCCTGAAACGCTACAAAGTCGTAAGTTGTGACTTGAAGCTGTAATTTACGATTTCAAAAGCCTGCCTGGAACGCAGCATTAGCGAAAACGACCGGACCACTTACTTCTGCTTTAATACACAACCAAACCATCATAAATACGCCAGGGGATGACAGCAAGACAGAAAAAACATAAACTTAAAGCAGAAGTAAGTGGTCCGGTCGTTTTCGCTAATGCTGCGTTCCAGGCAGGCTTTTGAAATCGTAAATTACAGCTTCAAGTCACAACTTACGACTTTGTAGCGTTCCACTTGTGTTTTTCCGACCTGTTTTACCGGTGAAAGTCACTATAATGGCCACTCGTAACTTCTGACCCGTGAACTCGTACCAGATCGAACTGGTACGACTTCACGGTCGGAAAAATACGAGTTTCCTTGAACGCACCATAATAGTCCTCGTCCCTACGTCGCCACATTCACGGCGTTCCTTGGCTGCACACACAGCCCTGCATGCCGTTCTCTCTCCTCATTGGATAAAAACTGTAGGATACGATAAATGCAGAGGGACTGACAGACCCGTGTTTCAGACCAAACACTCTATGTAAGTGATTGCTGTCGGAAGATATAACTATTTAAGACTTATATTAACACAAATATATCACTTACTTCTGCTTTAAATAAATATTTTGTAAAGCTTACAAAGATCATACGTTTTAACAGCTTTTTTTATTCTCACAATCACAGAGGGAGGAGATATATTGACCAACATATGCAGACAGTTCCAAGAAGTTTGGCTTCTTACCAGAAAATGTAGACTTATGTAGGCTACATAAAATTTGGATAAAATAATTATCAAATTAATCATATAAAACTGAGAATTTCGTTTTTTATCATATTCAGTGTAGCCAAACAAAACATTTTTCCTGCATAAATTAAACTGGGGTTAAATTCCCCTTCTTCTTATTCTTCGTGTGCTCGGAGGCCAAATCGTCTCATTCGCGCCCCCAGTCTGACAGTCAGAACTGAATGAACTGAATGATAGAGGAATAACTAACATACAATTCAACATCATAACCTCAAATCACTTCAGTCGTCTATTTTTATTTGTTTTAATAAATATATGCAATTTAAATATTTTTCTTCTATACTTATTAGGACCACATGTAAAACATTTTTACTTTAAATAAATGTCCTGAGGTACAAATATAATATAGCCTATAGATGATTCCCACAGCTTTTCCATGAGTCCAGATGTCCAAATGTGATGTTTTAGTACTTTACTTACTCTTTTTGTTTATATAATTGCAACTTTAAAATACAGTTTATTCAATCAAATTTTATATAATAATATAGGCCCTAACACTAAAAAGTTTTTTTTTTTTCAGTATTATGTCTATTTTCCTTATACTTTTCCCTGAGCAAAATTAATACTGCAGGACCCATATATCCAATTTTTTGTAATAGGATAATTTAAGATTGAGGTATTTCAACTTAAACAAATTAACTTAAATAAAGGATAATAAAGTTTTCCTCCACCCCCTGGTTGAGACGTCTTAAATTAAACTTGAAGATGCCGGTGCATATTCTCATTTGCCCAGGTCATAGTATTTCAAATACTCCTTTAAAATAAACTTGAAGATGAATAATGAGGCTTTGCTGCCACAAGATGGGGCTGTTTTTTTTGTTGTTGTTTTTTTTTCCAGATTAATTGACTTGTGCTGTGCTGCGACTTTCTATTACAGTACAGCACCTTTGAGACTGTGAAGGAGTCCAAGCATTGAAAAGAGGAGTCTGTGCTCTTGAATCCTGGATATTGAAGAGACAGATGTTTGCATTGTTGAGCACAAACATCAGGGCATCAAATATTATATCCAATCTCACTGGTCCCTGTTAACCTTTAATACATCCACTGTTATTTTAACATGGATAATCAAACATGAACAGTAGAGGTCATATCATTATTATATCAAAAGGTGAAACAATATAGAGTGAGTGTGACCATGAGATCCTCATTAATCTGGTCATGTGAACAGATGTTGAAGGGTGAAGCCATAGCTATAGATTTATTAATTTATATGTTTAGATTTCCCTGTGTTGTTCAAGAATAGGTGTGTAGATGACGTCTTATCAGATCGAGTGGTGGTTAAGGAGAGAGTATAAATATTGGACAGACGGTGAAGGTCAGCACAAAGCAACAAACACAACGACCCAGGTGAGATCAGCAGGTCTCAGGTGTGGTCTGGTAGATGGACCAAACAGATTTAAATGACTCTAAATAACAAAAATTATTATTTATCATTATTATTTCTTATATTGTTGATGTGGAGTTAATTGTTGAACTCTCTCTGCAGCTATAGTCACTTAAAGCTCTGGAGCCATGGCGATGTTTGGGAAGGTTTTGGAGCCGGTGGGATATATGCAAACTGTGAGGTGAGTTTTCTCTTTGAATATAACATAAAAGCTGAGGAGTGATGCATTTTAATCAAACGCTATGTGAACAGTAAATAAACAGCAGCTGGAAGAGCTCATTAAAATGTTTTCATTTCCTGTTCAAAAAAGAAAACAATATATATTCTCCAGATGCGTTTCCTCCCCTATACGACGACCTGTCACTGCTCAAAGTGAATCAGGACTGAGTGTGTGTTCATTAGGGCTGGGACGATACGCTTTTCTCCCGTTTCGATTCTTCTACGATTTTTTGGATGGCGATTCGATTTAAATTGCGATTCTACGATATTGCAGATTCTCTCGATTTTTAGTCTTTAGCATTTTTAACATTTATCTGCACACAAATACTGTATAAGCCTATAAATGAACATACTCCATTATAAAGTGAACTTAAACCCTTTTCAAAACCTGGACTCTCTGTATGTAAAAAAGGCTAACAAATGCACATTGCACAATATTTTTAAAAATTTCAAAAAAAAAATCGTCAAAAAAGATATTGCGATATTTATGTGAATCGATTTTTTTCTCCCACCCCTACTGTTTGTGTGTGTGTGTGTGTGTTTTGTTCAGGGTCCTGGTTCAGGGGATCTGCTCCTACCTGGGGGGAAGCGCCTCAGCGGAGGAGACCGACTTGGCCAAGAAGAACCTGGACCACATCGACCAGGAGCTGGGGGCGTCGGGACGCGGCCTGCTGGAGGACGGGGAGGTCCACGGGCTGGAGGACGACCTGGCGGTGGTCTACTACCAGCTGGGCGCCGCGGTGAGGAAACTGATCTGATATCAGCTCATATTCACAGTGTAAATGAAACCATACATGAGCCCAGTGTGTATTAAACTGAACTACAAACCAGTGACTTTATGTCCCAGCTGCTCATTTCCAGTTTGAAGCTGCAGCTGTCTGAGGTGAAACTGGCCTTGACGTCCAGACTGAGCTGACCGGACTGAACTGGGTTAAAAATGTTTATAATTAATATCTAAAAAAGAAAAGTACATTGATCAGACAGAAAATAAGAACATTAATAATAATATTTACAGACAATAAAAAAGAAATCGTCAAACACTTGATAACTTTTTTCACATATTCAAAAAGCAGTAGAGGCAAAATAAGCTAAAGCTTCAGCCGACACCTTTTCGGTCAAGGTATTTGTTTTATTTTGTATTTACATTTTAAGGGAAAAAAATAAATGAAATATTGTTTGCTGTTTATTTACGTTTAAAACATATTTATAATGTTCACTGATGTGTGTACTTGATTTTACAAGATCGAAATAAACTTACTAAACTAAACTAAAAACTTAATCTCATCCAAAAGTCATGGGTTATTAGTAATAATTGAATTGTGTGTTAACCTCCTAAGACATGAAGTCAAATATACACAACTTTACATCAATTATTTACAGAGAAGAGGAGGATAAACTAAAAAATAATTAATATTAAATAGCCAAATAAATAAGTCAACAGTAAATAAATAGCTGGTGATGATCACCCCCCACTGAAAAAGGGCAAAGGATTCGATGTCAGACATAAACTTAAAGCTGAACAGTGTGTTGCAGAAGAAATGTGCAGAATGTGTTTTATATATTTTAACAGTGTGTTAGACAGTGTGTGAGGTGGAGTCGACCTTGAGGAGCCACCGAACTCATCACGCTGAGTGTGTTATGTAATTGTAGATATGTGGCCAGATGTTTAGTTGTGTCAATAGGTTGGTGCCTAAAAATATTTGGTATTTAATTATTTTAAAATGTTTAAAAGGAACAGTTTTTACTGGAGTGAGACTTCATCAGCCGGGAGCAGCAGCTAGACGTGAACGTAAACAACATCTGGTTGGTGACTCCGCCCCGTCCGCTCGCTCTCATTGGCTGTTTTTCTGTCAGAGGCAAGCGGATCTGGCTCGATCGGGAATAGTTAAAGGGATAGTTCAACATTTTGGCAAATTGGCCCATTGCCATAATCCCTATAGTTTTAGGAGTAGGTTTGTTACCTTTAATTGTCGGTGCAAGCTATTTTTAGAATGGTGGAGCAGAGCCGTGAGCTGCTCGGCTTGAAAAAAAGATGAAAACATGAGATTTCTCCTCCCTTTCTGCTTTTTTACTCCTTTGAGAGGTGGGCAACTTTTCACATGCCTGTCTCGTGACCTGTCCATCACTTAAGGGATTTAGAGTCACAAATAGCAGCTATTTACTCCAGTTACAATACTTTTACAATAATAATACATTTTTATTTATATTTAACTTTTCTTGACAGCATTACAAAGTTCTTTACAAGTAAAATGACACTTGCTAAACATAGAATCATCTAGAAACTGCATTAAATAAAATGTTCTAACAATAATAATGGAGATAAAACAGTCAAATAAGATATTATTGAAGGCTAAAAACAAAGAAATGTGTTTTTAAGAGGAGATTTGAAAGAGGTTCAAGAAGTTAAAGTGTCTAATTTGGGATGGGAGGGAGTTTCCATGGTACTGGTGCTCCGACAGGAAACACCCGCTCACTTTTGGTCATATAAGCCTTGTGACCTAATGGGGAGATGAGCAGGCCTCCGTCCACAGAGGGGTCAAAGGTCAGAAATTTAATTTAAGGTTGTTTAAGGCCTTGAAAGTCACTAATATAGTTTACAAAATCAATGTGAAATCTGACAGGAAGTCAATGAAGCGAGGGTTAGGGTTAGCACTGTTCCTTCGATCAGACAGGAAGCTGCATTTTGCTCAAGTTACACATACAGGGGGGTCTCTAGATATTTAACCGTTAATTAATCTGAAAATCCCAAACCACTGAAGATTCAATTTTGCATTCTGTACACAATGTTTTGTGTACACACACAGCCACTGGCAACATCATTGTCATTGGTATGGACCAATATCAGTCGTCTTGGGGCCATATGCAATTGCCTGCCTTGTTGCAACGCCTCTGTATATATGATGTAACTTTTTTTTTTTTCAATAAGTGTGTCTTTTAATTTTCAGAGAAAATAATCACACTACAACAAATAATCCAGGTGCAAAACAGAACTATTACAGTAGGGCTCATCTTCAATAAAGTAAACATGACAGGGCAGTACAGTGCGATATTTTATTTGGCACAATCCAAAACATAAGTCATCCTTAAACATACATTATTATGGAAATGTCACTTTTTGAAGGCTCTTTAACATAATTTGGGTGTTTGTTTTGGCTTCCTGCCCTGGAAATTGTGAGAATTGACAAAAAAAAAATCTGTAATTTTCATGCTCCAGGTTGAAATCCATGTGGTTTTACAAGCTGTTCCCTCCCTCTGTTGTCTGATAATGATGTCACTAGTTTTTGAATTTGCATAATACCGCCCCTACCTAAGGGGGCGGGGCAAGCAGTGGCTCATTTGCATTTAAAGGGACAGGCACTGAAACCAGCTGTTCTGAACAGGGCTGTTTTGAGAGGATGAAAAGAGCTGTGATGTTTGATCCTTGGGGGATTTTGACCAAAGCATGTCACAGACATGTCTTTAAGACACCTGGGAACTATTTTAATTTGTGGAAAAGGGGCAGAATATGTCTCCTTTAAGTGTCACCAGTGGTCCAAAAGTTATCCCTAAGAATGAATACTCAATTATTGATGGTTGACATACAAGGGGAACAATGCTTTCTTCTCTTATTAGAACAACATAAAAGATCTAACGTAAAAGTGAGTTTTTCTTTATAATGTCATTTATTTTCTAATCGACCCTTCATCTGCCCTGTTTGCTCCAGGTGAGGGCCCAGTCCGACTTCACCAAGAAGGAGACGGAGGTGTTCCTGCAGTACGTGCAGGACTACCGGCTGGAGCGGCAGCTGACGGCGCTCTACAACCGCCTGATGGGGGTGTCGGCGCTGACGGAGCAGCCCACCCTGCTGGAGGAGCTCATCCTGACCCGCAAACCCAAACGCTGGGAGCTGAGGGAGTTCTGCGTCAAGGTTGGTGAGAGTGCAGCAGGGGGAGTAATGCTGGGCTCGTCTCCCTGCGGGGCTCATTAATGTTTAATTTTGTCTTATCTTACAAAGTCTTTATACAGAGTCACGCACGGCGGCTTAAGTACAGCAGGAGGAGGGGGAGGAGGGGGCCTGAGGTGACACAGCAATCCAACATCCTCATGTAGACAGAGACAGAGAGACACGTTTTTAAACTGCTGTCTGTTTATATTCTTACAGCCAAGAGTTTAGACTTTAGACTTCATGAAAAACAATGCAAATATACTCAAAAATACCTCCTTCAGGGCAGGTTTATAATTAAAACAACGGAGGAGCACAGCTGTACTGGATTAAATATGCAGCTTCCAGACTGAAAGAGATAAATGTGACAGAAAAACATGGGGGTCCTGTGAGGAATGAAGCGTACTGCATCTATCTTCTTGGTATGAAAATAAACTGAATATTTAATGGGGCAGAGCTGTAACCTTCTGTTGTCTTTCTTATGAGCTGAGTCGGCAAATTCCTTTCGCCTGCACTGTTATTAAAAAAAAAAAAAAGTTTTTTGTCAGGCACTAAAAAGGAGCAGGCGTCAGAGTTAAAATACTCTGTGAAACATTATGTAACTGTGGTGTCACTAGTTTGAGCTGCATCTAAACTCATTTCCTCTCTGTTTTTGTTTTTTGGCTCCTGATCAAAGGTCTTTGTCCTATTTCTTATATAAAAACTACAAATGACTGGATGGTCCGCTCCCTTTTTTTTTTTTAATTTTTTTTTTTGTCCATTAGTCCATCTGTCGCTCTGTAGTGCCCTTGAGCAAGACACAGACACAGAACCAGCCTGCTCCGTAATGAGGGTCCACTCTGACAGGAAGTGGACCAGCTCAGACGCTGCAGCAGTTATGCAACAATAACTCATTATGCAATTATCTTATACAGTTGCGTTCGGAAAGTTTTCAGACCCCTTTCAGTTTTGCAATTTGCAAAAAAAATGTCTATAGTTCTGGGGTCATGCTGTCATTATGGGAAGCTGAGTGAGTGTAGATTGATGAGGAAAAGAAAGAATTTTATTGATTTTAACTTAAAGGGATAGTTCAACATTTTGGCAAATTGGTCCATTGCCATAATCCCTATAGTCATAGCAGTAGGTTCGTTACCTTTAATTGTCGGTGCGAGCTGCTCAGAGCTACACTATGGAGGCTAATGGGATTTCTTGGTTTCCCTCATCAAACTCATCAAATACACAATCCAACAACTCCACAACGCTCTGGTGGACAAGTTGTGAGCTGCACATTCACCACGCTATGAGATAATAACACAACGTTACCACACAGAGTTGTTTTAGAGGGAAATTTATGCAAAACCGCTGATGCGCGTTCCTGTCAAGGGCAGTTTTTCATCAAGCAGTCTCTGTATTTACCTCTAAAACAACTCTGTCTCATAACGTTGCGTTATTATCTCATAGCGTGGTGAATGTGCAGGTCACAACTTGTCCACCAGAGCGTTGTGGAGTTGTTGGATTGTGTATTTGATGAGTTTGATGAGGGAAACCAAGAAATCCCATTAGCATCCGTAGCGTAGCTCTGAGCAGCTCGCGGCTCTGCTCTGCCGTTCTAAAAACAGCTTGCACCGACAATTAAAGGTAACGAACCTACTGCTATGACTATAGGGATTATGGCGATGGGCCAATTTGCAAAAATGTTGAACTATCCCTTTAAAGCTGCAACATAACAAATGGTGAAACAAAATTGAAGGGGGTCTGAATACTTTCTGTATGCACTGTAGATGTATAATTGCACCGTGTTCACATGACAATGTGGTTTCAGGAGCAGTGTGGGGACAGTCCATCCAAAACAGCTGTTTTGTTTGTGTTTTCTCTTTAATCCCAGAAACTGTAATTAACCCACAGTCGACTAATCAAATGGCCTCAGGCTGTCAGACGGAGCTCAGACTCGGTGGACGAGTCTTAATGCTGAAGTAATTTTCAGCTTGAAATGGGAGCTGAAGCAGCGGTCTGTGTGCGCTGTGCTCTTTTCAAGGACTTGTTTTGCACTGTGACCTGATTTGCATAAATGCACCATGTGAGATAAAAGCCCCGGTGCTTTCACTGAGGCGCACACGATTGTTAAAACTTTCCCTCACGCAGGGGTCTGAGTGGATCTCAGAGAAATTAACAAAGAAACAGATTGAAAACAATGAAGCAAACTACATCCTGTTATGATGAACTGAACACAAACAGACGAATATCTACGACCGTGATCAAAACTGACCTTGGTGAGTGAAGGAGCTGCAGCCACGTTTCTTTAACCTTGTAGAAACTTATCATATACAAACAGCTGCGGGTGATAAAGTGTCAAGAGCACAGACCTGCACCGACAGACTCTGTGCTACGACTTTTTAATGACGTCATGTCTTGTTAAAACTGAATTTGTGACATCTGTGACGTCTATTTTGAGTTATTTTGATCCAACACAACGCAGGCATCAGCACTTCTGCTGTTAACGACACAAACGAGGTCTGGGCTCGTTTCTCAGGTCGGCGTCGCTCGCTGCCAAAAATCCCAGATGGGTCGTTGTACTGAAGACGAGACAGAGTCATTAGAGCTGAGCTGGGCTTGATTTTAATACAACCTATACAAAAAAACAAACAAACGAACAATACATGTACATGAACTGAATATATTAACTAAATATTTATAATGTATAAAATACAAACATATGTATGAAACCATATAAAACCCACTAGAAATCGGAACTTTTGTATGTCTTATCCATACAAACATTAATATTTATGTGTATGCATATGTAATGTGTGCTTGTACATATGACACATAAACATATTTCCACCTGTCAGCCTGTCAGTGAATGATTATATATTATTATATGATTAACAGTTAATGTCCTAAAGTCCCAGAATATGAAGACAGACATGTTTAAAGGAAAAAATAAATGAATAAAAATGTAAATAATTGATGTACAGTATCTATGTTGTTAGTAACCACAATTGCAAAAATATATGGCTGCAACACATTCAAATCATCAAATATATACTTAAAGATCTATTTATGTACAAATTTTACTTATATTATTAGCTTATACGTATCTTCATATATGTGTATATGTGGTGATAAATAAAATATATATCCTGTTATAGGTGACATGTATACATCACTCTGGATATAGAGATATACTGTTTTATGTCATATACATATATGGGAAATATGGAAGTTTTGTTGAAATTATAATTTGGAAGCTGTTTTCTTCTCGATGTGTTTTAAACAAACAAACAAACAAACAACATATGATCTGATGGTCCAGGAACGACCCAGTTGTTCAAAAGGTAATCTGATGTTCTAATGTCCATGTTGAGGCTACAGTCCTCACTGCAGGCGGCTCGAATCCCGCATCGGGTTGCCCTTTCCTGCATGTCATTCCCCCTCTCTGCTTCCCCATTTCCTGTCTCTCTCTCCACTGTAACTATCGATTAAAGGCAATAAAACAACAAAACAAGATTGGATTACTTGATCTAATCCGATCTCAGAATCCGTTTCTAGTTTTGAAATAACCCACTTTCCAATCCATTATCCAAAATCCGATTAGATTACTTTTTGAACAACTGGGCCCAACTGGGAAGATCAAACATCTGTACAGCGTCAATCAATTCCATCCTTGGTGAATAGTTTCCGTGCATGAATGTTAAAGGAGCATTATTGCAAATACAGCAGTAATAGCATAAAATAAGCTGAAATATGCAAAAGATAGGTCAGGGGGAGCCATAACTAAATTTACAAAGAAAATACAGTGTAGTGTCCGTGGGACAAATGCAGAATTTGTCTTTGTTATGACACAAGCCGGCCCGGCGCTTAGCCCCGCCTCCTTAACACCACCCTATATAAAGAGGTGCGACGTCACCCTGACTGGCTGTTGAGAGGTCGGTGGCATTGCGAGTACCGGTAGCCTACTTGAGAATGGCTGAGCGCTCAGGAGCTTGTTTATATCTGATATGCTCCGCCACTGGCTCCATCTAGTGGCCGAATTAAGAATTTGGATTTGCGTTAATGCTCCTTTAAAAAAAAACAAAAAAACAAAAAATCAAGATTGGATCACGTGATCTAATCCGATCTCAGAATCCGTTTCTAGTTTTGAAGTAACCCACTTTCCAATCCATTATCCAAAATCTGATCAGATTTTACCTTTTGAACAACTGGGCCCAGAGGTGAAGATCAAACATCTGTGCAGCGTCCAATCAATTCCTTCCTCGGTGAATAGTTTCCGTGCATGAATGTTAAAGAGCTTCATGTTTGCTCCTTCATCATCACTTCTTCTCTCCTCCTCCTCCCTGCTGAAGCTCCACCAGTCGAATAAAGGAACTGTTCCCTTGACAACAGCAGTGGAAACATCTGTCTGACCTCTGACCTCTGACCCCAGGTGAACTTCGTGCTGGGCACCGGCCTCCTGTGTCTCTTCACTCAGGCGTCTCTGTCGGGCCGCGACCAGGCGCTGCTGATGAAGACCTGGTCCGAGCGGATGGGCGCCCTCTACAGGAAGATGAAGAACACGGGCGGCCGCTGCCTGGGCTACTTCCTGGAGCAGGCCGAGGGCGACATCCGGCAGCAGCTGGACGAGGCCGTGCAGAACCGCGCGCCGCCAGAGGAGGCGGCGTCGAGCATCCTGAAGACGCTGGAGAAGAACTACGACTGGCTGCGCTGGGCGGTGATGCTCCACCCGGCTGTGCGCGCCATGTTTATTTGTTCATTATTAAAGGATAATTTCAGTTTTTTTACAACCTGGACCTTATTTCTAGCATAAAATAAGATCATTTTACTCACCCAGACAACTTTGGTGTCATTTGGAGTCGTTTTGACGAAATTAGCCCCAGTGGAGCGGCGCGTATATCCGTATAATGCGAGAACATGGGGCAGCGCAATGCAGCCTCTAAATAACACATTATCCGCCGCAAAACTCGTTCATTTCGCCAATATTTTGTTATGATACACTAGTGCTATTCCCCTCCGAGCCCGTGGGGGCATGTTATCAACATCCAGCGCCTGTACGGATATACGCGCCGCTCCACTGGGGCTAATTTCGTCAAAACAACTCCAAATGACACCAAAGTTGTCTGGGGGAGTAAAATGATCGTATTTTATGCTAGAAATAAGGTCCAGGTTGTAAAAAAACGGAAATTATCCTTTAAGATCCCCATTAGCTGCAGCAAAACTACAGCTATTCTTCTTGGGGTTCGACAGATTACATATATTCAGAATACAATAAAAGCAAAAACCAAAAAATAAAAACAAAAACAAAACAACACAGCAAAAAACAAACCAATTACCATGGTGAGGTTTTTTTGCTTCCTCACTCCTCGATTACATATCAGCACCTTTACTACAGCCATATATACTCTTCATATTATATTATAGATACATATTTTCATATCCTATACTATCTTATCATTCCTATCCACAATATTTATATATATACTTAAATATATATATAATATACAGTACAGGCCAAAAGTTTGGACACACCTTCTCATTCAATGTGGTTCCTTTATTCTCACTGAAGGCACCAAAACTGTGAATGAACACATGTGGAATTAACAAAAAAGTGTGAAATAACTGAAAACATGTCTTTTCTTCTTTGTCTTCTCTTTCTTCTTTTCTTCTTCCTCTCCTTCTTCTTCCTCCTCCTCCTCTATCTCTGCCCCCACCAGTTCTAGTTTCTTCAGAGTAGCCCCCCTTTGCTCTCATTACTGCTTTACACACTCTTGGCTTCTCTTGATGAGCTTCAAGAGGTGAACCTGACCTGAAATGGTTTTCACTTCACAGGTGGTGTTGCCTTGTCAGGTTCATTAGTGGAATTTCAGTGAGAATCTACAATGTAAATAGTCATGAAAATAAAGGAAATGCATTGAGTGTGTCCAGACTTTTGGCCTGTACTGTATATACACACACCCATACATACAGTATACATTTATATGTACATACCTTCATACCCATTTATACTCGCAACATATTGCTACACGCACATACTACAACCATCCATTCTATTTATATCTCATATACTCATAAATATACCATATACATAATTATCCAATATTCAATATCATAATTATCCAATATTCATACACTTATCCATAATTATACAACATACATACACTTCTCCATACAACCATACGATAGTTCTTACTTTGACAGGTACTGTTTTAGTAATATTTTGAATTTATTTACAGCAGAAGTAAGGTGAATGTTTGTGTTAATCTAAGTCTTAAATAGTTGTATCTTCCGACAGCAATCACTTCTATAGAGTGTTTGGTCTGAAACACGGGTCTGTCAGTCACTCTGCTCTGCTCTGAGCCCAGGAGAAAACTTTCCTCGTATCCTACAACCTTTATCCAATGAGGAGAGAGAACGGCATAAAGGGGCAGTCCTCTCTGTGTGTGCAGCCAAGGGATGCACCTGAATGTGGTGACGTAGGGACGAGGGCGGGGACTGCTAACTCCATCTGCTGACAAGAAGTTAGCCAAAACCACCGGATCGCTTACTTCTGATTTAAGTTACTGGTGAGTTTAATATGTGTCGGCAATTCATTCCACTCTCTCATGCCTCTGTATAGGCCTTGAAGGAGGAAGAGGAGGAGGAGGAGGAGAAGGATGGAGAGAAGGAGGCCAACAACTTCCTGTCCGTGTTGTCTGAAGCTCCGATCCCCCATGTGATGGCGTGCTACCGGGACACGCCCACCTCGCTGGACAAGAGCCGCATCCACCAGCTCATCGTGGACCTGGAGTGGAAGATCCCCAACCCGCCGCCCGAGGTGTACGCCGCCATCGAGGAGGACCCGGGCCGGGCGCGGCGCTACCTGGCCTCGCGCATGCTGCAGAAGCTGCAGGAGGGGCTGGGCGCCGGCGTGGCCGTGCACGTGGTGCCGGGCCGGATGGAGATGAAGTGCAACTTCCCCCCGGCCTCCTACTTCCTGTACGAGTACAAACACCGCCTGGCCTCGGGCACCGTGTGCGTGTTCGGATGAAACAAGATGATGATGATGATGATGATGATGATGATGATGATTCATGGTCATGTTCCAGTATCTGCAGCTTTATTGTTGTTGTTTCGTGTAATAAGAATACGACTTCAAAATAAATGTCATTTTAGAGAAAAAAAAAAGATGACACACATGAGTTTGTACCTTCCTCTAAAGCAGATCTAAATAATGAACTGGAAAACTAACGGCTAATGTTACAGTATTTAAAGTGATACGCCAACATTTTTTTTTCGTGTCTTGCCTCACTCCCGAGTCCATGACCAGCAGATAGACACCATCCTTTCCACTGTGCGTGCAGTAACAAGGGAGATAGAGCCGTATCGCCCGTAATTAGCTTAGCTCAAACACTGGAAGTGTATGGGTAGTGTTAGCCTGCCTGCTACCCGAGCCAAAATCAGCAGTCAGAAGCTGATTTCATTTTAGCTCTAAACTCTGTAAATATATCACTTTATCCACATTTTTAGGTGAGAAAGTAGCCGTTTAGATCAGCAGTGTGTCGTTAATTTGTCTAAATACCAGCTGTTTACAATTTTGTTGGGACGAATTTGGCGCTACTCAAGCTAGCCGTTGTGACCAACGCACTTCCGGTTACTTTCACAAAATAAAACACCCGTTGCCCTTTACATACAGAAAACCATGACGATAGAATTTGTGCTTTTACTTTGAAACAGGAAGCTAACCTACCCTCGATGTAGCTAGCTTGAACCAAAATAAACCGTCTTTGCTTGAACCCTCCGTTTTGACCGATCTCGTCCCGTTACCGGCATTTGACCGCTCAAGATGCCTTACCGGAGAGTTTTGTCAGCTCTGAGATGAAGATCGGCCCGCCGGTTTCCGTTTAGAGTTGCTGAAGAGTTTCTCTGATGACTTTAGCTGGAGGCAGGCTAACACTACCCATACACTTCCAGTGTTTGAGCTAAGCTAATTACAGGCGATACGGCTCTATCTCCCTTGTTACTGCACGCACAGTTGAAAGGATGGTGTCTATCTGCTGGTCATGGACTCGGGAGTGAGGCAAGACACGGGGAAAAAAATGTTGGCGTATCCCTTTAACAGAAATCAACTCTTCTTCTCTGCTCTAAAACAGTAGATGTATACAGAAGCTACTTCCTGTTTGGCTACTGCTTCAGAGCAACAAGAAGAGGGGAGAAGAAGAAGAAAAAGAATTGATTTCTGGGAAAAACTGGCATTTATTTATTCATGTTTGTTGATAAATTACAGATTATTTCAAACAGTGCATAGACCAGTGTCCTCGCTGAAGCAGAACAAGTCAGTCCAACCATCCTCACATCCAGAGAATTAGAAGAAGAAGAAACAGCAGAAGTCCGACAGACGGTGGTTTAACCTGATTATCTAAATCACTGGTTCCCAACCGTCAGGTCAAACGGGGGCGGACGAATCACACGCAAGACGGTTAAATTATACTGAAAAAAATGTAATTAGAGATAAAATTTACATATATTAATGGTATTTTTGAATGAACGCCCTCTCCTTGTGTTTTTTCTTGCATCAAATCCTACTTTACTTTACTTGTTTGCTGTTTCAGCTACAAGATAAGATCCAAGGTTAAAACTGGATTTCCAGTGAGTGAGAGGAAGAATTGAAAAGAAAGAGAGACAGATGGTGAGTTGGCAGGTGGACAAAACTAAAAAGAGAAATATAGAACTTCCTGTTTTTTAAGAAATATTCGTCCTCTGTTTCGTTGTGGCGGAGCCAGGAGATGGAGGAAGTTGGGAACCACTGATCTAAATGACTGTTTGTAGGTAAAAGAACCGGTTTGTGGTGATAATTTCATCATCGACCTCCGTTTAAATTAGTTAAAAACGGTTTGTGCTCGTGTTCCTTGTCCACTCGATGTCGACATGTTCACAGATCTCAGCAGTAAACATGGTCGGTATAATAGTTGATGATATACTAGATCATTTCTTTTCCAAAACAACGCAAAGAAAAACTCCTCTAGTTGGACGAAAGCAGGACGTCCCATCAGAGCTGCTCACCGAGGCTGGATTCACACAGAGGACGATGACAATCAATACGTGTCAATATCATTATTTTACTGCTCCCAGTTGAGTCGGAGGCTCCACAGTCTGATTCCAGTAGAAATACCAACAACAGCCACCGACAGCTCTGGGCAGCTAACGCTAACAGACACATAGCCTAAACCATATTCTTCTTCTCTTATGTTGTTTTTCACTTCATAAAAGCGCAAACGTCAGGACAGCAGGCTGAAGACGAAGATCGTTTTTGATCATGCAGGTTTCTGTAAGATCTCATGTTTGGGGAATAGTTTCTAAGGTTGAAACGGTCCTGACTGTGGTTTCGCATGTTTTCTTACGGCCCTTTTCCACTAGCGCTACTCAGCTCGACTCGACTCTACTCAGTTTTTTTTTGTGCTTTTCCACTAGGGATAGTTCCTAAAACGTGACATCAACTGACTGCCGGCCACTGATCGGTCTGAGTTGCGAGTTAAAAAAAAAACACAACAGCAACAGCGACCACTGATCTGAACTGGGAAACTACACCGTGGTCCGTTGACGAGGTGCAGACGAGTGAGTTTGGAGTTGAGGAGGAGAGGATCAAAAACAGAGAGCGAGACGCAGGGCCGGCCCAAGCCTCCACGGGGCCCTAAGCAAAATTTTTATATTGGGCCCCCCCCTTGTCATTACGAATTATCTGGCATGTTTTTACCCATCTATGGTTTTTAATCATGAAATGGTACCAAATTCAGCTAAAAGTGCAGCCTGGGTTGATTTACACTTAATATTCAAATTGATTAAGTACTCAGTGGGATAATGAATGTCAACTAGGCTTACAACTAGAAGTAACTAAATAAACCAATAAGACAATGCTTGTATTGTAAACACATCATCTGCTTTTTTAAATTAAAATTTTTGGTTTTAAATAAAAGTAATAAAGTTATGCGACCCCGCCCACGTTGAGGAGGAACCGTGAGGAACTCGGCTGTAATGGAAAAGAACCTAAACCAAGTCGAGCAGAGCTGTAACTGTGTAGTGGAAAAAGGCTGTAAAATCGGTTAATTAAATCTGAAATGTGCCTTGTGTGTAACCAGCCTCAGACGACACAACGACTTTCCAAACAACAACTCTAAATCGCTTCATCATCATCATCAACGAGGAAGCAGAGGTCAAAAGTTCGACCCGTCTTTACTGTTGAGGTCTTTGTTTATTGCTGATAATAATAACTGACGGTTTAGGAGACTGAATAAAATCCAACTCGTGTCCATTCATTCACCTCAGTCTCCGTCTCAGTCTCCGTCCCATGATAATATAAATAGTCTGGGGGGATTCTCCGTAGCTCCCGTCCTTCACTCCAGTTTTTTTTTTTTGTTCCAGTCTTATACAAGTCCTCCTTCCGAGTCGAGCTGAACCATCTTCTCCACGTCCTTCCTGACATCTGGGAAGCCCTCCAGCACCGCCCGGAAGTCCTTATAGGTCAGAGAGAAGCACTGGCAGTCGGTCAGCGCCTTCACCGTGGCCAGATGTTTGCCTTTGGTCAGCATGCACGTCTCTGTTGCACACACACACACACACATAGAGTAAAGGGGGAAACCACAAGAGCGTGCTTAATGAGCGAGTAAACCGTAATGACGGCGATGAGCTCCGACAATTAATCCTAAATTAAATAACCAGCCCTGGACGAGTTTTTTTTTCTTTTTCCGGGGAAGCCTGCTTAGCCCTAAACGCTGGTGAGGTTCGCTGCCAAAAAGATTAGGACCGGTTCCCACTTAAAGCCTGAGAATTAAATATATCCCCCAAATTGGAAAAGATGAATTTATTCACTTTAGTTCAGCTGTGATTTAATATATTTAAAAAAGAAAAGAAAAGAAGAAGCTTCCTGTTCACCTGTGTTAGCAAACGGAAGCACGGATAAACAGTGTGATATATTAGTAGAAGAAAACATATTGATGTGAAATAATTAACCAAGATGGTAATTTGATAATTTAATATTTAATCATTTTAAAACCAGGGTGGCATTTTGGTTTTAAATGTCCACATTTTGAATATTTGTCACAGAGTTTTTGTTTTTTTCTCCAGTGTAGTTAATTTTATTTGTGGCGCTCACGGCGCCTAAAAATGTCTGGAGCGACATCTTTTCCTAGAAACATGAGTATCGAAGCAAATGTGTCTCATATTTGAAATTAAAATGGATTAACAGACATTCTTTTTCATTTTCAAAATATAGCTGCATTTTTTGACTTATAAATAAAATGAATAATCAATATGTGCAGGATGTTTTGAAAATTAAATCTTAAATGTTCTTTTCTTTATCATTTTAATTAAGTCACAGAATGAGCAGTCTTGGAGAAGAAAATGAAAATGCAGTTTGGAATATTGATTATTCATTTTATTTACGAGTCAAAAAATGCAGCAATATGTTGAAAATGAAAAAGGATTTCTGTTAATCCATTTTAATTTCAAATATGAGACACATTTGCTTCTATACATGACCTCCTCCTCTTCCTCTTCCTTCTCCTTTTACTTTAGATAATTCACAGAACGAGCTAAGAGCCGTTTCCTCTGTTCCGTAGTTCCAGTGAAAACTGAGATCTGTGGATTAATCCAGAGTGAAACTACTGGAAACTGTTCGTGAGTCAGAGAATCGGCTCCATGAGGCTTAAACTGCCCCGTGGCCGACGTGTGACCTCAGCCGGCCTTTGTACTGTGACACCAGCTGACAACATCAACAATGAAAAATACAAATAAATCCAACAATTTGGTTTATTCTTGCAGTCCCAGGTAAATTGAACAACTGCATGTTCCTTAAAAACTTAATTTTTTGCAAACTGAGATGCTGCTGCAGTTGATTTTTAGTAATTTTTTTCTTTTATTTAAAGATGCAGTGATGACAGGTGACAGGAAATCACATTTAACTAGTGCAATATTTTTTTTTTGTGTGATATGCATCTTTACCACTAGGCCACAACAACAACACAACTGCTTTCTAATGCTTCAAACACCAAATAGATCTGGGATCAGGTCCATTGTATTGGGTTTTGTATTGTATCTAATCTTAATAATGAAAGACCAATTCATTAATTTGATGAATTTAACACATGAAACATGAAACAAATTTTTTTTTACAGATAATTACAGTACAGATATTTTAACTTAATGGAAATGCAGCTCATGCGAAACGTAGCTGAATGTGTTTAACGACAGAGAAGAGCTTGTAGCACTTGCACTTTGTTGTTTCTGCTCATTCATTATATTCATTATATAACACCTGTACAGTGCAGTCAGTGCTTTGGTGTAATTATTATTATTATGGGATGTACTCAGGTTGATTTCCAGTTCATTTCACTGAGCTTTAAAAACGCACTCTGTTTTTAATCACCGAATATTTTCCATCACGTTCTTGAGCAGATTATTAAAAAAAATAAAATAATAAAAATGTGAGTAAATCCAACTCACCTCCAAAGAAGTCTCCGTCACACAGCTCCCTCTCGTACGAGTCCGTCTCCATCAGCACCTGGCCGTGGTCGATGAAGAACATGCGGTCGCCCGGGACGTGCTGTCGGACGATGACGTCGCCTTCCAAGAAAACCTCGTAATCCAGTTTGGGGAGGACGGCGTGGATGAAGTTTTCGTCTCTGCTCTGAAACACTGGCACTTTCCTCAGCAGCCGGCCGCACATCACTGTCAGGATTTGCTGGGAAAAAAAAAAAATTATTGTTAAACACGATTAATTCACAAGAAAGAGATGATGCAGATCAACAACAAAAAAGGCCGTGTAACCAATAACATATTATAAACATATAATCACATATCGAACAGTTTATACTGTAATAGCTACACACTTACACTGCATTACACAAGCATTACACTGTAAAACATATATCCTAATTCAAAATTTTTTTTACAGTATATTTCAAAATTATGAACTACATTTGTTTCTCATTTTTGCAATGCAAAGTTACTGTGTTATTCGTATAGAATTTTTCTGCTTTCTACAATTACAAACAAGTCTATGTACAATTACAGTTACAAATTTCATTAATTATCTGTTATTAAATATCTAGTTTGTTATTATAAAGGTCAAAGTGCAGCAACTTGAGTTGAATCCCTTTATTTAAAGTGTTATAAAAATAAAAATTGGAAAAATCTGTAAAATAACAATTTTCCTCTATAGAAACATATTTTAAAGTCACTTATTTATTATTTGCATGAAAATGTAGACGCTACACATGCTTAACTTTTCACACACTTGTATCATAATTAAAATCAATAACTTATTCTACATGAGTACAACTTTAATGTTGTTTTTAGTCTTGCAAAATATTGGCAGGTTATTGGTTCATAAATGTGAGAATTTGCAGCCATTATCTTTGTCACTGTTAATTGAAAGTTTTAGTTTTAAGGACAGTTGGTTTAACAAAAAAGTTTATCAGTGTATAAAATAACAAAAATTTCATCTTTAATTCCAGTAAAAGTAAAAATTAGATGCAGCTCCGTTGTCGCTTCAACAAATTGTATCTGGCACAACTTTCAACAAAGCGCTCTGCAGTCTTTTCCCAGAATTCCCTTTCTCTGCACCACTTCATACTTCACAGGGGTCATTATGGGATGCAGCAGCAGCCCAGAGATACGTCACCTCCTTCAGGGCGGACGACACCGTCTTGACGACGTCCTTCTCGTCGAACCACTTCCCTCCGTATCGAGCCTGGTAGTAGTTGTTGATACGGAGCTGCAGCTCAGGAGGGAGCTTCATGAAGGCCATGTAGTGCTCCAGACGACTCATCTGTGTGTGGAGGGGGAAAGAAATACATTAATGAAAACAAAAAGTATAGAAATAGAAATGTAAATACAGTAATGTAGGCCGATTTCTGCAGGTGGAGAAGTCTTCTACTAATATTCTATTATGAATTAATATTTACTTCCTTTAATTGTTTATATTTAGTTATTTTACTTTGTTCCATACTTTTATTTATTCAATTAAGTAACTTCTTTATTTATTCATTTCTCTTTGTTATTTTGTGTTGTGTTTGTGTTGGGGGTTATACACAGTATGTGACAGATATTGTTTGTGCAAGACATTGTGAGATGTAGTTAAACTATAAAAATGTCCATGGATAAATCTAATTTTTGAAACAAACTTTTAAAATGTAAATAATGTAAATCAATATTAAATGCAATATATCATATCATATCATATCATCATCATATATCAATATAAATATAAATATCACAATTTTCACAGGATTAACTTGGAAGTTCTGTGTTACATTAATAAACATTGATTAAATGTTGAAATGTCCCTTGAAATATACATAAATAACTGAACTCATTTGTTTAAGTTTTAATTCTAATTTATGTTATTTGTTGTTTATGCACTTTATATTTTCTTTGGTTTCATCTTATCTTCTAATGTGAACAACTTTGTAACTTAAATCAAGGTCACGACTGTTGAAATACAATAATTAGGACTCATTTCTTGTTCCTGATTAACTCAGTGATTATCGTTATTAAAGACATGGTGGAGGTGCTGTCGGACCTTGCTCTTGTACTCCTTGGCGGCCGGGTCGATGTTGGCGATCATGGTGGTGGCGTTGGCGACGAGGACGGTGTACATGAGACACCCGGACACCATGCTGACCATGACGATCCACATCTCGACATAATCTGAGGAACAAGACGCAGCAGCAGCTCGTTTAGTGACTGATGAGTCAGTCCAGTTTTGTTCCTCTCGTCTCTACTTAATCAATAACTTCTCACTTGTCGGAGCGTCCATGGAGCCGTAGGAGAGAGCGATCATCTGGGAGAGAGCTCGGAAAACTCCCCACGAGTACTTCACGATCACTGTGGCATTCTGGGAATAAAAAAAAACAAAAACAAAAACAGTTTTATCATCAGTGGTTCCTTCGGTTGGTTCGACCGTCTTGCATAATCAATATCACAGATTAAGTTACAATGACGTCTGAAAGTTTAAGTTCACCTGGTTAAAACATAAACAATGACTACAACAAGAGAAAGAAGCTGCACAGTCGGTGGAAATAAATCACAGATATTAAAAGTAAAACTAAGGATAAACTATAAACTCTCTATTGCTTTACGGTCCGATGATGAACAAACTATTATATAAGTTTTGATTCTCATAAAAGATTCAGAAGTAAATGTCAGAGTGTTTCAGACAGAGAGGAGGAGAGGAGCAGTTAATGTCTGATGAGGTTAATCTGACTGACACGTCACATTAATAATCACAGGAAATATTAAACAGTGTGGGGGATTATTGTTCTAATAAAAGACGTCAGATGGTTTTCTGCTTTTATTTCCAATCATCATCATCATCATCATCATCATCACAAAATCCCTCCGTGTCATCCTGAGTATCTCCTGCTCTTTATTATTTAATCTTCATTTTATTGTAAACTCTTTTTTCTATAGGAATCATGACTCTGGAGTTTTAGGTATCAGATTATCAGTAGTTATAAGGTTATCATGGTGATATACCTTGTTTAAAGGTGAGTCAGTCAAACAAATCCTTAATACAATAAATCAACAATAAATCCATTTTTAAAACTATTAAAGGGGAACTATGTAAGTCCGGTCTCTTCTCCTCTGTGTTGCTAACCCTCCTCTCGGCCGTGTGCATTGGTTTTCAACAAAGTCAGCGAGAAAATTTGTCACCGGTTCTGTTCATTATTTTTATGGACAGAATTTCTAGGTGCAGCCGGGGGCCGGAGGGGGTTCGGTTCGGGAGCCACTTGATTTCATCTCTGCTTTTTGCGGATGATGTGGTCTTGTTGGCTCCCTCGAGCCAGGACCTTCAGCATGCACTGGGGCGGTTTGCAGCCGAGTGTGAAGCAGCTGGGATGAGAATCAGCACCTCTAAGTCCGAGGCCATGGTTCTCGACCGGAAAAAGGTGGCTTGCACCCTCCAGGTCGGGGGAGAGTTCCTGCCTCAGGTGGAGGAGTTTAAGTATCTCGGGGTCTTGTTCACGAGTGAGGGGAGAACGGAGCGCGAGATCGACAGGCGGATCGGTGCGGCGGCCGCAGTAATGCGGTCATTGTATCGGTCCGTCGTGGTGAAGAAGGAGCTGAGCCGAAAGGCAAAGCTCTCGATTTACCGGTCGATCTACGTTCCCACCTTCACCTATGGTCATGAACTCTGGGTCATGACCGAAAGAACGGGATCCCGGATACAAGCGGCCGAAATGAGTTTCCTCCGCAGGGTGGCGGGGCGCTCCCTTAGAGATAGGGTGAGGAGCTCTGTCACCAGGGTGGCGGGGCGCTCCCTTAGAGAGAGGGTGAGGAGCTCTGTCACCAGGGTGGCGGGGCGCTCCCTTAGAGAGAGGGTGAGGAGCTCCGTCACCCGGGAGGAGCTCGGAGTAGAGCCGCTGCTCCTCCACATCGAGAGGAGCCAGATGAGGTGGCTCGGGCACCTGTATCGATGCCCCCTGGACGCCTCCCTCGGGAGGTGTTCCGAACGCCTTGGGGTCCCCCCGGAAGAGCTGGAGGAAGTGTCCGGGGAGAGGGAAGTCTGGGGATCCCTGCTCCGACTGCTGCCCCCGCGACCCGGACTCGGATAATGCGGCGGACAATGGATGGATGGAGCGGTGGATAACATTATAACACATTTTGATTTGGGCTGAATAATTAAAAAAATATGAGTTCGATTAATCATGTTTTTATACGACCAAAATACACCTCTCTGCTACTACTGAACAGCCATTGCCTTTTTCTAGCATTTAGGATTGTTATACAGTTGGACCGAGAAGTGGCAAAGTGCAAACACTACATGGGTGGGGTTAGTTGTAACGCTTTTGTTTCATGCAAATAATTCCATAAAATTCTATCTATATCAATTCTATCAATATCCTATGGGTTAATACTGTTTTCAGAATGACAAATGTTAAGCGGAAAAAAACTACAAAGTAATAGATAATTGTTCTGTGCTGATGTAGCCTACACAGTGTGTCTTATTTATTAAAGAAATTTTGATCAAAATGAACAAGAGTCAAAGAGTAAACAACAATGTAGCTGTCAACAAAGTCTGAATAGGTCTGTATGATGTTTAATTATCGTCCCACGTAACAGACGGGGTTAGGTGTAACAGTGCGTTACATCTAACCCCGTCTGTGTGACATCTTACTAAAGCCTAGCTAACATTTTTTGAGAGATGGTAACATGATTTAAATTGACGTTTTGTTTTAGACAACAAGTCAATAAGATCATACATAGTTGAATTCAGTAACTTAGACAAGCAGCTCAGTAATCAAAAGACAAGTATGACAAAGGAATTCACTTTTGTCACCTAAAAAAAACACTCTTCATCGTTTAACTTTGTTGTTGCGTCCCAAACTGGCAGGGGACCGTCTATTAGCTGTGTGAGTAACTGGCCAGAAGCATTTTGAGAGGGACCCAGTGTAAATGTCCGTGTTACAACTAAGCCCGCGCTAGGACGTGCCCCGCTCTCCCCTACGATGTTACCATGTGTATATTTGTGTAGTCTTGTCAGTCATAAAGAAGAGATTACTGGTTACGGGGCGCGTTTGTGTCACGGTGCTGCCGAGACGACAGCTGGGACAGAGCCTCCATCCTCCCTTAGATATTTATTAAACCATCACAATTACTCCGAAGCCGTTTAATTAATTAGTTAAAGGTAGAGTTGGAGCTCTCTTTCTAGGGCATTATGTGTGAATTGCTTGAAATCCTCTTCACACCCTGATTGCAATTAATGTAATGCTTTTTCACAAAAATGAATAAAGTCAGTCACCTGTGGAACAGACAAGCCTGTAAGAACGGCATCCAATCAAGTCAATTGGATCGTGATGTGTCAATCAAGCTGCCGTCTCTGTCCCAACAACTGTATTCTATACTTTCACTTTCTTGAATATAAATCCAGTTCAAATAAAATGCAGCATATAAAAACATCTGAGCTGGCGCATCTTGATTGACGGCCGTGATCGCGTGACTGCGCGTGATCGTGGGGTTGTCAGAAATTTGTGATGTCAAAACGGGGCCACGATCCAAAAAAGGTTGGGAACCACTGGGTTACAGGGTTAGGGGGAGGAGTCCAAGTAATTTGACATATTTTAGCATTTTATTAAAAAAAAGTAACACAGTAGTTACTTTTCCTGGTAATTAGTTACTTTTTAAATGTAAAAACCCAGTTATTTTTGGGGAAAGTAACTAGTAACTATCAGTAATTACTTTTTAAAAGTAACTGGGTTTCACCTTGATGTGAACCCAACGCTGAACAAGCCTAAACATGTTCTTGTGCTCTAGAGAGAAGTCTGAGGAAACGGGCTGGGACTTCTGACTTGTGTGTTTCTCTAGGATCTCCAACCCGACCTTTAAGTTGAAAATCCTGCACAGTGGATTTATCACCATCGCCGTCGCTAGTACGCCGTTCTTACCATCAGGTTTTCCTTGCGGACCCAGCAGTCGGTGGGGAACTCCTCCAGCATCGGCACAAAGTACTGGATGCAGCCGTTCCAGTGGCACAGCAGGAAAATCATCATGAACAGAGACAGGATGCGGAAGAACAAGCGGACGACCTCCAGGTTGGCATTGGACACCTGTCGCAAAGACACAATGACTCTTTAAATCAAAAGCTTCTTCTGCTTTATGAAAACCTTTCTGCTGCTGTGCTGCTATGGCAACCAGGTGTCTATCAAGGTGTGATCTGGGAACATGACAACAACAAGAACAAAGTGCATTGGCAGGGACAGGAAACATGAGCGGAGCGGACAGACGAGCAGCCAAGGTGTGGACGAGCCAACAGTTTAACTAAACCACTTCATCTGCAGGTAAAACTGAAAGTGAGTGCAGCTGCAGTGTTGTTGAGTATCTGCACAACCACAGAAAGTTTGGTGAGTTGAGTTAAATCAATTAATCTGGAAACTGTGATGGACATTTGTTTCCTCTTTCAAAATAAGAGCGTTTAAAACCTTTGGGATTTTGACAGAAGGGATGGACAAAACACTGAAGAGAATCAGTTTGATAAAAAACAAACAAAACATAAAAGTTAAGTTTCCCTTGTTCAATATAACAGATAATTAAATAAAGTTACCACACTAACTGAAATATATCTCCTTTTTAATGTCTGTCTGCCATAAACTGTTGTTCTATCTTTAAAACCTGCTGTTTTAGTTTAGTACAATTACTTTCCTTTATACCAGATTGCTGTTTTATCTTGTCTTACCTGTGATTTACTTGAATTGTTTTCTGTTGTCCTTCACATCTGTCCTTAAGTTAAAGCATTTCGTCTTGCATTTTATGCATGAATTGCGCTATATAAATAAAGTTCATCATCTTTTATTATTATCTACCACGACAGAAAAGCTTCACATTATTTGTGCAGGACGATAAAACTCCAACATCTTCAGCTTTTTTTTTTACCAGGACTCTGTGAAAGATTCAAGAAACTCAACATTGCAACATCTGGAAGTCAAACTACACAATAACTACACTGCACCACAATGGAAGATTTACTGAATTGGACTCGATAAAAAACAAACACAACTTAAAGTAATGGCTGAGTTAAGACGGAAGCGATGTTGATTGAAATGAAGGCCGATCGCATCGGTGACCAGAAAACGACTGAAGCTCCTCAGGATTAATTTTAAACCGGTACGAGTGAAGGATGAGGAGCGATGGAGCTCAGTGTCGCTGCTCTGAATGAGGAGGATTAAAAGTAAACAGAGATGGGTTTGTGTGAAATTAAGAAATCAATTAGCGAGGACACGCAGCTTTATTTGCAGAAGGTGCAGTCGCCACGCTGACGCCAAAAGAACCTCGACTTCAGCCACTTGTAGCCGATTAAAGGCTCCCACACAACATGCATAATGCAATATCAAGACGGCAGAGAGATGGATTATGTTTCATCATGAGACGACCACGTGAACATAAAATAAATTTGAGCTCTACTTTTCTTCGGCCCCGTGACGTCTGAGCTGTAAAGTGCAAGTTCCCGTGTTTAGAGGAAATAAAGATTTCTAAAAAGACTTCTAAAAATAGGTAATGACGCAATTTTTTTGATCGATGAGCCTCAGATCTCGTTTCACCGATGACATTGTGAGAGGTTCAAAGTCAGATTTGTCACCGGAGCCCTGGTGCGGTAAAGGAATCTGCAGGAGGAGAAAAAATGGTCGATTGAGTTTCAGAGGAGGTGAGATCTGAAGGCTCGGACTCACCTTCTCCACCTCGTTGAAGAACCGGACGAGTCTGGACACTCGGGCGAGTCGGATCAGACTCAGGATCCGCACAAACATCAGGATGCGCATCATCTTGTTGGTCTTGGACGGGTTGTCCTCGCTCTGGTACTGCAGGTCCTGGGACCGCAAACAGGGGGGGAAAAAAACGATATCTATTATCTTTATTTAAGTTTTCCAACCCATCATTTCATTTTCTTTACTTTCTGTAAAACTCTTTCTAGTTTCTAATTAACCATGATTGTGTTCTATTCATATTTATTTCTGCATATGTATAACCATAACCGTACTGTATATGTACCAATATTAGAACAAGCAATACAGTGTATATACAGGTGCATCTTAAAGGGATAGTTCAACATTTTGGCAAATTGGCCCATTGCCATAATCCCTATAGTCATAGCAGTAGGTTCGTTACCTTTAATTGTCGGTGCAAGCTATTTTTAGAACGGCGGAGCAGAGCCGCGAGCTGGTCGGAGCTACGCTACGGAGGCTAATAGGATTTCTTGGTTTCCCTCATCAAACTCATCAAATACACAATCCAACAACTCCAAAACGCTCTGGTGGACAAGTTGTGAGCTGCACATTCACCACGCTATGAGATAATAACACAACGTTACCACACAGAGTTGTTTTAGAGGGAAATTCATGCAAAACCGCTGATGTGTGCTCCCGTCGGGGGCAGTTTTTCATCAACAGTCTCTGTATTTCCCTCTAAAACAACTCTGTGTGGTAACGTTGTGTTATTATCTCATAGCGTGGTGAATGTGCAGGTCACAACTTGTCCACCAGAGCGTTGTGGAGTTGTTGGATTGTGTATTTGATGAGTTTGATGAGGGAAACCAAGAAATCCCATTAGCCTCCGCAGCTCGCGGCTCTGCTCCGCCGTTCTAAAAATAGCTTGCACCGACAAATAAAGGTAACGGATCTACTCCTAAAACTATAGGGATTATGGCAATGGGCCAATTTGCCAAAATGTTGAACTATCCCTTTAATAAATCAGAATATCATGGATGTCAGCAGTGTTTGCAGGTGTTTTGAGTTATTTAGCTGATTGGTGTGTGACATCATTAGGTTACAACAGTTTTCACAATATTCAAATGTTTTGATTCACTGAATTTTGGGGTTTAAATTAAATGTAAGTCATAACTAAAAGAAAAAAAAGACATGAAATGTGTCTAATTAATCTATACTTGAATTGAACCACTGAAATAAATGATTCAATGATAAATGAACTTATTCAGATGCAGTTGTACATATTATTATTAATAATTCTGGAGAATGTTGTATACACAAAACTGTACAGAATGAAACTTTTATATTTATTTTTACCTTGTTTTGTCATATGCTGCTGTAACACGTACATTTTCCATAAATGGGATCAAAAAAAATGTGTGTGTGTGTCTGCTGTGTGAGATGACACATGCTGCAGCACATTGTTTGTTTTCTGCTGCTTCGACAGTCCGTTGGTGTTTTTTACCGCGAACAGCAGGATGTAGCCGATCGGGAAGGCAGCGATGACATCCGGTATGAACCATGTCCTCAGGTAACTGACTCGGATTCTCTTGATGTCCAGAATAGCTTCCTGAGAAAGAGATAGAAAGAGAGAGAGTTAGAGAGAGAGCAGAGCAGCAGACTGAGCAGATGGATGGAGACGCCGTGCAGCACGTGCCACGATCAGATGTATAATTTAACACTTGAACTGAACCAATATTTTGGGAGTTTGTCCAAAAAAACGAAACGAAAAGGAGGAAAAGAGAAAAAGAAAGGGAAAGAGGGAAACAGACAGTGATGCCAGATGATGAGCTGAGCAGCGTCCTTAAAAGAAAAAAAAAAAGAAAAGAAATCTGAATTAATCTGACAGCCAACGTGAAATTGTTGCTGAGGCACACGCATGAATATTTCAAAACGAGGCAGAAATCGACCGAGAATAAATCTGGGCAAAAAAACCAGACGTGGAGTAAACACCACGGCGACACACGGGCAGCGGACGACAACAACAACAGCAACACAGATGGGTCATTTGTGATTGGCAAGATATAAGTCACAAAGCAGGAGCAGATGAAAACAAACAGGATATAGTCTGCATAATACTTAATTGGAAACGTTATACTTCTCATTCATCCAATACAATAATCCCTGTTATAAAATCAAACAGCAAGTGCCAGTTTCACCCGCGTCCAGGAGACGAGGGGGGGGGGGGCGGAGTTTGTTAATCTAGCCTTTCGTGTATTGAGTAGATTACAGATGGGCCAGAGATGGATTGTATGTGCTGCTTGTCTGCACAGGGATTATAGTCCTCCAGATTGTGTCTGAAAATAGAGCAGAGCCACTCTCACCTCCCCGTCCTCTGTTATGATGCCCATCCGAAAATTCAGAGCCACGTCGATGAGGAACAGCGTATCCGAGAACACGTTGAATCCCTCCCAGGCCAGGCCGCTGTTTCCGTCCAGAAACGCTATCTCCATGGGGATGCCGATCAGGTTCAGAAACGTGATGGCCATCATGCACATGATGTAGTAACTCCTGTGGGAGAAACATCACAAAAAGGAAAAAAAAAACACACTTTTGAGAAACCCTTAGATCTTTTTTTTCCCCCTCTCTCTGCTCGTCTCAGTTCATTTGCCAGAAGCAGCTCATTAGACAGTCGAGCTGCTGCGGCGGCGGCGGCGGCCGGTAAGAGAAGCTGATTTTTCCCTCTGATACTGTAACAGCACATATACACTAACACCAGCCAGGGTTCAATATCCAGGCTCAAGTAGCTCTGCTCTGCTCTCTGATCCCCCAATTGTTTCATTTCCATCTCTGTTTTCACTGCATCTGATCGTCTTACGTCCTAATAACAACAATACTGCATGGATAATGCAAAACCACCCGTCTATGAAAACATGTTCTTAAAGCAGCCACTTGATCTGATCCATCTGTTTCCCCCCATAATCCTCCTCTGTTATCCTCACATTCACCTCCCAGAGTCAGAATAATAATAAACATAATAATAATTTAATGTAAATTAAATTCTCCTGTAGCCTACTGCTGTTCAAATTTTTGCTGTTCTTTTATTATTATTTTATGTTTTGTTTAGTTGTTTTCTCCCTCTGTTTCTATTTTTATGTTCACATCTGCAGACGCGCTCCCAGCAGTGTAGCACAAACCATTAACATAATGAACCATAACGAACCATTTCACTGTTGAATCATGCTTATTTGCAATCACGCAATAATAATATAACAACATGAGTCAGGCAATATGCAAAAAAAATAATACAGAGCAGGGCTGCAACTCATGCTTACATCTGCAGATTTTGTGTTTCCTCTAATAATTGACCAATTTATATAATCCTACAAACTGTCAGAAACTAATGAAAAATATAAAAGCACACATTTTTTATATATAGCCTATATATAACTGCTAAATCTGTGAAATTGAGAATGTGGGAATAGAAAAAAAAATCATTTATCAAGAAAGTAAAGTCAGTTATTGATTAATTAGAGTAATAATTTGGATAAATAACAATAAGATAACTCTGTATTAGGCTGTTTAATTAACAACCACCAGTAAAAACTTCCTGAACTTCACCAGGCACAGTCTCAGTCCCAGTGGGTGGGGGTGCGGGTGCAGGCAGGGTCTCGGGGACACGACTGGCCTGAATCTATCAGCTGTACTGTATTAAATACCTCATGAGGCTGAAGGGGTGAATGACAAAGACTCCGCTCTCCAGCTGTCGGATGCACTCCTTCTCCACGGCCACTTCGCTGCCGTACACGTACAGCGACTGTCTGTTGAGCTGCGGCAGAAGCATCGCTCTCCATCCACAGGTGGCGAAGGTGCATCCCTCAGCCGCCGCCGGACCTTTTAGCTTCTCCATGGCCTCGACTCGACCCCGGTCCGGTCCGGTCCGACCCGACGACCTCGCTGCCCTGAGATCAGCCGAACGCACAGGCCATCCTACTTTTTTACTCCTCCTCCTCCTCTTCCTCTTCTTGCTGCTGCTGCTGCTGCTGCTGCTTCTCCGGGGGATGAGTGCAGTCTGACTCTAGCCGTCCTGACCTCCCCTCTTGGTCACAAGGTAATTTTCCATCAAGGCTCCCAAACCTCAGGGCTTATTGAAGCTGTGTGGAGCCAGGCGAGTGGATACCCGCCTTTCTCTGCTCCCTCCCTCTCCCTCTCCCTCTCCCTCTCCCGCTCTCTCTTTCCCTCTCTCTCTGTCAGCCTCTCTCTATTTCTGCCCCCACCCAACCCCATCCACTTCTTTTCTTTTTCTCCCAGCTCATCAACTATTCAGTATCTGTGTCTCATCCCCACATGAATCAAGTCATGTCAAGAGGGTAAGGTCCAGTTCACATTAATACTGAAGACAAAGGCATGTGTGTGTGTGTGTGTGTGTGTATCAGTGTGTGTGTGTGTGTGTGTGTGTGTGTGTGGAGGGGATCACAATAACTGTCATGCGAACTAGACATCTGGCAGCGTGTGCAGGGACAAGTTGAGTCTGGGCCGTCGTCTCTAGCAGGGATGTAATTAAACACTGTAGCGTGTTACCTGATGCTGTATATATGCTGCAGGCTCCCAGCCAGCTCCTGTTTGTGTTTGTGTTTGCTCTGCACATCTTCTTCACATCAGCTGAAAAACAAGGCACGTGGGTTGCAGCGTTTCATCTTGAAGCATTACAGACTCTAAAAAAAAACTATAGCCGTTTTTATATTCACAGTGAGAAAAGTTTGAGAAATAAAATTTAAAAAAAGATATATACTATATGGAAGTGGGATTAACTGAGGGTGTCGTGTCAGTTGCAGCTTAGTGCATGAGATGAGATGTCTAATAACAAGAGGGACGTTTTCTGAGATTATTTGTTTTTAGGACAATAAAACAGAAGCACAGGAAACACAAAAAGTGATGATAGATACTGAAGTGTTTTCTTATAGTCTCAAAGAGTCTAAAACGTCCAGGTGCAGACTGATGTGCGTTCTGCAACAGGCCGCAACCTCTTGTGACCTCTGGAGCAGATAAAGCGGCTTAGAAAACTGTTGGATGTCGAACCTATTGTAGTCTGTATCTGGGGAGCATTAAATCCCAAAAACTACACATTTCAAATAACCTGGTAATCTCGTTCTGGAGACAAGATCGAGCCGAGTGAGAGATTCTTTTTTTTTATATACAGTATATATATATATATATAAACCACCAATACAGTCTTTAAACAGGTTGATAAAAATGATAAAAATGGGTTGTTTTTCATTGCTGCACAAACTGAAGTAACATATAGTAAACTACGAGAGCTAGTAAAGAGTGTTTTCATGGTTAGATTAAACAAATATGTGGGGACAGACGCTTGGGGAGATAATATCTTCTGTTGTTACTCACACGACCACAAGAGGTCACATCATGGAAAACATGATCACAGCCCATTTAGGTGAAGTGAAATGAAAAACTGTGGCTTCAGTGTTTCTCAGTTACTTTTAGACACGTCTAAGGAGTCTGAGCGTCATCACCAACCTTCAGTCTGATATTATCTGACCAGTAGAAGAGTCTTTTACTCTGGTTTGGTGAAGAAACACAGATGTTGCAGCTGGTTTGTAGATGTTGTTGATCATTTTTCTCTTTAATAACAGACTGTCTGTATGTGACAAGTTCCTTTTTCAGCTGAGTGAGTATTTCTTATGTACAGTAGGCTATTTATCAGGCTTGTGCATGACGATTTATCATATGTGTATTTGTGTATTTTTGTACTTTTGTGTGCTCCTACTGTTGTGAAACAAATTGCCCCACTGGGGACAAATAAAGGCATTGATTGATTCTATACGGGAAGAACATTTTTTTTTGCTGCGAAGCTCAAATAAATAAAAAAGAGAAGAGACAAAGAGTGCTTACACTAGTGTTTGTGTAGACGTGTTGCTGGAGGCTTCCTGCAGCCGGACAGACAGAAGAGGAGGTCAGGACCTCGGCTGTGGCCTTACACCTCTCCTCCTTCAGGGGGCGGCTTTCTGCAGGATCAAAGACCAAAACACAGAGCGACCGAAGTAAAGAGGATTTCAATGCCACTGTATTCAGCATTTGTTTTTATAAAGTGCATCTACACTCTGTCTCTACACGGTCTAATCCTGTGGAAAACACACAGAGCAAAGATACAGCAGAGTGTGCTTCAGGTGGAGGTGCATATCTATCACACAGCACAGCGACAAAGAACAACAATATGCTTACTTGCTGGTTTATCTAGCACACAGCTGGCCTCAAACTAGAAGAAGTGACTCAGTATTTCTGCTTACGCATGGCTTTGCTGTGCTGACGCACTGTAATACCCAGCAGACATGTGAAAACACACATAGCCTCAGTATTGTTGGGGAGAAAATTAACATTTTTCATATTACAAAGCTCCCCAACTCACTGTGGTGTACAGTCTGCTGTGTACTGTACCCATCAGCAATATGATTTTACAGAACAGAAAATATCTGCCAAAGTCGCTGGCACAGAAATCCTGCGTGGTGGCTGATTTTCAACTCAAAGAGACTTTTTTTAAATTATTATTATCACTACAAAGTAAAAAAAACTTGTACAGTTGCACAATTTAATATAACTAGCTCTATTTGTAACTAGCCGCTGGGAGACAGTTTATAGTTCCCTGGATTATAATTAGGATAAAAAAAATCATTTTGACCTTTTAAAGAGATGTTCACCACGTTTGCAGTCCTAAATCAGCCTCTGTAAACCTGTAAAATTTAATCAGAGTCATCCCTTTGTTCCCTGGGTCCTCTGTTCCCCGTTTTTCCCCAAAAGGACCCAGGGAACATGACATTTTTGGTCCCATACCTGGAAGTGGAGTTGTGACTGAATTGTCCCATTGGTTTGGTTTAAGGCAATGAAGAAAGGAGTTGGTTAAGTTTAGTAAAAAGACCAGGTAGAGGCTAGACAGGCCAGATAGAGAGAGTCCAGATAAGTAGAGTCCATTGACCGGCAACAGCGGGGAACATAGGACCCTTTTTGGAAAAACATAACAAAGAGAGTGATACAGTCTGTAGAAAATATTAAAATTCAGCATACATCATGCAAAATGTGTGATATCAACAATATCCATTTTCTGTCTTTTTTAAAACAAATGCTAATCTCTTTGACACAGCCACATTTCAAATTTATTTCAAATGTAAAAACTTGAATTTCTTGTGCACATTTAAGTATGAGAATTCTTTGTGAAAATCACTTTACAAATTAAAAACCATTTTGAACCCCGGTTTGAACCCATGTAGAACTCATGACTTACCATTTCTTGTTGGTTGGGAACTATGCTGACCTACTGGTTTCCCTATGAAAACACATCATATAGCCTATATTAAATCAAATATCTTTAAATACTGCAGAACAACCAAGGTATTTTCAACACTGATTTTTTTTAACCTGATAACCAATATTACAAGTCATGTTTTGCCCACTTTACAAATTGACTTTCCATAATGAAGATAACCCAAGATATCGACCCTTCTTGACTGATATTAACACATTTGATGCAAATATTTACATTTTCCTATACTATCGGTTTGGCTCTTTGGAGGTTAATAATAGCCCTACGCCATGTTTGTTTTTCTGAAACTGATGTTTTCTGGGTCAAAAAATGATATACTTTTTCCTCGACCAAAAAACAGCCTTTTCTCCACGCTAGAAGACAAAAGTCCGAACAAATGTCACTAACTGGTTCCAACGAGCTTATTTTACATTGGTTTACTCGGATCTTTCCATGTATCAATCTTGTTTTGTTATATTTCTCTGTGTGACTTCCTTCACTCTTCCATTGACTCTCTTCCCGCGGCTGTAGATAGAACGTCATCTGCGTCATCGTACACTACATTTCCCATCGGCCCTTGCGGACGTTTTTTGATCACGTGATTTTGTATAAAAGCGGAACACGTGTGTTTGATCCTATCGCTCATTTTGAAGGTGAAGCATCTGCTAGCCGGACTTCGTACACTATAAGTAAGTTACATAACCCGGGTTAACAGCTTCTGTTTTAAACACTGTTCTGTCTTAAACTGCGCTGTGTTGTTTGATATGAAAATGTTATTTATTTACGCTGACACGGCGCACAAGCGGCCGTTTCTACATGCGTGTGTGTGTTATCACATTAGCCACTGTGAGCTAACTTGGTAAGCGTTATGCAATGTCTCCAACCAGCTAGATAACGCTGAACAAGCACATCTGGTTCGACCTACAATCGATCCATCATAGTAAATCAATACATCGGTTTATATTAAACGGTTATATCCGCGAAGTGGTGTTTCGTGTTGTATGTCGTGTCGACCAGTTGATGCAGTCATGTTAACGTTAGCTGATGTTGCATCACCTCAGCTTTCTCCAATGTCACAGTGGTTCTGTAATTATAGCAATTATGTTTCACTCGAACTTGATTTTCAGGATCTGTTAATCAGTCGACTGCATGTAACAGAGTAGATTGTAATAGTAGTAGTTTTGTAGAAATATAGATGAAACATTCCCATTCACATCCCAATATGATCAAGTTGATGTCTATTTAAGCACCAATTTGGTCTGTAATGATTTTGTCAATTGAATTAACTTGACGCATCTTTTGTGACCCCACTGTTGGTCCATATTACGATAATTAATGTATTGTCTTGTGTGCTAAAGAGGCACCAAACTTTATATTTTGAAAACTGGAATGAAAAATGTGCTTTTTTTTATTACTATAATGTCTTAGTACTCAATTTGCATGTTTTTCTAGTTTTTAACATTTCAGAAGCTGGAGAAAAAAGATTGTCATGCTTCTGCAGGGTTAGTTTTGTCAAACTGATTCAAAAACAAACAAGTAAATTTACTGAAGCGGTGCTTGATTGGTGTTGCTCAAACTTTACATTAGTGAATTTGTTGATTCTTTTCATCATTGAGAGAAGCGCAGGTGTTTTAATGACATTAATTTTAATGAAGGAAGCTAATGCACAGAAGTTACACACAATACAAACCCTCTGAAACTACATGGCGCCAAGGTAAATCGACCTATATCGTAAACTTATGAGCTGAAACCTCTGTATCACTGAACCAGAGCTTTTTCTTCTGGGGAAATGCACAACAAGAAGCAGCAGTTAATGTTTCTAAAATGTCCTCATGTCTGCAGGTGAAGAGACAGCGTGTCCTTGTTCCTCTCCAGTCTGAAGATGTCGGCTCTGTCTGCAGCCAGTGTGGAGTCTGCTCCCGTGACCGAGGCCGCGGAGCAGAAGAAGCCTCTGAGGCCGTGCTGCGCTTGTCCGGAAACAAAGAAAGTCAGAGATGCTTGGTAAGCGTGTAGCCCCAGAGACGGAAACGCACGGTGAAAAATCCTTAAAATATTAAAATGGTTTTTATTTTTCTTCCTGCAGCATCATTGAAAAGGGAGAGGAGAGCTGCACACAGCTGATTGAGGCCCATAAAGACTGCATGAGGGCGCTCGGGTTCAAGATCTAACCACTCCATTTTCTGTCTGTGTGTGGTAAGTATCAGATTTAACCGTTACAAACTCAAACTGGCTCAGTCAGATTATTTTTAGTTTCTCACCTGTGTTGCAGTGTTGTGTCCTTCAGATGATACTGATTCAGGCATTACTGAATTACCATTGTACTAACGAGGCATCTAATTAAGTTTAAAGTTACCATCCCAGGCGGCTACTTTTTTTTTTTTTTTTGACTTGCACAACTGATATCAAAGGCTTCAATTGAAAACAAACGCACATGACTGGGAGGAGGGTGAGCAAAACAGAAGTGACCGGACTTGCAGATTTGCTCAATGATGCAATTTTATAAATCGTTAAAGTCACCAGGTGCTCCATTAGAAACGCTGTCGGCGTCTAAACTAAAACATCAGTGAGCATCAGCCTCAATATTTACACAGACGGGTTAAAAATTTAATTAAAGTATCTTGGAAAATAAGAGATGATTATCCAACATAATGATACACATGAACAGAAAATGCCCCATAGCAACAGTTGCACCAGTGCCCTACATAAGGGAGCACACGCCATGATAAAAAAGCCAGAGGTATCCTTATCAAAAATAAATTGCTGCCCACTGAAGATTCTGCACAAGTGCCCAGAAAGCATGAATATTACAGAATATTTCCCCTCAACGCACGCACACACACGCTCACTTCTCTTACCACTTAGTAGTTTAATGGACGGTGGAGCTAATGGAAGTTTATACTTGTTTAACTCACAGTTCAGTGACCTGCACCTGTATGCTCAAGAGCATCAGATCGTACTCCTTGACTCCGGATATAAACCTTAATTTGAGTCTCTGTATTTCCAATTACAAATGATTCAGAATGAAATTTAACTTTTTGATATGAGCCCAGAATCTGTACAATGTACCAGAGAATTATGAGTAAATGTGAAATAAGCAAATACAGACTAAGTGTTTCTTGTATAAAGTCAACCCTGGATATTTGCAGTATAGAAAACAAATATATTGATCTTTATTTATAGAGCAGTGTTAACAAAGTGCTTTACAATCTGCCACATAAGGACACAAAAGGTAAAGATAAATATGAGTAGGCAAGGAGAATAAATATTAAACAAAACACACAATCCAGAATCTAAAGTAAAACAAGGAAAAATAAATCTGAGATGCATTAAATTAAAAAAAGATCAATGTAACACATGCAGCAAACTCGAAAAGAGGGTCACATGGCGCATGAAACACGCCTGAAGCTCAGTTCATGTTTCAGCGGCTTCATGTTCACTTGCTCTAGTAAACGAGACTCTGTCGGTGTTAAACTGATGTTTGAGGCTCCAGATGAATCCTGTTTCTGCTGTAAATTTGAAATGTATAAATCCTAAATTGTGTTAATTAAAATGTGTGGAGCTGATTGTGAATGTCTGCATCGCCTTCTCCTGCAGTGTGTTGCTGTGTGACTGGAAGACAAACCTGGACGTTTCCTTTCTTCTTCCTCCCCCCCCCTCCTCTTATTTATACCTGGACGTGAAGGGAACTGTGACCTCGGCTCCGATGGTTTGATCTCTGCTGTGAAAACTGCTTTTGTTTTTTAAAAGTCTGCAAAATCTGAGAAACTTGTGATTGACTTGTCTGAAATTGAATAAAAGTTCTATGCAATAAGCCCCGTTTGTATTTGTGTGTGTTTGTGAATCAGTGTTGTGTATGATATTAAATGCCAGTGTAGTTATTAAGTGTTATTAATAGCGTCCTGTAGTGAAGGTCCTGTCTCGCTGTGAAAACGGTTGCTGGCCACAGTTGCCGTCCCTGGTATGCACTTAGGCTTAAAAATAACTCCTGCCCCTGCAAAGTCAATACTTCATGTCATATCTGCATTCTTCCTCCACACTGTGTCACTGGTGAAGTGTCGGGCAGAGGACACACACACGCACATACACACAGTTTCACACATTCATCTGCAAAATCTGCTGAAAACATTACAATACAACGAGGGTATTTTTTTTATAAAGTCACAGTCTGATGTTTTTGAGTGAGTAGTTGCAGTTCACAATTTATAATGGTAACACTTAAAACAATGGGACTTCTTTTTGCTATAAACTGAACAAAAGCAAATTAAAATCAAAAATGACTCAAATTGAATAAAAGCTCTTGTGAGAAATTCAGCATCATGATGGATATTTATTGAAGGATTTATAAAAATACAAAATGACAAATCATGCAACTTAAGTTCCTCTTGTTGCTTTTTTTTTTTGCAATAACAGGATCTAGGTAGAAACATTTTCCAATGTTAGCAATGAGACTTTTTTCTTTGCTGTTTTACATTTTTTTTATTCTTTCATGTAAAGTCGGTACAAAATACACTTCATTTGCACCGACTCTACATTGTACCTAAGATGTAAGTTCCAACTGAACATGAGCTGAACCACCTGGTTTCATGATAAACACGTGAACACCTGTTGACAGTGAGGTGGATGTTTGTGCTGCACAATGAGAGTCCAAATTACAGATACACATGTAATCTGTGTCCATGATGAATATTTAAATTTCAGATTGTCTCCTGTCAACATCAGCAGTCACACTACCAGTCGTCAGCAAGTTCACTTCAAATGTCTCAGATACATAAATCAATGCAAATAGTTTTCAAATTAATCTCCAAAAAAAGTAAAGAAAATGGATTCAGATAAATTAAATGTTCAATGTTTTTTGTGTCTAGAACAAATTTCACAAATTACTAATGAACGATGTGATTTCAAAATCCAAAATCCTGCCTTCTTTTGTTTATGAGACAAAGTTAAATTCTGTTGTTGATACGGACATGTTTTTATCATCTCTATCTGTACAAAAATATTTAATGACACAACTCATTCATTTTCCCTTAAATCATTCTTCATTCTGCCTTGAGGCTCCCTCTTGTTACAGGAAAATGTCTGGTTTCATCAGTCTGAATACAGATGTTTGGCCCCTGGACCGAGCTGTCATTGTGTGTAATAAGTAATAAGTTATAATTCTGTTGTGTCTTTAAAGGGATAGTTCAACATTTTGGCAAATTGGCCCATTGCCCCCATTGCCATAATCCCTATAGTCTTAGGAGTAGGTTTGTTACCTTTAATTGTCGGTGCAAGCTGTTTTTAGAACGGCGGAGCAGAGCCGTGAGCTGTTCAGAGCTACGCTACAGACAGGTCACAGGTCACAACTTGTCCACCAGAGCATTTTGGAGTTGTTGGATTGTGTATTTGATGAGTTTGATGAGGGGAAACCAATTGTCTTTCACTCATTAAAACAGGAGTTTCTAATGGATGGGTTTGAGCTGTCGAGCTGTCTGGGTGGAGCTGTCGGTGTTGGTGTGTGAGTTCATACCTGAAACCTGACCTGTGCTTCATCATCATCATCCCTCTCATGTCAGTGTCTGTAAATGTGCAGCAGCTGAGCCTGAGCCGCTCTCTCTGTCTCAGCTGGCACCGACCTGGACGCATCAGGTCTGACTGAAGGAAGAAGGGAGGAAGAGAGTATGTTGCAGCTCTTCAGGAACTTTATTTATAAAAATACAGACAACCAAACAAACAAACAAACAAACAAACATGTGAGACAGTGTGTGAACCTCTCTGAGATATTTGTCCCTCTCCTCCTCCTCCTCCTCCTCCTCCTCCCTCGTGTTTCCTGCCTCTCTCTCTCTGTTATGTTAAGTAGAGGGCCTGCTTTCCGTCCACCACTCTCTCCTCCTTGGGTTTCAATTCCAAACATGGTTATCCTTCTACGGCTCTATCGACGCCCCCAACCCACCCAACACCACCACTCCTCTTCCTCCCTTTAACCCCTCTCTTCCAGCTGTTGGCTCCACAGACAGAAGAGCACAGCCAGAGAGAGAGAGGACAGGAAGACGTCGAGGGGGGACGAGCCTGGGGTGAGAAAGCCAAGAGGAGAGAGAAAGAGAGAGACAGAGAGGAAGGGACACATAGGAGAAGAAAGAGAAGAACAAGAAGAAGGAGAAGCCCATTCCAGCTGTGTCTCCACAACAACACATAGACTACTATCTCTTCACATTGAAGAACTTTTCCACTGCACACCAAGGGAACAAACATTTTGCCTTTTGGTTTTATCTGGTCATCTGTTTTGTTTTTTGTTTTTTTCTGCATCCGAAGCCTCTTGGACTTTTATTTGGATTGGATTGGATTGGATTGTACTTTATTGTCCCAAAGGGAAATTTGTTTTGGGCTCGGAGCCACTGCATACACAAGACAATAGGCATACGAGACATTCATACTCTCACACCTTTAACACGCATTCAAAACAGTGAAGGGTGCTTCCACTCTATTACAAATAGGTCAGTAAAAACTGTCTGTAGAACTGATCAGATCAGCAGCTCTTTAAGTTCAAGTGCTGTGTGCGCTGTGGTTCGACAGAGAAAAACTAAACCGATGGAATAAAGCCAACAGTACATAAATAAACTAGAGTGCTACATTGCATATAACAAATAATTATATGATCAAGAGTGAAATAATAAAAGTAATAAAACAGTAAAACTACAACATGATGGCGAGCTCTGACAACTCGACGACGACTCTGCTGGACAACCTGCTGTTCGCGCCCATGTGCGACGGCTGGACCAACAACACCGAGGGCGCCATCTACCACCTGGGCAACACCATGCTGTTCCTGGGCTACATGGGGGGCAGCGGCGCCTACGGATGCCTCTTCATCTTCGGCTTCCTGGCCCCGGCCTTCCTGTGCCTGACCCTGTGGGGCTGGATGACCGTGTGCGGCCTGGACGTCTTCACCTGGGGCCTGCTGCTGCTGCTGGCCTGCTGCGCCCAGGTCTGCCACCTGCTCTACCGGCTGCAGCGGGAGGGGGTCGGCGGCGGAGAGGAGCTGACTGCGCTGTACCAGGCCGTCTACCTGCCGCTGGGCGTGCCCGTCCGGGTGTTCAAGGACATCGCCGGCGCCTTCGAGAACAAGGTGGTGGAGCTGAAGGCCGGAGAGACGTACGCCGTGGAGGGCAAGACGCCCATCGACCAGCTCTCCTTCCTGCTGTCCGGGAGGTGGGGAGAAAGTGTGTGTGTGTGTGTGTGTGTGTGTGTGTGTTTGATAGTTACACACCTGTACAATGTGATGCAAAACCCAACTCACTCATGTAGAACATAGTGTTTTCTCAGATATTTGCAGGAAGTGGAAACAAAACATCTGCACGTGTTGCAGCATGGCAACATGCATGGCATTAGCATCCATTTAGATTTTTTTTTCATTGATTAGATGAATTGAACTGCAGTATTAACTCTCTTTTAGCTCTTTAAAGTGGACGTATTATGGAAATATAACTTTTTGAAGGATGTTTAACAACAAAATGTGAGAATTGACAAAAAAAATCAGTAGTTTTCAGGCTCCCGAGGTTGAAATCCATGTTGCTTTCACGAGCTGTTTCCTCAGTTGTCTTCCAGTGATGTCATTAGGTCATAGTTTTTGAATTTGCATAACACCACCTCTACCAGTGAGTACAAGGGGCGGGGCAAGCAGTGGTTCATTTGCATTTAAAGGGACAGGCACTGAAACCAGCCGTTCTGAACAGGGCTGTTTAGAGAGGATGAAAAGATGAAAAGAGGATGAAAAGAGCTGTGATGTTTGATCCTTGGGGGATTTTGATTGAAGCATGTCACAGACATGTCTTTAAGACACCTGGGAACTATTTTAATTTGTGGAAAAGGGGCAGAATATGTCTCCTTTAAACCAGATGTGGACAAGCTCTAACATCTGCATCTGGCTCTTTAGTGGCTACATCTACTTACCTGCCAGTTGCTGACCCAACCAAACAGTAAAGACGAGGATATAAAACCCAAGAAATGAGCTTTAAGATAATGAAGATGATTATTATCTGCATGTGACTTCTTACATTACATTGACATTTTGATCAATTTTGTGTGACAATATTGATCATTGTTACCTTAAGTAAAAGCACCGCCCACCAGTGATGTCACAGCGCTCCGACATCTCATGGAGTACATTTATGTTGTTTTGATATAATATTCAATTATTCACTTATTCAGTATAAACAATAACTTTACTTTTAAAGCAACTTTTCAAAATGATCTAACAAAGAGTTTTCAATAAGTTTTCAATAAAATAAACTTTAGAAATGGCAGCAGCCATAAAACAATAAAAAAGCATCCAAAACAATGAAAACTAATTATATAACGTATCTAAGTAGCAGTCAGATAAATGTAGTGATTGTAAAACGAGTGCAGTATTTCAGAAATGTGGTGGAAAATGATATGAAGTCGCTGTAAATGTAAATACACAATCAAAATACCTAAAAGTTATAATTTTTGTACTTTATTTTAGTGGTTTGCATACTTTTACAGGTGTTCGTGTTATTTTGTCCACCTAATGTTTGTGTTTACACAGCTACTGTGTAGTTTGTTCATAGTTTTAGATTAGATTTACGTCTTATTTTCCCATTTATATGACATTTCTATTTTCAAATAGTTATTGCAGGCCTCAGTAAACACCAATGTGCACCACAGATATATTATATGTAGTTATATTTATAGGTATAATGCATTTTGTGGTGTTGTAAAAAGAAACTGAAGATGTCTCCTGTTTTAACTGGCTCCTTCCTTACAGAGCTGGATTTCTATTTTTGAGTCTTCCAGGGCTGTTGGCAGCGCGCAGCCGTTACAGGAAATGTGTCCTCCTCATCCAAACATCCTCAAAGTCCAGCTTTATTAGATCTCACAGTCCTGGAGCCGACACAAGAGAAATGTTGTAAACAGAGTATTTCTGTCTGTGACTCACCAGTGTGTCGTCCGTCCTCCTGCAGAGTGCCAGCTGGTTAGATGATCTCTGTGCAGGACGAGTGGACGCTCACTGCTCCTCTTACCTCCACTTAAATGTCCGACTGCTCCAACACACACACACACACACACACACACACACACACACAGTGAACAATGAAGAAGTCGATTATTCAGTTTCTTCAGTCAGTGGTGGTGGTGCGTTTGTTCTGTTTGTCACTTTGTTATTTATCTTTATCTAAAAGTTGGTGCACACCAGTTTCAGACTTAAAGCATCACTCTTATGTAATCAACATCCGTTTTCAGTGTGTCAGTCTTATGGGTTTTACTAACACAAGGCTAAGTCAGACTGTGGTGCAAAGAATCATGGGTAAATTGAGACTTTTTTTTCAAAATAATACCAGGTCGCTGCAGTTTCTTAAAAAAAAAAAAAGAATTCCCATTCATTTCTATCAACCGCAGCGACTCCCGGTTTGATTCCACCGGTGGCCCTTTGCTGCATGTTGCTCTTCCTCTCTCTCTCTGTCCCCATTTCCTGTCTCTCTTCAGCTGTCCTGTCGATTAAAGGCCTAAAAGCCTAGAAAAAATATTTAAAAAGACCAAAACTATTTTAAAATTCATTCATTCATTCATTCATTCATTCAGCCTTTATCTCTTATCTCAGGAATTCATTAAAGTAGAGACCTCAATACGAGAAACAGCAAGGAGATTAGATAAAACAAAAAACATAAAAGTTAAAGCCACATAGACATCAAGAAAAAATAGAAACTTTCAAAATGTAATCAAAATATTGGATATTAAATATCTAATATTACATTAAATATGAAATAATAGATGGTACAGATCAGTTAAAAACAGGAACGTGTGGATGAAATAATAAATAAAAGCTCTAAAATATAAATGTGCTATAAACTGAATATTTTCCAACTAGACCAGACCAGAGGGCCGAGGAGGCGTCTGCTCTCAGTACAGTGAGTACAGGGACATTTTTAGCAGGGACTCCCTGGTGGAGATCCCTATTCCTGGCAGCGTAAATGCCTTACAGGGTAATAAATACCACAATACACGGCCACATAGCTCTTAATTAACACCTATTGTTTGCAAAGAGTGTCATAAAGACTTCTACTAGTTTTAATCTGCCATAATAATAAATAAACCTAAAAATGAACAGACACATGAATATTTGCCAAAACAGAATCCAAGTTTTATTTAGACCAGTTGCTCTACATCTGTTTATTTATTTATGTATTTGTGACTTGTTGAGATTGGATTTTTAAGTTGCCAGCTGCTCTTATGAAAACTTGGACGTGTGACACAGTTTGGAGGAGAACGGTTTTAAGTTTTTCTCCCGGAGTTGACTCGGTTTCTTCCAGTAGATGTCAGGTGATTGAGACGAAGCAGCTCAGACCGTGAAGTGAAGATAAAACAAACTCGGACAGAAACTTGTGACGTAACTGGACGGAGTCTGAATGTTGTTGAGCGTGTGCTGGATTATCTCACCGAGCGGAAACCAGAAGCTCTTTTAAAATAAAAGGTTTTTTTTCTCTCACTGAAGGAACGAACGTCTCCAGGTCGAAGAGGAAACTCAATGTTATCAATTACCCCCCCCCCCCCTTTTTTTTTTACTGTAATTTAACCGTTATTTATAGGCTACATATAATATCAGATTACAGATTAATTTATCCTTTTTTTTTTTGAAAATGTTAAAGTGCTGAGCTCAACACTGTTCAGTCCAACCATTTACCAACTCAATTTGCATCATGTATTATGTGGTGCAATGTAGTATGGGTTCATTATATCTATAGTATAATAATTATTACTAACTGAATTGGATTTATTGTATACTTTCAAGATCAGCTGCTGTATATTATATTTATATTTTGATCTTAATTTGTTTTTTTACAACCTTTTTTTTTGTGTGGAGCACTTTTGGTTCCACCCGCTGCTGTTTGCAGGGGGAGAAGTGTGAACGTGACCACCTACCAATGTCCTATGTTGCGTTCACTGTCCTGCCGTGCCTGTGGTGATCATAGATGTGAGATTAGGGAAAATCTGGCTAATAATTAAAGGTCACACCACCCTTACAGAGATATTAATGGTTATGTTAACCTCCAGTGTTTTGGTCCGTCTGTGCACAGTGACCCCGCCCCTCAGGTTCCTATCTGTTCTCATTATCACTCCATAATCCCCCTCGTCTTTCTTTTTAACCTCGTATCTCTCCCTCCCTCTCAGGATCAACGTGTCTCTGGAGGGCCAGTTCCTGCACTACATCCACCGCCACCAGTTCCTCGACTCTCCAGAGTGGGAGTCTATCAGACCAAACGAGGAGGGCAAGTTCCAGGTACTGAGCTCAGGCCGAGGGCAAGAGGTTTAAATTAAAGGCCCGAGTGTTGTGGCGGTAAAACGGTGAATCAATTTGAAGTAGTGCAGTAGAGCTGGAAAGAGAAACCAGACGAGGATATCAGGTTGTGTTTTCGTCGCCTTCTATCAGACTCGGCATCTGACCGATAAAGCTGAACAGGGGGAAAGCAGTTGTCCCTCTTGTCTTTCACATGTCCTGTTGCTTCAGGGCCAATCAGTTAAAGCAGAAACGAGGTCAGGAGGTCACATCGGACACTCAGGGTTCAGGTTCAAGAAGATACGGTGGCCCTGAGAGCTTTAAGAGGCTGAAACTTAAGAAAGCACAGGCAAAGACACAAGAGTGTTACTAAGTCAAAAGAAAACAACTCACAGCACAACATGAGTGCTTCAAAAAGGCTAAGGTCAAGCTAAGGATAGCTTAACGGCAAGCCAATAATGCGAAATTGACTTTATAATAAACCAAACAAATAACCTTATTTTGAAAGAGTAGCCATCTTTATAACTTCTAAAGTCGATAGGCACTGAACAAAAGTGTCCAGCCTGGTCCATCACTTTTTTTGTGTCCCCAGAAACACTTCCATTTCATAGCGCTTATGTTGTCAAATTGATGAAAATTGTTTTCTCAGTTTGTAGCATGTTTGTGTTTTTGTGGTTTCTTACAGTAAGCTGCAGTGTGTTGAGCTCTCTGGGCCACCGTACATAGAAGGAGCTACAACACTATCAATAATCTTTTTTTATGCGTCTATTTTCTGTTTTTTAGTCATATTTGCAGCCAGTGTTACTCCTCACAAAGGTGTAATTGGTGCATGTGTTGCCTCATAAAACTTTTTCTGCAATTAATGCCACCAAATGACAATTGGGGGAAAATGCATGGTCACCCAAGACAGCTTAAACAGGAGTCTACTTGTAAAAAGAAGTGTTTTTATCATCACAAAGTGGTTTTAATTATACCGATGCCCAATATCAAATGACAATCTGACAAAAGAGAGTCTGAATCTGCAGCTTTTACGTTACAGTTCCAGTTTGAAATGAGCCGGAGAACATGGAGGAGCATTAGAGCCTGAAGGTGGTGGAGACCAAAAACGGAGCTAAAAGAGAGGAAATATTGGACTTAGATTCATCAGGGGACACAAACATGACTTTAAATGAGTCATAATGTCGCAGTGTGTCCTCAGCTGTATCTGTAAGTCTGACACACATGGATAATCGGGCGTTTGATCCCCAGGTGACCCTGACGGCGGAGGAGGACTCCCGCTACATCTCATGGCGCCGCCGCCGCCTTTACATGCTGATATCGAAGGAGCGCTACATCGCCCGCCTCTTCTCCGTCATGCTGGGCTACGACATCGCGGAGAAGCTCTACAACCTCAACAACAAGCTCTACATCAAGAGCGGCGTGCTGCTGGACATCCGCCTGCCCAGCCTCTACCACGTCCTGGCGCCCTCGTCGCAGAGCAGCGACGGCGGCAGCTGCAGCGACGGCGTCAAGGAGCAGCAACCCGAGCAGCAAGATGGAAGCCAGTCATCGTCGGCCTATGAGAAGCCCGATCCGGCCCAGGCTCCGCCCCTCCAGCCGCACATGCAGGGACCAATCAGGACCCACCTGGACGAACCCCACTTCCTGCCGCGGCACGAGCGCTCAGACCCGCACCCCTGGGCGTCGGACCCGGAGCTGCCCACCGGTGAGGACTCCACCAGCCTGGTCCTGGAGGACTTTGCCGATGTGGCGGGCTCCTTAATGGATTATGGCAGTGAGAGGGATTATTTGAGGTACTAGAGGGGCAGTTTGCTGGAGCTAACACACTGGGTCACCACTTAAGCTACATGTAAGTACCTCACCTGGGCGGAGAGTGGCGTCGCGGGGGGGCCGAGTGTGTTGCATGATGGACACACGGCTTGCAGTGGCACAGTTCTTACTAACCCGGCTTTGCAGTGGCACACAGGGCTGGGCAATAAGACTGGAACCAGTAGAGTATTGGTATTAATATTTATTCAATAATGATTTACAAAGTGTAGCATATGATTATGCACAAGGCAGACTCAATGTGCTCCACAACAGGTATATTACAATTAGGGCTACAACTAACGATTACTGTATTTTCATTATCAATTAAAGCAGAAGTAAGCGGAATATTTGTGTTAATATAAGTCTTAAATAGTTATATCTTCTGACAGCAATCACTTCTATAGAGTGTTTGGTCTGAAACACGGGTCTGTCAGTCACTCTGCTCTGCTCTGAGCCCAGGAGAAAACTTTCCTTGTATCCTACAACCTTTATCCAATGAGGAGAGAGAACGGCATAAAGGGGCAGTCCTCTCTGTGTGTGCAGCCAAGGGATGCGCCTGAATGTGGTGACGTAGGGACGAGGGCCAATAGATCCATGACGAGGGCGGGGGCTGCTAACTCCATCGGCTGACAGAAAGTTAGCCAACACGACCGGATCGCTGACTTCTGCTTTAATCTTTCGATTATTTCAACGATTAATCCATTAATTGTTTGGTCAATAAAATGTTAAAAAATGTTGAAAAATGTCAATCAGTGTTTCCCAAACCACAAGATGACGTCCTCAAATCTCTTGTTTTGTCCACAAAGCAAAGAGATAGTCAGTTTATTGTCATAAAGGAACAAAGAAACCAGAAATATTCACATTTAAGAAGCTGAAATAAGAGAATTTGGACTTTTTTTTCTTAAAAATCTACTCAAACCGATTATTCGATTATCAAAATAGTTGACAATTAATTTAATAATCGATTATTGTTCGATTAATTGATTAATTGTTGCAGCTCTAGTTACAATAAAAACAATCATAAAGTACAGTTATTCAACACTAGCCTATTTAAAGCTCCATACAGTATAAAGGTAGATGTTTGTGTTAAAGCTCCATACAGTATAAAGGTAGATGTTTGTATTAAAGCTCCATACAGTATAAAGGTAGATGTTTGTATTAAAGCTCCATACAGTATAAAGGTAGATGTCCATGTGTAGTGTGATTATAAAGCAGCTCTAGGTTCTATATTAATACTGTGAAAGTATCAAAGCCTCAGTCCACAGAGAAATGCACACAGCCTGGATTCAGAAACTGAGCCTTAAAACCAGCCGTCAGGACTTCCTGTCACTTTGTGATGTCACAACTAAGCCCCGCCCACCACCTGGATCCACCACCATCCAACAATTTGCAAGATTTGGTTTCTCTGAGCGTTTATTCTCAGATCTGTGATTCTTTTAAATGAATCATTGAGGAAACAGGCAGCCAATCAGAAGAGAGGCTCAGAGCCTCCTTACTTCTGATTGGCTGACACTGAGGAGATGTGAAACTACACTGGAATGTATTTTTTGTTTGTTTTATAGGTCAACACTTAAAATAATAAAACAATGAAAAGTATGAAATATAAAGCCTTTGAGTAGATAATAATGGATTTCTTTCCTTCACTATATTTATATGACACCTGTAAACGACCAGCACAAAAAGATTTTAACTTTTACAAAATTGATACTATAGATCTTTACTGTCATTTGTGTATGAATTTGATTGCAGGGCTTTTACTTTTAGTGGAGGATTTCTACATTGTTTTTTAACTGCTTCCAGTCTCTTTTTTCACCTCTGGAACAAATATATACACATATATCACACAAAAACAATCAAACTGAGGAGCATTTTAAAGTTGAATCATCACCATATAATATATATTAATATTAATAAATATTAGAGCTATAAGGTCCATTTAGTATCTTGATCATAACCAATGATCTTCAACAAATTTAACAACAAACTATGTGATAAAAAACGCATTACATAACAGCTATTCAACTAATCTGACATCATTCAGACAGTTTTATAAAATAAGGATACGTTTTTATTATAAATGTACATATAATACAGAATTACTGCCCAGTCCTGGTTTGTGGAGGGAAAAACCTTTGCTGTGATGTTGAGATTAATATAGTTGTTGTGTTTTATGAATAGTTTTCTTCTATGTAATGTGTCTTGTGAGGATCTGTGGCTGCTCCGTCTTTTTGCATTTACTGTTTTTTAATTTTAGTTACTTTGACACTATGTGGTGTGGAGAACTCCTCCCTGCTTTCCTCCTTTTACTCCTCCTCCTCCTCAGCTTCAGAGAGATCTGGATTATTATTCTATTTCCCAAACGCTACTACTTTAAGATTAAAAATTCCCTCTGTGCCAGCTGCCCTGCATTAGTGTTTCGCTTCAGCTCTGCCACTCGCGTCACATTCGGTACAGTAGCGGTGGAGAGACTAAACCTGTCACTCACTCAGATAACACAGATCTGCTCCGTGAAAACAGTTTAACAGTAAATGAGTGCAGCAGAGTGAGCTCATGTAAGTGTCAGACAGCTGATCATGTCTTGTCTATGTGTGTGTGTGTGTGTGTGTGTGTGTGTGTTTCTACGCTGTGACTGGCGACGACAGAGCAGCGGTGAGGCCGACTGAGCAGCAGCAGCAGCTGTGTCCTTATCTGATCAGGATTAGAGCTTAGAATATGAGGGGATGTCCAAAAAAAAAAAAAAAAAAAATCAGGACCATGCTATTAATCCACTGTGCAAACCACTTGGCTATCTGTCGGGTTATGTGTTCATCGCCCCCCCTGACCTCCCTCACCAACCCCCACCATCCTCTAAAGCAGCAGCCCTCACCCAATCACAGGTGGAGGATCACGTTTCATAGCTGGACAGTGGGGTCAATGCTGCTGGGTTTGGGTTGCACACACACACACACACACACACACACACACACACACACACACACACACACACACACACACAGACACACAGTTTGGCCACAGAAAAGTCAACTTCAGCTCAGACTTCAGCTTGAGATGACAGCGACTCATTTTTTTCAAATTTATCCGCTCATTGAAACTCTGAAACATGTTTTTTTTTCCAGTATTTCCTTCCTGCAAAATGTCAGAGGGAAATATTTCAAACATGTGAACTGTGTGTAACAGCTGTGACTCTGGCACCGGTCCCACAGAGTCAAAGAGGAAGCCGCCATGTTGCTGTTGAATGTTCAACACTCGCACTCACGTGGAACCAGATTTATCATGTACAGACTAGTACAGTACAGTAGATATATGGAAGAGAGGTCAGAGTTGATATTTAGTGTTTGGGCTGAATTAGCAGCAGGTCGAAGCAGACAACGACCAGCAGGCGTTGGACGTCTGAGGGGAAGCCAAAGAGCCCACGTTTAAATGTGTGTGATTATTAGTTTGTTCATTTAGTTCATTCATAAATAATTTTGTCCATTAATAAATTAAAAAAGTGTATTATGGCAGTGGCAGCGTTTGATCCTACTAGAAAGATATGTATATAGACGGAAATACGAGACAAAAGTGTTATGTACATCAACTGTAAGTGGATATATTATTATCACATGCATGGGTCTGGATATGTAGGAACATGCAGACACGAAAGAAAGAAATTTGGACTTTAGATCCAAGAAATAGAATAAATAGAAATAGAAAAATAGAATAAATAGACATGATAAATATATTTTGCCAAATATTAAATGTGCATTAAATAGAAAAGGTGTTAGTTTATAAGTTTATCTGGTTCATACGTTGATGTTGTGCTCTCTCAAGTTGGACTGTGAATTGTTATCAACACAGAAAACATTTAAAACTTAATTATTTACTGAATTATTATAAAAATTATTATAAAAACTGACTTCAGATCAGATCATCAGCATCGTTTGGACACAGACTGGTTCAAACACGATGTCACAATTTCAAAATAAAAGACAATTAGTTCTGTTGACAACAAAAAAGTAATAAATATATAGACAAATAATAAATATGTGTTAAGTGTTGTGGGGTTTAGGTTATTGAATTTATTTCTAGAAATATAATACTGAAGTGAGAACAGTCTTATTATTTACTTCTTATTGTGAGGATTTGATGTAGTTGTGGAGTTGGAGGTTTCTATACACAGAAGCTTCCTCTGTCCACTTCTCGTCATTGTGAGGTTAATTGTGTGTCTGTGTCTGTGTGTGACGTTGTGTGTTCATGAGTCTCCTCCTAACTGAAGCCTCTCTGTTCACTGTGCAGGAGGTGATGGTGACGGGGATCTACCACCTCGATTTAAGAGGGGCCGAGCACCGCTGGCTCCCACCGACACTCCCAAACTGTGAGAATCAGTCTCTCCTGGAAAACACCGTGTTGTTTTAGCAGAACGAACGTGTCACGTCACCCGCCCTGACGCTCCCTCATCTTCACTATCACCTTTATATCTTCTCTCCTGATAAAACATCTCCTCTTCCTTCTTTCTCCTAAAGATTTACTGCCATATTAACTTGATATCTGGTCAATTTAATGCTCAAAAACTACAAATGATGACGATACAGGGTCTGCAGGGAGATCCACCACATCTGTGCAATTTATGTGAATTATCTAGATATTTTAGCTTTCAAGATATAATTTATAAACAATATATCATTTGCAAACACGCTGACTTACTGTTAATTCATAAATAAACATGTCAATAATCAGTCTTTAAAATCATAACTACAGCTTCATCTAAAGTGGCACTGAGACATGAGGAGGGACGACTTTCACTTTGTCACTTACCAGCACGTTAAATAATGTCTGAAAATGTTGTTTCTTGTGACTTTTATGTTTCTGCAACAGATGAATTTTGTTTTCATCTCAGTTCATGTTTGAATGTTGGAGCGATGATCGATTTTTGCTTTGGACTCGATTTCACGTGATTTCGTGTTAAAAAAATTTGACTTTTCTGATGTTTTTGTTTTCACAAATCACTCACACTCGGTGTCACAAAGAGTGTTTTTAATTCAACTGCACATGTTTAAATACACATTGTCTAGATCGGACTCTTGTAGATTAATTTGACTTTGGTCAGAAATCACAAGTTGTACAAGATAAAAATGGGAAAAATCTGCATCATCCTCTCAAGATCTGGAAAATATAAATATTTAGTTTAGTTTTCATACTTCTCAAGGACTTTCCAGGCCTGTGTATGGACATTTTCTTTCATTCACTTTCCTGTTTTCTTCCATGTTTAGTTTAGTTACCTGAACGCACCACGACTTGGTTCAGTGATAGAAATGAACTTCTTACTTTCTTCTTTTAGCGATACATCGGATACTGGTAGACCATCTTTCTTTCTTTCTGTCTTTTTTTCTAAAGATTTTGTAACTAATAGAGTATTTAATACACACGTGTAAACTGTGAACTGCATTTCTTTGTCTGTTGTTGACTTCCAAACTAGAGAGATGGGATGAAAATGAAGAAGTTAGTGCTTTTTCATGGGGCCAAGATTTCTCCATAAAGCTCTTTGTGTGCAGTGAAAGATGTTGTGTGTTCTTCTGTGACTGTCTTCAGTACTTCCTCTGAACACTGAGGTCAAATAATCCTGATTAGACTCTAAAATATATATTTATCTATGTTAGACCCAACAAAGTGAAAGTGCAGGGCTGCATCAAGTTACAAAAGTTAATGAGCCTTTATTTTTCTGACAGAACATCAAAATAAATGTGTTGGACTTTGAAGAAGCAGCGTGCCTTCACTTTTCTTTTGGATTATACTAAACTACACTTTCTATTCTGATTCTTCTGTTTTACCTGTTTTCTCCTTTAACCCCATTTTGTCATGAAACGGTTGATTTAAAGTCCAGGTATCAACAGGGAGAACCAAACCACAGTCTCCTGTTAGGTCTCTGTTTATTGCTAAATCCCTACAAATACAGCAGAGTCAGACAACTGTTGCAAAACCAGATGACAGGAAAGAAGAAAAAAAAAAACACTTTTCAGAAGGAGGAAAAAGCTAAGATGGAAACATAAATAAAAAGCAAAGTGATAAGAAACAGTAACGTAAATAAAAGTTCTTTCTCACTGCTTCATGATCAGGATGTTAAAAAACCAGTGGCTCTTTGGCTTCATCCACTGAGATCTGACTCTCTGATCATTTGTTTTTTATTAAAATAATAAAAAAAAAGGTGTTGAGAATGTGAAACTGACTTCATGATGCATCTGCAGCCGACTTCACCGTCGAACATCTGGACGTGTCTTTATCACTGTCCCTCTGACCAGATGTTTGTTCCTTCAGACGCCACACACCTGCACAAAGTCATGAGACCACGGAGCTCCTCGTCTGACGTGGACGTCGTTCACACACAGCGGCTCCTCCTTCCTGTAACACACAAACACACACAAATTTACTATACATGTCATTTATACATTAAACCTGTCCAAAGAATAGAACACATTGCTGTGCCAAACAATGTCAGCCCAAAGTGGCTCATTTCCCCTTTTTCCTTTATTCTAAAGCTATTAATTTTAGCATTTGTACGGTGGCCCTAAGGGCTCAACACACTGCAACTACAGAAAACACACTCTCAAACTATAAAATGTAACATTTGGGAAATGAACATCAAGACTTTGAAGTCTTGAAGTGTCCTCTGTAAACACTTCTGTGATGTTGTAAGATTCATTTTGCAGCAGGTTTGTTCATTTGCATTTGTTGTGATTTATGCAGCATATGTGTCATCAAATTGAAGAAACATTTTACTTTACATGTTTTCTGAAGCTGCAGAGTGTTGAGCTGTTTAGTTTCCGTCTGTTTTGTTGCTACAGTTTTCTGCAGGTGATATTTGAAATGATTGGTTGAACAGTTTCTGAATCTTTATACTGTTAAACTTGGTTGTTTTTGACACCTGTTGATAAATTATGTGTCAAACCTTCAGCCCTATAGAAGATGAATGAAGGTTAGTTCCTGCTGAAGCAGCATGTAGATATGTTTCCTACAGAACTAGAAGTAAGAACTTCAGATAAGAAGCTGAACCTGGAGCTTCTGCCTTTGTATTTCATCTGTGAATGAGTTTGAGGATACAGGAGGATGACCTCTACCAGGGGGAGGCGTGGGTGAGTGTGCTGATGAGCGTTTGTGTGTGTGTGTGTGTGTGATCTAACCTGAGAGAGGCGAACTCAGACACACAGATGGATATGAAGTGGACGTCTGACTGTCTGTAGAAACGAAAGCCGGTGTTCTTCAGCTCGATGGAGTTGATCTCACACAGAGCCACAGGATGAACCAGCACCATCTTGTACTCTGTCGTCGACGTCTGACTGGAACACACACACACACACACACACACACACACACACACACGGCCAGCATGTGAGTAATTTCACAACCAAACAGGATGAAACAAATACATTCATCACAGTGGACAGTTACTGCCTTCTGTGTTTATCACAGAATAAATACATCTCCTGCTGTTTCACCCTCCTTTTAAATTTTCATTGCACCTCATTCCTCTCTGACATGTTTGCCCTATTTTTTAAACCTAATCTTACAAGAATACACAAACCAAGCATCCACACGATGTACAGTAGGTGAACAGGAGATTTATGTCTTCATTCGTGCACCTGGATGAATCTTTACAGAGGAACATACAGGCCATCTCCTCCTCCTCTTCCTAAAATAGAAGCTGCCCACTCAACTTTTTCTGGGAGAGAAAAGTTTACAGTAGCAGCTCTGGGACGAGCCTGAGGTAATAAAGTCTGTCAACCAGGGCTAAATAAAGAGAGGGATGCCACACTGAATTATTTAGTTTTCAACCTAAGTATTTGTATTAAAGATAATCTTAATTAAACATTTCCAATTCCATGACGTCTCCAAAATGTCACCATCTTGAATTCAACCCTCCAGTTTCTATAAACCGAGGAACATCACATAGTTTCAGTGATAATCATCTTCTGTTTGTTTTCCTTCATCCATCATCACCATCATGTAAATATATGATGTCCAGACATTTAAATTTGCTTTAAAGGAGACACATTATGCCCCCTTTTCACAAATTAAAATAGTTCCCAGGTGTCTTAAAAGACGTGTCTGTGACATGCTCCGGTCAAAATCCCCCAAGGATCAAACATCACAGCTGTTTTCATCCTCTCTAAACAGCCCTGTTCAGAGCGGCTGGTTTCAGTGCCTGTCCCTTTAAATGCAAATGAGCCACTGCTTGCCCCACCCCTTCTACCGGTACCAGGTAGGGGTGGTATTATGCAAATTTGAATTCTAGTTACATCACTGGAAGACAACTGAGGGAACAGCTCGTTAAACCACATGGATTTCAACCTAGGGAGCCTGAAAATTACAGATTTTTTTGGTCAATTCTCACATTTTGGGGGCCGGAAGGCAAGACACCGAAATATATGTTAAAGAGCCTTCAAAAAGTGATATTTCCATAATATGTCTTTAATAATGCATAATCTGGCAGGTCTAGATGCTTAAACAAGAACTGCCCAGCCTGTCTGAACCCTGTTTAAACCCTGACCATCCCAGACACTACACATTAGATGTGATGTGGGACCTACAGTCTGATCCTCTTCTCTGTTCCCAGGTTGTCGGTCCTCAGCGTCACCTCCACCTCAGCACTTTTATCCAGGGGAGAAACCTCCAGCTCCAGCAGGATGTGATGAGCTGAGCAGAGGAACAATAACAACATAAACACCATCTAACTCACAACATACAGTGTATAAAAGCTCTTTTTTTGTTGGTTGGTTTGAATCTAGGGAGCAATAAGAAAAACACGAGTACTCCCACTAAAAACTGAGAGAGATTATTAAACACTCACTGCAAAAAGGTGGCGAAGATGTCGTGAGAAGGAAAAGCTTCTGCTCTGTGGGAATTGGAGACATGGTGATCCCGCTGTTTTCTGATAAACCTGAAACACACACACACACGGTGAATTAGAGTCACACTGTAGGTCTCCTATGTGTACGTCACGGATCAAAAAAGGCCTCTGAACAGGAACTGTGTCACTGTGTATCAGTGAGTGTTGGTGTATCAGGGGTCACGTCGATAAGAAGCTGCCAGAAGCCGCCGTGTGACGGGAGCAGAGCTGCTGCTGTGAGTGCAGCCTGACGGCGTATCTGCTGGTGACACTGAGGCTTCACAGACCAACCAATGAAAAACAGGCGGCACAGAGGAGTTTATTTCTATTCTTTCATGGGTTCATGTTCGTCCTCTCTCTGCAGCCTGAAGGAAACGTCGTTAACAGACACCGTGCTGGTCCAGGGTCAGTGTCCGTCACCTGTAGAGGGCGCTGACTATCGATACACAGTATATTCAGATTCTGTCCATGAATTTGACAACAGAAATAAATGAAGCTGATCACTCCTGGATGGATGCTCATGGATAATGCTTGATGGATAATATTACAATAATGTTGTAAAAGCTGAAGTTGTTTATTTTAATTAAATGTAATTCAACCTTTAGGTTTGTTTAATATTCCAGATTTAAAACACTGTTAATGGGCTGCTTAAATACTGTGGTTTGTTGTCAGTATAATGTCTGAAACACTCACACTTCAGCTGTCTATTTTTAAACTTATTCTTTTCAGAAAAAAGAAAAGATGAATCTCCATGTTTTTAACTTCAAATGTTACATTTGGGAAATGAACATTCAGTCCTTGACGTGTCCTCTGGAAACACTTCTGTGATGTTGCAAGATTGATTTTGCACTAAGTTTGCTTATTTGCAATTGTTGGTGATTTTTTTTGCAGAAGGTGTCATCAAAATGAAGAAGATGTTTTATGAATTTGCAACATGTTCACATGTGTTTTCTTAAGCTACTTAAAGGGACAACGAGGAGTTTTGGAAAAGCAAAGTGTTTCCACACTACATTTTTGAGCCTCCGCGCCGTGAAATTCTTTGACCGGCGCAAGACAGACTCATGTTTTCATTCATCAAGAATTAAAGTCAGAGGTTCAAAGAGGTTCACATACCACCGTAGTTCCGACCATAAACGGCGATTCGGCTGCGTTATTCTCATGACTCGCCATGAAGGAAACGCTGGTCGGCTCGACCAGCATCTCCGCCACCACTAATAATAACAAAATAACGATAGAGACAAAACCATAGATTTATCGAAAATGGGCCCATCAACAAGTGTGGGTAGTGGAGATTCATCCACATTAACGTGAGACTTTTTTTATAACCAAATAGAAACTCCTCGTTGTCCCTTTAAAGGGCTGCTTAAATACTGTACTTCCTTTGTTGTCAGAATAATCTCTCAAACACTCACACTTCTGCTGTCTATTTTTAAACTTGACCTGAGAATCACTCTAACAAAAAAATAATTACATGTTTGGAAATTCCCTCCTGGATCAATTTGTGGTTTACACAATATAAACAAGTTGAACTGTTTCACTTCAGAAAAGTCCAGAGATGGTTCCCACCACATCTTTTCACAGACTTCTGGATGCACATGTTAATGTTTTTCTCTAATAGAGAGAAAGCCTAAAAAAAGCTTTTAGCCACAGCATGAATGAGGGTTTTTCTCAGCACACAGCGACTGTGCATATGGTGAACAGATGACAAAGGGTTATGGTTATTATTCAGAATAATGAAGAGTAATAGAGGCGGCTGTAGGATGAGCAGGAACAGTGATACAAGTCTGACAGGAGGCCACATAATCACACAATGCCATAAATAATCAAACAGGTTGATAACACTAAACAAATATGAATTGCAATACATAAAATGAGTTAAAAAAATAAAAAATAAATGAAGTTTGAATCAATTGATTACAGTAGTGTTGGTGTATTATTACCTATAGTTGGACATGTCCCCTTGAAGACGTCACAGTCCACACAGTGTCCCCTCAGGAAGTCTTCATAACTGGAGCATGGGACCCCCCTCATGGGACAGGAGCTGTTCAGAGCGCTGATGTAGACGTGCAGCGCCCTCATGTGGTCACAGATCACATAACCATACACTGGGAAGTAGACGAGAACTGACAACACACAGAAACACTAAGGGAGCCAGAGACTGTGACTCTTGAAATTAGTTATTAGTTAAATAAAATAAAAGGTTCAGATGTAAAACTGTGTTAAATCTAATCAAGTATAATTTGAATTTTACATGAAAAAGCCAAGCAGACTTATTAAACAACACGGAGCTGCTCTCTTGGTGTTTAGCCTCTGCATTTGCTTTTTTTTGTTTTTTTAGTAAATGCTGAACTTACTTGAGGCAAACCTGGAGCGGGCACATCCAGTCTGGTCCTTCCCCCCATTTAGAAAGAAATCCACATGACCCACAGGGATGGAGATGCCAAAATCTAATGCAGAGGAAAAACAAACAAACTCATGAATATTGTCTCTGCTGCAGAGCTGCTTTTCTTTCTACTTCCTGTTCTTTAATTTAAACATAGAGTCAAAGTTTTAAAAAGAAAAATGACAATAATTCTGAGAGTTAGAAACTCCAGTACAAACTCTGTTTAGTTTTTAGTGGTGTATAAAACCCTTTTAATTATATTTCTGTAAGATCATTTATATGGTCTAATCAAATGGAGATGTTATTTTTGCAGGATTTAACAAACAGTAAATTGTCTGTTGCTTTAAACTGGTCAACTGTAGAGACCTGAGCAAACAGTAAACATGAAGCTCTCCTGTTGAGTGCTGCTGCTGCTGTTTCATTTTGAGACCATTGTTTTCAGCGTAATGTCATTTTTACAGTGTCGTTTGGAAAACATTAGTCTCTATCTGTTGATGGTCACAGCAGACGAGAAGTAAGGCTGCCTGTCACTGCACAACCACAGTCGTTTAATCACGTATGAATTCATCTTTTCATTGTAAAGAGGAAGTGTGTGTTTTTCTTTTTTTTCCTTTAACATCTTTTTGTCTTTTCTCCAACTTGTCGCCCTCAAATAACTTCAGTAAAAGCAACAATACGACACTAAACTCCTCTCCTATGAAGACGTACTTCAAATATTAAAAGTAAAAGTACTCGCTCACAAATTCTTATATGCTATATCATCACATTATTACTATTCATGCATTCACTGTTGTAGCTTGTTGAGAAACAGCTGATTATTAAACTGTTTTACCTGCATTCATGATGATGTTTTTATTACAGATTCATCTGCTGCTTATTTTCTCTATTAGTTCATTGATTGATTGATTGATTGATTGATTGATTGATTGGTTTGCAAAAATGCAAACTAGAAAGACAGGTAGGCCTAAGTTTGCTGTAAGAAGTGACACTTGTTGTCAACAGTCCAATCCGCAAATTTACTGAAAATACACTGAAATAACTAGAATGATTAAAAGCTTTTTCTGCACAAAAATACTATTTTTTAATCATAGTTGCCAATCAATTATCAATCAAGTTGTAATTCTATTTACTGCTGAATTGTGTTGTTTGTAACAATGAAAAAACAATGTTTGTATGCAAAAATCTTAATTCATAAAGAAACTAAAAATTTATTATATCAAATGTTGAACTGTGACCTCATCTCATCTGTTGACCTTCCTCACACTGAGGCCAACATATGTTTTCCAATGTCTCTGTTGTAAACAATGACAGTAAACAAACACTGTGGACAACAACAGGACACACTGTGCAACCTCGGTCCTCTGGCAGCAGCACGGTGGCAATGAAAAGAAATGAGTGAGTGTATTAAGGCTCCATGGGGAGTTAAAGCTGTCTCACAGTCAGAGTCTGTGTGGATGGCGTCCACAAACTGGGCGTCAGATGGGTCCAGTCGGTCGTAAGTGTCGGCTCCTTTGAACATGGGTCCGGCAGGGTCGAGGCCTGGACGACAGGGACGAGAGAGAAGAGTGAGTTTGAAAGGTGAAAAATACGTGTTTGAGAGGATTTTTTATGATTAATTAAGTGGACAGTGGTGTGATGTAGGTCAGGGCCTCGTTGTTTGGATACACGGTGAAAGTAGTTTTCCCTTTTACATGGGAACGTCGGCAGCGCTTTTATCTCAGGAGCCTTGTTTTCGGTTTTGGTTTCACAGGTTGGACCCAGAATAAAAGCCTCTGTGGCTGAGAAAGTATTTTGCTGATGGACCACAACCAGAGAGGTGAAGCACGCAGCACTGAACAGCACTTTGTGAGAGTAAAAGCTGCCGTTTTTAGAAATCAGCAGCAGTCAAGATGCACTGTCTGCAATGCAAAAAGTGCGAAAATCAACCCAGCTCAACAACACAATAGCTTTGTGGCTCTTACTGTAACTATATATCTTAGTTTTTGTTTCATTCTTATATTTTTTTTTAAAATAGAGAAGTCATGCTGTGTGAGGAACTGATAATGACTTAACCTACATTGTTCCACTTTTTCTGTCATTTCCTCTCAATTTACTTAACCTTGTTGAGACTGGTGTGGGAAAACGCAAAAAATGACGTTCTGTGGCTCTCGAAATATATATAATAATAGTTTTACTGGGGAAAAAAGAAATCTCTAAAAGATATTTTGTAAATATATAATATAATAAAAATCTTTATATATTTGATTGGTAAAGTTTTTCCCCAAATTTGTTCCTTTAATGACCCATTATGTTTCTGTTCACAGTCAACATCTGCGGCTCCTCCGAGTTGCACATTTTAACTTACACAAGTGTCCCCACTCAAACAAAAAGACCCAATATAAACAAGTGGACAGAGGCGTATTGTGCTGGCTGGTGTGCTCTGGGGACGAGGGGAGGGAGCCTCTCCACACAGCTTCAGTGCTGCTTTTATCAAAGTGCCGTTGTCTTTTTGAAGAGCCCCACTAAGCTCCCAAGGTCACACTGACAGACACTCACATGCTCTGAGAAAGACTTCTGAGCTGTGCTGACCTTTGTGGGCTGACTCGCTCAGCTCGCACCATGAATTCACCAAACGATTTCACTGGTTCACCCTCGGCATTTGGTAAAGCAGGACAATTTCTCAAATTGTAGAGGAGCACAGGTGAAAACCAGGACTGACGTCATGGGCATGTTGCAGACTCACCTGTGATTCGTCCAATCTTCCCCTCAAAGAGAGTTCCCACAAAACCAGCGACGTGCGCCCCGAGACTGACCCCGATGAAGTGGAAGGACTCCAGTTTGCATCCATGTTTCTGTTGGACAAGACAGCCACAAACTATGTCATGTTTATTCACCTAAACTTAGTTAGCTGGAGACTTTCTGTCAGCAGATGCAACAGAAGTAAGGCTGTATCTCGACAAGAACGTCTCAAAAATACGTCATTGAGGAAAGAGATGCGCGTGTGTGTGATTGGTGATCCACAAATGCTGAATCACACTTCACAAACAGAATTTTCAGTTTTACAAATGGCTTTTTTTTTAATTATATATTTACAAATACACATAAAAACCAAAAATACAAGTTACAAATTAGAATTTGTGGATACCAAAACACGTGTGCAAACCAAGGAATATTTGTAGATAACCCTCTGTGCGTTTACAGGTATTAATGAGACAAAAATAACCCTATACCTTTGCGCATATGGCAGAGACTCATTAATGTGTCCTGCCTTGCAATGCCTGTAATGCCTTCGGGAACAAGTAGTTATGTTTGTCTTTTGAAACACACCTTAAATATTCACTCCAACTAGATTTAAAATGAAACAATCACTAACCTATAGACATAAAATTGATTTGCACCTTGTTGCCCATTTTATTTTAAGTAGCTGTAGTGCAGTTATAGCTCCTAAACATCCACGGTTGCAGAAGCAGCAATAATGAATCAAGAATCCATTAACACAGAATTAAATTGCTTTTTCCCTGGAAATCCTCTAACAACTTGCATTTCTCTTAGCTCTCTCTCACCTGCAGCTGGTTGATGAGGACAGAGATCTGCACAGCAACCTCCTTGTAATTCTCCACCACCAGGTTGTAGGCGAAGGAGGCACCATAGACCCAGTCCACCACCAGCACGTTCACATCCTGCGCCCGGAGCAGGGCTTGGGCCAGCTTCTCCACCCAGGACGGCTTACTGCCCAGGGCTCTGGTAGCGTGAGTTAAGGGGCAGGGGTTAGATCATGGATGGTGGGATCAGTGAGAAGGGCAGGAAGAAGGAAGAATGAAAGAAATAATTTGATGGTTGTTACTTTCTCCCTCTTAATTTGTTTAATCCTCCACTCGTGTCTACTGTAGACAGAGTAACCCAACAATTACAATAAAGAAATTAAAGAGTTAATGACATTTCCTCCCGTAAAAAAAGTCTCTGTATTTATGTATTTATGGGGTCCGGGCTTCTGCATCTGTGTGTTGTCTGGTTTTAATCAATAATGCACATGAGCTCAACCATAGACCTCTGCAAGCATAACGAAACAATCATGAGTGGCTTTTCTAAGGATCAACAGGTAGATCACAGGTAGGCCTATTAAAAAAAACAAAAACGGAGACTGCATGGTGGACATGTCCGGCCAAAGGAGGACATTTGGTCAACCTAAACTTTTTTCTTTTTTTTTTTTACCTTAACAGCTTTGGAGTAAATGTGATGATTTAATAAATGACATGTAACTTGTTACAAGGGAGAATGGAGGCTCTTGGCTGAAAAACGACTTTGCAAGATCAGCTCCGCCGACCCGGTGTCCAGCTCTCTTCTGCGTAACCTGTAATCTCTTGTTTATGAGAGATAAGACTACACAAATATACAGGTATGTGTCCATATGATAATGTTATGTAGCCTACCGCTCTATTGATTGGTTTCTCACTTCATTGTAAACAAATGCACATGGCCAGGAGGAGGGTTAGCAAAACAATGGAAAAGCGACCAGACTTGCATAGTTCCCCTTTAAAATGTTGTCCAATTAGGGGGCGTGGCTGATTTCAGTGACAGGTGGATGAGCTTCGGCTCCTCTCGCGCCGTCCCTTCCTCTTTGACCATATTTGGATTAACCGCTGCGTGCTTGACAGGTGTGTGGCGTCTTCGCAACGGCTCACTTATCCTCCTCAGAAATGCCACGGAGGCTATGACCATTTTTATTTACCATCTTATGTTTGTTTTTTTTACCTGCTTTTGTCGGCAGCTTCACCGTCTCCATGACTGCAGTCTTTGTGGGCAAGAGGATAGCTAAGTCAGAGGTCGTGCATTTCACTGCAGAGAAGGTCCGACTGAATCCGACTGATCGGTCAATTTCAGTTTGGCTTTGACCAAGAGCTAAAGCTAACAGCTGCTCAAAACCGTAACCGGCATCTCTCCTCCTGGCTTGGTAAGTAACTTGACGGATGTCATGTTAAGTTTTCATCACTAACCGGCTACAATAGACACGTTATTGTTGGCTAATTAACTCGGTAAATGTTGCTACTGCTAGCATTGGTCAAGTGGAAACGCCCCCTGGTGGCGGGATATGGGTTTTGCAAATGCGCCCAAGAGCTGGCATCTCTGCAGTGTTGGTGAATCAGTAAGTGTGGTATTTTCAATAATTTAAGAACATTTATAGATCACCCACGTTAATAGCATCATCGTGGACCCTTTTACAGATAAATATTAACATATAGTGGCCATTAATTGTTGTGTCACGAATGCTTGCTGTTTTAAATGATAAAGATAAGTCCACTAAAGGGTCATACTGTAAGTTTGCGCGCTAAATTCAACTGTGTTAGCTAACTGTTCGCCACTTAAGCCTGTGTTTTCTTTAGTTTGTTTGTTTTGGTCAAGCAAGTTATTGTGCTGCTGGCTTTTATTTTATTTCCATGCGAGGCTTTTTATGTTATTTATTTTGACAGCTGGTGGTTGCTTAGCAACGGTAAAGCGTTCGCTCGTCCCCTTCTGTGTTTGTCCGCTGTGTGACCGTAGTACTGTAAACAGCTCCGTGTGTTTTTATTAATTATCATTTTTTTAATCAAAATTGGAGGAAAAACTTAACATAATACGTTTTGGGTTTGATTTTGTCACATTTTGTAATGGTTTTTAAGTGTTGTCATCTTTTATAGCCGGGCCAATAAAAAAAAACAAAAAAAAAAAACAGTAGTTCACAATTTAAATTTTGAAACAAATAAATTATAAGCATAACTTAATATGACCAAGGCACCTAAAAGCAAAAACACAGCAGTTTTCATCAATTTACAAGCAAGTTGGCAACACATTACATACATTGGAGTGAATGGGTTTCTTGGGCGGATTTGCAACACCCATATCCTGCCACTAGGGGGAGAATAAAGTGACCACGGGAGTCTATGGTGGTGTCGCTACTCTCTTTTCCAGTGCTCTACTGCTAGCTAACATCGTTGCTCTCTCGAGGTTATTTTTCCGTTGGCTCTCGCTCGCGCTCAATGTTACGTCATGTATCGTTGTGTATGGGCGGGGCAAGAGATTGCTAGCAGCCTAGAAGGACTTTGATGCTAGCTAAAGCAAATTCGCTTTCAGACTTTTAAATTCTACATTTTAACTTCAGTCTCCTGCATTTTCTATTTCGTATCCACATAAGACTAGGTTAGACTTTGAATATTTACATTTCATTTCTTCATTTCTTTATTTATTGAATTGGGACAGTGCACATTCATCAACACTGCCTGACGCATTAAGTATCAGTGTAAATGTGCCGGACTTAGCACAACTGCTAAATTTCAGCCGCATCTATGAATCACTTGATCTAGACTCAGTAGAAGACTACACTATTAATTCAAACTAGTCAAAATATGTTTATAACCCGTTTTTCTTTACCCCAAAAAGTCTACAGTGGATAAGGAAGCTGTATGACTAACAGCCTGTGGAAAACACACAAGATTGACTACACTGTTGTGAATCACTTATTTGTGCAATGAAATTGTTTGTTCTCTCAAATAGAACAAACTTGAAACTGGTTGAAACGGTCTTTGCCCTCTTCCTGTTAGTCTAGTCTGGATTTGACATATCTGGGTTTGATCTAGACCTTGGTTTGGTCTGGTTTGTGGTTTCATAAATAAGACAAAGCCTTTATGAATCTGAAATTATATTTTGCTCTTGTGTGTTACTTAAATGAGGGATTGACAAATGGTTTGATGCGGCCATGTTAAGACTTACCTGTAGCCATGGATGATGACTTTGGTTGGACGGGATGCGTCGAAGTAGGGCTGCGGCTCGGTGAGAGACTCTTGGTCAAACATTTGTGCACAGTCCATGTTTTTTCGGGTCAGCAGCAGGTACTGGACCCGGAGTTTGACCCGGTTGTGTCTGTACTCCTCCCACGTGGTGTTGTTAAGGTCAGCACACTCATCATCTCTCTGACCCTCTACACCTGTGGGCGTTAGAAGGACAGCTGTCACCATGACTGGATCTGAATGATCTGTTTTTGTCTCATGCGTCATTAAAATAACTCAACTCACATCATCTGATCAAACAATGAAACGTAGAATAGAAGCCATGGCAATAATGACAATAACGAAGATTTTTCCTCCTTTGTCCAAATTTGTTGTGCTGTAGATAGATAGATAGATAAGCTTTTCATGTGACCAATAAACTTATCTATCTATCTATCTATCTATCTATCTATCTATCTATCTATCTATCTATCTATCTATCTATCTATCTATCTATCTATCTATCTATCTATCTATCTATCTATCTATCTATCTACCTACAGCACAACAAATTTGGACAAAGAAGGAAAAATCTTCGTTTGTATACAATGTCAAATTTTACAACAGTCATTGATACAGTAAATAATATAGAGTGACTGGTTACTTTATGATCTCATATAAAAAGCCTGATATTGCACTACATAGTCTAATGTTCCATGTTTAAGGTTTTTGTGACGGTTGTGGTCCTGGAAGTATCTCTGTCTAATCTCTGAGTACAAATTTGAAACTTGAATGAAAAATAGTATGAAAAACAGCGATGCAGTAGGAAATACCTCAGGCCACTTACCCACCACCAGGGATGTGATGCAGATCATCAGCACACAAATGAGGATCGTTTTGTGTTCCCGAGGCATTTTCTGTAGTAACAGGGAGGTGAATGGGGAGAGTAGCTGCCTACAGTAGCAGCTTTAGTCGCTGCTTAACGGTGCTCAGCTGTGATCCTCAGCCACAGATTGGTGGATGCAGAGCGGCTTTCGGCTTGAGAAAATCCCAGTTTCTGTGCAGCGCTGTGGTTCTGGAGCGACCGCTCGGCGTTTAACTGGCAAACAGCATGAAGCGAAGAAGGAATCCACATAAAACAGTCCAAAGGAGCCCAAATATGTTTGTTCCAATCCTGGCAGAGCTTGCTATGTTTGTGCTTTTTTCTTAGCTCAGCTCTGTGTAGTCACCACCACAAACGTTCCCCTGTCCTTTCACTTTCTCGCTACACATTTGTCAGTAGGTGTCCTTTTTGCCTCTCCCAGACTGGGTTTGTACTGGGCCGACAAGTGGTTGAAGCTCTTTGCCTGGCGGTGAATACATGACCTCATTGGTGTTCAATGGCTGTTTGTTTAAAATGCTGGACTCTGGCCTTGTGTGTGGGTGAATTTCAATGTGTGTGTGTGTGTGTGTGTGTGTGTGTGTGTTTTGTTGTGTGTTTGTGAGAGAGAGCAAGAGAGTCAGAGAAAGTGAGGAGAGGTCACCCTGTTGTGTCTGAGAGAAATCAATGACCAGCTGATCAATTGTTCCACTATCGATGCGTGTTTATGTAATCATTGCTCATGCTGAATAGTGCAGCTTTTCATGTTATTGTTTTAAGCAGTTCAATCGCTCTCTTTTTGTTACTTAATTGTAAGCATGGATCTTATAAACAGCCGCGCCAGGTCACAATTACCCAAAAAACTAATCCCTCCCAAGGAAAATGGGTCAAGGAGTGATTTGTTTGTCTTAGTGCTGATTACATGATGATTTTTCTGTAGAAACAAAAGAAAACAACTTTTTCCCAGCTCCTGGAAGTGTGTTGTTTGTGTCAAACCTCAAATAGGATTTAGGGAAGCCCTATTTTTCTTTTGGGCAATCAGGCTAAGTAGATTATGTCATATTTTAGATTATATTGATATGATATTGTTTGTTGTTGGAGAAAGAAGAGAACAGTGCAGGTGCTGGTTGACAGATGATAGACAGTTTACAGTGCAGTGAGTTTAAAAAGAAAGCTTGAATATTAATATTGAGTCTGGAATCTAAATGAGACTTCTCAGAAATGGCTTGTTCCCAATTAGATTTTACTTTTAGGGTCAACGAATCTGAATGACAGCTTATTGATGTCATAAATTGATGTTTGAAATTACTGCAAGTTAAGTAATTATTAAATGATCACATTACATTAAGTATTAAAGGATAACATTGTGAGTTTTAAACATGTTTTTAGTATTAAATGATTGATGGCAACAAAAGTCTCTGCCATTAGCCTAATTATTGAGCAAAAACAATATTGGCAAGTAACTTTCAGATCATGAGAGTTTCTGCTCCTCTGCAACGTGACTTGAATTATTTCCAGTAATGGAAGGAGTTTCAGATCCTTCTCCAAAGCAAACAAAGAAAATAACTGATTGAGTAAACAGTCAAACAGAAACTTCTGTGTTCTGTCAAGTAAAATTACTGTTTTCATCCATGGAGACTTCAACAAAAAGGCTCTATCTCTGTAGGAATGCACTACGCTCCACAATTTTCCACATCTTTTCCATTACATCTGCTGTTTAGTGGTTTCTGGGCTTCTCGTTGTTGCTGATAGTGGACTACTTGGAAAGGTTTTTGTTTATATCAATCATTAACATGAAAAATCCAATACAAAAAGAAGGGCCAGGTTCAAATCCTTCAGTCATTCTTTAACCAAACATATTACTCACTAGGGCTGGGCGATAAACCGAAAATTTATCGATATCGAAATTTACGACGATAACCGACGTCATTTTGCCCAGGTCGGTAAATTCGGTTTTAAAAAAAGAAACAAAATAAAAGTCGTTTTTGTCTTTTTTGGCTGTGTGTGTAGGTAGGCTGTGTGCATGTCCCTTTAAGAGCCGTACTCCGTGTTCAGCGTGTGTAGTCACGTGACTCCACCCCATCCAGTCTGTAACAGGAGGGGACAGAGCCGGTGACACCGGCAGCAGCGCGGCGAGCGCGCTCATCTGCACTGAGACTGTTGTTATTTTTTCACCTGAGTTAATGACACACACTAGAGCAATGAGAAAACACCTCGCTGAAATGTCGGATTAAAAACGTGCAGCGTCGGTCGCCACCGTCACGTGATTTAGTCAACAGACCAGCGTGAAGGGAGTGACAAGAGATTAGACAGAAACGGACATGTGGCGTTAAATTTATGGGCTGAAATAACCACGCTGACGTTCTTTATGGCTAAACAGAGCGCCGTCCAGCGGGTCGAGGCACTTGAAGAAGTTTACAAAGTGACGGTAGATTATTACTGTGCGTCTGCTCCGACCCCATTATGAAATATTGGCGGCGATAATTAAGCAGCGGCAGCCACAACTAAATGTAGCGAAAACGTTCATGAGTAGAAGCGGCTGTGGCTGCTGAGGTTCATCTGGTGGAGGAGGAAGAGCAGCTTGTTCCAAAAAGAAATGTTGTAGCCATGTTTGCTGCAATAATGTGTGCTTATCAGTTGTTCAATAACTCTAAACAACTAAAAGTATTTTATTTGTATTTTCTTAACATATTTTCAGACAGTGTATAGTTTTAAAGTGGCACCTCTGTAAATACAGCAGTTATAGCAAAAAAAAAAAAAAAAAATATATATATAGGCCTATATATAGCAATAAATAGGTCCAGGGGAGTCATGCTATCCGCGTGGGGGGGGGTGAGTAGTTATCGTCCATTTATCGTTATCGAGGCAAACTGAACAATATATCGTGATATTGATTTTAGGCCATATCGCCCAGCCCTATTACTCACAGTGATTGTTTTTAAATGCTGACAAACAACATTTCAAAAAAAGATGAGAGGTGATTTTAATTTTCCCCATAAACTTTAATAGTTCACATAACATACACAGCAATACAAGAACAACAAGTGACACAGTAAAGCTTCCAGTGTATTACACGTCCTCTTTTCCCTCCTGTGGTTTGGTCAGTGAGGTCGAGGTTATTGTCTGTCAAGCCAAAAAAAGCACTGAAGAGTCAAAGAGCGCATCTAAACCCATATTTGTGTAGGAATCTTTGGTGACTCAGTGGAAATATCAAATGAACAAACAAAAACCTACAGAATGTGAAACTAATACTATGATAATATGAGATGTGCTACAACAATATAACAATATTTCCACTTTTTATTTTTAGTTAAAAAATCTTCTTTAACTGAATATGTGGTCTATTATTATTCTACTGATACTGTTATTTGTACATAACGTCTATGTTTTGCCAAATATATAATTCAACAACACATCGTCGCAATCACATTTCCTTCAAAGCATATCAGTTGTACATAAACATAACTTCTAGCAGACAGTGTTAATGCTAACAACAAGGTTTTGTTTTAAGCTGTAACCCGCTCCCTCTCCTTCGGCAGCTCTGAGGCGAGCCATTCAATGGTGCGTTTGCGTGCTTCCTCCCAGCTGTATCTGGGGCTGTATCCCAGGTCTCTCTTTGCTCTCTGATAGGAGAAGGTGAACGGTGTGTTCAACATGGTGAGGAGCTGGCGGTTCAGCGGCGGGACGATGCGCTTGAAAGGTCGGACGACCATGCACAGAAACTCCATGATGAAGCAGACCACGTAGAAGACACTGAGCGGCACCATGAGTTTATCTTGGATGTCAAAGCCCAGAGGCGACATAACAACATGGTTGAAGTCTGAGTAACTCACGTGTGGCGTGTCGTCGGAAACGAAGTAAAACTTTCCTCCGATAGCATTTCTACTCTGTGGGTCCTTTAGGCTTCGCGCTGCTTGGAGGTGAGCAGTCGCCACGTTGCCGACGTAGACGGGATTCACTCGGGCGTCCGGGAGAGACATTCGATACAGAACGTCTTTGTTTCGTATCCCGTCGCTCATGTGGCCCAGCAGGAAGCGGCAGCCCTCCCCGAAGATGTACATCGGCCTGAGGGCGCAGGTCGCCAGTCGGCCTCCATTTTGGAGCAGCTCTCCGTTGGCCTGCAGCGTTCTCTGCTCAGCCTCTTTTTTGGTCTTGCTGTAGGAAAACTTGAGAGTGCAGTCATAAATTGTGTCCTCACTGCCGTTGAAAATGGGTTCGCCCTTGGAGTTTGGTCCCATCACCTCGATGGTGCTGGTGTAGATGAAGGACACCACATTCTCCTGGATACATGCCTCCAGGATTAACTGTGTCCCTGCAAAGGAAAGAGTTTAGAGTTCAGAAGAGGCTGAGCCATTCAGCTGGGGACAGAACAAGAGAGTCAATAAATCACAGTTTTAATTGATAAAAAAGTCCAGAACCTTATTTTCTTTATAATTAGACATACCCATGAAAAAAATGTAATAGTAGTCAATAAAGTGAAATAGGAAGATCAGTCGTGGAGGCAAATAAAAGTTTTATAAGTTTAAGGAAGTTTAAAGAGAAAGATACCAAGTATACATTTAATTTACCACTAAAGGGAAACTCCCAAGAATTGAAACTGAGGTTCAAGAAGTTGAAGGTCCAGTGAAAGTGCCGATTGGAAATCAAGTTCATGTTTAAGCCTAAATCGTGAAGTGGACGTAGAAATTGGAGGTATGAACACACTGAAAGGAACTGAAGTTGAAGCCCAAGGAAGATGTTACTGGAAGTCTACTGTATGTCTGAAGTTAAATGTAAACACTGAAAGGATTTAATGATGTGTGCAGACAAAAACTAAAGTGTCAGTCAACATATGTCATGAAAATAGTTTTAATGTAAAGTGCCAAGTGAAGTGGAAGCAATCAAAGGAGTTTTGCTTTCAATACAGCTATTTTATTAAACATATATATTATACATAATTGATCATTTATTTAATTTAAGTCTGTTAGACAGCCTCACCAACCTTACCTTTGACATTGATCCCATACATCTCATTGTACTCCATGGCATCAATAATATCAATGATGGATGCGATGTGGAAGACGATTGATGCACCTCGACAGGCTTTTCTCACGTAATCACTGTCCCTGATGTCGCCCTCGTAAACACGCAGCCTCGTCTGGCCTCGACAATCTGACACAAAGTAAATGTAGAATGAAACATAACATTAAGTTATTTAATGTACTAACAGTGCATTTGTACAATGAAAAGTTGTGGGGTAGTACTAGTCAATATACAAGATGATTACATACTAAACCAACATGAACCTAGTGGTATCAGAATCAATTTTAATTATTTATTTAGGGTGGGAAATCCAATAATCAATGCTCATCACGTTGCTGCTCCATAGGCCAAACTGTTAATGCTCTTTTCAACAAGTAAGGATTTTAAATGTCAGTCAGACTTCTGTGATTAGTTAAAAATAAAACAAAATTTACATCTGGTATTACAAAGTGACACTTATCACTGCAGCCTCATGCTCTTTAAACCATTTTATTCAGATTTGCACTGGATTATTAGTGCTTTTTTCATGAAACCTGCACTTTTAATCCGTGTTATATCTTATCAGAAAAATTCATCAGTCTCGTGAAGATGGGTAAAAGAAAGAGTAATGTGTGAAGAGGCAGATTTTACCCTCGAGAGCCTGTAAAATTTGTGGCTGTACGTGTTTGTCCAGCAATCGAATCTCGGCCACTTTCTCCTCCTCCAGCAGCAGCCTCACCAGCCTCTTTCCCAGAAATCCACCGGCTCCCGTCACCACACACACATCACCTGTCAGAGACATCGCTGGGTAACTCTTTCTTTGTGTGAAGACAAAAATAAAGTCCTTCTCTTCCAGTGCCCTTTTCCAAGAACGCTCCGAGAGCCTTTTCAGTGGAAAAAAAAATTGAAAGTGAAAACAAGAAGAATACAACTTTTGTGTTGCTGAATGTTTCGGGCTCTGTCTGTGGGAGAATGACGGCACCTTCTGCCCACCCAGCCTCAGTCCTTCCACTTTTTGTAAGCCCAGAGATGTAACTAGAAAAAAACTATTAATTTTCCTCAAGGCAGTGTGAAAAACAGGGATAAGCTCTCCCTTCATGAAGGAATGTGAGCCAGACAAAATGTGGGCTGGGACTTTTTTTTTTATATATATATATACCAAGGACAATTGCCATTTAGAGGATGTGATAATTCCCCTGTGTTTCATTCGGGTGGGCAGACCCCAACATGTGATGCCGAAAAACAAGACATGGGTTGAGGGTCAATGAGTACTTTTAAAGAAATAATGAGATCTAGATTTTATTTCAACGTCTAAGCAGAGATCCTTTAAAGAGGAACTAAGCAGGATTTGTCCCGTGGCTATTCTACATTTTTACCTTAATTAAACAGCTCCAGAGTAATTGTGATGGTTAACTACATGACTTGTGACTTGTTACTAGAGAGAATGGAGGCTCTCTCTCTTTCACCTGGCGTCTCATGGCTGAAAACCAGTGTAGTACTTGGCCACCGTGACAAAAAACGTGCTCCGTCACCAGCAATCTTTTGTTTATGACAGGACTACACAAATATACACATCGTAACATCATTTATGTAATATAACATTATCCACCGCTCCATGTATTGATTTCTCACCGGGTTCATTATAAACAAATGCACATGGCCGAGAGGAGGGTTAGCAACACAGAGGAAAAGCGACCAGACTTGCATAGTTCCTCTTGAAACAACATAGACTGTAATGTTTGGTATTAATCTGTGCTATTTCATTTTTAACTTTGACCTTAAAATCTGAAACTGAAAAACTTAAGAGGCAGTAACTTGTACAAGTACTGTATAAAAAGACACAAAATGGAAATACTCCAGAAACAGTTCCTAAAATTTGTACTGGAGTAAATGCACAACCAGAATATATTTAATGTCAGCGAGATACAGTAGTACAACATAACTCCATCTTCACAAGTCACAACATACACATACTAATCCATAACTTGGCATGTTATTATTTAACACCCTGAAAGAGGCTATTGCATACCCTTACTTGTTACAGCTTTATTACACAACAGTTTTACTTGGGAAATCAACATTAGGTAACTCTGCTGGTTCCCTTTTGTTTATTTCAAACTTTTGTGCACCACCACAACAACACACAACATTAATCCATGTTAGTGTTTTGTTCAGAAACTCTTATGGACAATTTTTAAAGACGGGTACATACATCAGATCCGTGCTTTTCAGTACATCATTTAAAGACCTTCAGTTGTCTGCAGTGCCCAGGAACCCACAAGGTTAGATCCGCCCAAACAAAAACAAGATTTGACACTGATGGCTACATTTGTTTTCCTGTGCACACTGATGGCTTTCATTTGGCCATGGTTTGCTCAGTAAATGGTGCACTGGGTCAAACGGATGTGTAGTGGAAACTCTGACTGTAGCACGGCTTGGGTGACTTTCAGTTACTAGCACTCTCTCTAATTTCTCTTTTCTGCATTACATATACGTAAACGTTTTGAGTTATATTTGGCTCTGGGGTTTTCACCCCCCATACACTTCAGTTTTTTAAGCAGAAGCCTAATCCCCTCAGTCTCTGGATGCTGACGCTGATGTTGATGTGTTTCCTTGTCTCACACCTCACAAGAGTAGGAGCCGTCTGCCTCAGTGTTTGTCGTCCCTGACATAGCAGTCGAAATAACAACTGTCTGTCGTCTTATCTGGAGGTGAAGGATGGATTTCCAAGGGTAGCTTCGTGTGTGTGTGTGTGTGTGTTATCATGCCTGTGTCTGTTGAAGGACCTCATGTCTAATGGGAGCGTTTGTCCCTCACTTACAGTTAATAAAGTGAACTCGGTGTAACACAAGGAGCATATTAATCAACATTTTATTTATTTTTTTCATCATAAAACACTGCAAATCAATATAAATATACAAAACACAACATACACACTGTCATTGACTGAGCTTGCATTATAACAACATGATATACAATTACACGTGTGGTTTACCCTAGTTAACTTAATTAATAAGTATCAAACAGTAAACATTGAGTGAATCATCTTCTTATTGGATCATTCCAACCATGATGCCCTCTGACCCATGAGTACTCATTAGTTATAACTCTAAGTAGTCATGAACTACTTGACTACATGAGATCTCCGGTAATACTACATTATTACACAAGTTCTCACAACTTGATACTGCATTATTACATGAATACTTAGTAGTTATGACCAAAACTCAGTACTCATGGGTCAGACCACACCGAGCTTTAACCCCAGCCTTCATTTAGATCTTAACTACACACCTGTAAAGTTTTGTTTTCTGCATTTTGCACACACGCACACAGACACACAAGCAGACATCTGCCACCACCGCCTCTGTGTTAGTTCCCACCACAGGAGGTGTCTTCAAGACCACGATGACACATTTACACACAGACTGACAGGGGAAAACCAAACCAGCCTTGTTGAGATGGCTGGAAATGATTCAGGTTCTTTCTCTCTCAAACATAAAGGCTCAGGAAGTTTCACAAAGGGAGATGGGGAAATGAACGGTGTTTTCTCTGCAGGCTTCATGGGTGGCATGAAAGGCTGTAAGTCTAAAAAAGAAATCACATGCGACTTTTCTTTATATTCATGTTTCATGGAATTGATATAGATGTTTAACAGAGGCCCTTGGTACAGGAAACCCTCGGGTCAAGACTGTAAAGAAACCAGTAGGACCCGCCATAAATTGAGCTGTATTATAGGTTTTATTGCAGTTTTTGTTGAGGTGATTGCCTCCTGCTGTATGTGTCTGTTCAACAATAAACAAAAGTTTTATTGTGAAAGCCCTTCTTGGTAGTTACTGGCTAAACAGCAAGTTCTGATTCGAGTTCCCAAAAAGCATAATGAAGACAATCTGTCTTTGTGGCCAGAGAGTCCGGCTTACAGATCTTGTGACTCTGTGCCACAGAACTTCATTATTATCCTGACACAAAAAAATACCACAAATCAACCGCATTGTGGCTTTTGTGCAGCACAGTCCTTCATCCTACATTATGACACACAGAGTTCAATGTATTCCCGTGAGCTTTTGCGTCATAGACGAAAGGTCTGGCATGTTTTTGGCTGGTTTATGAGTATAAGTTTTATCGTTCAACCACATTATTACCTCCTTTTCATTTCAGTGAACACATGGACTTGCCTTCTGTCTAACTGATCCTTGTTTGGCTGAGAGTTCACCTTGAACTTTTGACCTGAAACATCAATACTCGGTGGGTTTGACCTTTTTTTTTTTTTTTTTTTTTACATATATATATATATATATATACAGAGGATGCATTGAGGGCTTCCTTTCATTTGCTTTATACTGTAGCTGCAGACTGACAAGCACAAGCTCACGTGCAGCAGAGCAGAAGAGAGGCTGCGGCTGGCAGAAAAGGGAAGGACAGGAAGTGGCACTGAAGATAGTGTTCGATAGAGTGAACTTTCTGCAGAGTGCTGATTTTAGCTAGTTAGCCAGCCGAGCTTGCAACCCACACTTATTTCCTGTTTTACTCTCTTTCTAAAACTGTGTCTCGCCGGTCGACCAGACACTCACTCACTCACTCACTCATCCGTCTCTGGTGAGCTCTCAACTCTTTTCCGTGGACAGCGGGCACTCCTGTATCTGAGCCTCGTCCACCGACCCCTCCGGCAGATGAACCGTCATCGTGCAGGCGCGGATCCCCCCCAGCGGCTCCAGCACGTTGAACACTCTGTCCCACGCGTCCTGCTCCGGGTCGTACCGCTGCACGATGTCAACCATGCATCTGCTGTTCCAGGAGTAGCCCCCCACCACATAGATCTGCCCGTTAAACACCGTCACGCCCACGTCGCTCTGGCCCCGAGGCATGGGCGCCACCGTCGTCCACTGGTCCGTCTCTGGGCTGTAGTACTCGCAGCCCAGGACGTCGTCGTAGTCGCTGCTGCCTCGGAAGTGATTCCCGCCCATGACGTAGAGTCTGTCCTCGACGGTGCACATGCAGTGGAGGCCGCGGAGGTCGATCATGTCGGCGCGTCGACTCCAGGCGTCGGCGGCGGGATCGTAACACCAGAGCTCCTTCTGGAAGGTGTCGCGTGTGATGCCCCCTGTGTGACAAAGGAGAATCCAACAAATATTACAGGATGTTGAGAATATCCCTCCATAAAAAAATCTTTCATGTACTAAATCTGTTAAAGGGATAGTTCAACATTTTGGCAAATTGGCCCATTGCCATAATCCCTATAGTTTTAGGAATAGGTTTGTTACCTTTAATTGTCGGTGCAAGCTATTTTTAGATCAGCGGAGCAGAGCCGCGAGCTGCTCAGAGCTACGCCACGGAGGCTCATGGGATTTCTTGTTTTCCCTCATCAAACTCATCGTGGTGAATGTGCAGGTCACAACTTGTCCACCAGAGCGTTTTAGAGTTGTTGGATTGTGTATTTTATGAGTTTGATGAGGGAAACCAAGAAATCCCATTAGCCTCCATAACGTAGCTCTGAGCAGCTAGTTGCCTTTGTCTAAAAACAGCTTGCACCAACAATTAAAGGTAACAAAACTACTCCTAAGACTATAGGGTTTATAGCAATGGGCCAATTTGCCAAAATGTTGAACTATCCCTTTAAATTTCAAGTATTTAGTAAGTGTAAACGGCTAAGTAGACTTTAGCTTATTACCACTTTTATAGCTTTTTTAATTTCTTGTTTTTACCACTTTTAGCTCAAAGTTTTGGACATTCCTTTTGACATCATTGTTTCATATATGAAAATTTGACCTCTTTTTCCATTGTGGGTGTTAACACGTTAAGCTCACTGTATATTTGAAAAACTCAAAGATTTAGTAACCCGCAAGAAGGCAGATAAGTGGGCAGGTGTCGAACACCACAGAAGCTAGACTGACTGACAAAAGCAGAACAATAACATGCACAGGAATTCTCGTGTCGACCTGTTTCTGCCAGCTGCGTAGGCAGCGTTTTGTTTTAACATGTTAGCCATAACACTCTGATAGGCCGGACAATCATCTCTGTGCTTTCTCTCAGGGAGTGTACAACAGTTGCACAGAATGTCATATATGTACTGTATATGCACAGACTCTAGATGCCTTTTGTTTATGTTATGCTATGTCTGAGTTGCAGCTCAAAACTATGGTGTGGTTAAATCAATTCAGTATGCAATGTGATAACAGGCTGTTGTGTCCTAGTAAAGCATGTGTTGTATTCTCCCAGACGGTGTTCCTGTACCACCACAGTATAGGGGAGTATATATGCTGCATAGTGCTGTGGCCTAAAGTGCTTCGACCACAAGTTTTTATGTTTCCTGCCTCTCAGTCCTACACATGAAACTCTGCTCTCGACATGAGAAGCCCATTTCCTGTCCAAGGTTGTTAAATAACCTGCCTCAGAACGGGCGACGAGCAGCTCGTGAGAATCCGCTTCTAAACAGGAAGTGGTTTCAAATACGTCGACCAAGCAAGCGTTGTCGATAATTCATCTTCTTAAAGCGGAACCTCAAGTCACCTTTTTACAGTGCTCGTCATAATCTCCTTTAGCAGGTTTTTGTGTAAAAGACTGTTGGAAAATTAATCATCTGCATCTGTCTGTACAGTTTATATAGGATATACAGGGTTTTTGACATTTTAAAGCATCCCAATCAGTCAAGAAAAGCTAGAGATTTAAAACACATGACTCATGATGACTCAAGGATTTCTGACTCTTTTCTTTAGTGACAGTATTTATGTTATATATCAATGGTTTTGAGTTTGGAGGTTCACCAGGGAAACAACAGGACATTTGCTGACACTTAAAATGACCCTTATGTTATTTTCTTTTTGACCTCGACCGACTGATGGATTATTGGCTGCTCTCTCTCTCTCGGTGAAAAACAATTGTTGTACAGCTGCACAGTTCTGGTTTGATGACTTGATGTTCACAGCATTGTTTGTCAAACAGTCTGTGTTAGTTTCTTTTCACCACAAATGCAAGTTCTCCATAGCTCTAACTATGACCATGATCTGTTCCCCACGCATTTGGTTTTTACTTCTCAGGGCCAGACCTTAACCACAGAGGTCTTTCATCAGAAAACGGTTAGTTGAGTCACTTTTTAAACAGTATTAGGGGTGGTTTAGGAAGATACTGTCTCACCTGTGTGTCCTGTACAAAATGTAGAACTGCATTTTTGTTTTAAATAACCACCATAACTTTTTACAAATGGTTTCAATCTTTGTTTTAATGCTTAATGTATTTTTGAATTGTGCATTTTTTTCTCGTAGGTTCCCATTTTCTGAAAAGCCACCATTTGTGACGGTTTAATAATGTAACTAATGGCAATAATAAAGGGTTTATAAGTAAGTTTTCATTCAGAGATGGTGGTGGTGAGCAGAGCCACTCCTCCAGTTCAGATTAGACTCTACAGTGACTCGGTATCGGAAAGTGGCGAGTGGGTCAGTGCTAGTGGGGGCGAGCTGGTTAGCATGCTAACTTCAGTAGAATATAGAGAAAACAAAACAACAGGGTTGATTTCCAGAGTATTGTTTCACCTGAGATGTACATGAGGCCTCCATGAACTGTCCCGGCATGTCCGTAGTGAGGCTCCACCATATTGGCCACCAACGTCCACTCATTCTTCTTCAAGTTGTAGCACTCCACCGTGTCTGATCAGAGTTACAGACATACTTTTTATTTAAATATCTTGACTGTTATTGTTTTTGCTACAGTAAAACAAAAAAAGGTCAAGTAAAAGCTGCAGTTCTTCATGGGCTGTATTAATAAATTGATTAATGCTTAAAATGAATAACCAGTGAATCAGCTGACGGTAGTAAAAGCGGTGCTGACAGCAGAAGTAGAACAAGAATTAATAGCAGCTCACCGATCTCCCCCGAGGCGTTCCTCCCTCCCACTGCAAACAGTTTCCCCTTCAGAGCGCTGAGGTGGAAGAAGGTCCGCTTTTCGTTGAGCGAAGCGATCTGAAGCCACTTGTCGAAGCGCGGGTCATAGCGGTAGGCGCTGTCTATGGCCGTCTTCCCCTTTGTGTCATACGTGCTCTGGCCTAAAAAAAAAACAAGTTCACCATCAGTTTTTCACTTACATCATGTTACTGTATCTAGTCACGCTTGGCAATGTAAACTGTGATGAAAATAAACACTGACCTCCTACAATGAAGAGGAAGCCGCCCAGAAGAGCCACACCGTGCTGGTAGCGCGGCACCTCCATGGGCTTCAGGGCTCTCCAGTAGCCGGTGTTTTCATCATAGAGCCTCAGCTCCCGGCTCACCACCAGCTGCTGCCGCATCACGCCGCCGAGCGCCAGGATGTGTGTGGAGTCGGAGCGTATTTGCGTCCGCTCGGTTTGCAGGGCCGGCTGCATGAAAGGCATCATCTGGTAGTTGCTGGCCTCCAGCAGCAGGTTCACGCAGGCCGTGTCGGAGCGCATCAGGGAGTCGCCTCCGTCTTCTTCATCCTGGGAGATCTGAATCAGCTCATTGGGGCTCATCAGCGGGAAGCGAATATGGCGCATTAAGGCGTAGACGGATGAGTGGCGCGCGGAGGGGTCGTGGTCCAGCCATCCTCTGGCGATTTGGTAGAGCTCCAGTTCAGAGAAACCTTCCAGTGAGTTGCTGGAGAGAGCGTTGGCCATGCTGGTCTCAGAGAGCTGCAGGTAGCGGTCGCACTGCACCAACGCCGCCAGGTTCTGGCCCACAAACTCACCTGGGTTTGATGGGACAAAGAGAGTCAACAATGGTCATGATAGTTGCCTCATTTCAGTAGATAGGGTCGGCTTTTAAATCCCTTCTTAAAACAAACTTTTATCTAAGAGACTTTTTGTGATTTTACTTCAGTTTTTTACTTTTTTTATCTACCTTTGTGACATTTGTTCTTCTGCTGCCTTGTAAAGCACTTTATAACACTGTTTTTTACCCGGTGCAGTAAAATATGAGTGATGATGTTGTGTATTTCAGTGATGGTTAAGGTTCTGGAGGTTGATATAGTTTAAAATCTCTCACCTATATTCAGCAGAACATCCTCCAGAAGCAAGTCTGTTGCGATACGCTCTATTTCCACACAGTTATCAATAGTGATCTGTCAACAAACAATACAGAAACCAGATGGATTAGATGTTTAAAATTTTCGTAACATAAATGGCTCAGTCATAATGTCCTCTGGTCTGTACTGTATAACGGACACTGAGAAAGTGTGCAGTAGATAGGAAGGACAACTTCATGTACCAGTGTACTTGAATATAATGAATGCATTGATGCAGAGTGACAAAAACCTCTCACCTCTCGGCTAAGAAGCTGATTACAGAAGCTGAGCACAGGCATGACCTGCAGGAAGTTTGCAGCCTCCAGAGTGTCCTGGAGATTACCCATGTCCAGGCTGACTTTGGATGTGTAAATGAAGTCTATGATGTTCTTTAAACCCGACTTTGTGACCCCATGCAGCTTGATCTCCCTCATCTCCTGCTCCCTCATGCCTCCTGAAGAAAAAACAAAGTGCAAAGAGATAAGGGCAAGGTGAATGAATGAATGACTCGGCATCATTTCAGAGGATCTGACTTGTAAAGGACCAAATGCCCAAGTGCATTGTCAGCAAGATATAAAGAAGGCTACAGTAGCTCCTGCCATGAAAGGTTAATAGAGATACTGAAGTCAATTTAGTCGTCAAAGGCAACTGAAAGACAGTAGCCTTATACAGAATAAGAGACGGCCTTTATCTACTTTCTCTTCCTTTTATTTTATCTGAAAGTAAAACCTGTCTTGCTACTCTATATTTACGTCCTTTATAGAAACATCAAATTTAAAACAACTGGCAAAGATAAGTCAGTTTATATTTAGGCTTTATAAACATGTGCAAGGTAGCTACAACAAAAACAGCAGCATTTAGTTTTTTCTCACTCACATACATAAAAAACAGCATGTGAGCATGGCAACATAACAGAGCATAAAACCTTTCCAGCACATAATAACCCCGTTCAACATGACCATTTTGCTCTGGCACCAACATTGGGACAAAGTATATTTTGAGCAGCTGGTGGTAAAAATCTAAAAACAGTACTACAGACAGCAGTTCATCTTTAACTCTTTGCAGCCTCAAAGGGAAGGAAACCAACATTTCCTTGCACTGGAGACTTGTTAATACACTGCCCGTCCAAAAAAACTGGACTCTGTGGTCACATTGGACCCCATTTCTTCCTTGAAGATGATGGTTCCTCACTGTCCTTCCAGTTTTTAATAATGCATTGGACATTTCTTAAAGCAGAAGTAAGCGATCCGGTCGTTTCGGCTAATGCTGCGTTCCAGGCAGGCTTTTGAAACCGTAAATTACAGCTTCAAGTCACAACTTACGACTTTGTAGCGTTCCAGGCAACCCACTCGTGTTTTTCCGACCTGTTTTACCTGTGAAAGTCACTATAACGGCCACTCGTAACTTCCGACCCGTGAAATCGTACCAGTACGTCTTTTTTTACAGTCTATGTACCAGATCGAACTGGTACGACTTCACGGTCGGAAAAATACGAGTTGCCTTGAACGCACCATAACAGTCCTCGTCCCTACGTCACCACATTCACGGCGTTCCTTGGCTGCACACACAGCCCTGCATGCCGTTCTCTCTCCTCATTGGATAAAAACTGTAGGATACGAGAAAAGTTTTCTCCTTGGCTCAGAGCAGAGCAGAGTGACTGACAGACCCGTGTTTCAGACCAAACACTCTATAGAAGTGATTGCTGTCGGAAGATATAACTATTTAAGACTTATATTAACACAAATATATCACTTACTTCTGCTTTAACCAATTTAGTCATCTCAGTCTTTACTTGATGCTAATAATTTGACCCTTCTGAAACAGATTAACATCTTCTCCACGACCACAGGATGTGTCTTCCAACATGGTTGTTTAAGAAATGAGAAGCTACTGACTGCATCAGTTCGGACTTGTCATGTTTGTGTTTTTGTTAGTTCTCTACTTAGGTCTGGACTGAAAGGAATCCTGTTTGGATTGCCCTGAAATTTTCAAGGGCCCTCAGAAAATAAATTCTACCAACTTTGATGATGATGATGATGATACAGTATTTCCACCAGTAAACAGCCGTGGCTTCACCCAAAGGTCAAAATTTAAATTCCTCCAATACTTTGACTACTGTGAGGGCATTAGCATTCTGAAGTTAGTGTACAGCCTCACTCAGTGGCCGTTCTGCTTTGTTGGATTATTTGCATTCATCACTGTGTGCGTTTACCATTTCATTTGAACTCCCAAGTTGTTTTTTGTTGTGTGCCTTCAGCTTTAGGGACAGGAAGACTCACCTGTAAACATTGCCTTGAAATAGTCACTAGAAGAAGCCATGATCACCCTGTGGACTGGGAACCGTTCCTTGCTGTCTCCAGGAACTAAGACGACGTCACACAGAGTCTCATCTGCCCGAAAACAATCAAAGCCCTGTGAGGGAAAGAACAAAACAAGATTTGTCATGAAGAGTTTAGCAAACTGCATTTTAACATTAGTCTGCAAGTAACAAATATGTACCTGCAACACAGCTGATCCATGGTCAGTGCTACTGAACACTTTGGACAGAGGCCGAGGGGGAAGTTTGGGCTTTGTTGCTTTGTCTGGGCGTTTGGGTGGTGTATCCTTTGGTAGGGAGAGAGGAACAGGAGCCTGCGCTAGGGCAGGAGGTGGAGTAGGGGATGGTGGAGACGGCCTCTCATCTATCCAGCCAAGCACAGAGAGAAAGTCAGAAAAGTCATGATACTCGGATACAGTCATCTTCTGTCAGATTGGATTAATCATTACAAAGTCAAATCAAAACCAGTGGACACACACCTTGCTGAGGATCTCTGTCGGGAGGAGCTGCAGGCCTCTCCTGCTGAGCTGGAGGTCTCGGTTGGTCCCTGTCTCGCCTGCTGCCCAGACGAGACAGTCTGCGGCTCAGCCTCCCTGCCCCACTGTCGTCTCCACTACCCCTGCACAGGGGCAATTAATCAAGTCAATAACACTGAGCAAGTGGTTGCAAGTTTGTAAACAACCCAACACTAAATGAGCATTCAAACTGTGAAAAAACACTCAATCAAAAACCGATTGTATATAATTAAATTATGTTCAGCAATGTTCAGCTTTATTGTCTTGTCAAAATTTGGTTTGTACTCTCAAGACAATAAAGCTGAACATTGACAATAAAGCTGAACATTGCTGAACATACAGTAATTTAATTATATACAATCGAATTTTGATTGAGTGTTTTTTCACAGTTTAAATAGCAATGGTTAGACGTTGATGCTCATTTAGTGTTGGGTTATTTACAAATGCCACTTTCTTCACAGACACAAGCAGATCTCACATCTTGTGCCTAAATTGAACTATCTCTAATCTGAAGCATTTTGCCCTGCGTCTCAACCCAGCTCACAAAAACCCCTTTTCTGTTTTGTCTTGTGTCTCCAGTGACCTGAAAATGAGGAAGCAGTGAACCATTTTCAGCTGCACCACTTCTACTCTGTCTTTCGTAACAAGCAAGACTAGAGTTCAGGTAAGATGCATTAGTACATTACTTAGAGTACATCAAACCCAAGACAGCGTTTTTCCAGTTTTCTCTCATCAATTTTTTAAATGGATGATTAATGAGTATCAAACAAAGACGTTGTAGCCCATCACTAAAATACAAAACACAGGACTGAAACCTGCTCTTACTGTAACTGTGACATTACTGAGCGACAATAAACCTTGTCTGATTGTTTTTCAAGTGTGTTTCTACTCATTATTTAAATTGTATGCCTTTTAATAACAGTTAAATTCATTGTGCAGGAATCCAAATGATGAAATATTTAAAAACTGAAATGAAAGCTGATATATCTAAAGCCTATGTGTGTGAGCATTAAAAATGTTATGCTGTTGCAGGCTCAGATGTGAAGACAGGAAAATCAGACACTTGCTATTTTCCTTCAGACTTGAAGAATCGGCTCCAGTAAGTGATAAATTCAACGACACCTAACTGCAAGAGTGTTTAACTATGTGACCTTACCCCATGTCATTGGCAGCTGGGGGCTGAGGGCTGCGGTTTCGCTGATGAGACCTCCTACGTGAAAGAGAGAAAGAGTTTTAATGGACAGAAAAACATTTTTTGGTGGGCGACAGACGGTTTGGTAGCATAGACACTGAACTCCAATTATCCAGATCAATATTTAGGATGTCTGGGTCACATCTGTAGATTTTTTTTGATACTATATCTTACAATGCAGTGATTAGAGCGTGTCCAGTCCAGATTTTTATCATGTATTGGGTCAAAATTAGAAATATGCGGGCAATAACATCTCTAGATTCTAGTGTAATTTGCCCAGTGAGTGGGTTTCCCAGCCTACACCTGACTACAGTCACATACAAAATGCAAAACTGTCACGTTCTCTGCAAGATGACTCACCTCTGACCTTAAAACCTTGTGATAAATTCTTTGTTGGATGTGGCGATCGCTTGTTCAGCAGACACCACAGACTTCACTTAACTTCTCTTTTCAAAACCTTTTTCAGCAAATTTCCCAGTGCAGCCCTTATGTGTTCATACGCGGCCAATGACAGGTTTTATTTACAGTGCTGTGTTTGCTGAGCAGTAAAACATTCAGTTCCCACATCCTCTGCACTGCAGTCTGAAACTTCAGTTAGATTATCATGCACTAAAATCAGCCACGTCAGAGGCTCTGTGATTATTTATTTATTTTTCTTATGTTTGATATTTTGTGTATTTTGTGCTCCAACATCTCCTGCAGTAACAGATGGTATCAACATGAGTTATTTTGACTTGTATTCTTAATAAAACCAACATAAGATCGGGTAAAATAACTTCACTATTTAGACTTAGATACTTTATTGTCATTGTCATAATAACACAGTTATAAATAACAAGATATCGTTTAGAAAAGCTTAATACTGACGCAGAACTAGTGCAAAAAGTGCATATTACATTACATTAATTAATCCAAAGGAGCCCAGCAGGAAAAAAAAGTGCATTTAGTGCATAATACAATACTGTCCCACACGTTTTTAATTTATGATAATTCCCAACAGTCATTATGTATATTGACTGCACTGTCTAATTTTTCTTGAATGTATTCACCTTATTTGTTTTTTTTAATGTTTTTCAATTGTTCTGTTATTCTGCTATCACCACTGTTGTTTTGTGGTTTGCCAACAGCTTGTATTTATGGGGCCGTATACATTTGAATTTGTAATCTGACATGATATAGATCAGAGGTTAGGTTTTTCTTTTTTTCAAATCATCTTCTTTATAGTATACTATAAGTGTTGACACCTGCTGCTGCCTCCCACACATTAATTATGATAATGTGTTGATAATGTGTAGGAGGAGAGAAGAATAGCTCTTTACTACTGATCTGCTGCTCTTAAATGAACCCGAACTTCTGTCATCTACATGTCCCAATGTAAAGGATCAAGGAGCTTAATGATATGTGATTTAAAAACCCCTTAATGCTGCATCTTTGCACCTAACGTTTCAGAATCAGCAGGTGTTTTGTTAACGCTAACAAGCATATAAATGAATGTGAATTCTCAGCACCTCGTACATAAAACATAGTGACACACAGTTACCACGCTCAAGGTCTTTCACAGCTGAAGAGTCTAACATTGAACAGACACGGCAGCTCAGCGTCATGAATATTGTGCATTTAACAGAAGTAAACTCTCCACTTAGATCGCTTTCCACCCGACTGTGCACACGTACATTTACTGTCATGTATTGTACCTGCAGGCGCCTCACATGAAGCCGGATCTAAAAACCTCCGACCTACCTGGAAGAAATCCTCCTCAGCAGACTGGACCCGAGGCCTCCCTCCAGCCTGACGCTCTTCCCCGCCAGAACTCTTGAGAGGAAGACGGAGCAGAGAGTGTCTGCTGCGCTGCACCAGCTGGTTGGAGAGCTGAAGCATCTGAGCAAGTATCACCGTTTCTTTAGCTTAACCGAGACCTCACTCACTTCCTGTGTTACTTCTCTTTCTTACTGCCGGCGCCTTTTTCCGCATTTGAGAGTCGCACTGTTATTTAAATGAGCAGAGTTTCACAAGTTGTTTTTAAGGTTTTGGTGTACTCATGAACAAGAGGTTAATTATCTAGATAGGACCAGAATAAGAACCCATATTATTCATTTTTTAGATTTATATTATATATTTCAGTGTCTTTTGCTGAATAAAAGCTGAAATCTCATGCAAAAACTATAGACACAATGATCTTTGACCTTTTTTATGCCGTATGAGCGTTCATACAGACCACATTAGTCTTCCTGTCCTGCTTATTGGGGCACACACCTGACACCTGTATGTTGTAACACTGCTGCCTTACATTTCTGTCCTTTTAGTATAGATTTGTTAAAGCAAAGCACACACAGAAAACAGAAAAGAACAACAACTCCTCATCGCCCTCAGCAGGTGTTTATTAAAGCACAAGCACTGGCAGCATCTCAAACCATCATCTATCTCTGTATCTGTTGCATTCATTAGAGTAAAACCAAAAGCAGTTTGTTGGTTTCATGGTAGGTGCCTCCATCCCCCCTTCCATCCCCCTCTAATCCCAAAAGCAAAAACACTTTCATTATTCACTTGCTGAATCTTTCGCTGCCGTCCCTCAGTTTCCCCGGGATACCCTTGCACCCGAACACACAGTGGATGTTGTTTTCCAAAACCATGGAAGCTTCTGCATCTATTGTGTTTCCTTTGACATGATGAAGACTCGAGTCCTGAGGTGAACACCATCCACTCGGTCATGATTTCACTCTCAGGCTCTTGGTTAGTCCTGTTCAGTGGGGTCGTCCTCAGTGCTGCCCTCTGCTGGCCTGGTTAGAGTTTGGAGAACTGAATGAGGTTCCTGTTGATTTCAGCCACGTTCCTGCAACCTGAATGAGACACGTGTTACTTCAGACAGGATATTGATGCAGTTGTTTTGGCACTGAATGCTGCACAGTTCACTAACCTGATAGAGCCATGGACAGACGGAACTCATCATTTAAGATTTGCAGCACTTCCCTTACACCTTCCTCCCCCTGAAAGAGCACACAGGAGTCATAATTACTATAAAACACAAAACACAATCTGCAATCCTGCATATTCTAGCTAGAAAATCAACATGTATCAAACTTTTAATTCTGAAGATGGTATTGTTCTGTCCTCTGAAAAAAAACTGATTTGTTTTTACTATAGACTTTGTTTTTGTGAACTTCTATCACACACACTAGGGGAGGTAGTGATTCAGATTTTGTATGCAAAAGGAATTAAAATCTTGACTCAATGGATCTGAGTGAGTTTAGACGGTGTAACAGCTCTATAACCCAAGTTATGTAAAAAAAAAAAAAAATGTTATAGATGTTCACATCTTTAGTCATAATGAATCAAAATATTATAGATAATCTCAAAGTTTAGTTAAAGTTGTAAAAAAAATAGTTTGTACATGCTAATATAGCAGAATTGCGCAAAAAAATTAAGCTATAATGCATTTTATTTTGTGCCTTTTTTTTACTTTTAGATATTAGATACTTGTTTTTTATTTATTAGATTACTTGTAGATATTAATCACCTCCAAGTTGTTTCCTCGACTTGTGTCTACATGATATATAACGTTATCTAGTTGTAAATAAAACACTGACCAAAGGCTCCAGACGGTTAAACCACATAAATCTTAGCTCAAGGTCCGAGCTCCAACAGTATCAAGGATAAACATCAGTGTTGAGAGACAGTGGTGCAGCTTAGACATGTGGGTTAGAATCAAAACAGAGGAGGAGTTGTGTCAATACAGACAGATAACTGTTAGTAATAATAATTTAAATAAAGAGAAAAACCCTAAAGTGGCTGCAGTCACGCTCTCATATCAGTACCTTGTATGCAAGGCCCCACACTGCTGGACGACCAATGAAAACACACTTGGCTCCCAGGGCCAGCGCCTTCAACACATCACTCCCCGTCCTGATTCCTCCATCCAGATAAACCTCGATCCTGCCCTGCACCGTGTCCACGATCTCCGACAGCGCGTCGATCTGTTGACCCAGCAGAAGCATGAAGCTTTAACACGGCCATTACAGTTTATAGAAACAGTGCTGGATATCCCTGAATGTATATCATTGACCTGACGAAGAGCCAGTCTCTCAAAACGTTGTCTCTTTTAACATGTAGCCCTTGTATAAATATATTTTCTATTTCAGGAGAAGGCAGTGTTGCGAGTTCTCTTTTTTGCCTTGTTTAACTTTTTCGAACTCAGCTTTTCTCTTTTTTATCCCTGAATGTTGACCTGACGAAGAGCGCACTGCTCGAAACGTTGTCCTTTTTATAGTCCTCTAATAAATTTTTGTACTTTGGGGAGCTCATACAGTGTTGCGAGTCCTTTCCTGTTTTTGATTATCGTTTCCTTGGACTCAGCACCTGGCTGCATTTCTGGATGTGCGCGAGCCTTCTTTTGTTTATCCCTGAATGTTACCACAGGTTGAGCAACATTTCCTTGTTTAGAGTTGGATTTTCTTAAATGTAATGTAAGAGGTGATGTGATACCGAAGCTGGGCCTCCGTCCAGCTGTCTCCCCCCGTGGTTGGACACGATGATGCCCTGGACACCGTGCTCCACGGCCAGCTCCGCGTCCTCCTTGGTCAGGATGCCCTTGATGATAATAGGCAGGCGGGTGATGGACTGCAGCCAGTACACGTCTTTCCAGCTGATGGAGGGGTCCAAGGTGTTGGCTGGGATCCCGTACTCCTCTGGGCCCGCTGCCTCCTGCTATTAGTGAGGTTGCACCAGTACAGCTTAAGTATCCACTTATAGGAACAGATGGATTTTACATCTGTTTCGACACAAAAACGTGTTTTACCGGCTCTCACCTGGAACACTCCATCAAAGTTTTTGACCTTGAGGTGAGGCGGCAGCTTGAACTGGTTGCGGATGTCGTTGCGGCGCTTCCCCGTGTAGGGGACGTCGACGGTGAGGACCAGGGCCTTGTATCCCAGAGCCTCCACGCGGTGCACGATCTGCTCCGACAGCTTCCGGTCCCGGTACACGTAGAGCTGGAACCAGCGGTAACCGTTGGGCGCCGCCGCCACGATCTCCTCCACTGAGCAGGTGGAGTAGGTGCTGGTGATGTAGCAGGTGTTGAGCGCCTCTGTGGCTGCGGAGCACAAACGATTTTTACACATTAACATGTAGATCTGAGAGGTTAGTGACACAGCAAACTGTGTGCAAAACAACTCTGTGTGGTAACGTTGTGTTATTATCTCATAGTGTGGTGAATGTGCAGCTCACAACTTGTCCACCAGAGCGTTGTGGAGTTGTTGGATTGTGTATTTGATGAGTTTGATGAGGGAAACCAAGAAATCCCATGAGCCTCCGTAGCGTAGCTCTGAGCAGCTCACGGCTCTGCTCCGCCGTTCTAAAAATAGCTTGCACCGACAAATAAAGTTAACGAACCTACTCCTGAAACTTATTATGGGATTATGGCAATGGGCCTATTTGCCAAAATGTTGAACTATCCCTTTAAGATTTTTTCAGTTAATTAACTATCCTTTTACAAAACATATTATGAACAACTTGAAATTTCTTGATAAAAATATCTTCAATTTCAACAATATTATGTCTTCTATGTAATTTTCACACCCTCTGCCAGGCCGGTTTTCGCCCGTGGGCTGCACATTTGACACCACTGATGTACAGTAGTGTGATGCTGCCAGAGATACAGTAATATAAACTGTGGTGTGATGCTGCCAGAGATTACTTCATATATTCATCCTCTGGATATATTAAAATACATGTCAACTCTAAATTGGCTCATAGAAAACTGAGCTGGCAAGTTTATCAGCTATGGATTAAAAGACCTTTATGAAAAATGTAAAATTATTGACTGAATTACTTTGTATTGGCAAAAGAAAAAAACATTACAGTATCTTTCCTCCAGCACAAGATTGTCTCAGTTGTTTGCTTCCATCTAGTGTTGGCTCTGTAAACTAACATTATGAGTGGACACAAAAACGACACTGTCATGAAACAGTGTCAGTGTCTGAGCCAGGAGCTCATCTTGTTGTCTCAAAGCAGGAGAAGGTTAAACATAAAATGAGCGAGTCTATAATGAAACATTTGACCAATCAAAAACAGTCCTACACGTGTCATCTCCTCACCCCGAGCTGTGGCCATCTCCCCCTCATGCCAGGCCAGGCAGTGAAAGGCGGTCGGGGCGATTCCCACTGGAAAGCTGATCTCTGTGCCCTGCACCGTGGTCCGAGTGTCGCTCACCGACACGTCCCGTAAGATACGAGGTCTCAGCCGAATCCTGAGAGCGAAACACAGATCAACATGCAAACAGTTACATCTAATAATGTCACAGGGGTGGAGGTTAAAGGTAGATGAGGCTGTCTTAGATAATGCTGACCAAAATAAAATATGGTGATTTGCTCACAGCATATTGTGACCTCAGAGTGGATGATGATAATTAGGGCAGTGACTAATGATAATTTTCTATATGAACTGTGAAAAATTCATATGACAGGTTCCTTAAAAGGCAATGTCATCAAACGATTTATTTTGTTTTTCAGTTATTCGATTTACTCTGATGTAGTAACATGAAAACAAGGCATTGTCACTTTTAAGAAGCTGAGTTTTTTTTGTGATGAAAAATGACTGAAATGAATAATCGATTATCAGAGTAGCTGCTCATACATTTATGTCCCTTTACTCATCGATTCAGTGAATAATCGTTGCAGCTGAGAAGCTGTTGATGGGGACAATGAACAGGGACGTCTGTCTGTGCCTCATCCAGTAACTTTCTCACATTGATCCAAAATCTCTTTATACAAGCCAATCAGACTCATTGATTTGAAACACTGGCAGCCTGATGCACCATATAATACATTAATTAAAGTGACAGCTGCCATATTATGAGTTGTATCACAACATCTCGAACAATGACAATATATCATCAGAGACAAAGTAGGTTACAAGGATCGTAGAGTCGCATGTTATCAAACATTTCACCAAATCAAAATATATATTTGTCCCATTGCAAGCTTTAGTTTCTGCTTCATTTTTCTTCCCTGGAGTGAAAAAATACTAAACCATGAAACCAAAGCAATCTGCTGACAAGGCATTGCAAATTCTTAATATCCATTCTTGTCAAATGGAGCCATTCTTTCAGGAGAAATCCATCTTGAGACAATAACACACTGTTTTTGTTTGACAAGTCATATTTCTTTGAATAGACTGAGACGGGACACGATGTGATTCTCATTCCCCAAAGCTCTGACTTTAACACCAATCCATCCAAGACCCAACCTTTAAATTCCTACCGGGGGAACATTTTCTAATGCACCGGCAAACAAATCCCTAGTAACAAGGCTTGTTGTTTGCAAAAACATATATGTACAGATCGCTGCAGCGAGGAGCAGCAGCCTATAAGTCTTTCTGAAGACGTTAGCAAACCTGAGAAGAATGCATAAGAGGACACACAAAGGAAAAGTCATGACAAGATAAAGAAATAAAAAAAATGCCATTTGTCTTTGTCCCATTGGTAGTGCAAGTTTCAACACAGTTCCTCAGTCACTGCAAGGAGCCGGAGCAAGAGTGCACTGGGTAAAATGTAACAGCCTGTTTGTGATTAGAAGGCATCACAACCACACATGTAATGTATATAGAGAAATCAGTCACAGCAGTTTGAAGTCCACAAACACTCTAATTTATTGCCCTTTTTTTCCAGGCTGTGTGCACTTATGTGACCTGCAGTTTAATATTTAAACATAAATTATATCTGTTGCCAAGAGGTGAATATCTGTGGAAATTAGTCTGTGACACTGCACTCACTCATATACACACATGATCAATAAAAACATGTTGTTTGCTCTCTCTGTGCAGTCTGGAGATGCACTGCTACAACAGCTAACAACACAAAAGAGGCATTAATTTAGCATTTAGAGCTGTTGCTGCACTACGATTGTGTATTTGCGATGACCTTATTCGGCATCCGGGTTAAACTTTATTTTCCCCACTGTACCTCTTGTAAGCCAGCAGATTGTCGTCCCGGGTGCAGCACTCGTCCGCTCCAGCTGCATAATAATCCCAGGTGGCCTTTGAGAGATGCTCTTTAGCATACTCCTCAAAATCTGTCAGGCATACCATAGCCATCTCTGCACAGCGGCCTCCCTCTCTGTGGGGGAACACAGATTGTAAATGCTCAGTTTGATGCTTATTAATATTGGCCGTGCAGAACAGGAATGAGATAAACAATATGACACATTTCAAGATGATGGATGTCACCATATACACAGACTGAATGAATAACTGGGCGGAAATATAGATAGATATAGAAAAAAATCTTGAAATATCTATAATAGATGCATAATATAACCTTTTATCTCTCCTTATGCCTTTACAACAGGCAGTTAGCTTTTATCCAGTGTCATCTGGAAACAGGATTAGTTCCTTTGCATGTGAGACAAACTGCTGCAGGCAGCGAAAGCAAACAGGCACTTAACGCTCAGAATGAAAAACCAGCGCACACACACAAAGTTACAGCTTCAAGACTCACCACAAATGATTGATCTGTCATAAACAAGCTCCCTCGCTCTCACATGACACAGCCTCCACACAACACTGGAGTTGCAACATCACTGCTCACGACTGAAACTCCCCTCTATCAGCAAATGAAGTGTGATCACAAAGTCCACAAGCTTCCGCGTGTTGACATCTGCGCAGCTTAAAATTACTTTCTGTTTTTTTAATAATCGGTTTAAATCCTTGTATCTGTGTTAGTCCTCGTGTCCGCCGTGTTGCCTTTGTGTTGGTTGGAATCAAACTTTCATAGAGCCGGTATAAAAGCCACTCGCAGTGTATGTGACCTGAGGGCGACCCCTGCTCTTATTGTGTTTACACAAGCTGGAAATGTGCTGATGGTGACTGCAACTGTAGCGAGGACAAGAGGCGTCTGACACAGTGCTCTGCGGTCCAGATGGGACATACAGTAGTACATGTGGGCACATGCATTCACATGCTGTGTACACACAATCCTACATGCTAACATGTACATACAGAGGACATGTTGTTGTTGTTTTTGTCATGTTAACTCCATGTTGGGAACAACCTTAAACTGTTGTGTTTTTATGAACGCTGAGAAAACAGCTGAGTTCATTGAGAAAAATGTGCAAAAAAAACTAATTAACTACAGATGGACTTAAGCAGACACTTGCAGAGTTTAGAAAGTATGTAGTAAATTATATGAAAATTAAAGAAATCATAATGTTACTGCAGCATAAAGACTCAAACAAATTACTATTCAAAACTGAGGGTTTTTGGGCGCCTCAGAAGCAGATTACATTTTATAATTTACAGTGAGTGCAGGCAAATGCAATATCTATTCATATTTTTATGATTAAAATGTGACTATTTTCAGACCGAGATACATTTAGAAGAGAAATGAACAAATATAAAAATATGTTTTAAATGAAGTACTGGTAAACTTTTTGGAAATATAATAGAATATGAGCATTGAAGATAATCGGATTTATAGATAATTGGATATTCAGATGTTTTTAATGTTAAGGGTTGTAAGGGGATGTTAGAGGTTTTATAAGAAGGGTTGAAACACAGCTGTTACAGGTGACTGGTTTTCACAATCAACTGATTCAAGACATGTGTGTGTTGCCAGGTGGAAACCAGGTGACCTACCTAATTACACCTGTGCAACAAGTACAGGGCGGTCAGACTTGGTGACCCTTGGCCTGTTAGCTACTAATATTATGAGCTATTAGCAACTTACTGTGTGTGACTGCTGCAGTTAAAGTGATTTATACAACTTTTGGTGCCTATTAGTGTTTTTCTGGTTCCACTTTAAAATTATCTATTGTTGGTTACTGTTTTAGCTTTGCTTAGTGACTATGTGTAAAAAATACACTCATGGCATCAACAATCATCAAGCTCAGTTCTCGTGGTGTCAGTTTGATGTAGCCTACAGCTTCATAATTTAGGAGAATAATGAAGTATGTTTTAATTTCAATTGTTACCAACAATATTAATGTTAAACTGCACCACACGTTTATGTAAATATTAATATTAATACATTAATAATATAATCTCATAAGTTCAGCTCTAATGCAGCCTGGGTTCCATCCATCCATGCCAGATCCATATAATAATATAGATTATGAAAAAACACAGGGTACTGGTTGATGTTTGGATATCTGAGAAAACTGGGGTGAAAACAATGAAGAAGTAAAATGTTACTGTAGCTCTAAAATCACACAAGTCATGTGTTTGTTTTCTGAAAACCTTCTAGAGCCGTCTTATCACAGTCCAAGTTTAGTGGTTTAAAATCAATAGGTGTTTTGTGTCAGAACTGATGGTAATCACTGATTTAATTGCATATTTGCCTGGATGGAAACTTTTCTATCAATTCCTTAAAATTGAAAAAAATATACTTGACATATATTTGTATAATAAAAGTGCAAAGTAATTGGAGTTATCCAAACACAATGTGCTGAAAAGTTAAAAAAGTTTAATATTAAGTTTTCTTGGTTGAGCTTTTGTATTATTTTAGTTTATTTACTTTTATTTATATTTTAAACATATCATCAGTGTAACTTGAGTACATTTAGGTTTTGGGTAAAGAAACAATTTACAAGTCCTAGCTTGCATGTCAGCTGGATATTTTCATTTTATTTATTATGTCCAATATAACTTAATTGAAATGTATTTTTTATCATCATAATTTGAACCAAAGAGGATGGTTTTGCAGGGTATCAGGTTCGTGCATGATGTCTTTAGGCTGGAAAATATACAGAAGCTACCGGTATTTTTTCTACCTTTACCAAAAAGCCTTCCTTAAAAAGTCAAAACAGCTGGAGGTTTTTGTGTAAACACACAGACACACATTTTCCCTCTTTTTGTTTCTGTTTTACAAATTGAAGAGTCTTAAAGGAAACAAGTAAGTAAATCCTGCTTCTGTCCCTAAGGTGTCAAGTGATAAAGTTCAGTACTAAGGACCTCTGAAACCTTTCTGTTCTTGAAGTATTAATACTTAAATTTCAGGGTTTATACTCTTTTCAGACAAATTAAACATGCCAGTACTGATTGTTACTCTACACCTAGAAATGAATAACAAATAAGTCGACAAAATTAAATACTGTAAGTAAAATGATTGACTGGGGAAAAAAAATCAGTTTGACATGTAACACAAAGTTTATATGACAGTTTATCAAAGATTGATTGACATGCATATTTGTTTGTGACAATAATTGTGATTTTTCCTGTTAATGAACTAAAACGTTAACATGGGTTTTCCATTCTTTTCTCTCCGAGCCGACGGTGAGCAGATCACCTGTGTTCAGTTTACTCACCGATTACAGATGTTCATTGTTTCTCAGCTGAGATTCCTCTTTCCCATAAGATTCATAACCTGTGAAAGAAGCACAGGGGGGTTACATCACTGCTATTCACAACACCAGTACAACTACTACTACTACTGTACTACTACAATCTGCTACAGTAGCACTGCCCACAGCTGCTGCTTCTACTGCCTCTGGTGCAACCACCACCAGAACTGGTTGTCCTTTGTAGTACAACTTTGAATATCACATACTGTATATACACAATAATTAGAAATATTGATTTTATAACTACTACATTACACATGTGGATGCCGTTAGTGCTGCTACCACACGTACAGTACTGCTACTATTATCACTCAGTGCCCATATTGATAGTACTATGACAACAAAAGATCCTACTACTGCTGCCACCACTACTACTACTACTACTACTACTACTACTACTACTACTGTTACTAATGCCATCTCTGTTCTCTTTATCTTACCATTATTGATGAGTGGTGCATTGTGGGTATTGCTATGGTAAATATAATTAGCCACAATACAACTACAAGTACAAAGCCATGTAAAAAGTCATGATCTTGCTAAGACAAAATCAAAGCCTATACTTCTATGTAATTCGGAAGGTCAAAGCAATTTTTCTTTTTTCTTTTTAAATAACACAAATTATTCTGCAGTACATTATCTAGTTTTTCAGTCACTGGGGAGAAAATCTTTCCACCACACATCCTGTTGTATAAGCTTTCGACTGTGAACACTTGAGGGCAGTGCAATACCGGATGAACCGACGTTCACCCTTAAAGCTCCATTCAACATCTGTAACGCAGGTAAACACAAACAGACCTTCATTTAACTCATCTGAGTCGGTTCTGCACGCCACACGCTCAGCGCCACTACAGAACAACTTTACATGACCTCTGATGTCACACCTGATAAAGTTGTAAACATGATGTCACACCACACACACTACGACAGCACTTCCTGGTTTCTGTGGGCTTTGTACGAATACTAAACATCTTTAATATATAATCTTTTCCCATTTTTTACTGTTTTTTATAATACTTACTAATAGCTCTAATTGTGAAAATAAAAAACAAACTGGAGTATCATGTAGTTTTTCTGCTGTGGGTTTATTTTAGTACCTGTGGCTGGATGTGTGTGTGTGTGTGTGTGTGTGTGTGATGAATGAGAGCCTCTGTCCTGTGTCGGCTGTGAATGCTGTCTGTCATTTCGACCCATTGAATAGCTGCTGAGAGCACATTGTCCAGGTGAGTTTCTAGAATACCTGGTGTTTGGTATTTAGTGTGCAAAAAAAACTAAAAAACTAAACTAAACAAGGTTAAGATTTAGCCACGCTCCTGTTACATACACTATATCCTGTGTTTTATTACATGTCGCACAGGCCTCGCCTCATGTTTCACTCACACTGCTGCTCATCACAGACGGCACATCCACACATCCTGCCGCCTATTACTCATTTATCTATTGGAATAAATGAAAATCTAATAAAAAACTCTATTTGTTTCCATGAGAATCAGAGGTTAACAATAGAAAAGCAAAATCCAACACAGTGTGAAAACATAGATCTACTGAAGTCTGATAGAAACCAGTGTCTTACCTTCACCTGGGGCTGCTTGGCTGGCGTTCACTACGTGTTAGTTAGTCCCCCCTCTCATGTGACAGCGTCGTGTCATTGCCCCCCTCCGACCCTCCCCACCCCCCCTCTGCCTCTCCCAAATTCTGCCTTCCCTCACCCCCCCCTCTCCCCCCACCCAACCTCTCTCACAGTGTCATGCTCCTCCCACAGCTAAGCCTTTCATCAGCACTCTGGGCCCCGGCCTCTCTCTCTTTGTGCCAAAAAAAAAACCCCACCAAAAGCTCATTCAGGTCAATCGTTTGTCACAAGCAGCAAAACGCCACCACCCGTTCTCCTTCTGTCCTTCTCTTCCTTCCACTCCTTCACTTTATTTCATCTTCATCTTTGCAGATGTCCTCCCATCTTTCCTCCTTTGACCTGTTCGCTTGCTTTTGTTTTGCATGTTCTTGCAGGCCTTCATGTTCATGTGTGACTTAGTACGTGTCAAAGAAAATAAAAGTGTTCTTCCTCCTTTTACGGTTAATCTTCACTCCTCTAGTAAACAAAAGAAACTCTGGCTACTCATTATCTGTTCTCCCTTTGAGCTTTTTATTGCTGAAGCCAGCACTTAGAGCGTAGCCTCCTGTTAGCGTTAGCCGCTGCCTGAAAGTAATATAGACTTCATCCAGCTCCGTGTAAAAGAGACAAAAGCCTGAAAAAGAAAACAGTTCCCCGTCTCTGGAAATGTCAAACTTGTCGAGCTGAGTGTGGACTATTGACAGGTGTTTTGAGGCTCTTTAGATATATAACACAGATGTCCCAACCTTTTGATATCATGAGCTTGTTATGTTAGGACCCCCCCAACCACCACCACCACCCGTAAGTGATGGATTGAAGGTAATGTCACAGTGTCTCAGCTCGCCGCGGCCGAAACAAAATGCCCCGAGAAGTTGTTGAAGCGTTTTAAAACAGCGGTGGGGTGCGGTGATACTAAATTAGATTCTCTCGCTCTTATTTCATTACAGCTTCTCAATTGAATTCACTCTTTGTAAATACAATATCTTTGGTAACAAAACCTGGCTTCTTAGGACACGTCTGTCATTCTCTCTCTCTCTCTCTCTGTGTGTCTGAAATGATGTGTTTTGTTTTGACTTTAACACTAAAGGCTGTGAAGGTGGAGCCGGGGGCTAAATCTGACGGGTCGGACCTCCGCGGGGAGGTGTGGGTGTTATCTGCACCGAGAGGAGGTGCAAATTGTGTTAATCCACAGCTGGCCTCGATGCCTAATACCAGGGAGTTGGATCTGGCTCTGGGGCCGTCGTTTTTTTTTTTTTTTTGGAGGTACTGGACGTTCAGCTGAGTGGAAAACCTTTTCCACATGCTGGTTGAGGCTCTGCCCCGAGGCTGCGGCCTAGCACGCCGCAGCACATGTGTGTTGAATTGTCAAGGTGTTATCGTGCCCTGGCGAGCCTCCGAGCTCCTCCACCTCTGTCTCTCTCAGGTTTATTATCAGACTAAATACAGCCCAAGTCCACAGACATGGGTCGCTAATCCGCGCGGCAAGGCCCGACCTGATGGCTGTCCATCATGGGCTTTTTAAACTTTTCGCACACACAGAGAGCGGGAGGCACCGGAGAAACCACGGCAGAGGAATGTTAAAATAAAAGACGCTGCCAGGAACAGAATCAGAATCAGGTTCGTCGTCAAGTCGGTTTTCACATAGGAGGAATTTGTTGTGTTTTTTTTTCGTGCATAACACATAGTAAACACTGGATTAAAATCTCCCTCCCAGCAGGTTTCCCACGCGAGTTAGCTGAGGACAAAGACAAATGATTAAACAAGACAAATAGTAAACAGCAGGTTGGAGAGGACAAGGCCCAGACCTCCTCTTTGTTCTCCGTCTGTCCTTTATCTTATTAACCTCAGGGTCTCAGGATAGATGGTGTCATTGTGTTTTCTCTTTGTAGCTCATATAAATACAGTACAATTGACTTAACTTGATTTGATAAAAGTATAATTTGAAAATACAATGTATAACAAAACAGTCAAAGAGAAAAACATGTTTTAAATGGCTGTGAAACTTATAAAAATGCAAACAGAAACTTTTTTTTTTTTTATCTCTTGGGTTTAAATGAGAGGCGAGATGAATCTTTGGACTATGATAATTTAGTTATTCACATTAAATTAATCCATCATATCAGGTCTCACTCACAACATGGGAAATATCCAAAGAAAAATATCTGTTATTATTTAAACAAGAATTTACATTAATGATCAGTTCCCTTGTTTTGTTTTTGTTTTTATTCTGACTGTATCTTGCAATGTGAATATAAAATAGATTTCTTTGTCTCAAAACAAATTAATTACTATTGTTTATTCAAAACTCAAAGAATAAATCCTTTAATTGTGACATAAACAGAATATTTAACTTCCTTTCAACAATTCACACAACAGAAGAACTGTTTTCACCTCGGCACAAGATGAATGTCAAACTTTCCCTCGACCATTTGGATGTCCTGAGTTTTCTACAGAAAAAAGAAAAATAACCTGCAGTATTTCATCTCGTTTTTATTTTAAACCTCTGCGCTGGCTCAGACAAAGCTCTCTGTCTATTTTCAGGAGCGTGTACTAGTCGCAGTACGTCTGTGTAGTCGGTGGAAAAAGCATTGTTCCGAGTGCCAAAACAAAAGCAAAAGGAGTCAACACATCAGTGGCTGTAAATGTCATGTAGCGGCTAAGTGATGGATGTCCAGAGCATTTGATGTCTGGGAGAGATCTGAGCATAACTCACAGTCCGCAGTCACGCCATATCAGACTCTTATGATTCAATCCATACACACGGGCAGCGGACGATTTGCTCACATCTACCGAGGGGGCGGTGGAGTTGTGTGAAAGTTATTATGAAAGCATTATTTGTGCTCAGTTTTTTCCTCCCCACCAGAAAAACGAAAGGAGGGAGGGGAGGGAGGGCATGTCATCATTTAAGTGAAGGATTCATTTCTCCCTGAAGTGTGCTTGAAGCCATGAAAACTGGACTGTGACGACTCGGCGCTCCTCTGCGGCTGCATTAAGACGTTAACTTTCACTGCACATAAACACCATTTCCTCTCTGCTGTTTCTTTTTCGCGTAGCTGGTTTGAGTCTGAGGCCTTTTTTGTGGTGAATGTCAGAGTGTTTCTCTTTTATTCCTCGTGCACTGAGATTGTTTGGGGTCCTGTCCAATGAAATTATGTGAAAGGAGCCTCATGTCTTCAAATGCAAATGCACGCTTCACGCAGAACTCAAGAGTACGAGTCGGTGTTTTCCAGCGAAAGGGGGGTTAGTTGGACGTGACATGAGACAGGAAGTGAAATGACTTGTTGAAAACTAAGAGTGAGGGGGTCGGTGTGATGAGAGGAGACATTTCACTTACTTCAATCAACTTTTATGTCATTTTTCATCTCTTAACAACAGGGTTTTCTAACTTGTTCCACTTTAATCTTGACCGGAAACCCAACATAACTCCACTGGACTTAACCCTGTCTCAAAACGTAATTGCATTTTCTTTTTATTATTTGGCAGTTGCTTCTGAGGTTGAATAGAGATTAGTGACGGGCTCTTGTTCAGGGATCAGCTGCGGTGGCTTTGTCCTGATCCACACTGAGACTTTTTCCCTATTTTCAGATGTGTCCACAAGTGAGTGTATGAGAAGTTCTAGTGTTGACATGTTCAGATTTTGGATGTGAATGAGATGCTAAAACAAAAACAGAAGATGTCTCCCTGGTTTGTTATGTCCCTTCTTTACCTCATCTAGTAGTATAGTGGTCTTAATCCGGTTCGATGAGGTCACCGTTAATGTCCGTGCTAACCGGTAAGTGTGTCCATGTTGAGGTGTCATTTGTTTCGTATGCTAATAGAGATGTAAAGGTTTGTTTGTATGTCAGTACAATTGTGAATTATTTCTGTTTTTATTCCTCTCTTTTGGAATAAAAGTGTTGCAAAGCACACAGGTCACATCCTTCCCAAAAAATATCAAATAATATAATCCTAAATACATGATATAATATATTGATAAAGTCTTGAATAACTACTCTAACCTTGTTACTTGACTGTGTTTATTTAAACTATGTAATGTAACACAGTACAGTACTCACCTTGTTCTCAGCACCTGTGTAGTGTTATTGCACTTCACACTTTCACATTTTCTTTTATTCATAGACCGACTGGAGATGTTAAATTAAAGGGATACTTCACCCAAAATCGATAATTCACCAATTTTCTACTCACCGTCATGCCAAGGAAGAGTTTGGAGAACTTTCAGAGTCATCAAAACGCTTTAGGAGTTGCAGGGGGGGTCCGGCTGGAAACGGATTTTCATATAATGGGGGCGGATAGAGTTCACTTTTGAATGGTCCAAAACACACACTATGAAACATCCAGATACCTCCATACTGCTCGTCTGTACTGACCCAAGTGTCCTGAAGCCGCCACATGAAAAAATTAATTTGATCTCTGTTTTTAGCCTTGTTGTAGCAGCAGCTCCAGTGGCTGCGCGAGATTTGCTGCGAGATGTTCTTCCGTGTTTACATCATACATCCAATGGTTTACAACGACGAACGAACATCTCACAGCAAATCTCACGGATGCGTACAAACATCAACAGAACCACTGGGAGCTACTGCTACAACAAGGATAAAAACAGATTTTTTCCCAAACAACTTTTTCATGTGGCGGCTTCAGGACACTTGGGTCAGTACAGACGAGCAGTATGGAGGTATCTGGATGTTTCATAGTGTGTGTTTTGGACGATTCAGAAGTGATCTCTATCTATGCTCACCCTGCCCCGCCCCTTCTACCGGTACCTGGTAGGGGTGGTATTATGCAAATTCGAGAACTAATTACATCATTGTCAGACAACCGAGGGAACAGTTCGTAAAACCACATGGTTTTTAACCTCGGGGGCCTGAAAATTACAGATTTTTTTTGTCAATTTCTTACATTTTAGGGGCGGGAAGGCAAGACAAACACCCAGATACATGTTCAAGAGCCTTCAAAAAGTGATATTTTCATAATTTGTCGCCATGAAAACATTGCATTGTCTCCCTTAGCTGCATTGCTGTAAACTTTCACACTCCAGAAAAAAATCTTTAGTATATTGCATATAAATTTAAACCTGTGAATTGTAGTGTAAACGCACCTTTAAAAAAAATGCCTCCGGGCCTTTTAAGCCCCCCCATTCCCCCACCTCCTTCACGCTCTCTAAATGCCCCCTGGTTTACCCCGATGCCACCGCGGTCGTTGGGAAACACTCTGTTGGTCAGTCGGCCTCAGAGAGTGTTTGCATGTGTGCTGTTGTCGTTCTGTTTCTCTTTGTCTTTCAGCAAAACACTCTGCAGAATAATCACTTATTTTCTCTGAGAGGAAATAATGTTCCATAATAAAAGAAGAAAGGCTTTGAAGTCTGGGGGGCACAAGCTCGACTTGTGTCTAATAACCGGCATGAAGCTTTGTGTCCTCATGCCTGGCTGTGTGAACCCTTTTTACTGGGGTGAATACTTGAACTTGCTTTTGGGGACACAAAGACTTTATGGAAATAAAAAAGACACATAAAAATCACATAAAACCCATGGTGTGCAGCTCTTCTACTTAATAATATGTAATAAATACTCTGGAATGATTCTTTCTGAACATTGAAAATCCAGCAAGCTTTGATTTGAAGTCTCTGTGAAATAAAGAACGGGATAACAACGCCCCCCCCCACCCCCCACCCTCCATCCATCCTCTTTTCTTGTCTTTCGTCCACATTGTCTCTTCGTTCCAGCTCATCATCATGAAGACTTTTCATGTGTCCTCGAGCCTCATTCGGAAAGCTTCACGTCCAATCAGTGGCTGCTGAAATGTGAATCCACTGTGACATCTTCTCTAATCAGCTCTCCTTCTCCGAGCCCCCGCGCTCCCTCCTCACAAATTATGCAAATCACAACGCAATAACCTGCCCAATTAGCATCAACCCAGACTCCTTACTCATCCCTGCTGCTTTCCTTTTCTCCTTTTTCTTTTTTTTCCTTCTGTTTCCTTCTTTAGGGGTGGAGGAGGACAAGCCTGTACAACATACATGGCTGAGGGATGTTGCAAGACTCTGCACTGCCAATATTCAAATCGGTCGTCTACATCTGCTCGGTGTGTGGAGTCTCTGACCTTCGCTATGTCTCTTGGCTGAGACTGATGGTTTTGAACAGGGACGGACAGGTATGCTCATTTTGTGTGCGGACACACACACATGCATATATATATATATATATATATATATACCCATGGCAACATGTACACACATACAAATAATAGCTACACGCTCCAGCTTGGCTTGCATTAAGTGGGTCGTTCTGGCTGAACCCTTTGTTTTTCAGTTTAGAACGAGCAGCTGCCAGCGATTTTAGCTTTTGATACAAAACCATGCAACGGGTTTTTTTTTTTTTTTTTTACTGTCCACCTTGGAGAACAAAGTCGTCTGGGATTTAACGGGCGAAACCTCCATTTCATCTTTATTTCGTAATCTCAAAGCAAAGGTCACAGAACCGTCTATCACTTCAGGTCTGGTTTGTTTCAGGAATATTGCAGCTTTGTGGTTTAGAGCCAAGACCCAAAAGGTACGAGATTTAGAAAACGTAGGATTAGATCACACATTCGATGTGTTGATCAACAATAAAATAATATGTAGGCCACAGCAGCTTGTTGAAGACTTTATAAACAAGTTTGAAGCTTCCCAGGCAGCAGGGAGTTGGTCTCCACTATAATACCAAACCCAATATCCAATATTTTTGCTGATGTTGTGCTTGTAATTAAAAAAAAAAGATGCTTGAGTAAGTGTTTTGCTCTAGTTATGTTCTTGAAAAAGGGGGAAACTTTTTTCTTTATAAACCCTACTGGGCCACTAAAAGTCTTGGAAACACTGCAGCAAATCAGTAAAATGGTAAACTGGGCAGCGGGTGAAGAGTCTCCATTATACTTGTCAAAATGTGATACTTTAGTTAATTTAAACGCCAATATTAGCTGAAAGCGTTTGGCAAGCAGAGATACTGTTTCAACCAGCGTATGTGGTATAGTAGATTATTAGTATTTTAATTTTAATAGTGTTTATATTATTACCAATACACTTTTCCTTCCCAACCACCATCGTTTTGCGAGTGTTAGTTCCAGCAGACTGCAACGCACATCTATTAAAAAACCCACACTCGAGCGCTTTAACGCTGTAACTAATTATCTGTTGATGTAAAAAGCAAAAAACCAAATAAATATTACAGCTGTGGATACGCTCAGCATAATCCGCTCCTTGTGGAATGGCACACAGCGTCAGGCTACTTTGGAAACACATTATTATGCTGAGTTAATTAAGGGGAAAGAAGAAAACATTTTGTTTCCTCTCCATTACTGAAGTGATGGAGGAGTAATATGCCTCATTTAGGGGGATGAAAACCACAGAACAATGCATTCACATTCCCCCTCTGCAGAGAGTGACATTGTTGTGCAAACACCTACATTTCAGACACCGAGAAGAAGAAGAAGACAGAGTGGAGGGAGCGTGTAATCTGTTGGAGCGACTGCTGCGCCGCTCTAATCTGTCACAGGACGGACGAGGCTGATGAAACTCAGACACCTGATTTGTGACAGCTGCACATAAAGAAAGGCCATCACGATTTCTCACAGTCCAATCAATCCAAAGACAACTGGAAAAGTATATTTAGCTCAAAGAGCCGAGCGGGAAGTAAATATTTTTACTGGATTTTTCCATTTAATGATATGCAGCAGATGTGGAACGAGGCGAGAGGCGAGAGGCATGGGAATCACTTCACTGACTGACTGTGTCACCGCCAATATGAAAGCTGTGAGAGACAAGAGCAGACTTTCAAGTTCGCATTAAAGAAGTCAAAGGTTAAATGTGTTTTACTGGGGCTCTTGTATGAACGAACTCAAGATCCTTCATCCACAAATGACTGGGTTTTACAACAAAAAGTCTACAGTTGTTTTTGTCAAATCTGGGCCTTTGATTGTATGGTTTGGCAGCGGGAACTGAGGATTTGTTATGCATTACAGACAGTATGCTAAACTCTCATTTTCCTACTCTGATGAAAAACTTGACAAATTGTGGGCTCCTCTCAGGACCAATTGGCCCGCGAAGGGTATGCATGTGCACGCATGTGTTTCTGTGTGTATGTGTGTGTGTGAGTGTGTATCAGTCAAAATGAGGTCTCTGGATCTGCCCTTCGGCCATCACGAAAAGTTGTCAATCACCTCCTCTTTTAATTCCAAAAAGATGAGCGCTCACATGCTAAAGCTACGCCGCCGCCGCCTCCCCCTCCTCGCCACAGGCCTTGGCACTGCCTCTGAAGCCTGTTGGCTGCCCAACCCAACCCAACCCCCAAACACACACACACACACACACACATACACACATAACCCCCACCCTCGCCCACAATAAGGAACCAGGGTGACGGGCACAAAAGACTTATTTACTAAATGAAAAGTGGCGCCACATTAGTTTTACACTTTTGCTGTTTGATTCAACAAAGCATTAAATCCACAAAAATAAACCGTATCAGATAGCAAATGGAAAGCATGAGTGTTCAGCTTGTGTGTGTGTGTGTGTGTGTGTGTGTGTGTGTGTGTGTGGCACCCCTTGAAGGATGAAGTGAGATGCCGTGTTGTACTTGTGTCGGCTCTAGGGTGTTTCATTTAAACTCAGTGTCCACACTTCAAAAAAGAAAATCTCAAAGTATCCATTTTAAGAAGTCGTTTAATTCAATACAGAGAGTTGGACTTTGAGTTTATTGAAGACAAATTGTATTTCTAATGCAAAACACCTTTTTTTTCCCAGATATTGTCTCCTGGAGCTGATCTGATCTGATCACATCTCTCCGTTGTTAACTGTGATGAAATAAAATGGCATTATTTCACCTCATTGGCATAATGAGATAAAGAATCAAGATCAAGTATGGTTGCAATATAACACTAAATCTCTTGTTAATATGATTTTTTTCATCTTTTCGCAGGGAGGGGAAAACATCCAAACCAGGAATTTAGGCCTCGACGTCTGGGCTATAAAAGACTCTGTGGGAACCAGAAGGAGCAGGAAGGAGCAGGAAGGGGGCCGCTCCGCCACGTCGTCCCCACAAGACTCCCAGTGAGACATGTGACACATTACATGCACCACACTTTACTCTGAGTTTAGTCTAATTCTCTTTTGATCTTAAAGGGATAGTCCAACATTTTGGCAAATTCGCCTGTCGCCATAATCCCTATAGTCATAGCAGTAGGTTCGTTACCTTTAATCGTCGGTGCATGTTGTTTTGAGATCAGCGGGGCAGAGACGTGAGCTGCTCAGTGAACACAATGGAGGTGAATGGTACAGGCCCCCTGCCCCTCATCAAACTCATCAAATACACAATCCAACAACTCCAAAACGCTCTGGTGGACAAGTTGTGACCTGCACATTCACCACGCTATGAAATAAAAATGTAACGTTATGAGACAGAGTTGTTTTTGAGGGAAATACGTAGCCGGATCTACATTACAGACGCGGCTGCTGGGCGGAGTGATTTCAAAAGCGCAAGTAGTTCAGAGTATTTGCTTCATGTGTCGTAATGTCACATAATTATACATGATTATTTCATAGCGTGGCGAATGTGCAGGTCACATAAACAAAATGGCACAAAGGACAAAATAGTTACATCTCAATACATACCTTCCTCATTTTACTTTTTTTTAAAGAAATAGAAATAGAGATAGAAGCTTTATTGTCATCGTATCGTTTTTTTTTCTTCCCACGCTCCTTTCAAAAAATCTAAGATGGATGTCTGATAACAAATGTGAAAAAGTAAAGCCTCAGTGATCAGATCAGATCAGATGCACTCGGGCTGTGAAATCCTCCTCAGGAAGAGATAGAAAGCGAGAACAGGGTGGTGTTGACAGGTTTACAGTGCACGCGCAGGAGGGATGTTGTAAGAATATGACTCTCTGACTGGACTGGACTGGACTGGACTGGACTGGACTGGACTGTACCTGCGCCGTCGGTTGTCCACCTGTCCACCCACGGTCGGTAGGGCGCCCCCACCTGGCCACCTGGTGTCCTCGCTGACAGGTGAGGACAAAGACCCTGCAGAGAGCGCGGCTTTGCACGTGGCATCGGGTTTAACAAGCTGTCACCAGGCTTTAAGAGGGGGAGAAGTGATGTTTGAGTGTGTGTGAGTGTACACGGATTTACTGTACACGTGTGTGCATACAGTATACGTGTATATATGTGTGTGTGTGTGTGTGTGTGTGTGTGGGACACTGCAGAAACACAGGAGGCGCCTGGACCTGTTTCCAGTTAAAAGCAGAAGCCCCCACAACAAAGGTTCTGGCCGGGGGAGTCGTAACGAGGAGAATATCATTTTTCTTTGGCCTCTGTGATCTGCCATTCTTACGTTTCACTTTCAAAGCTCTTGCTCGCTGGCAGAAGTCCTCAGCTCCGCATCTCTGATGGAAAGAGGGAACATTGCCTTCCTCCTCCTCCTCCTCCTCCTCCTCCTCCTCCTCCTCCTCCTCATCTCCTCTCCCTTCCCTTCCCTTCTTCCAAGAGCAGATAGAAAAGAAAGAAGAGAGAGAGAGAGAAAAAAAGAAAAGACGAATGCCCCTCTAACTTGCCATGGCTGATAAAAGAAGCATGGATGTGTTGGAAGCCATATTTCTCTGTCAGCTCGGCTCTGAGGAGTTCCTGCAGTAATCCTCCGACAGCCTATTTAAGACTTGTGGCTTCCTGCTAAAAATCTCTTCAGGAATCCCCCGTCTGCCTGCCCACGGAGGGGAGAGCTGCTGCACAGTTTCTCACCCTGCCAGCAGCTAGGAGGAGGAGGAGGAGGAGGAGGAGGAGGAGGAGGAGGAGATGCCCATGAGCAAGGTGGGGGGAAAAAATATCTGATTGTTTCAGAAAAGAAATGACAGATCTGTCAGCAGCCCCCGCGGTGCCGATTTATGTAAATTGCTGTGGGGCAAAATAAGATACACACACTTCCCCGAGAGGAATGATTCGGGCACTCTACCGCTCAGATTTTAGTAATTCTTAGATTTCTTTTCTTCCAAATCAGCAGTTTAGTTTGTTGGAAATCAGTCAGTCACCACTCCTCACCCTCAGAAGCTGCTTCTCCCTTTGAAAAAAAAGAAAATCACAAATCGTCACGACCTCGCCGCAGTAAAAGCTCCAATCAGTGCACATGTCAACAAGTAAATTATCCCCAATTTGACTCTCAATTGTTGAACCTTTTTATTTTTGCCCTAAACAGAAGCAGATTGTCTTTGTGCTAATTTGGCTTCGGCCTGACTCTTAGCACGCCACTTAACCCCACGGTGTAGAAATATCCCTGGTGTGACAGCTTAGAAAAGACACTGTGAGTGAAAAAGCCTCTTAAAAACTGCATTAATCAATGGTTTCATATCAATCAATCAATAATCTGAATCTATAATGTGGAAGTCCTAGCACTTAAAGGAACTGATTTAGCATCTTTCAGGTCATTGTTTTGGTTTTTGCTGTTTCCAAAAACACCCATAACAGTTTAGAAATGTGTAAAATATGTAGACCCATTTTGTGCCGCTGCCCCCAAGTGGTCAAAAAAAAATCATTTAATGCAGGTTTGAGGTGACAGTTGATAATCAATACATGATTGATCCTTTAAACAGCACTTTTTAGAAGTGTTTACCCTTAAAGGGTTTTATGAGCGTTTGGAGGTTTTATGAGCATTGGGAGCCTCCTTCTAACTATCAGGCCGGCTTGTCGCCATAAAGATCCTGTAACCACAGTTGTATTATACACATTTGTTTGGGCCATTGAGGCTTTCTCGAGCGATTATGCGTCTCATGTGTCGACCAGATTTGTGATCCTGACTTGATGCCCGCTGGGTGGCAGGGGGCTCTATCATTCATCAAACTGATCTTTATGGGCGGAAGGAAATTAGCTTTGATGGAGCGTCCCTGCAAGATGAGATGTCCTTTATGTCCTTTACCTCCTCCCCTCTTTATTTCTTGTGTTTATTTCCCATCAAGAGGTGTAATGTGGATGTATATTCAACCAGAGTCACTTAAAGTGCCATTGAAGTTGTAATAATGGGTCATATTCGTGCTTCCTGTATTCTAATGACTGTCAGTGTCGGACGGCGTTTTGATGTAGAGTCAGAGCTTTGAAAAGGATTCAGCCATGTGTTGCTGCTGCTGCTGCATGTTGCTGTTGTTGTTGTTATTGTTTTAACCGCTGAAATCCATCTTGCACATGTATGCCTCTTAGAAAACCCCCGACAAAGGGCCCGGCCCGGCCCGGCCCGGCGCTGCCTGCGTGTGTGCCAGTTGTTGTCTTGAGTTACGGAGCCGGCGCTACAGAGGGTTCCTCCTCGCTGGGAGCCCGTCCAGCCTTGAAGGCTTCGGGGGGGAAGTACTGAGGCTTTTCACGCTGTTTTAACTACAGATGTAGCCATCACACAAGCTCCACATTTTACTGCTCCGCCAGCGAGGGGCTAGAAATCACCAGCGAGCTGTGGCGCTGCCCCCCCCAAAAGAGGAAGTAGTTGGGAAGCTCTGGTGTCCTCACAGTCGTTAGAGGATGGGCAACACATGTCGGCCAACATGGGGTGTTTGTCAAAGTTTTTGCCACGAAGAAGGTCAATTAAATGTTGATGAGACGGCAAAATGACAGAGGGGAACAAATGTAGTCAACAGTACGTCAGTTCTCCTCAGTGTGTCAAAATACCAGGGCAGTGAAAACCACAAATATGAACAAACTGAAACTGCGCTTTTTTTTTTTTTTTTAAACTTTGTTGAACTTTTTCAAGTTTTATACAAGAAAAGAAGCTGAATACGGGCAAAATTAAGGACAACAGTAACAGATTACCTTCATATATATGAGTTATGTGTGTACAGTATGTGTAACCCCTATTACTGTATAACAGGCTGCAAGTCACATTAATCATATAATCTGTCCAGTTTGACATTTGCATGTATTAATGAGAACAAGTGCAGAAAAGCTGTAGCATATATATATATATACTAAGTGATCAAAAATTTAAAAAAAAGTTAAGCAAGTAAAAACAAATTATTATTGACAATAAAATAAAATAAACACCTGCAGTGAAATAATCCAATATCCGTCTAAATGTTCACTTCATGTGGAATATCTTCAGTGTTTTATCTTCCCATCAAAACAAAGTGAAGTCGAGCTCTTTCAGATTCACTCAGCTGAGCTGCAGCTGTGTCATGATCAGTCACTGTCTGACTCTGCGCTATTAGAGCAGCTGTGTAAGAATATCATTGATAAAAACGGATTAAAATATTCCACATGTTCCAAGATTCAGGAGAGTTTTGTCATTTCAGCCATGTATAAGCAGCACACAGTGAGATGAGACGGGGTTTATCCAGGGCCGTGATGCTACAGTAGAATGAAAAATAAACATGAAACAAACATGTGCGAATTACATTACAAAAAGAAAAATAACACAGTGCAAAAACAATTAAAGATAAATAAATAAAAGCAGCAGACAATCGACATCAATACCGTGTTGTTTTCCAGATGTAGAGCATTGTTTGAAGTGTCACTGAGGAATGGACTGACCTCACATCCAGGCTGTACAACAGTCTGAATACTTTAGTTCCTCTCACCAGACGACCACATGAAGAGAACATTTCACGGACACTGGTTGCCTTTTTTTCAAACAAAGGGTTTAAAACACATTTTTCTGCTGACCCCCTCCTACAGAAGTACATTGCTCTGTTAGTGCACTATTTTCCCTACAGTGCATTGATCTGAATCAACTGTGCATGACCACCTCACACACAACCTACATCAAACAACACAAACTGTCCCTTTTATTTTGAAAATCCAGTGATATTCAAAAGAATTAAATTAGCGCACCATCATTTTCTTCCCATTTGAACACCAGTATAGTCGGTAGTTCACTTTGTTAATTATAGCTGGATGAGGAAAGTGCAGAGATGGTCTCATGGACATGTTTAAAGGGATAGTTCAACATTTTGGCAAATTGGCCCATTGCCATAATCCCTATAGTCATAGCAGTAGGTTTGTTACCTTTAATTGTCGGTGCAAGCTATTTTTAGAACGGCAGAGCAGAGCCGTGAGCTGCTCAGAGCTACGCTACGGAGGCTCATTATGGGATTTCTTGGTTTCCCTCATCAAACTCATCAAATACACAATCCAACAACTCCACAACGCTCTGGTGGACAAGTTGTGAAGAAAATTCATGCAAAACCGCTGATGCACGTTCCCGTCAGGGGCAGTTTTTCATCAAGCAGTCTCTGCATTTCCCTCTAAAACAACTCTGTGTGGTAACGTTGTGTTATTATCTCATAGCGTGGTGAATGTGCAGCTCACAACTTGTCCACCAGAGCGTTGTGGAGTTGTTGGATTGTGTATTTGATGAGTTTGATGAGGGAAACCAAGAAATCCCATAATGAGCCTCCGTAGCGTAGCTCTGAGCAGCTCACGGCTCTGCTCCGCCGTTCTAAAAACAGCTTGCACCGACAATTAAAGGTAACAAACCTACTGCTATGACTATAGGGATTATGGCAATGGGCTAATTTGCCAAAAATGCTGAACTATCTCTTTAAACAAACAACATTTGGACAGAGCCAGGCCACCTACAGCATCTCCCTCATCCTCCAGCTGTTTGACCGTCTGAGCTAAACACAACCTGACTGACCGCACAGATAGGAGATATGAACGTCAACGTATCGCTGTCAGAAAAACACATCAAAGATGATGGTATGGCAGCGCAGCGTTGATCTGTAAATGTCAGCTCTGGATACTGAAGGAACGTCCCATTGAAAAACGTTTAAACACTTTACAGAACCTTCTGTCTGGCGAGTGAGGCAAAAAGGAAACCAGGTGGTGCTGTGGACTTCAAAATAAAACGCAACATAGTTGAATAGATGGCTGTAATTTGTGTGGGATAACGCTGCTGTACAGGCTCACCGCTGAGTTTACGAGCCAGCCTTCTGATGTTAGCCCAGATCTTCTCTCACATCTTCTCTTTATCCGTTTCTGTATCTCAGTTTGAGGCTTTTATAGCAAAGCTCACAAAAGTGTCAGATGCTGCATCATAGCCAGAGAAATCTCGCAGGGGAGTTTGTGTGTGTGTGTGTGTGTGTGTGTGTGTGTGGTACTGTAGTGTCTGTTGTTGTGAAATATTGCCTCTGCTCCTCTCTGTTTCTCACTCACCCTGCTCAGACACCCAGCATCCATCCGTCCGTCCGTCCATCCGTCCGTCCATCCATACATCTGTAGAGCAGGTTGAGAGTCAGGACGCTCCGCTACATGTGGAACATCAATCTGCCTCTGAAGTCTGCTCCACATGTGTGTGTGAGATGTACCGGCCCCTGTTAATCTGTGTGAGTGAGTGTGTGTGTATTTGTTTTAGTAAGATCACTTGAGTGTTGGTATGAATATGTTTTTGACTGGATTTGGACATCTTTCCATTGATTATGTTTATCTGATCAAAATGATTATAACTTAAGTAATTGCTGTTCTTTCACATACAATTTTAAAAACTTACCTTTCCTTTTTTTTTTTTTAGAATAATGAGACAATTTCCCCCTTAGATCAATAAAGATGTGATTATTGTGAGTCATTTCAAAAGGAGTTAAGAGACTAGATAGGTTAACACTTCCAAACTTATTGCTAGTTTAGGGTATGAAAATAGATGAGTTTTTATTGTTAAATAAAGTCCGGCAGCAGCAGGTAATGAAGTCTGAAGTCTGAAGGTAATGAGTGTCAAAGTGAGGAAAAGTGTTTTAACAGCTGTTACACAACAGACAATGAACGCTCAACATTTTCTCCCGGTGCACGTCAGACGAGCGAGTAAAGTAAAGATGCATCAGATCAGACTGTCAGATCTCAAGATCAAGTTATTGTCACTGCACTGGTGAAACAATACAATGACATTTAGGCATGGCAATGATCTATCCATAGCAGTATTTGTATAATAAGGTGGTGTCTTGTTGCGAGCTGTATTAAAATAACCTTCAAATTTAAAGCATTTAAAATAACCCTATAAAGATCTTATAAGGATCTATTCTGCACTGTAAGAATAATCACACAGGACAATCCTAATTCCCCCAATAAGTTATCAATAGACACAAGAAACTAACCCCTAAACGACTGATTATACATGAATTTCTTATTTTTAGAGCCAACATAAATTACCAGAAAGTATTTGTGTGTTTTATGTAACATGGCTCACTGTGTGTAATGTGTAGTTTTCACGTGTGAGCCACAACAAAGACACATTTTCATTATTTTGTAATGAAGTGGGAAAAAAATTAATTTAAAATTGAATTAAAACCATAACAACAGGACAAAACAGTGAACACAGCAGTCGCACTTAATAAACTACAATAAAACAAACACATTACAATGCAATATCAATCTGGCTTAACAGCCTAAATAAGATATTAAATAAAACCAAATCAAGACGATGGCAAAGTAAAAAAGGATGGAGTCTGTGTTAGATCATCATACTCAACACATTCACAACAGCCTGTGAATTCAGTAATCATTTTCCCATTTTTCTAAATTCCCCTCATTTATTTTGGCAGTATATCTTTTCAGAATGAAGTGATGTTTAATTAACTTTTTCCTAAGAAAATAATCAAATCGTCTTGTATTACTGCAGCACAGCTTCACTGCTTTACACATCTGTTGACCTTCCCTCCAAAAAGCTGACACAACATGACGACACCAGAGCAGACAAACTGCTGACTCAGAAACAACACGCATCTGACTCAGCATTAATCTAAATCTTTTGTAGGCATAAAAATGTCACTTTAACTGTTGTTTTATACATTATCTTGAACACTTCTTGTATATGAAAATCAAAAGCATATTTTTATCTTTTTCCAGGCACTGTATTTTATTTCATTTTCATTATTATTTGATCTTATTTAAGGACAGTGTGTGCTTGCATTGATCAATTTCAAGAAACAAAAAAAGGTTGGACACACCAGATTTAGCAGAAGCTAATTTCCATCTGTTGTCCAAACGTAAAACATAAAGCACACCATACAATAAAACTAAAACATCCAATACACATCCAATTCTGAACCACATTCACGGCAATAGCAAAGAAGAAAAGGAGTGCTTAGTATAAACAGGTGTAATGTGCAAAATTTACAAAGGTGCTTATTTGAGAATATAAAGTGCAGACTAGAGCATATCAAAAAAAGTCCTGAATACCAGCGATGGTGAACTGTAGTGCAAAGGAGCCATACACACTAGAGATTCAAAGTCCACACCGAAATGCCACAAGGCCACATCCATGTATCGACAATACACATACAAAGGTACAAATACAATGCAAATACAAGGTACAATATATAAGTAGTAAACAATATCCAATTAAAAATGCCTTATTGAAACATCATGAATATCGATAAAAAGTTAATATGGCCGATCTCATTGGATTTTCTCTTGATCAATACAAAGTTTATGCAAAAAATGCTGATGGAAACAGTTCTGCCAGATAAGTGTGAGTTGCGATCATGTTTTATGTCAATTCTGCTACAGTACATACGTATTCAAAGACAGAAACTGTTTGAGTATCACCAAAGTCAAGACTGTGAGGCAAGTAGCCTTTTTTTTTTTTTTTTAATTTCTAGACAAAAGTGATTATGGTCAAGGATGTTTTTTATGTTTGTGGGAGCCTGTTCCACTTCCTGATGGCGTTGTAGGTTAAATGAGGTTAAAGAGACCCTGAGAAGTTTGCTTTTGGTTATAAAAGAGTCTCATATTAATGTGGATGAATCTACGTTACCAACACTTGTTAATGGCTCCATTTTCGATAAACACTGTATATCGTTTTGTCGTTATAATTATTTTGTTATTATTATTTAGTGGTCGGTTCGCCCAGCGTTTCTTAGTTTCGGTTTCCCGGTCGCTGCCTGGCGGGTCATGGGAATAACGCCGCCGGATCGCTAGTTGGCCTCCTTTATGGTCGGAACTACGACGGCATCTGATCGTCTTCAAACCTCCGACTTTCATTCTTGATCAATGAAAACATTCTTGGCAAATGTTTTCGCTTTTGTCCGTCTTGCACCGGTCAAGGATTTCACCGTGCGTGTGGAGGCTCATGGGAAATGTAGTGTAAAAACACTTCACTTTCCAAAACTCCTCGTTGTCCCTTTAAAGCAGAAGTAAGTGATATATTTGTGTTAATCTAAGTCTTAAATAGTTGTATCTTCCGACAGCAATCACTTCTATAGAGTGTTTGGTCTGAAACACGGGTCTGTCAGTCACTCTGCTCTGCTCTGAGCCCAGGAGAAAACTTTCCTTGTATCCTACAACCTTTATCCAATGAGGAGAGAGAACGGCATAAAGGGGCAGTCCTCTCTGTGTGTGCAGCCAAGGGATGCGCCTGAATGTGGTGACGTAGGGACGAGGACCAATAGATCCATGACGAGGGCGGGGACAGCTAACTCCATCGGCTGACAGGAAGTTAGACAAAACCACCGGATCGCTGACTTCTGCTTTAAGTATTGAGGTTAAATTACATTTATAGACATTTTTCTTTATCTTGTTTACATAAATAAGTCATAATTAATAGTGAAAAAACAACAGACTGGGTGAAAACATCTGCATCTGATCAAAGACGGTGTAATATCTCTGTCTTCTGCATTAACTGTGAAGAAACGGTGTCTTTTAGCATCGCCTCTCTCTGTCAGCAGCACAAAGGCGTCAAATTAACAAGCCGGTGTCTAATCTGAAGCAGGAGGGAGGTCAGACCCGACTCATTTACACCGCTGACTGAGCCGAGGAGGGAGATCCTGCTCCTCCCGGTCCCTGAGAAATCGCCTCAATTGAAGCTGGCACCTCGCACTCCTCGGAGGCCCCGGGGGGACGGGGCCCGACCCCCGGGCGGTCCGCCGCCAGCCGTGGTGAGGGATTGTGGGGGAAAGGAGACATGGCAGCTCCACTTCCTCTCTGGCTCGGCAGTGGAAGCCAAATTAGAGAGAAAGAAAGAGAGAGAGAGAGAGAGAGCAGAGAGGGCTGCCTCATCTGTCACACTCCTCTCATCTCTCACTCTTTTTGTCTTCTTTATCTCTCCATCTCTCCTTCCTCCTGCTCTTCTGCTCCTTCTACCGGATTACAGAGCAGAAATATAATCCAGATGATGGCTAACCACACATCACTGGAGAGCGGGGGGAGCCAACCAGAACTCACCAGGCCTGATAATCAGAGCAGCAGCTCCACCTCTCTCTCTCCCTCCCTCTCTCTCTCTCTCTCTCTCTCTCTCTCTCTCTCTCTCTCTCTCCCTCCCTCTCTCTCCCCCCCCCCCTCTCTCTCGCTCTCTGGTTCGGGGGCTGATGCTGATGTCGCTGCTGACAGGTCGAACCTCGACACTGAGTTGTGGAGTCGTAGACAGTTTCCAGGTTTTTGTTTTCTCTCTCTCCCTCACTTTTTCTCTCATTTTATTTCTTTTATTCCGCCGCTTCTTTCTCTCTTCTTGAGTGTGATCAGACGTTTTAGTGTTTGTTATTCTTGTCTGGCAGCAGCAGCAGCTGTCTTGGAGCATCTCTGCTCGTTGCCGGCCTTCAGCTCTGTTGGATTTCTGGAGTACACAACTTTTTCCTCTGCTGTGGTCCAACATTTTCTTATCTTTGATTAAAGCAGAGTTCTTTCTCTTGATTTAAATTGTTTTTATATTTTTTTTCTTATTTATTTTTTGATTATTGGAACCCAGACAGTGCAGATCTTTAAAGCAGCATCAGGTTTAATATAGTTGACATTTCTACACTGTAATTGCTTACGTTTCTTTCTGCCTCATGTATAAAAAGAACTGTATATACAAAATAACAGTATCAATATATACAAAATATCAATAGATTATACAGTACCAGCACACAGTAGATATTCATTCATATATCAAATTATCAGTTGCATTTTTTAAATATTTTTCAGTACTTACTTACTAAAGGTGAGAGTCCCACCACTATAAAACACATCTGCTCATATACAGTCACATATTATTAGTTGATGTCATTTAACTGTATTTTAGCTACAGACTTCTTAGAAGAAATCTCATATCTGTTTTATTTTTCTACAAACTGGCATCACTAATCATGTGTCTGTTAAATGTAATTTACCTTTCTTACATTTTTCTTGTTATAGCAGGAAAAGCACAGGTGTTGTAGTGACATCACTGTGGCTTCAGCCCCCTTTAGGTGTTTCAGCTGCCATTATACATGACACCGTGTAAATAGAAAACATCTTATTAGCTTCTCGTGTTCTGCTGCAACAAATTTAAAATGCATTTTAATTTAAAGTGAACTTTATTTTGTCCGTTTACCCGTGTGAGTGAATGAGTGAGTGACCACAGACTCGGTTCACTTCACTTCCCTCTAATCCACTTTAATGACGACACAGCTGAGCTGCTGCAGCTTGTTACACACTCACTTTGTATCAACACAGTTACATAAACATCACTGCACAGCCACAGCATTAAAACACCATAAACAAAAACACCACAAAACACACACACATACACACACACACACACTAGACATTCCTCCTCACTGTCTGACACCAGATTATAAATACACAAATATACAAAACTGTTTCAGCTCCTTAAAGTTCCTCAGTGTTTGGGTTTTTAACTTATTTCAAATAAATATTAAACATCAGTCAGTGGAAACTCTTTTTTCTTTTTCTTTTTTTTTTAAACTGGATGTCACAGTTGTGTTACAGTAATCATCAGTTACGCTCATTATAACTCCGAGTTTTTCTTTCCCTGTCAACAGTTCACTCACATCTACATCTACAGCTCCGTCACAGTCACACAGCGCTGAGTTTCTCTCTTATCTGTTATCTGCTGTCTTCGGTCTCTGCAGTGTGTGTGTGTGTGTGTGTGTGTCTGTGTGTGTGTGTGTGTGTGATGCTGACAGTTTGCTTGTCTCCGTCTCTCGATGGCCGGTCTTTCCGGGCGTTGACACACACATGGGGGTTGACGGCTTTGAGGTCTGCAGCCTTCAAGCAGAAAAAATCAACACAAGCCATCAAGTGGCATTATACTTGAGGCTGTTTTATCCGTGAGACGCGCTGGCGAGACCGCGGCCACTTCTCTCACTGATGGCGCTAAATGTGCTGCTAAAACATGGACCTGATTAACTGGTGTTTACGCCCATGTCCCGGCAGCGCCACGTCGATGATAATAACAACACAACGATACCCATGAAGCTGCAAGAAAGTAGATTATAAAGATCACAGAATCTGAATATAAAGACGTCGATAAAATGCTTTGGAACAGAATTTAAACTGAAACCAGAAACATGTTTAAATAGAAATGTTTTTTTATTCTTACTTCTTTTTTATAGTGATGTTTTTGTTTGTTCAACAACAACATTTTAATGCACTAGATGGCAACATATCCCAGGTCTGTTCAGTCTATAGCTCGGCCTGCACCACCACCGCCTCGGCCCCCAAAAAAGCCACCGAATTTGTGATTTTGGCGGCTTTTGAATTATATTAAAGCAAACACACAGTCCCCAAAGTCAAAGGTATGAATTACCACCATAAACATGTTTTTTAGAGATGAGAGAGATGTCATGGAGATAGCTACCCCAGACCACAGCGCGCTGCTTTAATAAAGACGTTGTGGTCAGTCAGCAGAGGTTCGCCTGCTGACAGGGTTCATCCAGCAGCAGCCGGCTGCCAGGTCCATGTGTGAAATAACCTCTTTACTTTACAAAGTGCTGAGTTTTATTTTTTCCCCAATTGAGTTGAAGTTAAAGATCAAATAAATTTTGTAAAATGAGAAGTGGAATTAAACCAGATATGAGAAGAAAACTGAAGATTATTATGAAAATAAAACACAGTGTTGGTCATGAATGAATGAGCATCGTACCTTCCACCATGATTTATTTTAACCTAGATATTCTGCAGCATCGTTAATCAGACTTTATTAATTTATCAATAACTGACTAAATGTTTAAAGTGGGTCAGTTAAAATGCGATGCCAGCAGCACTCGACTCTGTCAAACATTTTCCACTTCCTCTGGTCAGCAAAGCTCCTCTACACCTCCGTCCATCTGTACATCCATACTGAGAGATTTGTAGCCTTATAATTCAACATAAATAAACTCCAGCATTCAGAACAAGAATCAAATATCCTGACTCGGCATCGCACTAAGAAAAATATTTATATATATTATAATATATACTATGTGTATATCTACACATCCGTCAGTACGGATGGACAGATGGACGGAGGTGTGGAGGAGCTCACTCACCACAGGAAGTTCAGTGATGAACAACAAGTTTTGTTCCACTGAGGAAATGTATTGAAAGTATAATATCATCAGCTGATCCAGGATTATTATACAGCTGATATTTACACCGTATATTGTTTTTTCATGTACAACATGTAATACAACCTCACACATGTAGAGGGAAGATGAGACAGGTGATGTTTCAGTGTAGGAGTTTGTGGATCTGTAAACTGAGGCAGAAACAGTTTGAGAAACAACAACTAGAGTCCCAGCTGTTTGAGGAAATACTGATCTTTTTTTTTTTTTTCTTATAAAGGAAACTATTTGTAAAGTTTGTTTGTAAAGAATTTGGGTAACACTTTATAACAGTACACACTATTAAACCTTAGTTAAGCATTAAATACTGAATTCATCATTTATAACACATGAATACTCACTAGTATGTAGTTTATAAACACAGTAAAATTGTTTTACTCATCATTGATAAGCACTAACTGTATTTATAAACTACATACTAATGAGTATCCATGTGTTATAAATGAATTCAGTATTTATTAATGCTTAACTAATGCTTAATAGTGTGTACAGTACTTATTATAAAGTGTTACCAGAATTTGTTGTTTTCGACAGTCAGAGAGTGTTTGGAGGCAGATTAACGTGATGCTTTGTTTGTTTGGGTCTTTTCATTGGTTAGTTAATCCTAAAAAAAACAAAAGAAAAAAGAAAAGAAAAAGCCTTGATCTTTAATAATCTCCCTCTCACACCGTCCTGCTGCGACGGAGGCTTTTTAAAGAGCTCTCCTACAGTGGACAGTGCCGGCTCTCCCTCTTCCTCACTCGCTGCAATATCTCTGTGTTTTAGAGCTATAATAAATACTGATGTGGCCTGTTTCCTCTCTCCCTCGCTGCACACACACATACGTAGCAGAAGAGCCGCGCTCCTTCTCCTGCTTCTCCTCCTTCTCCTGCTTCTCCGCGGGTCTGGTTTCAATTTCTGGAAAATGAAGAGGTTGTGAGAAGAAGGAGAGAGGAAAAAACTCCCGCCTTGTAAATCCATTATTGTTCAGGATATATCAGAAATCCAGCTTTAATAGCACTGTTTGTGTAGGATCTACTCTCAATCCCCCCCCACTACATAATCCTATTCGCCGACCAAGGCTTAGCTGCGCAAATAAACATGGTAATGGATCCCCTCACATATAGCAAAGAGAAGAGGCAAAAGAATGAGGCACACTTCGACCCAATCTTTTCCAGATGGCACCAATAGATCACATTATTTACATCGGCTGTGTTCGGGTTCCCAAGGCAACGCTGTTCTTGTTTTTTCTGTTTAGTTTTTTTTTTTTTTTTAAACAATCGTTGCTTCAATGATCCGAATCCTCTCCGTCTTTTTTTTTTTTCTTTTCGTCTTCTTCGTTTTCTTCTTTGTTCCCGGGTCTTGATTAGTGCAGAATCCAGAGAAGTTGGCCGTCGTTCGTGGAAGGGTTACGCTACTGATGCACAGATGTGGTGTCACTCCAACGCACCTTCTCGAGGAGATAAACCTCCCATCTCCCACCTCACCCCATCTGGGTTTCCTTATGACATTCAATCCTCCAGCTGGGTGCGCATTATGCACTGATCAGCGCGCATCGTTTCCATTAGCGTAGCTCGCTCCCCTTCGTTCACCCGTGAACTGCGGTGCGGTATTTTTGGGACTCATTACTCCCCGGCTCTCTCTCTCTCTCAGTGCGGTTATGGATAGTTAGCTTCGTTCATGACCCTTAATTGTTTCTCCTTGTCTTTTCTTGCTCGGAGATGAACAGCTGGGTGGATGAGGATGTACGAGAGCCTCTCTGGCAGGCGGAGACCTCGGCATTCGGAGAAAAAAAAAGAAAAAAACAAAACAACTGCTGCTTGTACTGTACTGTAGTCTGTGTTTTGGGGTTAACATCCCATTTTTTTTGGCCTTGCGTATTGCGACATTTTAATCACAGTAACAGTGTTTTAAGAGATGGTGGACATGCTGCCAACCTGGATCACACACTGAGCTAAAGAGGTCAAAGGACACACGACAGACAGATACGTTTTCATTGCTGGTAGCGGGGAGGGGAGATCCTCGGGGGGGTTTCGGCTGCCAGGAGCATCTCTTGCTTGTTTATCACAAATCCGTCAGCTGTGGAGTCTGGACACATGCAGCATCTCTGAAAACCTGAAACAGCTTGAAGGTCGTGCAGCCTCACGAGAACACTTCAAAGCTGTCATGTTTTCCCCCTTTCCGTCTGACTGTAGTAGTCGATGCTGGTTGGAGATCTGGAAGCATCTGCCAAATCTCACTATCTTCTCCTTTTTCTTCTACTTTTACTTCTTCTTCTTTCTGGCGGGGAGTCAACCCACCAGGCCGCACGCCTCATGCATCTTTCCATTTCTAGCAGTGAGAGAAATGGAGGAGGGAAGGAAAAAAACCCCAAAGAGGTCGGGTGATGTGAAGACCTGGTCTTTCTCCAGGACGTCTGTGTTTTCTGTTTGCTGAATGTGTGTGGGCATAAACATCCGTATGAAGCAGGATTTGACTGATACAGACCTTCATGTTTCACCACGTGTCAGCTTAATTTACCAACAGCAGATACTGACATTTGATGACCCCGCTAAGGTCTGAGCCCTGGACCCTCACAGGCTTAAAGGGATAGTTCAACATTTTGGCAAATTGGCCCATTGCCATAATCCCTATAGTCATAGCAGTAGGTTCGTTACCTTTAATAATCGGTGCAAGCTGTTTTTAGAACGGTGGAGCAGAGCCGTGAGCTGCTCAGAGCTACGCTACGGAGGCTAATGGGATTTCTTGGTTTCCCTCATCAAACTCATCAAATACACAATCCAACAACTCCACAACGCTCTGGTGGACAAGTTGTGACCTGCACATTCACCACGCTATGAGATAATAACACAACGTTACCACACAGAGTTGTTTTAGAGGGAAATACAGAGACTGCTTGATGAAAAACTGTCCCTGAAGGCAACGCACATCAGCGGTTTTGCATGAATTGACCTCTAAAACAACTCTGTGTGGTAACGTTGTGTTATTATCTCTTATTATATCTGGAGATTAGGGATTATGGCAATTTGCCAAAATGTTGAACTATCCCTTTAATTGACATTAACATGTTGCATGCAGTGTGGCTTTGTGACTTTTGATTTTACATTTTTACCCCCTTTTTATGAACAAAGACGTTGGATAATCAGATACCTCTGCATTTTAGATGGTCATGTACAGTCTTGTTTCTTTTAAATCTCCAGCGTTTGTTCCTTTAATGTTCCTCTATCTCATTACTTCTTTAGTTTTATGGCGGTTGTGTATCGTTATTTTTACACTTCCTGCTGCCTCCTCTGGTAACCACAGTAACCCCCATGTTTTAATGTCACGATGCTATGAACTTTGGGTAATTCCCCCTCTGGCGAAAGGCTACAGAGCTGCGGAGTTATGGAAAGTGTTCATGAAGGGCTCAAAATGTCTGCAAGAGGTTTGACAGTGGGACAGTGCTAAGTCCTCACAGACTCACAGGAAACATAGCCCAAAGTCTGTCAGTGCGTGTGTGTGTGTGTGTGTGGACACTGGGATGGGTCCATGTTTGTAATATGTCGTATTACATCAGAATTGTCTTCTAATCAGGATGGATTTGCTTTGTAATCCTGTGCAATTCAAACCAATATTAAGATTAATAACGAAGATTTATTTTGACTGAAGCTGATCCCGCTCTGATTACGTCTTCGTCAGATTTGAGCCAGACTGGACCTGTAATGCAAATTCTCCCTGGCAGAGAACAAGCCTGAATAAAAAAAATGATTTGCATGTGGCAGCAGACATTATTGGAAACTTATCGGGACATTACCGCCTTAAATGAATCGGTTATTTCCTAACGGGGGTTTATCACCTGACCCTGCAGCTCTGCTCGGCTTTACAGAGGTTAGGCGAGTTAATTTCCGTCGGTGTTCTTCTTTTTTTTTGTTTTCCAGCTCCGCCAGTCAGACAGTGAGCCACTAGTGAACATGGTGGAGCATTTAGCAGCTAAAGAGCCATTTATTTCCCTCAGGAGTCGGTGCAGAGCAAATACAGAGTTGAAAGGAGAGTCAGCGGACTTGGATTTGCCACATGTTCAGAAACATGACTCCAAATGAATGCTAATGTTGCCCCGCGTTCGTTCACCATGTTGGCCCTGAGAGCTGATTACTGTACATACCAGTGTTGTGTTTACAGCCTTTTTCCACTGGCTCAAAGTATTGAAAACATGAGCTTTTGCAGGTTTTTAAAAAAGAAACTGAAATGGTGGTTAACGCGTGGAAGACTCAAGATTTATATAAAAAGTAGAGATTTAATGAAGTGTAAACAGCATTTGACAACAACACCATTCAATATATTATAAAAAGCTAATAGAGGGACATGAGAATAATCGGCATGAGTTGAGATAAACATTATGGAGCCCAGAAGAGGAAGTGCTCAGTGAAAATTAAGGCTAATTTGTCCTCATCATTCAGATATAAAGCTCCCGTGGGGATAGAGCAAGTCTCACTGTGTTGACTATTGACAGATTTAGAGATGAACATGTGTTTGCAGTTTTCAGATATACAAATTTACAGGCCAGTGCGCGAGCAAAATGCACGGCGTTGGCAAGCGTGCAGCTGGATTTGGCCGACCTCTGGACAAAAACACACTCTGATGAGCCAGTGATGAACTCCCCGGTCAGTCGCTCGGTCCAAACTCGACCGCACGAGTCTCATTCCCGGCTCTCGCCTGGAAAAATGTGGCTCTTGACTGCGTGTGTTCGAGTCCTGGCTCGACCTGCGCTGTCATATTTCTCTCACTCCACACGTTCCTGTCTTTGTGGCGATAAAAGCTAATAAAACACTGCCGAGAAGTGGCTGCCCACCTTCACCCGCCCCAACCTCCCCCACCCCCCAATAATATATAAAAAAAAAGAAAAAAACTCAATTAAAACAATGAGCAGTTGGTGCACATGGAGCTCACAGACGGGAATAAATCACTGTGGCTTGTGGCAGATTTGTGCAAGATTTAGGAAAATAGATGAAGTGACAGTGCACTGTTCTTAACAGATGTATGAAGAAGAGGAGGAGGAGGAAGAGGAAGCTGGGAATGTAATTATAATTAATGTTGGGTGGGAGGGAGGGAGGGAGGGAGGGAGGCAGAGGCTCATCGAGCTGCCCCCGGATGGTTGTGGGTGCGAATCCCTTGTTGCTGAGGCCGGTGGAGGCAGCTGAATAAACCCTGCAGAGGTGCAACATGTGGAGGCAGGAAACAGGAAGCAGAGCAACTCATTAACGACTGCAAATTAGCTGAAGCTAGACGTCTTGTATGCATCGCATTTTTCATTCTTTGTGGCAATGTTGTATGTATCGTCCCTGCAAAATAAACATTAAAATAAAAAATAAAAACCTTCAGGCAGGGACGGACAGATTTCTATAAATATTATTTAAATGTACAGTTCTCATGGCTGATGGTGGACGACACCGGTGTGGTGTTTAAGTTGAAAATAATGAACTTGTAATGATTTAATGAACACTTGCATCATAAGTAACCAGTTTGATAAGATCATTCTGGAGCAGTAAATAAAAAATGAAAGGGATAGTTCAACATTTTGGCAAATTGGCCCATTGCCATAACCCCTATAGTCATAGCAGTAGGTTCGTTACCTTTAATTGTCGGTGCAAGCTGTTTTTAGAACGGCGGAGCAGAGCAGAGCTACGGAGGCTCATTATGGGATTTCTTGGTTTCCCTCATCAAACTCATCAAATACACAATCCAACAACTCCACAACGCTCTGGTGGACAAGTTGTGAGCTGCACATTCACCACGCTATGAGATAATAACACAATGTTACCACACAGAGTTGTTTTAGAGGGAAATACGGAGACTGTTGATGAAAAACTGCCCCTGACGGGAACGCGCATCAGCAGTTTTGCATGAATTTACCCAAAAATGTTCAAGTACCCCTTTAAGGCAAATTAAGTTCATTTTTTAAAAGTATTTCTTCCACAGAGTGAGACTTCCTCATTTAAAAATCAGCGTTATTTGATTTCTTCAGGTTGGTGTGTAAACTATTGATCCAAATGAGGTGATTCTGAAGAGAAAATGTCACTTTCTCTGTGTTGGTCTGATTGATCAGATGTGATCGATCGGCTGAAAACAAAGTGGATGCTGCAGCAGAAGTGACACACATCCTCCGGTCTGTGCTCATGAAGAACATGAGGGATGAGGAGTGTGTTCCTCATGTTTCTTCTGTGTTGTGTGGCTGCAGATATAAATAGTCAATGTTGTTATTTATTGTTTTTTGCGGGTTTGATCCTGGAACAGCTGGAAGAGTGCGACACGAGCTTGAAGTGTGAGAAGTGTGTGTGAGGAAGTGGCCGGTGGACGACTCCTTCTAATCTCCCAGATGAGCAGCATCTTGCTGTCAAAAACCGTCTCCTCCGCATCAACTGTCTCCTCATAAACATGTCGTGTCTCTTCCAGGCTTCGCTCAGGTCGTTTCATGTTTCCAGATGGAGCCACAGAGGGAGAAAAAAAACGTCACAGCGTCGAACCCCAAAATAAATCCCTATTATGACATCATTGACGCCTCGTTGGCACGTCTGGCGATGGGACGCTGTACGCAACTATTTCTGTTTATCTCTTTTCCCGTCAGTGCTGTGTGCGTTTCAAAGGAAAAGCTTATTTTCAGCGCTACATTTAGAGGGTATTTGTGTGAGATAGACTGTGTAAATCACGCTAGGCGTCACATTAATGTCTGACTGGGGAACAGAGCTGTCAGTCATCTGCCTTGTTAACATTATATACATTAAATCTGATGTCAGTGTCGTCTTAACCCTGAGTTTTGAGAGATTTATTTACTCTGAATGTGCAAATTAAAAAAAAAATCGTGAAACCTTTGACCAAATTCAGCTTCATTTTCCTGCTCCCTCTCGTTACGTAGCCGTTAACCGCTCCGTCTCGGCCTCCATATCTTCTTGCGGTGTGTAAACGGCGGCCGCTCGGCTCTGGCTACACATGTGCTCGGCGTCAGTGTTCAGTGAAACTGATCCTGACTGTGTCTCTTCATGCTTGTTAGTGTGTTTGCTGCTCCAGCAGGACTTGACCCAACATCCATCTGGGCCAGATCCCCTCGGCCTGGGCTGCAGCTGCACAGCACACACATACATGAAGACACAGACACACACACACACACACACACACACACACACACACACACATGACACACAACACACAGACAGGGCTGTGGTGTTGTTTGTTTAAATACCAGAGCGCACACATATACAAGTTATATAACCACTGGTCCTGTGGTGGCAACTTCACGTCCCTCAGCGAACGATGACTGACCACACAATCAAATATCAGACTGAAGTCATTTATTTACAGAGGAACCGGCTGCACCGATGCTCCACACAGGATTATGTCATATCTTGAAATCAGTCAGATTCACATTATAATACAGACTGTGACTCAGTATTGGAGCATTTTTTGTAAATTGAGTTGAGTTGCAATGTGGCTTTGTGTAAGCACAGATGGACCCAAGCATTCTAATGATGAATGAGATATAAATAAAGACTTCATCATTTATTTAATTAGTATTATTTATTACATTTACTGTATCACACATTTGATAGTAGTGGGAATTATATTCAAGAATATTGACATACTTTTACTGTTCTTCAAAATGAAAAAAAAAAGATTCTATTTGATAATGTACCTTTAAATTACACATTTACTAAAGTTATAAAAGCAATAACTTATTCATAATTGCTGGAAGAATCAGCATTGGCTCACATGAACAAAAAAATGTTTTGGGGTATCACAATAAATTACAAAATACAATACATTAAAATGGTGATAATACATTTTAAAATGCATAATTGCAAGGAATATATTAAATATATTTTTTAACTTTGACTTTATTGTTATATTTGTTATAATTTAAAAAGCTCATTATTAAATCAGTTCTTTTCATGTTTTAAAAGACAGTAGCCTGTATCTTCATATCAGTATTTGTTCTATGTGTTTTATAAGTGGGTACATTTTAGTGTGGAAATGAAAAATACCATCACTGTAGAGGGAGAATCTGAGCTCTGAAGCTTTGTAATAACAGATGTAAAGAAAACATTTGCAGAGACGACAGTTGTGAATTAGGACCTGAGACACTCATAAAAATTTGGATCTGGAGTTTAGTTCAGAGAACAACAGGAGCGATTCAGCAGCGTGAAGTGTCTGTGCTGAATGATACAGACACATTAGATATTAAACGCTGATGAATGGATAAAAAGGAAAACAGGAGAAGGAGGGCAAAAATATTAGATAGACAAGAGAATGAATTTAAAAATAAAATTCTATAAGTTTGATATTGATATGAAGAAAACTTTAGCAAATAAAAATGCATGTATGAGACACTATTGAAGAAAGAAATGTTATTATCTACCTTTTTTTTTAATCGTTAGCAGTAACGCTCACCTGACACCACCAGAGGCAGGTCAGGGTGAGAAGACACAAACAATGACAACCACAACAAACCAGCTCTTAATTACAACTCTCATGGCGACTCTGAGATTTTAGATTTCTTTATTGATCCTCCTAACAATTTCTGATCAGTAAAATCTCACCTTAAGTGAATAAGAAACTTTCTAATATGTAAAATGTAGGAAGTAACAAAATATAATACTGATACTTTGCTGTTTAGGAATTAGTCCAGTCCTCACAATATTATATAATTAACATGTGTGATATAATAATTTAATCAGCTGCTACCTCTAGATTTTCTTTTATACATTTTCAAATATAAAATATTATTTATACTAAGGCTTGGCTCAGTTAACATGTTAAAAATAAGATATTATAGGAAGATTTCTTAGTAAAATAACACCAATAGACGTTAATAATCAAGATAATAAGAAAGATAATTAACAATGTTTTTAATGCAACAGTCATTCAGTGTTTTTCAACAGTGTTTTTTTTTTCTGGCTCTGTCTCAGGTTTGGTTCTGTGAAAATTCATGTTTTCTTTTACACTTACCGGCAGCTACTGGCAACTTTTAAGGTGGAATGTTTTCCTTCACGTAACTCAATGCATGAGTTGACGTCGTGAATCAATCAACACACCTTAAATATAAATATGACAGCTTTTGACTGTGGTATTTGTTTGTCTTGGCTCGGTGGCAGGACATACGCCTCCGTGATGATAGGATCTTCAAGCGCCTAGAAAAATATGTATATGTGAGTTTCAACCAGATTATGCAAACTGTGAATATTCAGAATGTTTTTGATTATATATTTTTTATCATTACTCGTTAACAGTTTTTCAGACGGACATTTATTCTCTCTTTTAATTCTATGAGTCAAATCTCTGAGACTTTTTTCCCTTGTTAAAAAAAATTATAAAAACAACACTAATTAAAAATACTTACTGTGATTAGTTGATTTCTTTTTACTAAAGGCAGAAATGACCTGTAGGAAAACACAACCTTTGTAGATTTGTTTTGTTTATTTGCCAATGGAGCCTATTACTCAGTGTTTTTCAACCTTGGGGTCGGGACCCCACGTGGGGTCGCCTGGAATTCAAATGCGGTCGTCTGAAATGTCTAGCAATTGATAAAAGTTACTGATAAAAATGTTTTTTTTAACCAATTACTATTCTTTTTTAAAATTATGATTAAAAATGCCATGCCCAACTTTCACTTTCTCGAATATAAATCGAGTTCAAATAAAATGCAGCATATGAAAATATCTGATTGGTCGGCTGTGATCGCGGGTCGCCAGAAATTTGTGATGTCAAAATGTGGTCATGAGCAAAAAAATGCTTTTACTGTTCAAAGATCTATGGGAGTAACATGTAGTATTGTCTGCAATAACTTGTATTGATCGAGCACAGAAACAAAACAACCTAAAAGCATCTTTCATTAACTCCTTCCTCACTCAGAAACACCAGTATATATTAAACTCTATGCACCTATTTTGCAAAACAAGCTTAAGAAAAGATTTTCTCCAGAGCTTAAATGTGACACCTGGAGGATGTTGCATAAATCATTCCCTAAAAACAGTGGAATAGTCCTTTAGCTTTTACTGTAATTTCCCAGGATCTGCTCCCTCCTTCCTTCTCTCTCCCTCTGATCTGACTCCAGTTTGTATTTTCATCAGCTACACTTCATGACATTTCCACACTGGTTTTCCTGACCTCAGTCCAACAGTGTGATGGCCTCTCTGTCCCTCAGAGGGCCACCCCATTGGATGTCATGTCACCCCCTTTCACCACACACACACACACACACACACACACACACACACACACACACACACACACACACACACACACTGTCTTACCCTCCACATACACACACACACACTCGGCCAGACAATCAGACACACCGGCCGACTGCCTCTCTCTCTCTCTCTCTCGCTGCTGCAGCTTCTCTGTTTTCCACAGTGAGCATGCGGGAAGTTTGGCTGAAAATGAAAATGAGCGGGTTTCGGCGGCGGCGGCGGCAGGCAGGCAGGCAGGCGAGTGGGCGAGTGGGGTGGTTCCAGCTGTATGACTTCAGTAAAACAATCCTCCGTCACACACGCTGAAGATCTGACGTGCTGACAGCAGTGATGAGGCCCGGGAACAGATATTACACATCTATTACACATGTGAGCAGAGCAGACCCCCTCGTACACGTGCACTTTAAAACACACACACACACACACACACACACACACACACACACACACACACACACACACACACACATACACAGTCACATTCATGGGTGAAGTGAGGAAGAGTAGATGTCTGCCCGACAGAGACGTCTGAGGTTTGGGGTTAAACGGAAAATGGTTTTTGTGAATGTGGCCGGTGTAAAAGTGTCTGATTAAAGGACTTGGAGTTACACAACAACCAAACTGAAACAACATGAACACACTGGATGTAACAGGAGCTCTGGGAAATATTTAGAGTTTTTTTTTTTTTTGTGGTGGGTTAAAATAAATTCCTAAATATTAGAATTTAATCCTAATTTTCTTATTTTCTAAAATATATTTAAGTCAAACATCTCCCTGTGGTAACACTTTATAATAAGTACACACTATTAAGCATTAATAAATACTGAATTCTTCATTTATAACACATGAATACTCATTAGTATGTAGTCTATAAATACAGTCAGTGCTTATCGATGATGAGTAAACTGTGTTTATAAACTACATACTAATGAGTATTCATGTGTTATAAATGATGACTTCAGTGTTTAATGCTTAACTAATGCTTAATAGTGTGAACTTATTATAAAGAGTTAAGTTTAACTCTGTATGTATCATCTAGTCCTCCCAGCTCTGCCTTTAACTGAAACACTTTCACCCTCACTAATTAATGGCCGTCGATGCGACTTACTCCTCCAACTAGCTGCTGTCACACTCACACACTTCCTGCACAGACTTTTCCAGTGTTTCTTTGTGAAAAAGCTTAACAATGTGTCACAGCAGCTTAACGCCAGCTGAGAAAAAAGAAGAAAAAATCTTTTAGAAGCAAGAGAAAAAAAAAAGAAAATGTGATTGTAATGACATGGAGTATATTGATTTATATATTTTAGTCACTGCACAGTTTTGAAGATGAGGAATGTTAATACCAGACTTGTTTTGTTTATACTTTTTGTAAACTACATATATTCTGCATATTTCAACAATATTACACAATCTGCAGTTCATCGTGTTATTTCTAGGTGTGGTTGTTTCACATAAGACAGCTGTGACAAAAGGAAGCAATAAGGAGATAATAATACATTTAAACATAGTATTTTTAATACAGAGGTCAAATGTCAGCTTTTCACATGAATGTTTATCTTTTTAATTAACTCTATAAGTTCAAGTTGCATGTCACAACTGTTAAACATTTAAAACGCTGGATATTGCAGCTGTCATTTTCTCATGCTTAAAAAATAACTTGATTATTACAACAATAAATATAACACAATAAAGTAAATCATTTAATTAATAATTATATAATATTATAAGACTCTAATAGAATTAGAGCCTGTTTTATTGCTAAGTTGGTTTTCAATATAGAAGGAATTTGTTTTGGTGTTTTAGTTTGTGACCACAATCATAGTAAGTCAGAGGAAAAGAAATATAAACAAAGCAAGTTCTCTAGGTCAGATTTAAGAAAAAATTAACAATTGGATAAAATATTTACAATAAAAATGTAAAAACATACAATACAAATATGTGCACCGTGCAAAAATACAAATAAAACAGTAAAATGCATAAACAAACTCACATAAAATAGCATCTACATGTCTGTTAGCAGAAGCACACTCATCCTGTCACATGTTACTTGAGGAATCAATAACTGTGATATATATATTACTAATCAATAGCCCACTGGTGAACGCGTTTCGACTCTGCAGCGAAGTCACATGCAGCAGATGAGGACGCCGGGCCGGTTCTCTCCGCTGCTTTAAAGGAGCCTTTCAACTCTCCGTGCTGTGGATGTGGGTGTTGGCGTTGTGGTTTTGAAGCCAGATGAAACCTCTGTGATTGCTGTGGGAACAGAGCCTGTCCCATAACCATCACCATCCATCCCTCCATCCCTCCATCCCTCCATCCCTCTATCCATCCATCCATCCATCCATCCATCCGTCCACTCCCTCTGTCCTTCAGCTCCCGCCTGTTACCTCCCTGCAAGCTGCTCCCGATTAAAACATCAAATGTCAAAACCATAAAACGTCTCCTCTGGAAAAAGAAAAAGGAAAAGAAACAGAAAAAAGGAATAAAAGTGAAGATATTGGAGCCAGTTTTGCACCTCCAGCCTCGCGGGTGTGACTCTCTTCAGATGTTCGTCATCCGAAGCAGCTTCCTGAAACAGAATAGAGTGTGTTTCACATTTGCATGTAGAGCAAATACCAGCGACCTCTGCTTCACTCCTTCCTGCTATTAAATGAGAGTAAATTAGGTGTTATAATGTTGTGGCTGCTTTTAGTGGCTGCACACACACACACACACACACACACACACACACACACACATATTTGTATGTTTATTCAGTGTTCTAGCTCTTAATCAGTCATCAGGTTCAAGGGGAAGCAGGCGATGTATGCAAACACACACACAAACGCACACGCAGACACACACACACACGAGTTAACGGGATAACAAGGTCACATTTGGAGATCAGGGTTTTCTTTGGCCTGCGTCGTGAGTCCTTAATGATTAAATCATTTATTGGTTCAGGCTTTCATTACTCTGTGTTAGCACATATCTAAAGGGTCAAAGACGCACATGTGTAGCCCAGTGTATATTAACTACAGGTACACACTGTGCACATGTGTGTCTGTGTGTTACCAGACACAGACAAAAACAACACATTTATTAATGCTGCACATTTGTCTGGTTTGGAACGTGAGTGTGTTTTGATTCCCTCGGTTTCTGCTCTGCTCCATCACGGCAGTAATACGAGTTCACACTGGTGATGGTTGTAGGTTTACTCACTTAATATGGTGTTTATGTGTGTGTCTCTTTTAAAACAGAATAGATTTGAATTTCGAGGCTGATTTGTTTGAAAATGTAAAAGTATAGTAAGATATTTTTTTCTCCTAACTCATGGAAAAACATAAAAAAGATGCAAAAATAAATAAAGATAAAAAGATTAAAATGAAATGAACAGAATCAGGTAAAAGCATCTTCAGCATCTTTGTAAAACATTTAGATAGATAAAAATATATAAAGACTAATATCATTAAGATATATAGGCTACTAGTAATGTAATAATATAAATAAATAGTCAGATGCATAATATTGTAGAATACACTTGGAAAGCAAGGATTACTCTTAGGTTGTGTGCTTCTATAATATCTTTAACTCCACTGTCCAGTGTACAATGTGTTTTTAGTTGTGTTTTGTTCTCCCAACTTCAGATCCCTTCAACTTAAAGGACGATAAAGCTTTTAACACAACAGAACAGATACTTTATTGTTAATATTGTGACCTGTTGCTTTGACCAGAGGTTCACTACGTTAACACTCCAAATTATCACTCGGCGACGTCCATCCATGAGCTCTACTCCCTCTTTTCCCCCGAGGGCTGCAGCACGGGGCCTGGATCCAACCCCAGAGGGAGGGAGGGAGGGAGGGAGGGAGGGAGGGTTAGTGTGCAGGGTCCACCAGACCACCAGTCCATCCCAGAGCTGACGTAGAGAGAACAACAACCATTCACACTCACATTCACACCCACGGCCAATTTAGAGCCACCAGTTAACCCAGTGTTCTTCAACCTTGGGGTTGGGACCCCACGTGGGGTCGCCTGAAATGTCTAGTAGGCCTAATTGATAAAAAAAAAAAAAAAAGTTCTGATAAAAATATATTTTTAACTAATCAGTATTCTTTTTAAAATTAGGATTTGAAAACACCACACACAATCTTAAACAACTATATTTGATACTTCCACTTTCTCGAATGTAAATCGAGTTCAAATAAAATGCAGCAAATAAAAAATATCTGAGCTGGCGCAGCTTGATTGACAGAGGGAGTCGCCAGAAATTTGTGATGTCAAAATGGGGTTGTGAGCCAAAAAAGGTTGGGAACCACTGAGTTAACCCAACCTGTGTGTGTGTATGTGTATGTGTATGTGTGTGTACGTGTATGTGTGTGTACTGTGGGAGGAAACTGAAGGAAACCATCTCCATGCAGAATAAAAACACCGTCCATGTCTTTGTATTGATGAAGTTTTATTTATTAAAACCAGAGAAAAACACTGAAATCATGGTTTTAAAAAACAGATAAATCTAAAAAAAAAAAAAAAAAAAAGTTTGAAAGTCTTTGCATGTCTGTGTCTCGTTGAGAGTGACACACATGATTTTTTAAGTTGACGTTAATAAAAGAGGGAAAAGATGAGCGAATCCAGAGGCATCTGACTCTGGGATCGGCGCAGTCTGGAGGAATTACACTGCAGGGAAAACAAGGAAAAACTGTCATCTAAATTGAGTGTGTCTGCGTGTCTTTGAGTCTCTTTGGTGGTGGGCTGTGGGAGTGGGAGAGAGAGAGAGAGAGACGTTCATTCACAGTCATTATTTTTCACTTCACAGGGAATAAACGCGCGTTGTCAGGCTGACTAATGACCGGCGCTCCGGGCTGCGGTGGAATCAGGAGAAAGTCTCCATCTTCCCTTTGTCAGTCATTCTCGGCGCTGATGGATCGTAGGATCTGGCTCTGATTTCACGCTACACTGGCATCCACTCATCCCCCGATGCCTTTGTTATTTTGGAAACGGGTAATAAACACTCATACAGCACACATACACGCACACACACATACACACACACACACTCTCGTTCCTGCTCTGCTCTGCAGTCTTCATCAGTTTTGACACTTTACTGCGGCCTCGGCTCAGTCGGAGGCTTCGTGCTGGAAACCCCCAGAACACACACACACACACAAACACACACAGAGCTCTCAGTTACACTTTCTTTATTGTGCTAAATGGCTAATAATGGATTTGAAGTGCAGTGTAAGGATGTAAAGTATTTATGTCTGCAGAAATACTCACATTACTACTGCAAATATGCTTTTTTATTTGTGTTACATTAGGAGGAGGAGGAGGAGGAGGAGGAGGAGGGGCATCTTCCTCATGACAGGAAGCAACAGGCAGAAACAAACAAATGAGAAATGTGGCTGTAAATTGAAGCTGCAACTCTTCAGCAGCACTGACATGAAATAGAAAATGAATGAGCTCGGTTTTTATTAGTTTTTTTTATTCTATTGTTTTTTATTCTGAGCTCAGGAAAATGACTTGTTTGCACACATGAGAGTCATCATCATAGAACCGTTTATGAGTCGTTGTTATTCTACCACCAGCTGATCACATCCAGCTACAGTCTGCTTGTTAAGTCGTGACATCGCAAAAACCACAGTGTCCTGTGTTGTCTCAACCAGACGGACTGTTAAAAAAAAAAGAAAGAGAAACAGAAGAAAACAAATGCAGGGTCATGTTGCTGCTTCCTGCGTGATGACAAGCCTTAACAGACTAAAAAGTTTCACCCCAGCTAACAGGAACTAGCACCTATTAGCATTAGCCAACAGAAACTTATATTAAGCTCAGATAGAAAGTGGCTCTGCAGCCGTCGTTATTTGTGTTTTGGATCAGGAAGTGGATGTGATGTCATGTGTGATGTCAGACTTAACAAATGTATAAGGACGAGGTCGTTGCTCATCTCTCCTCTGAGTCTCAGTGCAATCTCCACAACTGGACACTGGCGTTAAAGGCCCAAGCCTCCATGGGGCCCGGAGCAAAATTTTATTTTGGGGCCCTCTATTACTACCAATAATACTGATTATTAATCATTTACACACCTACTACAAAATTATTTCCTTTTTTAGTCTGTCATTACAAATCATCATCCTAGCCCGGCATGTTTTTACCCATTTATGGTTTTTAATAAAGCCTTATTCTATTCTATTCTATTCTATTCTATTCTATTCTATTCTATTCTTAACCGAAAATGGTACCAAATTCGGCTAAAAGTGCAGCCTGGGGTTGATTTACACTTAATATTGAAAATGATGTTGTACTACTGTAATACTAAATGTCAACTTGAAGTTGATAGACAATGCATTTGCTGTAAACACGTCATCTGCGTTTTTATATTTGGTTTTAATTAAACTGCAACAGCAAAGTGAAACAACAATTTGAAGTGCAACAACAATTAAGGGTAATTCTAATTACGCAGGATTTCACTAGGGATCGACAGAAGTTACACACTAATAGTGGTCACTGGGCCCTAAGCAGGTGCTTAGTTCGCTTATGCCTTGGGTCAAAGGTCACAATGACCTGTATGAGTTATTACAGAGGAGATTCATTAGTTATTAATTTGCATTTCAGTAAATTCTGCTACAATCAGATGATGTGAAGTGACCATGAAAAGATATTTGTCACCCGTTTGTACACACGCACACACGTAGGTTTGTTTGCTATTAAGAGGTTTTTGGCTTCTCCTGATCACAGTTCATGTTTGTGCAGGTCACAAATAAAACAATGAAACATTTTAATTACAAATAAAACAAATCGGTGTCAGTGTGTAGCTCAAAAGAAAACAGCATTTATTGTTGCTTATAACAGGATCATTGTTTCTAAAATATCACACTGCTATAGTATTTGATGCTTTGAGCAACACTGAAACTTCAGAAAATGTTTTTACTGAGCTCAGGAATAAAAAAGAAAAGAGACTCGTATAATGAACATGAAGATCAGAGGAGATAAAAACACATGTTCAGGTTTGATTTGTCAAACACAGGTGGGACTAAAACAGTTATTAATAAAATAATGACACTAATAATAATGTTAATGTTGATGATATTATAGATAATAATGAAATTGTTAGTGGAGCTGAGGAAATGTCTTGTTGATCTTTTGTAATTCTGGGCTTCACCCTGTCTCGCCCCCTGCTCTCGTCCTGTCAACACTACAACAGGCAACGAGACAAGGTGCTGAAACTGACCGGCTCCCTGAGGGACCCGCAACCCCCACTGCAACACACACACACACACACACACACACACACACACACACACACACACACACACACACACACACACACACACACACACACACACACACACACACACACACACACACACTCTACATCTGTAGGCCTATAAATCTCAGCTTGAACACACAGCATCTGTATCAGACTGACAGGACTCAACAGACTCAGAACAAACTGGACACAGTCACAGTCACATGTTTTTTTTGGGGGTAATTATTTTTGTAAATATGATCATTTTAATTAAATTGTAAAGCTATTTGTGTTTGTGTAGTTGTGTGCAAACTTTATTTAGTCCATCATGTACAATTTTCAGGATACAATGCATTTGATTTTAGTGTAGTGTTACATTTGATGTTCTTCTCATGTTTCACTTATTTCTAATGTTGGGTTCTACTCTCAAATATTCATTTTCCACTGATAAAACAGTAAATACTCATCTATAAGATGCTGATAATACATAACATTTTTGTTTGACTTAATGATCCGAATAGAGGTGATGCATTTTTCATTGATCAACCTGTTGAATAATTGTTTCAACTTGACAAATTCACTGACAGTTTGAGTATTTTTATGTTTTAAATGTGACATACAAGTGAAATTAATTGTCAAGAAAGTCAATTCAGGAGTCATTCACACATAAAATAATAAATAATGTGAATTAAATACCTGATTAATCACAGAGCTTCATCACAACAAGCAGAGATATTAAGATGTCAGCAGCCAAACCTCTCACGTATATCTGATGTTACATGCAGTTCTCTGGCTCGGCCCTGAGCTCAGACACAGACGCTCTCTTGTGCGCAGAGAGCAGAGAGAGTCCCACAGATCAGTAATGAAACCCAGACCGTCCTTGGGGAAGAAAACATCGCTTTACACAAAATACTTTGTCCTGAGTGTTTATTATGATTTGCTGAGGCTTCCCACTCTGAGAACAGCAGGCCGGTGGAGGAGCAGCGCTGCAGGCTGTGTGTGCGGTCGGCCCCGGCAACTCAATCACTGACACATTCTCTGCTCTGCACAGTATCACACTTTATTATTATCATTTTATTTTTTTCTTTTCATTATCCCGTCAGCTTCAGAGGCTCATCGGTCTGCACATCTGTCTGCACATCTGGATGCTGCTTGGAGATTCACCCAGGCTCAGGTCCACCTGTCTGTCTGTCTGTCTGTCTGTCTGTCTGTCTCTGCTGTGGTCTGTATATCATATATATCCATCTGTCCATCCATCCATCCATCCATCCATCCATCCATCCGTCCATACATCCGTCCAATCCGTCCGTCCGTCCGTCCATCCATCCATCCATCCGTCCATCCATCTATCCATCCAGCTGTCCGTCCATCCATCCATCCATCCATCCATCTGTCCATCCATCTGTTCGTCCATCCATCCATCCAGCTGTCCATCCATCCATCCATACATCCGTCCATCCATCCATCCATCCATCCATCCATCCTTCTGTCCATCCATCCATCCATCCAGCTGTCCATCCATCCATCCATCTATCCATCCATCTATCCATCCATCCTTCTGTCCATCCATCTATCCATCCAGCTGTCTGTCCATCCATCCGTCCGTCCATCCATCCATCCATCCATCCATCCATCCGTCCGTCTGTCCATCCATCCATCCATCCATCCATCCATCCGTCCATCCATCCAACCATTCATCCATCCGTCCATCCTTCCATCTGTCCATCCATCCGTCCGTCCGTCCGTCCATCCATCCATCCATCCGTCTATCCGTCCGTCCGTCCGTCCGTCCATCCATCCATCCATCCAGCTGTCCATCCATCCATCCATCCATCCATCCTTCCGTCCATCCATCCATCCATCCATCCATCCATCTGTCCGTCCATCCATCCATACATCCGTCCATCCATCCATCCATCCATCCATCCATCCTTCCGTCCATCCATCCATCCTTCCGTCCATCCATCCATCCATCCATCCATCCATCCATCCATCCATCCATCCATCCATCCTTCCGTCCATCCATCCATCCTTCCGTCCATCCATCCATCCTTCCGTCCATCCAGCTGTCCATCCATCCATCCATACATCCGTCCATCCATCCATCCATCCATCCATCCATCTGTTCGTCCATCCATCCATCCGTCCATCCATCCAACCATTCATCCATCCGTCCATCCTTCCATCTGTCTATCCATCCATCCTTCTGTCCATCCATCTATCCATCCAGCTGTCTGTCCATCCATCCGTCCGTCCATCCATCCATCCATCCATCCATCCAGCTGTCCATCCATCCATCCATCCATCCTTCTGTCCATCTGTCCGTCCATCCATCCATCCAGCTGTCCATCCATCCATCCATACATCCGTCCATCCATCCATCCATCCATCCATCCATCCATCTGTCCGTCCATCCATCCATCCATCCTTCCGTCCATCCAGCTGTCCATCCATCCATCCATACATCCGTCCATCCATCCATCCATCTGTCCATCCATCTGTTCGTCCATCCATCCGTCCGTCCATCCATCCAACCATTCATCCATCCGTCCATCCTTCCATCTGTCTATCCATCCATCCATCCATCCATCCATCCTTCTGTCCATCCATCTATCCATCCAGCTGTCTGTCCATCCATCCGTCCGTCCATCCATCCATCCGTCCATCCATCCATCCATCCATCCATCCATCCGTCCATCCATCCATCCATCCATCCATCCGTCCATCCATCCATCCATCCATCCATCCATCCGTCCATCCATCCATCCATCCATCCATCCATCCATCCATCCGTCCATCCATCCATCCATCCATCCACTTGGGTGGTGGACGTCCTGTGGGCTCCTAATACCGACAATGTCAGAGGGGAGATCCTGTCTTTCAGCAACACACACACACACACACACACACACACACACACACACACACACACACACACACACACACGTCTCTGGCCCCTCACTCAGCAGCCCCCCCCCTCCTCCTCCTCCTCCTCCTCCTCCTCCCATCATGCCTTGCCTGGCTCTATTATGACAGGTGGAGTGTCGGTCCCCACCAGGCCGACTTTTCCGACCAGCATCTCTCCTCAGGTCCAGAGGGCTGCAGTGTGTGTGTGTGTGTGTGTGTGTGTGTGCGTGCGTGTGTGTGTGTGTGCGTGCGTGTGCGTGTGTGTGTGTGTAGATGTTAGACATGTGTATATATCTATTTAATGTGTATATTAATACAAAGCCTCTGTGTACATGTAAACGTACATGGTTTAAATGTAAGCATACAAGCTTAGTGTTGGACGACGTTTAGGAGTGTGGTACTGTAGGGAAGTGAGGGAGGGGGAGGGGGGGTGATGGAGGAGGAAGATGAAGATGAGATGGAAGAGGAGAAAAAGTTGGACAAAGGAGCAGGATGATGGTGAAAATGATGAAAGAGGAGATGAAGAGAGGAAGTGGAGGTGTGAAACTGGGATGGAGGAGGAGGAGGAGGAGGAGGAGGTGAAGAGAGGCAGATGAGGATGAGAGATGAACGACCCTGATGGTGAAAAGAGAGAGAAAACACAACGTCTTCACTCGTCGCCCGGTCGGCCTCTCTCTCTTCAGACCGCTGAGTCTCTGTTTCTTCTTCTCTGCCTCAGTCTGAGTGACGGACACTTTTTAACACTTTAACTCCCTAAACTCACCACGTCGGTCTCCTTTTTTTTTTTTTTTTGGAATATTTTATTTTCACTTTTTTTTTTTTTTTTTTACAAAAAATAGAAGAAAAGAAAAAAAAAACTACATACAAAATGGGCTTATAGCACCTGGCCTTGCTAATTGAAGTAAGAAAAGGAAAGACAGAGGCTATATGAGGATATACTGTATACAATAAGCAAAGTAACCCAGTGCCTTCTGTCTCATGATACCATCATAGTTCTACACTATTTGTCTTTGTTTTACAGCCAATAGAAGTAATTTTTAATATATATAGTTGTGTACACAGAAAGATGCTGTGATCCATGAGCTGAATTTAACACACAAACTGAACATTTTGCTTTATTTAATGATGCTTTACTCTAATTGTAACTCTCATTTTTGATTTTTAACAACATTAATTAGCTATTTTCTTTATTAAAAGTGTTTTTTTTTCTATTTTTCTTTTTCTTTTTAAGATAGGCTATAGTATAATGTTGATTGTGTAATTTCAGGACACCAATAATACCAGTCACAATTCAATTCAATTCAATTCAATCAGTCTTTATTATCTCCAAGGGAGCAATTGTCTGTGCAACAGTGGTCAACACTTACACAATATGCACATACAGAAAAAAAAGCAACACACTACAAAATAATACATGTCACGCAATAAATAAATAAATGAATAAATAAATACTCGTACAGTGGGTGCATTAGGAGGAAAAAGCTTATAGCTAAATATATTGTAAATACACAGCTGTTGTGAATGGCAAAATGAGACTTAAGAAGTTTATCTGCATTTACATGAACAACAACTTTTACATCTTTCAGGGCGGTTGCTTTGATCCAACCTCCTCTTCAGGGCCCCAGAACACCCGGGACTGTAAATGTTACAGATGTGCTGTGTCTTTGTGTCGAGTCGACTGCTTTCTGTCGATTAAAATGCACACAAACACACAATACTTTCATCCCGTCCTGTTGCTGTGTGAGATTTTGCTGCAAGAACACAACAAACACACATGTGGATTCTGTGGCCTCTTCTTGCCCCCTGGTCTCTTCGGTGTTAGACCTTATCTGCACCGCTCTGAACCTCACAGAGCGCCATGATGTATCACCCTGAATAATTAATCATTTGACTCGAAGGAACATAAAAACTTTTCTCTTTTCTCACAGAAGAAAAAGGACGAGGAAGGGTCGGGAGGAGGCAGAGAGGAGATGAAGCACAGGAGGAAAAAGCCTCTACTGGGTGGCCAGGAAACAGGAGCTGAAGGCTTGTGCACACACACACACACACACACAGACAGACACACACAAGAGAGAACAAGCATACAAACCCATCTCCCAGCAGTCGCTCTTTGCTCCATCACCCAGGCGTGAGAGAACATATACCGGCTCAGGTCTCTGAGAATCTGACGCACCAGAAGAAAGAGAAAGAGCCTCGGCCTCATCGCCTCAGGAAATAATAATGAATATGGAATGATAGTCTGTATTTTGTGCTGCAAATGCAACCAGATGCAACAAAGAAAGGTGGAAAAGGGGGGGTTAAAAAGGGAGGAAAAAAATAAAAAATCAGCAGCAGATGTTTGTGAGAAACAAGAGGTCTCAGGCACCGTGGGCTGCCAGTGTGCCCTGCAAACATACTGTAACCTTAGCCAGCGTGCAGAATAATCACTTATAGTATCTATATCGCCACTTTGTAATGAGGGGGGGTTGGTTTTGGGTTGGTGGGGGGGGTTTGGAGGAGCAGAGCAGTTCTGCAGCTGCTCTCTGGGAAAGTTCAGTTGTTGAGGAAGAGGCCGGGCTAGACACAACACCACCCAATTAACATGGAGACCCCCACCGACAACGAGGAAACCGCACACGTCTGATGGCGTTTCTATAGCCTGCAGTGCATGAGGCGGTGTGTGTGTGTGTGTGTGTGTGTGTGTGTGTGTGTGTAACTGCATATCTTCCTTTTACAGTACATGCACTTCATGCAGCTGGTGTACAGTTTAGAGAAAAGACTAGAAAACCCTGGGTGTGTTGTTTTCAGTTTTGAAAAACCCAGCGGTTTCTGAAAAGATGAATTTGAGCAGCTGTGTGCAAAGATCCCTGTTGTTGTTGTTGTGTTTTTTTCTTTTCTTTCCCTCCCTCCCTCCGGTCAGTCTCCATTTTATTGGTGCTAAGAGATAATGACTGTGGTGTTTCTGCACTGCACTTTATAGAGAAGAGTGGAGTTTCATTGAAAAAGGCGGCCACCAGACAAGAACAAAAACAAAGTCAATTGGATTTCAAGACCTATTATTACTGTTTTATCAATCAGTCGTGATCCACGGCGAGAGCTCGGATGTATCCGCTGTAATTCACACAACACTGAAACCTGTAACTTTCTGCATGATTACACCCTGTTCATGAGTTTTACTGACACAACGAGAGCCGAGGACGAGGCGGAGACACCGAGAGCTTAGAAACCGACTCACGTCATTGAAAAAGCTGGTAATTCTCTATGTTTTGTTTTTCTGGATGGACCCAAAGTTTTTTAGCATTAAATTTGTGCACAAGAATGAAATAAATTTATAAATGAATCAGACCAACCCAGTGCCGAAGCTCATAACTGGCTCTATCACTGCTCTGACTGACAGCCTGTGTGCCATGTCTATCGTTTGTTGTGTCAAATGATTGTGTAACATCAGGCAGTGATGAAGCAGGAAAAAAGATGGAAGCAAATACACTGTTGCCCATAAAGTTGGAATAACTTTTTTTTTTTCTTACTTCTTCTCATAAAATGATTGTGAAAATGTGATTTATCTTGTCAAAACTGGGAACTGGGACTCAGTATGTAATCACTGCACCTGGTCAAAGGTGATTACTGATGTGTATGAAAAGGAATAAAAAGAGGAATGTGTCTAAAAACAAAATGATTTCAACTTTATGGGCAACAGCAGATAATATTTATCTATTCACCCAAGTGCATTTTTCTCAGCATAGAATTATATTCATTTTGTAGCCTACTTAATTCTCTTTTTTATCATTATTTGTGGTGTGCTTGTGTCAAATGAGTGCATCCATTCTCAGACATAGGACATAAGACTCTTATAACAGTTAGCAAAGAGTACAGGATGCATAAAGAAATAAGGAATAAAATATAAAGGATTTACTATGTACACAAATATAAATAGCCTATATAAAAAACAATACAAAGTTATGTACAAAAAATATATAAGTAGAAAACTATCTATCTATCTATCTATCTATCTATCTATCTATCTATCTATCTATCTATCTATCTATCTATCTATCTATCTATCTATCTATCTATCTATCTATCTATCTATTTATCTATCTATCTTATCTATCTTATCTATCTATCTATCTATCTATCTATCTATCTATCTATCTATCTATCTATCTATCTATCTATCTATCTATCTATCTATCTATCTATCTGTCTGTCTGTCTGTCTGTCTGTCTGTCTGTCTGTCTGTCTGTCTGTCTATCTATCTATCTATCTATCTATCTATCTATCTATCTATCTATCTATCTATCTATCTATCTATCTATCTATCTATCTATCTATCTATCTATCTATCTATCTATCTATCTATCTATCTATCCTTATTACGACCGTCCTTGGCTGAAACGCGTTTCCCTCTTTTGTCCTTTCCAAGCCGCCGTAGCGTGACGTCACGGTGAAAGATGGCGCTCCCCGTGCGGACTAAGTTGAGACATGTCTTCAGCTTCATTCAGAAGTTAAACTGTCCTAAAAGGACCGTGTGTGTCGGGGCCGGAGCGGGGAACAAGGTGCGTGGAAACATTTGATTTACCGGGAGAGTCGAGTTTGGTTTTCAGCTCTGGAGGCTGAAACGCTTCGGTGTGTGTGTGTGTGTGTGTGTGTGTGTGTGTGTGTGTGTGTGTGTGTTTGTGTGTGTTTGTGTGTGTGGAGAGAGACTGAAGTGTTACCGGGTTTGTTTCTTAAATTCATCTTCCCTGTTTATGACCCTGAGTTTATTAGTTAAATATTCGCTTTTATTCGTCGCTGTTGTCGTAGTTTTATTGAAACTCGCTGTTTGTGTTGTTTGTCCAGGTAGAAACTGACCTCAGACCAGGTGACTGTAGTCTGAGTTTATCAGCAGGGGAAATGATAGACTGTAGCTGTCTGTGGAGGAGGACACCAACATGTCAGCTCTTATATTATATGGATGTAATAATGTAACCTGCAGCACATGTGGGGTTTAAAGAGCTGCAGATAAAGCTGCAGGTCTGCTGTGGCAAAGTGATGATAAATCATAATATGAAAGTCTGAAGTCTGAAAGCAACATCTGCAACATCAGAGCTGTTTTTGAAATGACTGAAATGTGACTAAGTAGCAGCCAGTAGCACAGATAGAGAAAAGACCAGACTCCAGTAAAAACCAGTAATATCTGGTTATGTTAGAAAATTGGTACAGCCTCAGTGTTTTAAATCAAAGGAGGTTGAATCACCGTTCACATATAAAACCTTCAGGAAGTGTGATATGTCAGGCTTATGTTTTCTTCAGTGTGCCTTTAACTCTGTCAGTCCTTCTGTCTGTAGAATATTTGTAGTACAATTTTAAGTTTATCTAAATCTAAATCTTTATCAGTCTAAAATGCCGCAATGTGACAAAACTGACGTATAATCCTCTCATATTGAAAATATTTGACATTTTTTTGCCCAAGATCATCCTAGTATTTCCTCAAACCACATGTAGGCTAGTTCATTCTGCAGTTAGACAGATAAACTAATATCTATGTCGGTCAATGAGATGATTATGACATAGTTATTATAATATCTACAATACACACACACAGTGTCAACTGTGAGCAACTCCAACAAATTCAAGACTTTTTCACTTTATACACCAAACTGTATCAGCCATCTTGGCTTCATCAGAGTCATTAGGCTCATTAATAATCAAATTTAAAATAATCATTTTCGTACTAAAGTACTAAAATAGATATCAACCAATATGTTAACTTTCTATTAATATAAAATTGGTCATTTAATCGTTGCTATCTAAAGAAGAGAATCATTTTCTCTGGTCATGTGAGGTTAAAACTGCTCCTGTGACAATAAAAGTGATGTTTTTTTTTAACTTCTTCTGTTGCTAGAGAACGTGATTGATCCATATTGATCCATATTATATAATAATAAATTACATTTAGGCTAAGTCCAGCAGCTCTTCAGCAGCAGAACATGTATTTTCAGGATCGGTCCTCAGCTTCGTCCTGTCGCCTCGGTGCCTGTAAAAGGAAACATGTGGAGAATACTTGTGGAGTCACAGTGGAGGATTTTGGTGTTTTGTCACTTGCTCAAAGAGTGAAAGTTATTTTTTCTGTTCCTCACAAGAGGAAGTAAACATGGTCACACCCGCTACCTGGGGAAAAGGCATTCTGGGAAACATAAACTCATGTTGAACTGAACAGGGCAGGACGAGTAAAACATGTCGCCACATGAATTAAACATGACGATGTTTGAGTTTATCTGTCATAACTTCTATTAAATCATTATAGTGAATAGATACTTGTTATGCAGGACTTGTCTATGGTTCATGCAGGAATTATGGATTATTTTCCTTTCCTCATCTGTAGCTATTTTCAGTTTTTGTCTTTGTCTCTCTTTTTTCCTGTTTCTTTTTTCCTGTTTTTCAGTTTACAGAGAAGAACATATTTTTCAGTCTATAATACAGGCTTTTGAACGTCTATATTACACTTTTATTAACATATCATCTCTCTGTTCATTAAACCTGATACTGTTTTCTTTGTCCGTCCTGATTTTATTATTTGGAGCAGTTTCCTGTCGGTCGACATCATTTCCTCCTCGGTAGCTGCCGCTGCTGCAGTGAAACGTCTTTTTAAGAAACGTGCCTCCTATAACTCAGCTGAGGGTTTCCCCCCGTTATTGCACGGCTGCCTCGGTGAAGCTAATGGGGTGTTAAGGCAAACAACGAGTCCCCGGGCTCCCGTAAGAATAACCGGTGCGTTTCAGTACAACAACGATGCTAATTACTGAGCTGCTCTTTTTGCCTTTTACAGTGGAGAGCCTCTCCCGTCTGCCCACAGCCCCGTTGTTGGGTGATGTACGAGCTGTAATACAGTACGTGCGTTCAGTTCACCGCTGTCCCGTCTGTGTTTTGTTAAGGCCTTGCTCTCTGGAGAGGCCGGAGAGGTGTGCATGCAGCGAGAGGAGGAGGAGGAGGAGGAGGAGGAGGAGGGGGCTCAGAAAGCATCACAGCAGTGCTTCATTACCAGCAATAACATTAGAGATGAAGTGTTGGTTTTCATTTGTTTTAATTTTCTCCAAATGTGGACGGGCGAGTGCAAACACCAGCGCTGCTCACAATGCGGCCGAGGTGTGATGTGCGTCAAACAAGATGCTTTTCTCTGGACGTTTCTCTCTCTGCCCTGTGTGGAAAATGTGTTTTCCAAAAGTCGGTGAACCTCAGCGGACTGACACAGAGACGGAGTGTGACCTCTGTCAGATGCTTTCACTTTGCAGGGAGATGTTTGTGTCGCAGCTGTGCCTTGTTCGTGTCTGCGTGTGTTTTTTATTTTAAAAAGTGGCGTCTGTTTGTGGTGAGAAGTTGTCGTTTTCATATGTGATGATGGTAACAGCAGATATCAGCCAGATAACCTGCGGTAATTTGACAACAACACATGAAAGAATCAGAGAGAAACACGAGCAGATGTGAGACGAGGAAACAGCAGGTTTCTACAGCCACTTCTCATGAAAAGACATGCAGCTACTTTTTGTAGATAGATGATTCATTATTATTATAATTATTTATTTATTTATTAATCAAGAATCTATGACTTTTCAAAACAGTTTTCCATTAACTTTTACAAACACAGGACAAACACACACACACACACACATACAGTATATGTATGTGGTTCAGAGCTGCTCAGTGTGTTACAAGGTGAGGGAATGGAATTTCAAAGACATGGATGTTAACCAGATGGGGACAGTCTAGGATGTTGGGGTGCATGATGGGAAATGTAGGCTAAGAGGTGAAACAGTGTCTAGTTTTTTTTTTTTGTTAGTGTTGCATTTTACATTTAATTTTTTTTTACAATGAGTTACTCTGGATTAAAGGGATAGTTTGGGATTTTTTTAGTGTTGTGAGTGAGATAGTTCAGTTGTCATGTTGTCGGGACAATACCTGCAGTTGATCCTGTTTAACATGTAGCAGACGAACAGAGGTGTGTTGTTGTGCATTGGGTCATGAGAGAAAAAGACACTTTAGACACTTTTATAAATGTCCACCAGAACCATGCATGATGCGTCTAAATGTTTGCTTTATGACAAATATTTTCAGCAGATCAATTTTCCATGAAAACACTTTCCTTTAGGACTACTTTTTTTTTAAACCACTGAACAACAATATATTTGTACCTGCGAACAAACACTTCTGAACTGAACTGAACTGAACTGAACTGAACTACCCTTATTTCTAATTCACTCAGCTCACCTGTAGCTGCAGCAGTATCATGATCCATTATCTGTTGACCTGTCTGCAGTGAATGCTTCATCAGAAACAGAAAGATTCAGGAAATCCTTCATTCCTGCTGCCATCAAAATGCACAATGCCTTTTGTTAGGTTATACACGTTTACTTTTAATATCATTTATAGAATATCATTGTTATGTAAACTGCTGGACGATCTGAATTTCCCTTTTCTATTGTCTATTCTATCTTTATGGAGCAGTAAGATCATCTAACTTAATTAATTTACCATAGATGATTATAATGATAATACTGTTCTTATTGGAGTCTTTAATGTTTTGTTTTGACAATGCGGTGATGTCTGCTCTGCTGGTGCAGAAATATAGTAACTAAATACTGATAAAATATAGAATTAATGATGTATTTAATGTATTTTTGGCTTTATTCATTATACTTGAGATGAATGGAGGAAAAAATAACTCTTAGTTGTGTTGAGAAGAAGCAGATATTTACAATCTGGACCAAAATGAACAGATAATCTCTGCAGCACTGTCTGTCTGAGTCACTTGTTTGGAGCAGAAACGTGTCTCCACCTCAGGCCTCTCGTCAGCTGTAAACTCCGTCCGTCCGTCCAGCCAGCGAGTGAAGCGTCCCCTCCTCGCCTGTGGTCCTCGTCCTCCTGTTATTGGCTGGTATCAGTCCTGTCGGGCCGTGGGCTCCAGGAAAAGAGGAAGTGACTTCTAATTTGCCTCTGTGTTCTCCTCCTCGGCTCCAAATTCACTTACTGACTGACTCGGGTGTCGGCTAAAACCATTAGAGCGGCTGCCGCGCCACATGGGAGAGGCCGGGCCGGGCCGGAGCGAGGAAACATGGCCTCCCCTTCGAGGACGTTCATTAACTGCCCTATTTATTTTCAACTGTCAGAAAAGCCCGCTAATTCTCAGCAGTCCCCTCTGTGTAATTAGGTCTGTCGTAGCGGTTCTGCAGCCAGGACCCTCACTCAGACTCTGTCTTAAAACTATCCCATATGTCAACGTGTTCCCCTCTTTTAGAAAACCTTCATATCAAACCAAGCTGAAGCCGAGGATCAGTCTGCAGACCCGAGCCCTCTCTGGTGTCGGGGGACTCGGACTAGCTTTCCCATGTTTTCAGTTTGTGCCTTTAACTTATCGTCTGACATTTTTAATTAAAACCGACTAAGTATCTGGTATCGCACTCGAACAGACGCTGCCTGTGCAGGAGCAGGAAATGACTCCACACTCTGCCCAATTACATATCGATAAATTTATGAAGTGTGCGCCCCCTCCTTTTTTTTTTTAGCTGCTGTGTTATGAGTTTTATGTTTTTCAGGTGTTATTAGCTCTCCTGTCACTCACTTGTTTCCTGCACGCGAAACAAAATTAAACATGTCCATTGTCAACACAGAGCAAGAAGGAAGTGGTTAAATGAAACTATCTGAAACCGTTTTGGACAGAAACAAGTAGCTCTGGCATCACTGTGTTTGTCCAAGCAGCAGCAGCAGAAAGACGTTACATATAGAAGTTAATCTGCTCTGGGCCTTTTTTCTTTTCTTTTTTTTTTCCAGCTGCACACAGCTGCTCCACATGTGACCACGGACAGAGTGAAACATACCTGGACTTTCACAGTGGAGCTGCAGTCAGTGATACCGGTCCTCTGTGAGCTGCTGTAAATAACTGGAGCTGTTATCAGGCCGCGATTTGTGACTTGTTGACTTTCAGATGACAGCCAGTAGCTGTGAAGTGATGGATGCTGGGAGTTATTTTCAACTAGAGGAAATAATTCAGTGTTCAGACAGATGTTAGACAGTGTTGTGTGTTTTTAGTAAGACCGCTCTGCAAACAAAGACGATCTCTGCTCAAGTTGAACTTGTACCTGAATGCATCGTCATCCACAGACGCACTGTGTTAGCCAATCGGATGTAAGCATTTCCTGTACCTACACTCTTATTCTCATGTACTGTGATTATTATTTCTGTTGTGTCTTTTCTCGTATCTAAATTATCTGATCAGTCTATAAACGTATTGATCTTTATTCAAACTGGACTTCATAGCTACATGTAAGTAGTCCTTGAAGCAGAGAGAGCCTTAGTCTGACTGCTCCATTTAGATAGATATACTTTATTGATTGATTCACAAGCTGGGAAATTACATTACATTAGATATAGTAGCTGTTCAGGAGCTTTTAAACATAACACATGATCTTCAGCACTTCAGCTTTTACTAATCAACTTGACTTCAAGCAGGTGCTAAGGCCCATCACCTGCCCCCTACTGCTTACTACTGTGTGATGTGGTAGGATTAGCAATATTGTCCTACAGGCTACAGCATAAGACACCACCACTACCACCAACCCGTCACCCACTTTTTTTTCCTTTTTTTTCTTTTCTCCTCTCATTTTTACTCTATAATAATCGGAAATTGTATTGGTAACTAATGTGATCAACTTAATCTTGTCTGAGATGGACAAGGGCGCCACAAGGTAAATTCATGCAAAACCGCTGATGCGCGTTCCTGTCGGGGGCAGTTTTTCGGCAAGCAGTCTCTGCATTTCTCTCTAAAACAACTCTGTGTGGTAACGTTGTGTTATTATCTCATAGCGTGGTGAATGTGCAGCTCACAACTTGTCCACCAGAGCGTTGTGGAGTTGTTGGATTGTGTATTTGATGAGTTTAATGAGGGAAACCAAGAAATCCCATTAGCTTCTGTAGCGTAGCTCTGAGTAGCTTGCAGCTCTGCTCCGCCGTTCTAAAAATAGTTTGCACTGACAATTAAAGGTAACAAACCTACTGCTGTGACTATAGGGGTTATGGCAATGGGCCAATATGCTAAAATGTTGAACTATCCCTTTAAATGACAGCATAAGACACCACTTCTATAGCATAACACATCATTATATACATAATTCATAAATATTGGCCATGTGGTGAAAAACAGTGGACAAAAACGACTTCTTTGCTGCTGCATCAGACGTGCAGGACTGTTGGAACAACTATGTAACGTTAGTGAACATAATAAACAACATACTGGAGATTTTCATTGAAAAAGGCCATACTATTTGGACACAAGGTTGAATGTGACATAAAATGGTTGTTGTAATTTTAAAATCCTTTTTAATGTTGATAATATTAACATTTATGTTCCTCTCTAGTTGTGTGTGCAGCCATCTTGCTGGTGCATTCTGGGAAATATGATCACACCCCTTCGTTTGCAGCGTGCTCCTGAATTAGATCTTCATCATCGTCCTCAGCTCCGCCCCTTCATCTGGAGGAGGATCAGGAAACCTCCACCTCTGACGTGAAGGTGCAGAGCGGAGGCGTAGTAGCTCCAAGGGGGGAGGGGCTAAGAGCTGGGAATCTGTTTTATTCTGGGCTTTGATACAACAACACAGTGAAAAGTTTGTACTTTTCTTCCACTCATTGTGTGTCCTCCTCCTTTACTGTACGTCAGCAGGTAACACCACCACCACGACCCTATTGATTCAGTATCGGTTGTCAGAGTTTGTCACTTCTCATAAACTGGAGGAGTCGTTAAACCTTTATTTTTTTCTAATGAGCCAGATTACAGTTTCCTGTCTCGGGTAGGCGCTGCCCCCCCCCCCCCCCTCAGGCTGCATTGAAGTCTGGATCCTTCAGAAGCTGCAGCCTGTTAGGAGGCTGCAGGCTGCTGCGTCCTCCTCCTCCTCCTCCTCCTCCTCCTCCTCCTCCTCCTCCTCCATCGCTGCTGCCCGGGTTATTTTTGGAGCTCTGTCGGGCCCGGTCTGCGGGGAGTGCTGTTTTTGAAGGGCCTCCAGTCCCATTAATCAGCCCAGGGACCCCACGGCGCGAGCGGGCCCCGAGCCCTGGCCCGCCACACTGCAGCGGTCTGTTCCTGTACCCCCGCTCTCTGCACAGTGTGAAGCTCAGAGGAACCTCATCAATCTCACCTGTCCCACACGTCAACCGCAGATTTAATCAAACGCTCCTTTCGGGCCTCAGACTCACCCCCACCTCCCTCCCTCTCTCCCTCCCTCCACCAGGGGAAAAAGAGAAGAAAACTGCCCACGTCTCGACTCAAACGAAGTCACACTTTTATTCTTATTTACCCATTTTTATTTTTATCACATCGCAGCCTCCTCCATCGCTTTATTTCCCTCTTCCTGTTTTATCCACAGCTGCTTTTTCTTATTTGTCCACATTCCTGTGTGTTCAGTTCACGTGTGTGAATACGTGTTTTCTCTGTGGTCGTATGCACTTTGTTTCAAGCTGTGGTGCGTTCCCACACTTGCTCAACACACACACACACACACACACATATACACACAACCTTTTAAAGACAAGAGGAGCGAGGGAGGGAGGGAGGGAGGGGGTTATACAGTAAACCCCATTTCCTATTTGATACCTCAGTGAAGTGCAGCTCTGTTGGTCGCCGCGTTAACAGGTCCCAAAGTGAGAGGAAGACAGAGATGAAGAAAGATACGGTGGACTGGGAGGGGGCAGGGGGCTGAGGTGTGTCACGGTGCATGTCAGCGTGATGCCGGTGTTAATGGGGTGCATGGGGCGCTCAGGACAGAAGAAGAACACTGGATCCTGTGTGTGGGACGGCCGCCGTCCGCCCCGTTAGGCCCCGGCCTGATGCTCTGCAGCTCTGCAGCTCTGCAGCTCTGCAGCTCTGCAGCTCTGCAGCTCCGGCGCTCAGATGTGCGGCTGCTGCTCCGGCCCACAAAGAGCTGACGGTAGTTCACAGCGGGGTGAGGCAGCGGCGCTCCCAGAGGTGGCTGCGATCCTTGTTGAAATTGGCAAAAGTGAAACGTGGGGGCGACTTGCGGACCCCGCTCATCAGCCCCTCGGTGAGAGAGTTGTCAGTGGGCCACTCCAGGACTCTCCGGCTCTGATATGATGTATGAGGCCTGAAAAGAAGCCCAGAACCGATCCGAGAAGAGAAATTCACTGTTTTGTAGCTCGATCGACCAAAACCAGGGCTGTGATTAATAACACAGTGACTGGCTGCAGGCTGGGACAAGCTGCAGCTGCTCAGCACTCAGAGTGGAGAATGTCTCCTGTTTTTCTCAACACGCAGCAGATTAGAGTCAAATAGGCAAAAACAATCATCTACAGAATGAAGGAAATAAATGAGAATGAACAGATTCATTTCTCCAGTAGACTCAGGTTGACTGGATCATCCACTAATCTGCTGATTCGAGATCGTTCAGTATCAGCGTCAGAATTGGCTGATAAGAACCGACGTGAACGCTTTAACAGGAAGGCGCTGTGTTTGTGAATGTGGCTTCCATTGTAAAACACTTTAAAGGGCTGATAAGACGAGACAAGTGCAGATAAGATGAGATAAATGCAGCACGTTTACCAGATCTCCAGCCCATTCGTCATTGTCTATAAACCCTTCAGGACATAATTCATAGAAGAAATAGAAGAGTATCAGTCCGACCAGATGCACAGATCTTCTTAATAAAACCAAGTAAGATACAGTCAATTGGAAAAAGAAATATATGATAGTATATGATTGAATTTGTTCATTTATTTGATTTATGCTGATTACATCTTTCCAAGTGCATGTGGGTCCATATTTTATTTATGAATCTGCCGACTGTGAACGTAGCCAAAGCTCTGGCCTGCACAGAGAAGAGGAATTAGATGTTTGGTGTGAGTTTAGTTAGACAAGGTTTTTTAAAATCTCTGTTTGATTTCATAGTAGAAGTTGAAACTGATTTCCTGTCTTTATAAACCTTTGTGCATGTTTCTGTCTGTGTGTAGATACAGGACTGAACTCTGTGAGGTTCATGTCTCCGGTCCCAGAAGCCTTTGTGTCATCGTTGCACATTCTTCTGTAGGGATGTAACTTCATTTCATTCTTGCTCACACTTCTTCATCCTTTATTTCCCTCGCTGCAGAGAAACGTGTCCTGGAACTAGATCTTCTCTGGACTTTTGGGAAACCCGGCGTTGAAGCCTTTTTGTCCTTGAACGCAGTGAATCGGCTCCAGTTGATCATTGTTTTCCATTGAATAACGCAGCAGGATCTGATCGTGGACTCGTGGCGCTGGTCATCCCAACGCCTGTCCCATAGTTTTCCCTCCTCCCCATTGTTGATCCTCCATGTCAGCTGTCAGATTCATTTGGACGGACACCTTCACAGCTTCACCGATGTTGATGTAGGCAACGACTACAACACTTGCGGACGCACGTCTGTGTTTGCTCATGACCTCCGTCCCCGTGGATAAGTACCACACACGTACGCACGTTGACAAATGAACGCATATTTCCCGGAAAAAGGTACAGCAAAGTGTGAAAACACAGCCTTTTTTAGTGTATGTAACCTTCTAGCTGTTGGCGTTAATGTCACACACACATGGTGCGTAATGTATTCAGCATATGGCAGACGTGGATGAAGAAAGCTTTCGTCACCTTAGCGACGACGTAGAGCGGCGACGCCGACGCTGCTGCCTGTCGGTGTGAAATATGAGGAGAGAACAACCGGCGTCTCCGCTACAAGTCGTCAACAGGACTAGCCTCAGATGGAAAGACGATAGAGGACGGCAGACGATGCTGCAGACAGAGGAGTCGCTCATTAAAATGGACGAGGAGAGGTTGTATCCTCGTTCTGTCCTCAGGCCAGAGGAATTGAGACATTACTTACAGCGAAAGAATCTGCGGTCAGATTCTCTTACTTGTCTTTCTTCAAGGTTTTATGCCTTTATTTGATCGAGGAAGTGGAGAAAGAGACAGGAAACATGGAGGTAGGAAGATGAAGTAAGTAAGTAAACAGGCCAAGCCAGGGACCTGATGCCCAGTATCGTATATGCTCCAACCACTGGACCCCCCCTTTCTAATCTTAAAGTAAATTTTGACCTTAATTCAGGGAGAAAGACAGGATGTTGGGAATCAAACCCATGGCCACCATAAATTAGGAGTAAGACCACCAGGTAAACCAGTGAGTGCATCCTCTAATCCCTTCTTTTTTTGTGGTTTTTCCATAAACATACAAACTGAACACATTGCAAACAAGCAAATATACAAAAACAAACAAACAGTGGCCACAGAAATCACACATCTTGTAGAAATCCCTGATGTAAAATGTACATGTACCCACAACCTCCTTAGGAATAAATGCGTACAATTATATAGGTCTGTTATGGGAGGTGTCATAACAATAATAAGGAGCGCTCAGGCCATTACTGACCAACTGACAGTGATGCAACAACTAACCATCTAGAGAGAAATAAGTGAAAAAAGGATACATATTTTCATTAATCAAAATATTTGAAATCTTAACAAAATTTCACAAGACAAAATATGAGTAATGGATAAATAACAATCAATCACCAAGTAGAAATCTAACCTCACGACCCAGAAATATAATTTTGCCAATTGTCAGTGCTGCGACCGTTCCCTTTAAAACAATATTTGTGAGTCTTTTACCAGCATATTTAAAGAAGGGTGTCCAGGTCTTGAAGAAAACTGCCGTTTTACAAGATATTCCATATGAGTTTATGCCATCCTATAATTGTAGGAGGTGCATTACTCTAATCCCTTCTTCTTCATGGAAAATCATTATTGCGAAGATCTTCATGGTTATGGATAATGACTCCTAATGACTGTGGTCACTCTCCTGGAGGGTAGTATTTGTGGATTTGAGGAAAACGTTTTTTTCCCCCATCCATACATTCATGTTCCTCTCCGAATGAACTACAACTCTCATCAGGTCAACATTTAACTTCCTCCGTGCTTGAGATTCCCATCATCCTCGGCCGCGGACTTTCATTTTACGGCTAGTCGGCAAATGTCGTCTTTTGTATGTAACCGTACAGGTAGTATTTAGTGGGTTTCAGGTCTTTATTCACATGTTTAAATCTGCTTAGAAATGATTAAGTCATCTGAACTGGTGCTTTTGATTTACCCTGCTGGATTTATGCTGCTGACCACAAGGTGTCATTTCACCATCCTGACATGAAGTCCAGCAGCCTCCGAGTATCTGAACGCTGGAAAGAATTCACTTGCGCAGGTTTAATATAGTTCATGGCAAAGTAAGCAAGATGATAATATTTTATTACTGTTGGCTTTGCAGCGCGGTATTCATTACCAGCATTAATTGCTTTACAACGTTTACTGTCTCCTCTGTCATCGTGCACCGGTTGATTTACCTCCTTGCGTATCTTACTTTCTCCTCCAACAGCAATAGAGACGCATGTTTAAAGACGCTTTAGGTAACGCAGCGGAGGTGTCTGCTGAAGCGGCGCGATGCGTGATAGGCCCCTACAGTTGCCCGGTGGCTAGTTAGCCGTGCCGTTGACTCTCATTTAACACTCGATTGGCTCAAATGACACCATTACCATGTCTGCATGGCTAATGGCTTCCCCTGGGGGCCCGGGCGGAGGGGGGGAACATGCGTTTGGCGTGTCAGCTCGAGGTGAGAACACACATGAGCCAGACTCGGGGCCCCGTCCGCACCCAAATCAATCCTGACACCTCTTAAGAGGCTCTCAGCATCAATGGCACTCCAGTGCAATTACCCCGTCGGTAATGACATAAGCACCCAGTTCCTTCCTGCCCCTCTCTGGCCCGGGCAGCGACCAGGTCCCTCAGGCCAGTAGAAGGAGACTTCGAGGACCTCGCCGGCCTCAGAGCAGTTGTTATTTGATCCCTTCAGGGTCCAGAGATGGAGAAGCTCTGGGCCACGCTGCAGAGAGAGCAGCTGTTATCTGATCTCAGATGCTGTGCTGAGCCTGTCCCTCAGTCAGATTGAATGTGATGTAGCTCAGCAAGCTGTCAAGATAAGCGATGTCCCAGCAGTGGGCGAAGAGGATATCCTCCGAAAAAGCTTCAGGTTTTAATGATTAGTTATGATAACCTCGGAGAGTGCAGCCGGGGAAACACGTGATCGCCAGTCAGATTTGAGGTGATAACACGGAGATCCCTCGGGTTTTGTGGGCGGAAAAGTTTAAAAATGGGCTCCTCTGTTGAAATGTCCAGGTGTTGCTGTTTACAACACATCAACACATCTCACGCAGAGCGAAAAACAAACTGAACCTCAGAGTTATTGTGGGTTGTTTTCTTTGAAAATGTTCATGAGGTCATTACGTTGATTTAACTTGGATCAGATACAGTTCATGGCAAACAGGAAAACTCAGATTGATGAAAAGTATCATGGTCCAGTAAAAAGGTTCTGGAAGAGCTGCTAAATGGACTTAATGCTTAAAACCTGTTGATCACTGTATGTTAGTGGAGTAAAATCTGAATGTAATACAGTGCCATGCATTTTATGAAACCCAAGGAAGGAGGTTCTGTTCTGTTTGTTTTCTGTTTGCTTCATTTGGGTTCTGTTGGGTCATGTTGGCTCGTGTAGGATATTCTTGGGTTCTGTTTGGTCCTGTTTGTTGGGTTTTATTGACTCCTTTTGGGTCCTGCTAAGTTGTGTTGGGTCATGATGGTTTCTGTTGGATCCTCTTGGGTTCTGTTTGGTGCTGTTTGTTGGTTTCTTTTGGGTTCTGTTAGGTAGTGTTGGTCCAGCTGTTTGCTGTTGTTGGGTTCTGTTTGGTCCAGTTGGGTTCTTTTCAGTCCTGTAAGGTGGAGTTACCTCCTGTCTGTCATGGTGGTTTCTGGTCTGGTTGGTTTCTGTTGGGTCATGATGGCTCCTGTTTGATTCTGTTGGGTTGTTTTCAGTCCTGTCTGTCACAGTTACTCTTGTTTTGATCTGGTTGGGTTCTCTTTACAACTATTTGATCCCGGGTTTTGTTGGGTCCTCTTTGTTGGGTTTTATTGACTCATTTTGGGGCCTGATAGGTTGTATTACATCCTCTCTGTCATGTTAGGTCTGGTTGGGTTCTGTTTGGTGCTGTTTGTTGGGTTTTTTTGGGTTCTGTTGACTCCTTTTGGGTCCTGTTATAGTGTTGGTTCCTGTTTGCTGCTGTTGGGTTCTGTTTGGTCCTGTAAGGTTGTGTTACATCTTGTCTGTTGTAGTGACTCCTGTTGGATGGGTTCTGGTGGCAACTATTTCTCTTGGGGCCCTTTAGCTTCTTTTGGGTTCTTTTTGGGGTTCTACTGACTACTTCTACTGTTGGGATGAACCAAATTATTCCGATCTGGACTTCCTGTTTTGTTCCATTGTCTTGTTAATACCTTTAGCATCACACCTGTAACAACACGGCCCATTGCACTGTATCAGAGCCGTATTCTGTCTGTTCATACGTTGTAAGTTACCTTCTCTGTCACTGTGTAGATCTAACCTCTGTGCAGGAGGTAAGTTTTTCATCCAGCACACACTCCCCACTCCTCCTCCTCCTCTTCACCCCAACAAACACACGATCCCCTCTCACCTTCTCACCTGTGAGTCTGAGCTTCCTGCCAAGCCACAACACAGCTCCTCGGCTGCGGAGCTGAATCCCGGTCTCCACTCCACTCTGAGCTCTTCATGTCCAGGCACCAACAAAAACACACAGCTCCTCCTGGTCTACTCTGAGCCTTTGAGTTTTTCCGCTCTGTCGAAGCTCTAATCTACTGTGAAACGGCTCTGGTGAAGAAGCCTTAGATTTCGGATGCCATCGCGGTTTCATGTCTCATGACAGGTACCGATCTGCTCACCCTCTAATTGTATCATGCGGTGCTCGGTGCCACAAGCGGCGGTTAAGACTCTTCCAGCAGTGAAAGCCGAGGTTCAGCGGAGCCGGTGCCAGGAGAAATGAGGCGGTCTGGCTTTCGACCGGGTTCTGCGAAAAGAGAAACACAATGTTTGCCCAACGCTCCCTGTTTCTTTCAGAGGCGACCTCAGCTCCAGCTCTTTTTCAATAAGCTCCTTGTTGTTGGTGTTGGTGATGTTGTGGGCTGCATGTTGTATTGTACATTGGATCTGTTTCAGTGGGCCTGCCCTCCCCCCCCTCTCTCCCCTCTCTCTCTCTCCCAGTGTCCTCCCCTGTTGTGGTAACGGAGGCCTTGAAGTTGCTTGGATGGATGCTAAGTGTTATTGTTGGCCGGTGAGGTGATGCATTCTTTGTGCTGGATGTGTTTGGGGGAGAACAGAGGTGCTAGCCATGGAGTTAGCATCTCAGTAATACAAGCGTGACCGCAGCTGGCCTCCAACCTGCCAATAGTTTAGCACTGACACTTCAGTCTCTGCAGGCGTCTTTCCAGTTGTGACTTTCTCACCTTTTCACCTTCACCCTCTCTCTCCAAAGACTCCTCTCTGTTTTTATTGCTGCTTTTCTTGTTGTTGAAGACACATTTTTATATTGACAAACTCTTACTTGATGTCATGACTTTAATAGAAGGCAACGGTCCACATCTGGTTGGTTTATAATGATTATCCCAAGATGGAATCATTTCATTTGATCGTTAAATACTTGTGCGAATATCATCACAGATCGTCTTTAGCTCACCAAGTCTCTCGTCTTCTCCAGGAGGCTTCAGGAGGAGGCGGGCGTGTGTTTTCTGGGATCCAGCCAACCGGGGTGCCACATCTGGGCAACTACCTGGGCGCCCTGGAGAACTGGGTGGCCCTGCAGCACCAGTACCCGTCGGTGCTCTACAGCATCGTAGACCTGCACTCCATCACTCAGCCCCAGGACCCGACGCAGCTCAGGAGCAACATCCTGGACATGGCCGCCAGCCTGCTGGCCTGTGGCATCGACCCGGAGAGGGCCATCCTCTTCCAGCAGTCCAAGGTGAGCGGGGGAGGGGGGTCCCCTATGCTCCCCTATGCTCCCCTATGCTCCTTGTTTTTATCATGTGAAGCACTTTGAGATGCTGTGGGCATGAAAAGTGCTATACAAATAAAGCCTGAATGAAATGAAATGAAAGATAACCAGGAATACAGTCATATAGATGTGATATGTTACAATCACAGTCGCTTTAATGACAACATAAAGCAGCTAATTAGCATAAAATGAACAGATGTGCATTTAGTTTACATATAATGATGAATATTTGAGCGTGTTTTCCTGAAAATCATGTATAATTCCATATTGTAAACATAATCAATCTACCAATAGTCAATCAGACTTGATTTATATTTATTAGGCTATACTTCATGTAAACAATGCAACACAAAGTGTTTTACAGAATAAAAGCATTACAACACAAACAGATCGATTAACAACCAAGTAATGAATAAAAATGTTAGAAATAAGAAAATAACAACAGGATAAAATACTGAAATAGAGGAGTTGTATTCAAGAGTCAAACAAGAAATAAAAAATAATAGAGAATAATAAAAAACTGCTGCAAAAATGAAGATATGATGGGAATAGTAAAATAATAATGTACCAAAAGAAAGCGAGTGTTTCAAAGTGACTAAGAATTGGAATAAAAAAAGTTTTATAAAAATAGAATAAATATAATTAGTGTGATGCTGTTAGTTTAATCCTGATAAATGTTCCTGATTCATTTCCCTCTGCAGTTTGTCACGTATCATCAGTGTGTAATGAATGAGCCACATGTTCCTACACACACACATTCAGTTCACGTCTGCACATTTACTCTGGAACGTCAAGTCAGATCTTAACATAATCATAGCTGCTACACTGAGATGTCAGTGGGTTAGAAATACAACAGTCCTGCTATAAATCCTCCTCCCGACGGTTCATAACGTCCTGGTTCTGTTTAAACTGTGTTGAAGAGGCGCTGAGCTCGCTGCTCCTAATAAACTGACAGCGGGCTGTGTACACACGACACGGCGCTGCAAGTCTCTCTGCAGGTTTGTCGTCTAGACGTTTGGCCGCGTCGACTGTTTATTTCACTCCTGTGTTTACCTGCCGTCACAACTCGCCAAAAAACGCTCCCGATCCTTATCTCTGCTGCGGCCTCGCACACAGAGAGAGGGCGAAGTGAGACGCATAATGACAGATTCAGTGTTTACAGCTGATTCTCGGTTTTAGGTTCAGATTCACAGCTGTTTCCTCGAGTGTGTGTGTGTGTGTGTGTGTGTTTTGTTTTCTTCTACACAAGTTTAGATAGCTCTGTCCATCTGTGTTTCTCTGCCACCCCCTCCTCCACACACTCACACACACACTCACACACACACACACACTCACAGTCCTATTTTTACTCCCGTTTAGCTTCATGCCACATAACTTGGCAGCGAGGGGACCCTCCTGTCGAACACGCCTGCTCCACATGTAAAAATACGTCGGCCGCCCAAAGAAAATACTCAACTCCAGAGAAAGAAAGAGAAAAAAAGAAAAAGAAAAGAGAGAAAAAGGAAAAAGAAATAAGAGGAGAACAAGTGACGGGCTGAACTCGCTGCTATCAGAGAAGAAGCTGATGAATCAGCAGATCTGTGAGGGTTTTTGAGTAGTAGATTGGTAACACTTTACAATAAGGGTCCCTTAATTAACGTTAGTTAGTACATTAATAAGCATTAATTAACTGTTTACAGATATATTACCAATCATTATTATTATTATTATTTAGGATTAGGAAACACATTAGCCTATTAGTAAGCAGTTAATTAATGTTTACTACTCAAAGTTAGTTACAAAATTATTAAGTAATAATAGAAGTTGAATAATGTAATTATCATTGTGTATGCATTACTCAGCATTAATTAACACATTAGTTTATACATTAATGCTTAATAATGTACTAACTAACCCTTATTGTAAAGTGTTACCAGTAGATTTTTTTCTGTGGAGAACCAACTGTTCCTCCTCCTTTCATAAATCATAAGGAGCCGTTGCCATGGCAGCATCGTAAGCCGCCGCCGGTGCCGCCATCAGTACGATGATGCGTAACATTAGCATATCTCTCTTGTTGCGGTGCATTCCTGCCACGCAGCATGAATGGAGGCCTTGTTCTTCCCCTCCAAAGCCTTTAAATATCAGAGTTTTATTGCGCTTCAACCCGTATCATCTCTTCCTGCGCTGTCAGCGACATCTGTCCCGTCTCTCGTCCGTCTGCAGCCTGTAATGAAAACCGACCCCCCTACGTGTTCGTTCGCCCTCAAATCCGGCTTTATGTCCCCCGACTAGACCCGTCCCCGCTGTCTGCCGCTGACGTCACGCTGCCCAGAATGCTTTTCAAGAGCTGAGATAGAAGAGGCCAGTGTCTATAAACTTTAATTTGCTAAAGCGGGAGGATATTTCCTGCAAACACACACATGCACATGCACAAACACGCACACATACACACACACACACACATGCAGTGTTTTCATATCGACAGCCTCCATGAAAGCAGATATGTTGGAGTTAATTTACCGCAGCCAGATGCACCAGATACGCTTCATTAACATTCACGTCTTATCATTGCTTATATGATTATTATTATTACTACTGCTCCGTTTTTACCACATGAAAAACTTTTTTATTTAATTAACTGCTTCAATAAACAAATCAACATCTTTAACCTAAAGGGCAGATGCACAAACCTGCGCGACGACAATAAAAGCAGATGGTGTGTTAGAAGTCGCAGGAAGTTTGGAGTGTGTCCCTGCTGAGAGATTTGAAATGCAGCTGTTTACTGTCACACACACACACACACACACACACACACACACACACACACACACACACACACACACACAGTTGAAAACCCTGTTAAATAAAGAGTCAATAATGATATTAAAATGAAATAAATCATTATATTGATCTCTGAGCTGGAGGTAACAGTGGTGTGTGGTTGGAGTCAGGTGTGAGCTGGTGCACCTGCAGCAGGGAGGGAGGTGTAGAGGGGCAGTACCGGTGTCTGCCACTAGGAGGCGGTAGGGAGTCGCCCTCTTCCTCCTCCTCCTCCTCCTCCTCCTGTGTCACAGCAGAGCTCTCCGTCCATTCTGCGTTTGTTTAATATCTCCACTTAATTCATTTCTTCTGTGAAGCTGCTCCGAGGCTCCAGGACTCAGACGGTTTGCAGCTTATTGACAAACCTGCTATTAGTCCGTTGTCTAAACTTATATCTACCACATTATTATATTATTATTATTATTATTATTATCTATATTGAGTATTTATAGAAGTAGTTTCTCTGGCTCATCCAGACCGACTGTGATGTTTGTTCTCAGTTTGGTGGAGATGAAGAATGAAACAAGAAGAGAGAGAAAAACCACAAAAAAAAGAGAACGCAAAAAGCAAATTACAAGCTACACAAAGAACAAACAGCTCCGTCCTGTGTAGTGTGTTAATTAACCAGCCGACAGATTAGCAGATGGTCGTTAGTTGATTACAGAGAGTTCTGCTGGTTGGGATACGTAAAGAAACTGGAAAAACTAAAACTGGACGAGAGCAGAACATCATGACATCAAGGACAAAGGATTCAATACAGAAAATAGGTCGTTAATGTGTGTGTGTGTGTGTGTGTGTTCTCTCCTGCAGGTGTCTGAACACGCTGAACTCTCCTGGATCCTCGGCTGTCTGACCAGTATGCCCCGCCTCCGACACCTGCCCCAGTGGAAGGTCCAGTATATACAATATTACATGCAACACACACACACACACACACACACACACACACACACACACACACACACATATGTACACACACAATTGATCGGACTCATGATGAGTGAAGCTGCAGGAAACTTCTTCTACTAGTAACTGGTAAATATGTTAATGTATTATCAGTAAATACAATATATGATGATGACGTCACCTCAGATTATTTTAAATTTTAAATCCTCACTGATTTGATCTGTGATGATATTTAAACGTGATTATAGAAACATTGTGATAAACATATTTTAACCATTAAAATCTGAACTAGTAACACAACATTTACTAAACGATAATCCTTTTTAAAGACATTACATAATTAACAATTATAATATAATGTATATATTATTTTTTGACCAGTACTGATAATGAATAATTGATTTAAAATATTCTGTACATTGATGATTAATGAAGAATTTATCAGCATTAGATTAATATTGAGGAAGTCAGATGTGACACACATCAGCGGAGGCTTCTGTATAAACTGATAATAAATGACAATATTGTAAAACACAAAAATGTTCATAGTAAATGATAAATATAAAGTTCATAATATGAACTTTATATACCATAATAAGGCTCAGATGTTCACCTGGAGCTCACCTGCTTCACGTTAGGGACTCCAATATCAGATATTGATGCTGTAGCTCACAGATCTGAGAAGCTGAGAAGTTATAGACGATTTATCAAAGCTTCGGGTTCGGTCAGAGAATCAATGTTGTGTTATGATGTTGTGGCCAGCTTCACTATGTCGTTTGCTCAAAATGATAAATACGTATATATATTTTTAATGTTTATTACATTTTCAAGAGATAGTGGCTTTGTTTTCTTTTCTTTTATTTAAAAATTAAATTAATTATTTTATTTAATTTTTAGATTTATGGAAATGATTCAATGTTTGTTTGAATTTTTTTAACATCAGGTATATTATAGTTGTATGACATAATGAAGATGATGTGATTTCCTGTGTGTATTTTGTGTTGTTCCTTGTGGACCCCAGAAAGACTAGCGGGTTACTATGTTACCGGCTAATGGGGATCCTTAATAATAATTAAACAATTAAACATAAATGACAAAACAAACAAACATTTGGCTCACATACACATTAAAATTCAAATTTATACAGGCGAGAGATTCAGGAGACACTTGCTTGCTGCAAAACAAATTGCCCCCAGGGGATAATAAAGATTTCTTTGACTTTGACTTTGACACCTCCCACACAAAGAAATCAAACGGATAAGTAAACAAATAATATATAATATGTATATATATAAAATGATAGTTTTAATCTTGTAACTGAACACATTTGATACTATTAAAGTTTGACCTTTAAATCCAGCTCCTGTTTCTATGGATCTAAGTTTTCTGAAACCAAATCAGATGTCAAACAAGCTGAAGATGAAAATATATTCTATATATTATACATTTATACATGTTCTGGGGTTGTAACGGAGACTGTAGGTTGCCCTCCTCTCTCTGTCATGCTGATTTAATTATCACAACTTCAAATTAAAATTATTCTTTCTTTCCCACCACTTTATTCACATCTCTGTTTATTTTATTCCTTTTATTTCTCTGCTCCACCTGCCAGATTTTTAATTACAGTTATTTTCTCCGGCCACATGCAGTTTTTAGTTTTTTAGTGTTGTGTTGAGTGGGAGCCAGCCGCCCTCTGAGAAAAAAAAAAAAACACCTTTTTGTTCTTCTTGTTTACCCGACAGCTGAGTTCATCTCAAACACGGTGGAAAAACGTCACGAGAACTCGACCGTGGGCCGTTTGTCTGAGAATCAATGAGTCGTAAAAGTGAAAATGGCTCCTCGTGGGGGGAAGGAGAAGTCAGCTGCAGGCTGCGTTTTTAGTTGTTGTTTTTTTTTATTATTATAATTTTCCTTTCCTCCCTTTTTTTTCTTTTCCTCTTCTGTCTCAACATGTTTCTCTCCATCCTTTCCTTTCATCCAGATGAAGAGCAAACAGAAGAACGAGGGCAGCGTCGGCCTCTACACCTACCCCGTCCTGCAGGCCGCAGACATCCTGCTCTACAAGTACGTCACTTCTTTCACTACTAAAATCTAATCAGTTCATCCTCGGGTCCTGCTGAGGCTTTTTACCAAAAAATAAAATAAAATAAAGAATAAAATCCCAGAAGGCGTCATAGTTACACAGATACTGCATCCATACATTCTAGGATTCATTTTAAAATTATTTTATTTGTTTTTAAATCTCTAAATGGTCTTGCCCCGTCCTACCTCTCTACTGTGCATTTGCTGTTGCAGCTCCAAAACTATTAAACGATCTCCCTCAAAACATTAGACTGGCCTCTTCTCTGCCGGTTTTTAAATCTCTTCTTAAAACCCACCTCTTCTCCTTGGCCTTTGTTCCCTAGTATGACTTTGACTTGATTTGATTAGATTTTTATCTTATTTTATTGTTTCTTTTATTGCACGGCTATTCTATTACCCATGTTATATGCCTTTTAAATTATTTTATCCGTTTTTATATGTGTAATTTTATGTTTATGTAAGATGTTGTGTCTTTATTTCTGGTACTTTTTTATTTATTATCCTGTACAGCACTTTGGTCCACTGTGGATGTTTTAAAGTGCTCAACAAATAAAGTTGGATTGGATTGGATGAGGCCAAAACTGTGTTTCATGAGGTCACTCTGATCTTGACCTTTGACCTTTTACCACCAAATTCAGATCAGGTCATCTTTGCATCCTGTTTAACATTTGAACAAAATTAGAAAAAGTTTTATATTAAAGAGTTACTGAGATATAGATGAATATGACGGATGGACGACTTGAAAACAACATGGCCGCTTTGACTGATGCTTAAAAACATATTTCACATTTTTCACAGAATGAGACTTTAAAGCTGAGAAACTGACTCAGGATCAGTGTTTGTTTTTACGTGAGCACAGTGAAAATTAATGTTTCTTATAAGTTGATTTCTTCATCTGTTTCTCTTCAGACCTTCAAACAGCTAAAACTCTCATTTCCTGTGGAAGCAGATAAAACTCCTCTGCTTTTATTAAAGACTGAGTGAACACACCGACTCCTCCTCAGGGTGTGTGTGTGTGTGCATGTTGACACCTGTATGTGTAGTGTGTGTGTGTGTGTGCACATGTGTCAGGAAGCTGTGTGTTTGTGTTTCAGGTCGACTCACGTCCCGGTCGGAGAGGATCAGGTGCAGCATTTGGAGCTGGCCCAGGATCTGGCTCGGATCTTCAACAACCAGTATGGAGACGTGTTCCCTGAACCCCGCGCCCTGCTCAGTACGCGCACACACACACACACACACACACACACACACACACAGATCGAGCCAGTGATCGGAGCATTCAGTTGCTTTTCATTTTTATTTTCTTCCAGTTTGAACCTCACGGCTCATTAATCTCACACTCCAACACTAAAGACGCTTCATTAGCGTCAGCAGCTGTTTAAGTCCGATACGAGTCCTCACACTGCGCAGAGACGTTTATACCACTCATTAATGTGTTTATAGAAAGTTGAGTCTTTAATGGAGAGAGAGCAGCGGAGATTTCTGAATTAAAATGTTTCTTCTTTTTTTTTCTTTTATCCTTTATTCTTTTAAAACCAATGAAAAAAGGCAAATTTTATTCTGTTTGGCCCTCATCTGAATGGACGCAATATAAAGTGATCCATACTGATACTTATTTTCATAAAAGCATGTATTAAAAGAGTAATTTCTTTAATTTGGAAAAGAATAATAATATAATAAACTTCACTTATTATTCAGTTCAGAGAGTTTGCATCGATCGATCGCAGAGCACTGATTTATCTTCTTTACTGAAGTTCGGCCGCTCCCTCTGCAGAACAGCCGTCGTCTCATAATCTACAAATCTGGACGGTTTTATGACGTTTGGACGGACTGGAAGTAACTTTTTTACCACCATGTGTTTGTGTTATTGTTGTTGTGTTGAGTTGAACATGTGTGAGGATTTATAAAGACATAAGACTCATACAGAATGTGCCGATGTGTGTGTACATGAGCATTTACGCATGCATGCACACGCATTTGTATGAGCTGGAGTTGATCCGTAAACATGTTAACAAAGAAATGAGTCTGAACAGAAATCATCTTGTTTCAGTCAAAACAAACTCCTAGAAATTAAAAAGAAAAGCTCTTTGTTTTGATGAAGTTCAGATCAAATCGTCTTGATTTTTATAAAATAGTTGAAATCGATTGATTTGCATCGGTTGTTTTTACTGACAGATTCTCACTTGTTATTGGAGAATAACATTTTAATTGTGAGTTCGAGGAGGTCGACATCGCTGAGGACTCGTCACTAAAATGAATTCTATCATCAAATCCTGTTTTTTAGTCGCTGGAAACATCTGGAAACATCTGGGAACATCCGGATGAGAAAGAAAAACAACAAATGTGCATCGCTGCGTGTTCGGGATGGATCCATTTATTTAATTTAGATTTTTAATTTGATGATCCAGTGGTGGAGAGACGACAGAGCGTGACCCGCCTCAGAGGTCGGAGCTGAATCAGACGTGACGTGACCTTTGACCCCTCGGCCACGGAATCTCCCTCGTTTTGCAAAAACTTTATTTCACAGAGTCGTTTTTTTTTTTACGGTTTTTATTTTTAACTCGTGTGTTTTTGTCGTCGCCAAAACCTTGGATAGAGATGAAGAGAGAGGAGGGAGCTTCGTGTTTTCTTGCCGCTGCCGCTGCTGCTGCTGCTGGGAAAAAAAGTCTGTAGGAGGAAATTAAAACGAGGGGAACTCGTCGTCGTATCTGGGGCCAAAAAATCAAGACGACCGCAAAATTCGGTGGTAAATGACGGTTGTAATCGTCTCCTTTCATGAGTATTGTTCCGCCTCTTTGTAGCTGTTGTTGTCTGTTCAGGAGACAAACAAGAGAAAAAACAGACCAGTCTTGTTTTGTTGAAGACGTCACATGACCCGAGGATGTAAAAGTTGAAATACCAGCCTTTAACCCTCTACTGAACCTTATTATATCATATTTTTGAATTATTTCTATGCTTACTAACATGCACACACAGTTTCTACACACACACACACACGCACACGCATGCACACCCCTCCCTTTTCAGTTTGCCCCCAGTTAGATTCTCCTTGATTATCAGTATCATAAAAGCACAAGATGGAGTCAGTCATGTGTGCAGCGCAGCTTTGATTAAAGAACCGTCGTCTTCCTCCTCGTCTTCCTCCTCTATCAGAACAACAGAGTGATAATAGACCAGAGGGGATGATGTCACCGTGTGTGTGTGTGTGTGTGTGTGTGTGTGTGTGTGTGTGTGTGTGTGTCTCCACCTTCCCTTTGAAACCAAACCAAAGACTGTTTTTTTTTTTAGATTCTTTTTTTTTTTTTTTTGATTGGGCTGTAATGATGACGTCTCCGTGGTGATGGAGAGCATGTGATGCGCAGGACGACAGATGTGAGATGACAGAAGAAGCTGAAGCATGGGAGGAAGGACGGGACGGGACGGGGTTGATAAATAAGGAGGGAAAGGAAACCCCGACTCCTGCCGTCTGCTCATCACCTCACACTGAGACACGTCTGCTTCACACTGAGACTCACACACACACACACACACACACACACACCAGGCTGCAGTAATGAAACTGGAGTTGTTCATCCGTCTCTCTCCGTCGTGCCTCTTACTTTATCGTCCTAACTTCCTCTGACTTTAACAAGACTCAGATCCACATGATGTGTCAAACCGGCAGCTCGTCCACATCTGCACTTCAACGTTTACAACAACACGACAACAGGCTAAAACAAAACGTTTAGACCCGTAACAAATAAAACAAGAGTCTTAAAAGATTTAAAACCTAAAGAGTTTTAAAAGTCTGATTGAAGCAACAGTTTTCCTGTAATTTTCAGTTTTATTCTCTGACGTGTTTTTAGTTAGAAGCAGCAGCAGCTCAGAGTTTGTGCTGCTGCTCCTGTCAGACCTGAGCTCTGGGCCGTGGGCGCTCTGAGCCCTGCTGCTCGTCTGGCAGGACAAATACAGCCTGTTCTCTGTGTGTCGCTCTGCACTGCTGAAACATGTTTAAAGACTTAGAACCACAGTTCATTTTGAATTATAATTAATATTCATAATTAATACTTTTTTTTTTAGTAGTAGTAGTAGTAGTAGTAGTAGTAGTAGTAGTAAACCTTTATTTAACCAGGCAAGAATTGCTAAGAATACATTCTTATTAGGGCCATGGCCCGGTAGGAGGTGAAGACCTCCTAACACAGCGATTGATTGATTTTTGGATCTTGACTTTCTACGTCTATTTACTCCTTCTGCTTATCTGTCACTTCTAATTCTTGTTGTACCTCTTCTACTGCTTCTACGACTACTTTCTACTACTTCCTCTCCTATTACTTCTTTTACTGCTACTTCTTCTACTTGTTCTTTTGATACTTCTACTTTTTCTCTTTTCTATTTTTTTATTCTTCTACCTTCTTCTACTTGTTCTTGTTCTTCTTCCTCTTTCTACTTATTCTACTATTTCTCCTTCTTCTTCCACACAACTACTTCTGATACTTATTCTAGTACTACTTTTTCTTTGTATTGCTTCTTCTACTACTTCTGCTTTCTCTCTTTCCTATTTTTTATTCTTCTACTTCTTATTTCTACTTCTTATTCTTCCTATTTCTACTACTTCTACTTTCTACTACTTCTACTTTCTACTACTACTTCTTCTACTTGTTCTTCTACTATTTCTACTTATTTCTCTCTCTCTCTACTTCTAGATGTTCTTCTACTTCTACTTCCTCTCCTACCTCCAGTCTTTGAGCCTTGTCTTGAGTTTTTTTTAAAGGAGCAGATGAAGTTTTTTCTCTTTTTTTCTTCTTTACTTTGACACAGTCATTTTATTAAATCCTGTGTTTCATTTAAATACTTTTTAAATACTCGTTCTCCTCCGCAGGCTCCACGCGGAAGGTCAAATCCCTCCGCGACCCCTCGGCCAAAATGTCCAAGTCCGACCCGCAGGCCATGGCGACCATCAACATCACGGACTCGCCCGACGACATCGCGCTCAAAATCCGCCGAGCCGTCACCGACTTCACCTCCGAGGTGACCTTCGACCCCGAGGCGCGTCCCGGCGTGTCCAACCTGGTGACCATCCACGCGGCGGCGGCGGCCGTCGGCGTGGAGACGGCGCTGTCTCAGGCCCGGGGGATGGACACGGGCGCCTACAAGCGGCTGGTGACGGAGGCGGTGGTGCAGCGGCTGGCGCCCGTCAGGGAGGCGGTGGTGAGGCTGCGGGCGGAGCCGGCTCACCTGGAGGCGGTGCTCGCCCGCGGCGCCCGCCGGGCCCGCGAGCTGGCGGCGCCGGTGCTCAGCGAGGTCCGGCGGAGAGTCGGGTTCTGCTGAGACGCTGCAGCTGGAAAATAAAGCCACATTTATAACTGCAGGTCTCGCTCTTAAAGGGACTTAAAGGGATAGTTCACCCAAAATTCAAATTTCACTCATTATCTACTCCCCCTCATGTCGACTAAGAGCTGGGAGAAGTTTCAGAGTCCTCCGTGCCTTCTCGGAGTTACGGTGGGGGGGGGGTCCGCGCAGCAGCAGCAGTATTTGTCCATATAATGGTTGTCAATGGATACCAACTTTCTTTGTCCAAAGACACACCAAAAAACATCCATAGTGCTCGTCTTTAATGTCCCTCTTGTATTGAAGCCCTGACATGAGAAATTGTTCCACCGGAGAGATTTGCACTGACACAGGAAGAGCAGTGAACCGAGACACAGGGAGCTTCCGCTACAAACAAGCTTAAAGTATAGACTTATTTCTCATGTCGGGGCTTCAATACCAGAGGGACATTACAGACGAGCAGCATGGAGGTATTTGGATGTTTTTTGGTGTGTCTTTTTGGACGAAGAAAGTTGGTATCCATTGACAACCATTATATGGACAAGTACTGCTGCACGGACCCCCCCGTAACTCAGAGAAGGCACGGAGGACTCTGAAACTTCTCACAGCTCTTAGTCCACATGAGGGTGAGTAGATAATGAGTGAAATTTGAATTTTGGGTGAACTATCCCTTTAACTGCTGCTGCTGCTGCTGATATTACATTTTATTCCATCGACTGTTTACGTTTCCAGGACGGCGGCGGAGGATGTAACGCATTTATACAGAACCTGTTGAAAGCAGCGTGGAAAAGACTCAGCTGCCGATCAGCGTCACGTTCAGACTGAAACTCTTGAGGTTTTTCTCTTCGAGGAGAAAAGACGTCATCTTTGTTTTTTTTGTTTGTTTTTTTTATACCCGAGTCAGTGTAATTTATTCATCTGAAAACTGATCTTATTGTTGTTACATCCACCATTTTGTCCTCAGTGCTGCAAAATAATGAAAAATACTGTCAATCAAACAAGAAACATGTCCTTATTAAATTATACTTAATCCATTTTCCTGTTTAAACGAGTTGAATTTAAATCACCAGTGTTGTAATTTGGTTTTAGGTTTATAAAATCTGAGACAAAACACTCTCCATTAAAAAAGCTTCACAAAACAGAAAGAAACTGAACAAAAGATGACACTGAAAACACCCACATACGGAAGCCTGAAGTGGCCAAACACTCACACGTTTGATTTCCTTCTTTTCCTGAGACAACAGGATCTTTTCTCCTTAGATCTTAAAACTTTATTCTTCCTGAGGCAACAACATAATTAATCAGAGATGTGTCACAGAAGGAGGCGGTGGTTTGCTGGTCGGCATCCTTCAGTCATCATCCCGTGTCCATGGAGACGCCCAGAGCCTCAAAGCCGGTCATCTATGCAGTCAACAGGTTCACTGAGATGAAACTGACTGTCTCTATAACCTCTGAGATTCTTCACATTAATGTTTATATCGTCTGTAGTGAGGACTTGATTGAAGATGCACTGATCAGTATTTTCCTGCTCCTCTGAATGTTTCCTTCATTTAAACTAAAGAGACACAGAGGAGTTTGCTTTTGGTTATAGAAGAGTCTCAGATTCATATGGATGAATCTACGTTATCCACATTTTGTTAAGTTATACAGACTTGTTGTTTTGTTCTCTCCAGATCTCCAGTTTTTTATGTTGTTATCTTGTGAAAACAAAGGAAATGAAATGTGTTTTTGTCCCCTGAGGGCTTCCGTACCTACAGACGACGACGACCAGAACAACAACACGGATGAAAGAATGGAAAGAAAAAGATATAAAGAAAAGCTGCCGTCGAGAGTAAAAATGCTTTAAACTGTTTACAGAGTTAATTGTGAGTAAAATAAAACTCAGTCGTGGTTTTTAAAATGTGAAAAACAAACTTGACTCCTGAAGATCTGAGGAGAGCAACAAAACTAAAAAGTCATGAGCTGCATCGTTTACAGTCGGCTCAGCCAATCAGCAGCGTCGGCCGGGGCAGGACTCAGGTCATAACTCAGCCCAGACCAACACACACACACACACACACACACACACACACACACACACTGTGCCCTGCAGCCATGTTGTTGAGGAGTTCACTCTGTTTACACCACACACACACACACACACACACACACAGTGGCCAGAGTCAGAGCAGGAGATGTGAGTTGTGCAGGTGGAGTTAATAAACATATGTTACTTTTACAGCTTCGCTCCAAAAGATCCAAAAATTATATTTTTTTATTTATTTTAAAAAAGAGCCCAAACTCTGAGAATCAGTTTTATCCTCTTTTAGTTTCTCAGGAATCTGACGTCGTCCTGGAGATTGATTTATTTTTTGATGTGACATCTTCAAAAGGGGTTTTACTATTGAAGTATTTAGTGTTTTATAGACTGTTTACATACATACACTATATATATATATGTATATTTATATATATATATATACTGTAAATACATGTTGGAGTGTTTGTGTTGTTGCAGCCTCCTGAACATGAAGCTCATCGCTGCTCTGACCTGCTGCTGCTGCTTCACCCGTCGCCATGGAGACGCCACGTGTCACAGAGGTAAACACGCTGAGGTGATGGCGACACACGTGCACTTTTAGATTTAATTTCACGGTTTTCATTTTTTATTATAAAGTAAAAAATAAATAAAAAACTAAACACGACACTTTTTGTTTTCGTTTTTTCATGTATTTGAATCTCAGCTGTTTTTTTGTTTTTGTTTTTCATCCTCTGCTGTTGAATCCACATTTGAGATTTTTGACCATTGCTCCTCTCTAATTAAACTCTGAACACACACACACACACACACACACACATTAGCACATGTGCAGCACACACACTTCAAAGGATACAGATGTGTGTGTGTGTGTGTGTGTGGACATAAATCCACAGCAACACACACTCTCTCATTTATTTGGCTTTAACTCTTTCTCTGACATCTATATTAGACTCAGCCTATAAAACACCGACTTTAACACTTTTGATGTCATTAGTCATTTGTTTCCCTCTTCACATTTCTTTCTCCTCTCTTTCCTTATTTCTCTCTTTCTTCCACTCCTTTTCTTTCTTGTCTTTCTTTTCTTTTTCACTCCTATTCTCTGGGATTCCTTCTCTATTTTTGTTTTTTCTCTCAGCTCTTTTCCCTCTTTCCTCTCTTTTTGATTCTTTATATTTTTTATTTTATAGTTTCCTTTCTCTTTTTCTCTCCCCTCTCTCACTCCTTTATTCTCCCTCTCCCCCCTGCAGCTCATCCTCCTCTCTTCTCTGCGCTGTCATGTTTCTCTCTACTCCTGTAATATCCTGCACACACACACACACACACACACACACACACACACACACACACACACACCGTGCAGCAGCCTCGGTGAGAAGCGGCTCAGACTCACTGCGCTTAAACCGGTGAACGGAGCCGCGGGTTACGTGACGTTACGTGACGTGATTTTTAGAGACGTGGTTGTCAATGGAGACGGTGTCACGTGCGACCAGCGACTGACCGAGCGATTAAACATATTTATTGGTAATATTGAAAAAATAGACACCATCAACATGTTAACGAGGGAACAAGCTACTTTTTACAGTTTATCGGCGTTTTATGTTAATTAATTCATGACGTAATCATCACGGTTTCATTTTTCATCACTTTTAACAAAATAAAAGTCTTGGTGTTCAACTTTTTTTTGCATCAGTTTAATTGACATCAGGATTTTATTTAATTAAAACAATAAATCACTCCTATTAAAGAGGATGGATGCTGATTAGATCCATAGAAAACATTTACTATTTATTAATTAAAACAAAACAAAAAACAAACATAGGCTAACTGATAAGATTGTATCAGTGTGGTTGGTTTAAGGACATTACTTTAAAAAAAAAAAAAAATTATTACGAATTAAGATTTAACAATCAGAACCGGGTTTATTGGTCAGGTGTGTTTTTACAGACAAAGAATTATATTTTAATACAGACACACGGTCAGGGACAGGGACATACGCGTGTGTGTGTGTGTGTGTGTGTGTGTGTGTGTGTGTGTGTTATATATGGAGTTCAGGTCAAGAGGTTCACACTCGTCTTATCTCCCTCTGTTATTTGTAGTGTTGATACCTCCTTTCCTTCAGATCTTTAACTTAGTATTAGATAATCGTCGCCTCATATATAATATATACAGCCTATATGTTTATACAGCCTATAGGACCTATAATGTATATAAATATTCAGATTTTTTTTTTTAGCTGCGTTTATAATAAAAACAGAAAATAACGCACATCCGACATCATTGTGACAATAACAGACTTTATTAATAATCAATATTTATAAATTGGAAGTTAGTTCCTGTCAAAGGTTTAGAAATATAAAATAAAACTATAAGTTGTGGCCTTATTCATCTTTATTGAGATTTATTGTTTATTTTTTTCGATGTCAGAAAACAGAAGAGGCCTGTGTGGTCGCTAATAGAGAACCATCAGTGCGTTATTTTTTATTATTATGGGATGTTTTGTTTTTTTTTGTTTTTTTTTCATCCATCCCTGTCTTTATATGCGGCTGCTCTGTTGTGTCTAAACCATTTAAAAGTCAAAACTACATTCAAATGTTTATGGAGCTTTATATGTCTGTAATAAAATCAAAAATCTCTTTGATCCTGAAGGAGAATTCAAACATGGCCGCGAGCTGATCACTTTGATCACTTGTTGTCTCGTGCGCATGATCGGAATATTTGAGTGTATCTTTGATGTTTGGATAAGTGTGTATGTGTGTGTGTGTGTGTGTGTGTGTTGTTCAGTCTTCAGGGCACAGAGACAAAGCGGCCTCTCTCAGGGTGTCGGTGGAGGAGGAGGACCACGTGCGGCTCTGGAGGCTGAACTCTGACCTTTCAGGCTCTGATCGTCACACATCGATCTCTTACTTTAAAAAAAACAAACAAAAAAAAAACAGCTGCTTCAGTGTCTCAGAAAAAAAAATGCGTCAGGTGAATTTATCTCCTCCATGTTTCCTCCTCCAGCGACACCGACCCTGCGCTCGGTCAGTGGCCGGGGAGGACGACTCTCCACCCGGCCAAGAACTCACTGTCACCTCGGTGTCCTCCTGGTCCTCCACCTCCTCCTCTTCTTTGCAGGATGACGTCAGAAAACCTGCCTAAGTAGCCTGTGTGTGTGTGTGTGTGTGTGTGTGTGTGTGTGTGTGTGTGTGTGTGTGTGTGTGTGTGTGTGTGTGTGTGTGTGTGTGTGGCTCCAACAAGACCAAAGCAGAGATGTCTGTCAGTGCGTTTGAGATGAGGATCCTGAAAGTGAGAGGAGGAGGACAGCCAGAGGAATTCAGAAAATGTTTGAGTGTGTGTGAGTGTCAGTGTGTGCGTGTGCGTGTGTGTGTGTGTGTGTGTGTGTGTGTGTGTGTGTGTGTGTGAGCCTTATAATAATAAAAACCTCTGGATGTGATGTGGTTCGGTGGAGAATCAGCCTCTGGATGGCTGAGATGCCATCGAGGCTATAAACGGATCTAAACAGCAAACAGTTGGTTTTAGTTTTTACTGCTGCTGTGTAACGAGTTTCCTCCCATCGGGATCTAACACCCCCGCTACACACACACACACACACACACACACACACACACACTGCAGCAGCACCCCTCCTTGTCTTCCACCATGCACACATACAAAGAACATGACGTGGAGCTAAAATTATTAATTAGATTAAAATTTGATCATAAAAGAATCAATGCGCAGCTGATTGATGATGAGTGAACTCTGATCAAAACCGACACTCGGGTCATTTCCTGATTCTTATTGATCCAACATTTAATAATAATAGCCTAATAATTAGTTTTGAGCTCATAAAATAAATAATAGTCGCGTGCGCATGGTTTATATGAACAGTCCAAAAATAATAATAAACTTCATGTGTCCATCTGTGCAGAATAGCGGGACTTTAATTACACTCTTTGTTGATGATATCTCTCTTTATTATAGGTAATATTATTATATACATATAGGCTTTATATTATGGTCTGTATAGGCCTATTTATTTATTTGATTAGGACATCGCACATTAATCAACATGTCAGCCAGAGCATCGATGTAAATACTGTATGCCGGAGTTAGCTGCTAATTCACATCCGTTGTCCTAAGGCAAGTCAAGAACATACAAACAATATCCCAATATACAAATAGATAAAATACAGTTTTACACAAAAAGTGGGTCCCAATTCACATTAAGAGTCCATATAGAAAAATACAAAGACAAAAAGTTAGGTATGAGAGCAGGTCTGGCTGTTTGAGGGTCTTTTTAAAGCTGGTGTAAGTGGCTCAGTCTCTAACATAAACTGGTAATATGTTCCAGGACTGTGTTCCTCTGATGGACATTTGACCAAATGTGGTCTTGCGCCGGTGTATATCACAGTCACCTCTAGTTGTATTATTATTGTATTGATTAATATTACAGTCTTTTTTCTCTAGGCTGTAAAATAATGAGACTGTTTTATTTTTCAGATTTATTTATTTATTTTCTCTCATGTTCTTGATTTTACTCCTCAGTTTGTTCTCAGGTGACGCATGTGTGTGTCACTGTGTGTGTGTGTGTGTGTGTGTGTGTGTGTGTGTTGTCCGGAGCTCCGCGGTGACCTCTCCGCTGCTGCAGGCCGCCGCCGCCGCCGCCGCCGCTTCCTCCGGACGGTTCACACCGCGGCTCCATCATCATCATCATCATCATCATCATCATCATCATCATCATCGTCTCTCTGCAGGAGGAAGAGGAGGTGAGTGACGTAATGTTTGATTCCTCCGCGGTGACCGGTGATCAGGTCTCCGGTCTCCGGTCTGTTCGCCTCTAGGCCCCGGAGAGAAGCGACTGAGCGGAAGGAAAGAAAAGAAAAATCTGTTACAGCAGCATCATCATCACCTGTCTGCAACATTATAACTGTAATAAGCTTTATTTTGATAATAATAATAATAATAACGATAATAATAATATCCCATTTAAATAACAGAGAGCATCTTTAATCTGATATATTTATTTACAACGTTATTAATAAAGTCGTCTTTGCTTTGGACAAAAATCTAAATATTCAGTTTGTTTTTCTGCACAATAATAAAGCCACGAATTCATTTTCTGGTTGTGTGAATAGATTAAATTGTTATTATCAAATTAAATGAGTTACACTTTATTCTATAAATAATTAAGCGCCTTTTTTTTCAGTCGATAATTAGGCAGCAGCGATTTGATTAAATAAAATCAACAACTAATAATTATTCAGATAATGAACAGACTGTTAGAATAAACATGTTGTAGTTGTGTAACTGGTTTAAATAGAAAATAACTCCCTCCGCTCCGGGTGTGACCTTTAAATGTTTCAGGTTGTTGTTCATTTTATTCTACAGACTTTATTTTACAAACACGCGTCTCACTCACTAATCTCCTGCTTCTGTGTTCGAGTCCGGGCCGCTGCTGCTCTGAGATCAGTCACCTGTCCCGGTGTAGGCCGCGGCTTTTTCTTTTTCTTTTACTTTATTAGCAAATATGTACAGAACCAACAAGGTAGAACAGCTACATTCATGTGGAACAGCGCATCACACATGGAAGGACAGTACAATCATTGAGTAAATGATCAAATATAGTTTGAATAAGAAGTCATAATATAAATAATGAAGCCATGAACCTGTAAAGTAACTTTAATTGTCCCTCCGCGGCTCCTTAGCCCGGCTCGGCTCGGTTCGGCTCGGCTCGGCTCGGCTCGGCTCGGCTCTCTGCACCATGAAGCTGCGTCCTGAAGACTCCTCAGCCGGCGGTGGTTCCCTGGTATCTGGGCCGGGAGGTGAGCTCTGGGCCGCGGCCTCAGACCTGCCGGAGCAGCGGGAGGATGCGGAGATAACGGAGCTGCTGCAGAGGTCAGTGAACGCATCATCAAACTCAATCAGACACAGTGAAGTGACGTAATGACTGGACCGAAGAGAGAGAGAAAACTAATCATTGTGCGTGTGTGTGTGTGTGTGTGTGTGTGTGTGTGTGTGTGTGTGTGTGTGTGTGTGTGTGTGTGTGTGTGTGTGTCTCTGTGTGTGTGTGTGTGTGTGTGTGTTCCAGCTTGATGGAGGCTCCATCAGCTGCTGCTGCCTCAGTCCGGATCGCGGCTCCTCTTCCACGACGCGCCGCCATTGGTCGGAACACTTTGTCTCGGTGTCTGTTCTCACTCCTGATTGGCTGCGGGGCTTCGACAGGGCGCGAGAGGGCCGCCCTCTGCGCCTGGAAAAAAAAAGCCAACTCCTCCAGAAGTGAGTATCAATCAGACAGGAGTTGGGGGGACAGAACCAGAAACAGAAAGACGCGGAGTGGAAGCACCGAGAGGCGCGAGGCGGCAGACCGCATCAAAGCGATCAGGATGACACAGTCACTGCGCGCGCTGCGGTGTTTCTAGTCTCAGTGTGGATTAACTTTGGACACTTGGTGAGTTTGCGCCCCGCTGTAAACACTGACGTGTGCAGGTTTTTTTTGTATTGTTTTGCTTCGCCGCGTCGGACGGACGGACGGAGTGAGGGGGTTTTTCGCCGCGTGCCTCCCTCCCCCCTTCGGGTGGATTTGAGAGAAATGAGCGAGAGGAGGCGATCTGCCGCAGCGCTGAGCTCGAGAGCCCACGCGTTCTCCGTGGAAGCCCTGATCGGCTCCAACAAGAAGAGGAAGCTGCGGGGCTGGGAGGAGAAGGAGCTGGAGTTGTCCATGGAGAGCCTCGCGACGGACGGAGAGGAGCCCGCGCACTGTCTGGACATGGACCCGGGTCAGTGACCAACACCACGGAGCTGCGTTACAGCTGCGTTACAGCTGCGTTACAGCTGATCACTGCAGCGCAAAGCAGAACAAACAAACAAACATACATAAATAAATAAATAAATAACCACGAGTCCCCGCGAGTCAAAACATGGCTCCACTGTCAGTGACCCAGCCCGAGGCTCCACGCGCTCCACGTGAGAGCGGAGGAGAGTCAGTTGGAGCTGCAGCACCAGGACTCATCCAGACCACAAGGCTACAACCACAGCTGCTGCTTGGATGAGTCCTGGCTGCGGGTCACGGCGGGTCCAGGGTCCAGGTTTTGACTCCGCTGGTGGGTCACACTGTGTGACGTCAGGAAGAACGTAACAAAATAAATGCTTGAATGAGTCAAAACAAAAGAAGCGTAGAAAGTTGTGCTGCTGTGTGGAGGCAGGCTGCTCTCAGATCAGACCAGGCTGCTCTCAGGCCCGTGCTGAGGCCTCACAGCCTCATCCAGACAGGAGACTCGGACAGGTTGAATCAGGCGTTAGAAATGACTACTAGACTACTATTATACTACTACTACAACTATTATACTACTACTAACTACTACTATACTACTACTAACTACTACTCCTGCCGGCGGGAAGCTGCTGTGCGTCAAAACGCGTCTGTTTTATGTTTTTTATTTTTTGCGCCAAACGCAGAAAACAAACCGTGAGAGGAACTGACTCCATCATTCATGAGAAATGTCTGATGCGTTTACACAAGAATTCAACAAACAACCAGCCGGAAAAATGTGGTTAATTATGAAAGTGCAGCAGCGGAATTATACGAAATATGTGTGTTAGATTAATATTATTATAATGAAGTAGAATTAACAACAGAAACGGAAGGAGGACTTTTAAATTGAATTGCAACTAAATAAAAGAAAAAAAACTAATTATGGAAATTCAGATTAATGAAAACAGGGATTTTTTATTTTTTATTTTTTTTAAATCAGATTTAAAAAATGCATTTTCTTTATAATAAACATGATAAAACAGATCATAAAATTAGGCACAGCTATGGTCTGATACGAGAAATTAATTCATATGTTTTGGTAATTTTTAAATGTAATGGCTAATTTGCATCAAGTTCCACATTAATTTAATGATTTTGTATTTGTTCCTCAACTAAGTGAATGAATTGATTTATCACAGTTGTGTTGAATCTTCTCGCTGCATCAGATCAGAGACAAACCTGCTGCAGCTCACTAGAGAAACTTCAGGAGATTTGAACCTCGACGCTTCTTTGACTTTGAGACTGATTTTTTTTTTTTTTAAACAAAACTTTATTTTGAAAATTCAGTGAAACAAACTTCAGACAGTCTGATCGTCAGAGTTTGACTTTATCGCGTCTCGCAGGATGTTTTTTTTTTTTTTTAGATTTAGCGAAAGTGAATTTATCCTCGCGAGGCTCGTGGACCCAAAGAGGCCTGGCCTGCATAAATTATTGATTATTGATAATTTAGATGCAGCTTTAACATCACACACATGACGTCATCTTACACGTTGTTCACCATCAGTTCATTAAATCTGCAGGCGGAGGTGAAGCTCTCCCTCCTCCGCCTCCTGCTCACAGGCCGGGGCCGCCGCGCGCTGACCTCCGCGGCGCTGCGTCTTTACGCAAGGAGGGGGGAGGGGGGAGGACTCGGAGCTGCTGCCAGTGACCAAGGAGTTAAAGTTTTTAAAAAATGAAATAAAATGAAATAATTAAAAAAAAAAACAGTGTGGGGAGAGAAGTAAATCAGAGAGGGAGGATCAGAGCAGAGCCAGTTGGTCCTGGATTCTCACGGGAAGGTTGTTGATGTGGAGCAGCTCCATGTCTGCGCTGTGGTTAGAGGAGGGAGGTGAAACTAGACGTTGATTACTAAACAGCTTGTTTGTGTGTGTGTTTTAAAAGGTGAAAGATAATTAACAGAAATGAGCCTCACACGTCATTAAAGGGCCATGACGTGGTTTCTCTAATCGTCTGTCTTTTTAGTTAGTTAGTTATGAGGACAAGAAGCGTTTCTCTGTCTCCCTGGTTCTTGTTCCGGCTAACTCCAGCGCGTTGTGACTGAATAAATAACCCAGTTCCCGGCCTCCGACCCCCCGCTCCACCCCACCCCCCCACCCACCCCATCAACCCCTGGTCCCGCTCATTAGCAGGCGGGTTCCTGGCAGGTTCAGCGGGTCCTGCTCGGGTCCTGAAGCCTCCGGCCGCTCTGGCGCGTCGGGCGGCGGTGACCGAGAACAGCGAGTCTCTGTGGTCAGATTATGTGGTTTAGAGGAATCCTTAACGGAGTGATTTTATTTTTACTCAACTCCAGGCGAGGCTGGAAGCCGGCTGGTCGTATAACACGTTTATTAGCCTCAAAGACAAGAGCAGGACTGAGACACGCACACAGGCTCTGACACACTGGCTCGCATTTAACGGGCTCCTCGACAGCTCAGAAAAAAAGTGGTGTTAGACCTCACAAAACTGCTGCAACTACATCTCCCTAATATTTAAGACAACACTTAACAGCTCCGACTACATCCAGTATAAATCCTACATTTATCAAAGGCCTTGACCCAGATTTCGCGCTTCACAGGCGGCACTTTGCGCTTTTACGCACGGATTACGCACAGAACCCAAACTCTCCAAACATCAGATTTTCAATTGGTGTATGCAAATAAAAATAAAAAATATGTTAATATTTATGTAAAATAATTGATCAGCATCCTCTAAGTGTTTCTCTAAAGAGCCACCCCCCCAAAAGTTGCTCGTGCAGATCTGTGTGTGTATGTATGTGTGTGATTGAAGCTTTAACGGCTCCATCAGTGAGGAAGCAGGTGCTCACACCGTGTGCACCGGGTTGTTCACGGATTTCACGGTTGCTACTGTCCTCCTCAGAAATCTGCCACAACCTCCTTCAACATATCAGTTATATAAACTAAAACTCCACAGTCCAGCTTGTTGACCTCCAAAACCTCATGAAGAGTCTACAAGAGGGAAAAACTCCACATAAAAAAACATGTGCATCTGAGTTGTTATTGGATATTTTAATTCAGGAATTAAATTAAATCCAAAGATGGCCACTTTTTATACTTTTGGAAACATTACAGATATAAATAAATCTATTCAAGTTTCATAAATATATTTAAATCCCTGGAAAATATTGTTTTGTTTTTTTAAAAGATGGAAACAGAGCCACGTTCAAGAGGTTAAAGGAAAAATGAAACTCTCTTCAATCCTAAAACAATGAACTGATTAATCATTAAAGTGACAGTAATTTCCATGCAGATGTGCAGCAACATCTGTCTGCAGCCCCCAGTTTAAAAACTCAGCTTCAGCATCATTAAAACCAGCTCCTCATAACAGGCCTCTGATATTTAAAATAAATAAATAAAAGAAAAATAATTTATAAATGAAAAGTTAAATCCAGTTAAATCGTCACATTTGAAATTATCATAAATATGAATCATAAACGTCCGACAGCAGCAAACATCATTAAAACTCTTCCTCCTTCTGTAAACTCATGTTTTCATGAATGTGTTAGACGGATTTTAAGTCAACATGGAGCCGCTGACTGAGGCTGGTGTGTGTGTGTGTGTGTGTGTGTGTGTGTGTGTATATGTGTGTGTGTGTGTGTGTGTGTGTGTGTGTGTGTGTATATATATAAGTGTGTGTGTGTGTGTGTGTGTTGCACGTGGGCCGAGGCACAGACGACCATTTGATGCTCAGCACTGACTTGATTAAATTCAGACCAATTAGTGGCCTGCTATGGATGTCAGCCTCGTTTTAATGAGGCCTGCCATGGTCTGATTGGGAGCCCTCAACCACAAGATACAGGCCCCATGTGTGTGTGTGTGTGTGTGTATATATGTGTGTGTGTGTGTGTGTGTGTGTGTGTGTGTGTGTGTGAGAGACGCTAACCACAGCAGATATCAGCGTTGTGCTGACTGGGCAGATTGTTGATGATCAGTAAACGTCAGGTTTTATTCATTCAGTGTAAAAAAACAAACTGGATCTTTGACGTAGGAACAAACTGAACCGACCTGCAGAGAGTTCACCGAGTGTTTCAGTCTTTTACTGTTTTATCATCAGTGTTTGAACTTTGGCTTCAGGCCTGAGGTCTGACTGCATGAACACAGACCCGTGTGTGTGTGTGTGTGTGTGTGTGTGTGTGTGTGTGTGCTGAGTGGTGGAGGACGGGTCCTTCAGCCTGATGACAGGACGACCGCGCCGAGTCATCAGGCTCCTGTTTGGCCGCTGTTTCCCTCCTCTGGCACATTATCTCATTTAACGAAGCTGGAATGAACCTGATTCCTCTGAACGCCTCATCTCACACACACACACACACACACACACACACACACACACACACACACACACACACACACACACACACACACACACACACACACACACACACACACACACACCAACATCCACTCACAGCTGCCTGCAGCAGATACAGTAACAGAGGAAAAATGCTCAAGCAGCGTTTAGTATTGATATCACATATATCATAGTTTTTACCGTGGAGTCAAACCTTCTTCTTGTCTCAGTAGAAAAGTGTTCACATCATTAAAACAGTAAATCTGCACTAATGATGAGAAAAAAATCACAATTACTGATCTTTAAATGACAGAAAATACACTGATCCGCCTTGGGATTAAACCATATGACTGGATTTATTGTTGTCGTGCAGCAATCATCAATCATTTGATTTGAAAACTTCAGGTATATCTAGATATTCAGAACTAAAAAAAAATGCACCAGTAAAACAATAAAAACAGTCACCTGTTTAATGTTCTGGCTTTAAATTGGAGTTTTGCAGATCAAATGTGTTTTCAACTCTCTGTTATTTACCGGTTTATCACCAAAACTTAGTTTCTGCTAAAACAAACCCTCGACAATGAGATGATTCGTCTCAAGGGGCTATCCTGAATAAATAAATTCAAATAAATTCAAATTCAAATTCAAACTGATGCTGAGATCATCAGAGACGTGTCGGCTGGAATGAATGAATAAAAACACCAACGCCACCACACAGGGCGGCAATGTTAATCCTCATTACACTGAATTTGCTCTGTACTGTCGGTGTTTAAACTTCCTGTCAGTGATTGGATAAAGTTCTCCAGAACAATCAGACGCTGGCCCGTTGTAAAACTCAGATGAAATGTTTTTCTGTTGCTCTGCAGACGAGTTGTTGTTGTTGTTTCTGAGGAGGATCAGAGCTGCTGGAGCCGTCGATCCGTCTCTGTCCTCTTCCTCTTAGTATATTAGAGTTAAAGTATTTGCATGGAAAGTGAATAGACAGCTGTGTGTGTGTGTGTGTGTGTGTGTGTGTGTGTGTGTGTGTGTAGAGGAGTTAGAGTCAGAGGGAGCAGCAGTGATGGTGTGTGACGTGATGCCTTCACTGGCTGCTGTGACATTAAGGATCTCCCAAGAAGAAGCAGATGATGGAAAGTGTCTCTGTCTCACTGTGGTCATTACATCCCCCCCTCCTCCTCTCTTCCTCCTCCTCCTCCTCCTCCTCCTCCTCGTCCCTCTGCTCCTCCTATCTCCATCCCTCCTCTCCCTCCTCTCCTCTCTCTCCTCTCTCCTTTCTCTCAGCCTCGCCGTTTGGCTCGGCCCCGGAGCTGCGGTGGTTTTTTCGCCTGGGACTCTGTCCAGTCTCCCAGCAGCTCTGCATTTGCATAACCATATTTGTGTGCCCTTAGTCTGCCAAGTCAACCTCCTTGTGTCAGAGCCCTCAATAAATAATACATTATTAGATCCCCTTCTTTTTGGGGGGGGAGGAGGAGGAGGAGGTGTAGGAGGAGGTGGGGGTGTAGGATATTCAGCTCTAAACTATTTCTGAGAAAAGTGAAATAAGAGCTGCATGTGTTGATGTTATGAGAGTCTCTGAGGTGTCCAGCTTTTCTCTCTTTTTTTTTAAGTTTTTTTTTTTTTTACTTCCCAGCTGGAGAAACTATGATACATTTTAATATTTAACCCCCCAAAAAGGGTTTTAATTTTATTGTGAAATAACATCGCACCACCAGTGTTGAGTAACATTTAAAGCTGCATGAGAGAGTCAGAGAGGTTTCTGTGTTTCTCTTCAAGTGGGAGGAGCTCCTGCTAGTTGAAGGTGATGTTATTAGATTCAGTTCAGTTCAGTTCAATTTTATTTATATAGCACGTTTAAAAACAACCATTGTTGACCAAAGTGCTGTACAAGTCATATCAGACACATGACATGACAGGAAGCTGCTTGGATTTAGGAGAGATGGTTTTTAATGTGGTGAGGCTTCTTCCTGCTGCAGATGTGGAGGTGGAGGAAAAAGATGCAAAAACAAATGAATAAAGAGAAAAACTGATGCTGCAAGCTGATGAGCATTCAGAGGCAGGAAGTTGGTGCTGCAGCTTTGTCAGGTGTTGTTATTATTCTGTCCCTACTATCCCCCCCCCCCCCCCCCTGTGAGTTGGTTTCTGTTGGTTTAAATGAAGTGAGGGAGGCTGAGGCCGAGGCTCGGTCTGGGTCTGAGGATGGAAACCTCTCCTGTAGGTCTGGAGCGGTTTCAGCCCGGACGGTTTTTTTTTTTTCTATCAGTTGATGAGTCTGAGCGGCCAGTCTGTAAAAACCCGCCGCGCGAGGAACAAACTTGAAGGGGAACCGCGTGCCCCCCCCCCCCCTCCCCCCCTCCCTCCGGGACCCTTCATTCATTGTGTGGCCCCAATTTGAAATTAATATTTTCTACATCGCGGTTCAAAAGGCTTCACGCAGCATTTATTCTGCTCTTGACATAAACCCAGAAGCTCCATGACGACGACGAGCCGGGCCTCGCGGCAGCAGCAGCCAACTGGGCCGCCGCTCCGCGTGCTGCAGGCGGCAGGTGATTTGGAGAGAGAGAGAGAGAGAGAGAGAGAGAGAGAGAGAGAGAGAGAGAGAGAGAGAGAGAGAGACACAGAGACAGAGAGAGAGAAAGAGAGGGAGAGAAACCGCTGCGCCAACTTTCCTGCGTAAAGAGTTTATTAATTCCACTGTTTCAGAGCCGCCTCCTCATCTTCTTCCCTCCTTCTCCTTCTCCTTCTCCTTCTCCTTCTCTCTCAGACTCGGAGGCGAGTCCCGGCTCGGACGGAGAGGGTCTGGCCGAGCGGACCTCGTGCTCCTTCGGCTCGCCCGCCGACCTGGCCCCCGGCCCGGGCTGCGACCCCTCGCCCCCGGCCTCCATGGAGGAGATCCAGGTGGAGCTGCAGTGCGCGGACCTGTGGAAGCGCTTCCACGACATCGGCACCGAGATGATCATCACCAAGGCGGGCAGGTGGGGTGGGCCGGACACACACACACACACACACACACACACACACACACACACACACACACACACACACACACACACACACACACTCTGTTGGAAGTAGCCCAGAAAGTTTACGTGCAACTCCGCGGTGGACTAATGGCGCAGACGGACTGTGCGCCAAATGTGCGTAAACAGGAGATTTGCGATTTTCATTTTATTAATTATTTGGTGAATAGAGAAGTGTTTTCCTTCAGTTTAATTACATTAATAATTTTACAAGGTGACGACTTATCAGGCACAAATGCGCGTTTTATTTTATTTTATTTTTTGCAAATATGCAGAAGTTAAGGCAAGGCAATTTTATCTGTATAGCCCGTTTTTACACAGTTTGTCTCAAGGGGCTTCACATAGCATCACAACAACATCCTCTGTCCTTAGACCCTCACATCCACTGAGGAAAAACTCCATAGAAAACCCTTTAACAGGGAAAAAGTGGAGAAAGCTCAGGATGAGCAACAGAGGAGGGATCCCTCACCCAAATGTGCAGTCGCTGCGACCCGCAAACACCAGAGCGCCATTTTAAAAGCAACACAATTCAGTTAGAGCAGAGCACACACACACACACACACACACACACACACACACACACACACACACACACACACACACACACACGCACACACGCACACACGCACACACGCACCTCTGAGCTGTGTGTGGAGGGTGTTAATGTGTTGCACATGCAGGCCGCCTCGCCGCGCTCATGCAGGCCTGGACGAGGCGGCTGCAGGTTCCTGGTGTCGGAGAAACCAGGAGCTGGTTCTGATTAATCTCCTCTAACGTGTTCCGGCTTCTCTCGCGCGCTCGGGCCAAGAGTCCAAACCGGCGCGAGAGCAGGAGTTTGACCTGCTGGATCCTTAGTTTTACCTTCCACCCCCCAGAGCAGCAGCAGCAGCAGCAGCAGCAGCAGCAGCGCTGTGTCCTGCTGCCTCAGCCCGGGCTGCAGCTCCTCCTCTCTTCACATCAGCCTCAGTTCCAGATCTGGATTAACTTCTTCAGCTTTAAACCTAATTTAACCCAGTTCAACAAGTTCACATCCAACAAAGTGAATAAACGCAGTTTGCTGCAGACTAGAGACGATTCATTATGTTATAACCAGTTTTATTTTATGAAAATATTTATTGGATTAAAAAAAAAAATCTCGGTTAAATTTGCTGAATTAAGTGAAGTAACAGCTGCTGGACGACCATGTTAATTAATAATGAAGAAAATGTAGTTTGATTACCTGTTTTATTAATTTAATATTTTTATTTCACGTATTTTTTATCCATTAAATCCTTAAATTCTCCGTCGAGGCTTTTACGCGCTTTTTACGCATCAGAATTTTCCAGTTGCGCGATCATTTTATTATCATCTATATAGTTATTAATTGTATGTGTGGCCTTTATAAAAAATATTTTATTCCAATTAAAGCTCTGGTTTTTAACTTTTAAAACGAGGATTGGGTTTTCTCCGTGTCGTGCTCCTCAGCTCTTCCTCCTCCTCCTCCTCCTCACAGTCCACCTACCGTTATAGACTATACTCGGCTGCTTTTATGAATTGGGTTAAATTGGTAATCAGCTCATAAACAGAGCAACAATCAGTTCGCGCTGAAGCGGAGTGAAGCCGGACACGACCGTCGCCGTGTGTATTTCACGGCCTGCGCGTAATAAGGCCATAAATCCCGAGGAGCAGGGAAGCAGGAGAACAGTCCTCTCCTCTTCTCTCATTAGCCGGGCCCGGATTTACGAGCTCCAAATGAAAAGGGAAAAAACTGCAGCGTTTGAAGTGCAAAACGAGGAATTAAGTAGAAATGTCTCCCTCTCCATATACAGACCGTTATTTAATAGAAGTGCCGCTTTTTCCTCCTTTTTCATTTAAAGTTTTTTTTTCTTTTCTTTTCTTTTTTTTCTTGAGGTTTGAATCCGTTTCAGCAGCAGCTCAGAGCAGAGCAGAGGAGAGGAGAGGCTGCTAAATATAGAGCTCAGATAAAAATACATCTCTGCCTATTTATATAAATCACATTTACAATTACAGGGTGTTTTTTTTTTTTTTTTTTTTTGAAGCATCATAATAAAAGAAAAACTAAAACCAGGCAGAGTGATCCTAAATCACTGGACCACAAAGGTCAGAGGTCACAGTGGGTTTAAGAATAAGCAGAGTTTCACTACGACTATGGAAAAACTGTAGAAATGTGCAAAGAGAAAGATTGTTATTTGTAACATTATTATTTATTCTATAAATTCACAGAGTTTAAGATACGAGTCAGATAACGGCAAAGTGATAATTGTGAAATAAAAATGTGATTAATTTGATTTTTATTTAGTAAAACTTCTCTCTGCATCTCCTCATTCAGACGACGTTCCTGCAGGTCGTCAGTCAGAGGAGTGAGAATCAGAGTGAAACTGCAAAATATAAAAATAAAAGAAAACATAGTACATGCATCTAAAGATAAACACTGACAATAAAATGCTTAAAATCCCAAAACAGTTAAAATTCTCTCTGCACATATTTAAAAATGAGTGACATTAATCTCTGCTGTGTCTGAGCGACGAGGCGTTTGAGTTCAGTTAGAAAAAAAAGACGTTTTCTGTGTAAAAGCTACAAATCCAACTAAAGTGACGGTAAAACATCAGCACTCAGAGTTTTTATCCATCGCTGTTTTATTACTCATTGCTTATAGTACACTATGTGCTTTTATACATACAATAATAAACATAAAGTTGACCTATATCCAGTGAAGACGACACATTTTCTGTCATTATTCAACAGTCTCTTGTGCAGCTCTGACTCACACACAGTTTCAATAATCAATAGTTTTTCATCATAATAAAAATCAGAAGAATTCATTTACTTTCAGTTTCGACACACTGACACTGCGGCGCTGCTGTTTTTTATCAGGCTGAAGCGTTTGTAATGTTCTTTGTTAGTGCGGAATTTCCTTTGTGTTTTTATTTCTCTGGTTCATATTTGACTTTACTTCACTTTTCAAGCCTATCAGCAGTTTATTTTCAGTGTTTTTCTTTGACCCAGTCTCGTTATCTGTTATTTTCTTATTATATAGTTATTATTATTATGATGACACGGTGAAACACTTGCTCTGATAAAATAATATTAATCGACCTCAGGTTCCTCCACAGCTGCGGCGAAGCGACATGAAATCAGAGTTGTTATGTGTGGAGTTTGTGTGTTCATGCTTTTTAGAGTCTCCTAAATGAATTAAACACAGTTTGAATGTGTTCTGTGGGTCGATGGGCTGCAGAGCAGCTGCTGACGCTGACAGAGTGTCAGCAGCTGACACGGCTCATCAGGCCTCGGCCTCAGTGGAGCTTCAGGACACTTGTCAATTTCACAGGTGTTAAAGAAAGAGAAGGAGAAAAAGGAGGAGGAGAAGGACAGAAACAAATATTTATTTTTCATTTATTTGTTTGTGTTGCTGTGTTTTTTTCTCAGGAGGATGTTTCCTGCCATGAGGGTGAAGATCGCAGGTCTGGACCCTCATCAGCAGTATTACATCGCCATGGACATCGTCCCCGTGGACAACAAGAGATACAGGTACCGTCCTCACACACACACACACACACACACACACACATATTGTTTTTGTTTTTGCACACTTCCTCTTCCCGTCACCCTCCTAATGCAGGAATGTTTCTCCACCAAACCACTGAGGCCTGAGCGCTTCAGTCAGAGCCACAGCCAGAATTGAGTTGTGGTAAATATGCTGAGTAATTGTAATTTTTTTCCCTCAGCATGAAAACTGTCAAGTGTACAGATGCTGCTGATCAGCGGAGAGAAGGGACGCTGCAGTCTGAAAGCAGCCGTCCCTGTCCTCAGAAGTGTCTGTTGTTATTATAACGCACAGCTGTACACAATAAGCACTGTGCTGGGTCGTATCTGCATGTGCACGATGCACGAGGCCGCGGCTGCAGCAGCAGCAGCAGCAGCAGCAGCAGCAGCAGCAGCAGCAGCAGCAGCAGCAGCAGCAGCAGCAGCAGCAGCAGCAGCTGGACACACAGCTCTGTTTTCCTGGACCGTTCTCAAATGTCAGAGCCGAGCATAAACATCTTGACCTAGTTGGATTGTTCTCGTCTTCATGGCATCTCTCATGTCAGACTCGTGTGTAACGAGGATTTGGAGCGAGCGAAGATATTCCAGCTCTGTCTTCATTTTCTATTTTATTCTCTCTTCTTTTTTTTCTTCTTTTTTTTAAAGATTTCTCATAATTGCTGTGTTTTTCCCGGCAACACACTGAAAGCAGTTACGCCCATCATTTGCATCCGTGAAGTGAAGCGAAAGTGATTAAAGTGTGCATGTGCTGGAGGAGAAAGTGTGTATGTGTGTGTGTGTGTGTGTGTGTGTGTGTGTGATGGATCTCTCTGGATATGTAATAAGACTGATATCCTGGCCCGCGGCTCTGAGGCCTGAAGTCAGAGCCAGAGAGAGGAGATTGAAATGTATTCATCATCTGAGGGGCCAAAAGCTGCAGATCCAGAGCCGGCCGGCCTGCAAAATAGGATAACTCTCAACATTCAGGTCTAATGACGGAAATGAGAGAAGAAAAAAGTTGGAGATGGAAAGAAAATGTGCAGCAGCAGCAGCAGCAGCAGCAGCAGCAGCAGCAGCAGCAGCAGCAGGTAGTGGTGCATGCAGCACATGACGTACCTGTGGAGGTTTAAACTTTATATACACGGCTGCTTTTACGGCTCTGTATCATCTTCTCAGGTGTTGGGGGGCGGAAATAAGGAAGTGAGACGATGATGAGATGAGAAAAGTGAAGTTTCAGGGCTCCAGACTAGAAGCACAATGGCCCCCTAATTCAAATGTTTAGGAGCACAGGCAGAACATGTAGGGATGCACACTGTAAATCAACGTGCAAAGCAAATATTCACATCGGCCTGACACCTGAAACGACAGATACCAGATTGAGTCGCCACTTTCACCAGTATTTAAAAAAAACAGTAAATTTTCTGGTTGCACATGCGCAAGTAGATGAAACATTTATTTGCACACTCACTCGCAAATTTTCGGTTCAGCCTGGAGCCCTGAGTTTATACCGGCGGCGGTGAGACGCTGATGCGGACGCAGACTGTTGTTGTCGCTGTGTGTGATGAAGTGATAATTTGGTGAATAACCCAGAGTCGCCTCGTTTCATTCAGAGTTGTTTCAACAGTGAAGAAGCTGCGGCTGCTGCTCTGACATGATGGAGGGGACTTTTAATCTGAAAGAAATATTCAAATATTTTTATTATTGTTCACAAATCAAATGAAAAGACCAGATCTAATGTCGTTTTTTACAAACCTTCACTCCAGCAGGAGTTAACAGGGCACTATTTTCCCTTGCGGATTAATACAGTATAATATTTAATAGTTAATAGTGTTTGGACTGGTGAACTATAGTTGATCATAGTGAGTGACGATGGAGGATGGAGGAAACAGCAGAGTGGCTCATAGAGGAATAATACAACTATAACACATCAACAGGTGTGTGATATACAGCATCCATGAAGTCCAAATGACACATACTCATAGTTTAATTCAACATGATGCAGAAAAATTGACACCTGATGGTTAAACTGCAGAAAATTGAAGTGTCTATTGTCTCTACATTTGATTAATAATAATGATTTAAGATGAAAACAAAGCAGCGAAACAAGCCACTGACCTGAGATACAGTGATTAGTCTTAATAAATCCCTAATTTCCCTAAATTATTTGAATAAAACGCTCTTATTTAAGAGATTAAACCTGATCACACGTCCTTTTGCAGCGCAGGATTTGTTGTTTAATGGTGAGAAAGTGTTAACAGCCCTTTAAGGCCGTTATAAATCCATGGACACCTTAAAAAAAAAAAGAAGAAAAAAGGCAGAGAATAAATTTACACTTTATCTAGCATCTGAAATTCAAATGAACAAACAGCAACAGCAACAACAACCTGATGTTTCAACTTATTCCCTAAAAAAACAAAAGAAAAACCAACCCAGCAGATAATCCCCCTGATGGGCCGGTCGGTCCATGTGTCCAGGTCCAGGCTGCTGAGCCGTGTATCAGATGCATCGTCAGTGTTTTTTAAAGGCCTACACGGCTGCTGCTGGCAGCTGCCGAGCATATTTTAAAGTTCAATGACATAAAACATGTTTACGGGGGAGTTAGTGCTGTTTTCCTGCGTTGCTATGCGAGAGTGAATATTTGATTAAAGAGCGAGCGCCACAAATACATCCCCTCCCTCTGCAAAACAAAAACCCTCTCACAGGGGAAGCCGAGAAGAGGCTCGTCTCCCCTCCGTCACAGCAACAAAGCAAAAATTAACGAGAATAAAGCAAAGTGTGAGGAGTGTGTTAGTGTGTGTGTGTGTGATGGTTGTTTATTAATGTAAAGTTTTCCACCGGAGCGTATAGCAGGCAGGCGTTCTGCCCTGCCGCCTCTCCTCCCCACGCTCTCTCCCACCGGCGAACCAAGACATCATGGAGGATTTTTAGAGGCCAGAAGATCTTGTAAAATTAAATAGGATTTTCTTCCTGGCTGGGGAATTTACCACAGGGCTTTGCAAACTGAGCTGGGAGCTGTCACTGGTGTGTCTCACGGCCCCGGAGAGCTCGGGGGGCTCTGGAAATAAGGTCTTTATTGGAATCGACTTGCTTTACTTGGGCTCCCTGCCCCTCTTTAGGAACGACTCATTGGTGCTGCGCTCATTAAATCTCCATATATTACTGAGCTTTTATGTGGACAGTCGAGTCGAGTCGCTCGGTTCGCTCCGAGCTCCAGCCGCTGAACGCTGGAGGCTGTCTGGCTCGTCCAAACATACCTCACTCTCTCGACTGTGTCAGAGCAGCACACACATACACAGTCAGACACACACACACAGTCACACACACACACACATTCAGGTATCCGCACACAATTAGAAACATACTCAAAGCTGATAAAACACACTAAAGGTCATGTTTTGTTGCACTTTAATTTGATTAACTGGCTTTTTTTGGAGGATGTTTGGTCCACAAATACAAAAACACACACACATATATACACACATATACACACACATACACAGGTGTTAATGTTGCTATACATGTGAGGACTGACACCGACTACACCTGATCCGAAGCCTGAATCTCATCTTAACCCCAGTATCAAAACCAAAATATATTTTGTGTTTAAGGATCTGTAAAATGTTGTTATCTTTGTTTTTTGTGCGCACACACACAAAAACACACACAGTTAGATATCCTGTGTGATGTATCTAAGCAACTGTAGTTGTGAGGACGTTCATTGAACACAATCTCCCTCTAAACTCAACCCAAACGTGACACAAATATTCAAAACAACCAATAAACTAAAGGACCTCGAACTGACCGACAGTCAAACCAGACTGGACTATATTTGTGAGGCCATGTGGTTTTAATAAATACACACACACACACACACACACACACACACAGGTCCATTTTTTCGTGTAACCACTTTGTCCTAATATCTATAGTATCTAAAGGACACATAGTGGTGTCTGTACACACACATAGAGGTGGATATTAAAGAGATAATACACCCAAAAACACCCAAAGGCGTCTGTTTTCCTACTTTAGAGGGCGGTCATTGAATGCATCTGATCCAACAGACAGCCACCTACATCCAGTGGTTCCCAAACTTTTTTGGCTCGTGACCCCATTCTGACATCACAAATTTCTGCCGACCCTGCGATCGCGTGCAGTCACGTGAACTCGATTTATATTCGAGACAGTGAAAGTATAGAATACAGTTGTTTAAGATTGTGTGTGGTGTTTTAATCATAATTATAAAAAGAATAATGATTAGTTAAAAATATATATTTTTATCAGTATTTTTTTTTTTTATCAATTACTAGACATTTCAGGCGACCCCATTGGAAATCCAGGCGACCCCACTTAGGGTCCGGACCCCAAGGTTGAAAAACACTGCTCTAATCCCATGTGTTTAACCCAAAACTAACTTTAAACTAACCTGATTATGTTGCGAAATCTAAATATGACCCGATAAACACTGATTGTAGTCACAGCTGGCCAGATGTTACTGTCCATCTATCTCTGTGAGGACATTTGAGAGGAAAACAAACACAAAAACACTCAGACTTTATACCGTTGTATTCTGTTAATTACAGAAACTGAAGATTACACACCTGAATGATCGCACTAAATTAATGACATTAAAACACACCTTGTTATATCTGTGAGGACGATCGATCAGTGACGTCAGAGCTCTAAGACCTCCATGTTTTTCTCATTCCACTATCTTTGCGAGGACACGTAGAAGTATAGAAATAGAAGAAGCACACACATACACACACATACCTCCATGGAAACACACGTACAGGTTTGTAGATTAGATTAGATGTACTTTATTCATCCCACAAGGGGGAAATTTAGTTGTTACATCAGCCAAGTTAAAAAAGAAAGACAGTAGAGAGGGCTAAAAAAAAAAAATGAAAACACAAACACAACACAGCTCAACAGACAGAAAATATAAACACAATAAACAATAAAACAAATCAACCTTCAACCAGGCAATGTGCAAAACAAGTACTGAGGATATAAGGATATAAGGTGGCCTGATATACAAGTATTGTTAGGTAAAGTCACTATGGTGTAAAAATATTGCAATGTAAGTGACAATGATATAAATGTATGAATATAAATATACTAATAGAGCAGGTATCAGGACAAACTGAAACGCTCAGGCCGTAAACACGACTCGGTGTGGAGGTGAGAACTGGAGACATGTCACCATCTCTCTGTCTTTGTGAGGACATTTGGTCCTCATAACTACAAGAATCCAAGCTGACGGTCTTCTCTTACAAAACACAACACACACACACTCATATATATACACACACACTCACACACACACACACAGCGGTCCACCCTGCGAGGAAACTCTATAGCAATATTTACTCTGTCAGTACAGTAACCTAATATACAGGCTGCGTCTGGCAAGTGTGTAAATGTGTGTTTTTATGTGCGTGCCTGCTTGTGTTACTGTATATGTGTGATGAGCTGGGCGTGCACACACACACACACATATGAAAACAGCTTGTGTGTATGGGTGTGTGTGTGTCTCAACGTGTGTTTATCACAGCGGGTGTTATTGCGTGTATGTGTGAGAAAAGAAGAAAATGAGTTTATGTGTGTTGCTGTGCAGTTTTGTCAGCTGTACAGTTTGGTGTCGGCTGAGAAGGGAAACGACTCCCCCACTCCTTCCTCCTCCCCCCGCCCCCCTCCCCCTCCCTCCCCCATCTGTCCAGTAAGAGTGTCACATAAAGTCCAGTCTTTATTGATCGTGCCGGTGCCAGATGGCAGATTTATGGAAGATGAAAGCGGGGGGACTAATCAGATTTCCAGTCCGGTTTGGGGCTAAAGTTTCCTCGTTCCTTAACACTTTCCCTGCTACGCCGAGCGTAACCCTAAACAGCGCTCCAAACAGGAAATTACAGGAACGCCTGGCACCCCTTTGTGAGCACATATATACATATATGTGTTAGCGTGTGTGTGTGTGTGTGTGTGTGTGTGAATCTGAAAGGTGTGTGTGTCCAGAACTGGCACAAAGCTCAAAGTCTCTGTTGCATTTCCTTGTTTTAACTGATATCAAATTATAATGTGCTTTTTTTTTTACATGCAAATGTTGCAGTTGTGCAAAATAACACTGATGGTGACTTATTGTGTGTTTGTGTGAAAGCTCAGTGTGCTGCTCACTATAAACCTCTGACAGTGTTTCATATAGGGAGTGATTGTGGACGCAGCCAGGGACCAACGTCAGATCTCTTAAAGCGACAGGCGCCGTGTTTAACACGACAGAGCTGAGGTTTCCGTTTGTCTCTTGAACTCACCACAGGAACACGTTAATGATCAGGATCGTTAAAGTGACAGACAAGAAACCTGATTGATAATGAGTCTAATAATCTGAAGCTTGAGCAGATGAGGGTTTTATCCACCTGTTTTTGTGCAATTTTACAATTTGTGAATAAAAAGTGGAATTTTTTAGAAATGTCAAGCTTGTGCAAAAAAAAAAAAAAAAGGTATTGGCTCGAGGTGGAAAAGTTGGTGCATTTTCAAAAAAGATAAAAGTAAAATAAGAGTGGAAACAGAGTGAGGCTGAGAACAAATCATGCGTACATGACCCAACTTTTTTCTGCAGCGAGTGAGAACGGCAGCAGATGAAGACATCAGATCTGTGCAGGCAGCAGCGGCAACAGCAACGACCCGACTTTAAATTTATGCGTGAAGCAAACACACACAAACGCCACATTTCCATTATCTGACTTTTTAATTGCATCATCGTGTCGTGCGGCAGCTGAGAATTAGAGTCAGCTGCTGTTCGAGCGCTTTCAATTCGCTGAATTTTCCTCACAATCTGGTTAAAATTTGCATTAAAAGTGGGATCCAGAGAACCTGAGTGGTCTAATAATGAGGTAGATTTGTTTACAAGTGTAGTATTAGAAACTGAGCTGCTGGGCTGTTCACAGTCGCTAAGAGCCGAGCGAACGTCCAACATGGCTGCCAGAGGGGGGGTTTGCCAACATGCCTAAAAACGCCCCCGATGCTTTTTGAGTGTGCGTTTGTGTTTCGCTGTGGCAGAAAGAGGCTGAGTGTGTATTTTTGTACTGCATTTGAATGTACTTATACTTTATGAGTGTGTATGTGTGTGTGTATATGTGTGTGTGTGTGTGTGTGTGTGTGTACAGGGTGGTGCAGCTCTTTGTGGCAATAACAAAAGGACCAAATGAGAGTTTTGTCCATGTTTCAGGAGTGAGTGATGACTTTGGCAGAGACGCAGCAGATAAAACACTTTCGACCGAGTCCTGGGCCAGAACTAAAGGCAAACAGCTGTGCTTCACACTCGCTCTCCTCCACTCACTCTCTACCTCGCTCTCCCACTCTCTGTGTCTGTCTCTGTCTCTCTCTCCTCTTCTGTTTTACCTTTCTTTTATCTCTCTCTCCGTCTCGTATCGTCTGTATCTCCCTCATTCTCTGTCTCTGTCTCTCTCTTTATTTCTCGTCATGACTCTGGCGGATTGTCTCGATCTGACTTCACTCTCTCCAGCCGTTCGTGTCTTTGTTTCTTCCTCTCTTGCATTTTTAATTCCCACCCCCCCCTCCTCTTTTTCCTTTGTCTTCCTTTTTTCCTTTTCTCATTTATTTTTCAAACAGTTTGGGTCAGACTTGTTTTCAAAATGGAGGGAGATCGTCATTTTCTTTCTCCCTCTCTCTCTTTCTTTCTTCTCTCCCCCTGCTGTTTAATGGGTGGGACGCCCCATTGTACCCAAACTCACACACAACATCATCAAATATTATGGCTCGCCTTAATTGAAACTATGCAGCCGACTGTGTGACTGCATATGGAATATTTTATGTCGCGCTTGTTAGAAATTTCAAGCACAATGAAGAAACAACAGATGAGTTTTGGAGGCCGGTGTTGTGGCAACGTGGCCGAGTGTTTGGAGTTTTGTTTTTGCAGCCTAAAGAGTCTGAAAAGACGCAGAGGCGCTCGACCCTGACGTGACCTCAGACGTTCTCACAACAACGGGGGTGATTAGGGAATATTAGTCCTGGAGGTTTTAACGAACCTTCAGAGGGGGGAGAAAAAATATAAAAACACGACAAAGCGAATGCATCTGAAAGAAATCAGAGGAGGAGGATGAAGTGGTTGTTTCAGGACGTTAATGTGCTTTTTCCACTTTGTGCCGACATTTCAAATAACTCAAATTGAAGCCTGCGCAGCTCCACGACCGCTCGTCAAACGCTGTCTGTACAAACTCAGACAGGCAGGTTTTTTAAACATGAAATTTAACAAAGTCGTCGTTGCTACTGTTTGGGATTAAAAGACTTTTACTCTGAGGTGACGTGGCAGCTGAATGATTGGGGCCCTGAGCTCTGAGGGGTGAGTCCCCTGTTCGACTCCTGGAGGCCGGACTCGTCACTGCAGGTCGTTCATCTGCTCTTTGTCGAATAAAAGCAGAAGAACTAAAAAATAAAACTGAAAACTGTTAAAAAATACTATAAAACTCACAGTGAGTGCATGAAAATGCAACAATAAAACCTGTACAAGAGCAAAAAGCTGTGCTGTTTCTACTTCCTGTATGTGAAAATATGCACTTATACTCACGCTCTGGGCTCAAAGGGTGTAAAGTTACCATAATAAAACCTCAGATTTAGTTTCGTTTCACTGTCTAACGCTCGGCTTCCTCTCCGGCAGGTACGTGTACCACAGCTCTAAGTGGATGGTGGCTGGAAACGCCGACTCCCCGGTGCCTCCGCGGGTCTACATCCACCCAGACTCTCTGGCCTCAGGAGACACCTGGATGAGGCAGGTGGTCAGCTTCGACAAGCTCAAGCTCACCAACAACGAGCTGGACGACCAGGGACACGTAAGTTCACAGTTTCCCTCTTTTTTTCTGCAGCCGAACGCTTTTACCTTCACACAGGAACAGTTTTGGTTGATAAACACTGCAGAAAAAACACCCAAACTAAATGTTCTACAGGGTTTGCATCATATTTAGTGCTAAAACTTCCTCTTCCTGTGTTGTTTGCTCATGCATTGTTAATCTTGATATTTCCTACATGACCTAAAGGCAACATGAGACAACAAGAGAGAGGAAGCTCTTCTTCAATATTACGCCAACAAAGAGGACGTTTGACATCAGGGTTTAATGTTTAATGGAGATCGTGAGGGTTAGATGCAGCTCAGAAATCAGCTGTGTAATTACATTGGACACATTTCCTGCATCCACGGACCAATCAGACGTCAGCGTTTAAAGATGGTAGTTGTTCCAGCTGAGAGGCTCTGGGACTGAGCGTTGAAGCTGTGATCCATTAGTTTCATTTTTGTGCCTTAAACCTCATGTCACTCCGGGGTGCTGCAGAGTGAGTGAATGCACTCTTGGAGCTGGGAGGCTTTTTCTTTTTTTCTTTTTCTTTTTTGGATGGGAGTGTTTTTGATGCGTTTGCTTGAAAGGAAAGTTGACACTGTTCTTCATGCACTTAATGCCGTCATGACTCACTGAGCCATGAGACTTGTTCAGAATTGATTTTCTGCGATACAGTCCGATCTCCCTCCCTCACACGCTCTGTTTGAAGATGGTCCACTCTGAGCCGAATAATATTAGGTTCTCCTGGATTAGCGTGCAGAGATATTAGAGGTCTGGGATTTGAACCTGTGCCCTTGTTTTAACATGTAATATTCATTTCCTCCGTGGCTCCGTGAAGCATTTTGTAATGAAACGGTTTCGTTAAAAGGCACTTAATGACTGCAGTTGATTTGTAGTTCGCTCCGGCGGCCACACCACCGAGCTGAAATTCACGTCTGACCACAGTCTGTCTAATTTACTGCCTCGCCTGGCTGCGTCCAGTCAGTAACAGAGGTGGTGAGCTCAAGTAAAGTCTCTTATTGGCTCTGGGCCGCTCTGAATGTGTCATGTGGCTTTTTGTAGGTGAAATATTTAACTGCAATGCAACAAGTTTCGGCCACAATTTGTTTGATTTACTGTCGTCTTTATGTAGAATCAGCAAGTGGGCAGCAAGTTGAAGTTGGTCCCTCATTTTCACTTTATACGTCTCGATCAAAGGGAAAAAGGGACAATTTTGATGAAGAAAACTGCGCTAGCTTTTGGTTATTAGGTGAGATTGGACCCATATTTCAACCTGTGAAAATACTCAGTAAAATCTATATTAAAAAAAACATGAAAAGGACCAAACTGTGCTGTCAGAGTCACTAGTGCAGCTACAGCAATTATCCTGGGAAGCTAATGCTAGCACGCTAAAGCCAGGGAAAAGAAATGAGAAACAGACTCCAAATGAGCACTAATACTATAACTACTAACTTAAATTATTATCTGAATGATTTACAAGGAAGACACTATACTGTTTTATTGTTTTATATCTGAGTCTTTGGTGCAGCTGTCCACTCATGAGGTTAGCCTGGGAAGCTAATGCTAGCACGCTAAACCCTGAGAAAATAAAATGAGAAACAGACTTCAAACGAGTACTATAACTATTAGTTATTATCTGAAGGATTTATAAGGAAGAAACTATCTTTATTTGTTTTATATCTATCATAAAATTCAGGAATAAAAAAAAGCACAAACAAATCATGGATCAATGAATCCAAAAACAACAGATAGGCCTATGGCTCAATGAGTCATCAGTAGCATCATTCACACAGCTAAAAGTCAAATTTGGGAGTTTTATGTCTTTAAATCTTTTATGCATTTCCCATTAGATTGTTTGTATCCTTTTATTTAAGACATTGTTCCTCTTGTCTTGATCCTATGATGAGATCTGAGAGCGCATTTCAAATTAAAAGTGCAAAATCCATTTGTTTATAGGCTAGTCACCTGTTGCATCACAAAACACAACAGTTAGACATAGATAGCCTATACATACATAAATGCATATACTTACTGGCATGTAGTAGATAGCATATGTTGTCATGTTGAGGAGCATTGAAACGACTTTTCCATTTGCTCCAGTTATTAGTAGTAAATTTGTCCAGACATAGATTCAGGAAGAAGACGAGTTTCTCCATGTTTTTTTTTTCTTTCATGATTCCCGTCTGTTCCCCCTTTTGTTGGGGGCGCTCTGTATTTAGCCAACATTATTTTAATAGGCAACAGTCTTAAAATCCCAGGATGTGGTGGTTACTGTGTTTTCATGGTTTTCTGTCCCCCGGTGACCAAGATTAGTAAAACATATTTTAACCTCAGGCTTCCAATATTTTTTTATTAGCGATCAAACCTAAACTGATTTTAAACCACAAGGTCATGATGTGTCGTTAATATTGAGAATGCATTATTCATGCTGACTCTAAATATCACATCCTACATGGCTCCTTCACATGCAGCAGGTAAAACTCCAACAGCCCCGACCGCCATCTTCACGGATAAATGAAAGAATATAGAAGAAATATTTAACATTTTAATTGATATACAGACAAAATATGAACTAACAGCGGAATATACACAGTGTAAAAGGTTAAACAACGTTACACTTGTGCAATAAAACTGTGAATAACGGCGTCCCAGAGTGAACGTGAACCTCGTAACTCAAAGCTGCAGCAGAGTCTCGGTGCAGCGTGAACTCCGACTTCTTTTATGAGCTGATGGAAACAGGAGAGGACACGCTGTCTTTCCTATCAGGTCGTCTGAGCGTCCAAACAGTGGAGGAGGAGGACACGGACGCTCGGCCTTCAGATGAGTCTGAGCTTTACAGCCTGAGATGCCGCATCGGTTTCACAGTCGTTACAGTCGAGCGACGTGAGGTGACGGCGCCATGACAGCGAGGTTTCCCTGCAGGCGCTGAGAGAAAATGGCGGCGTCCAGTTCAGTTCAGTGCATGGGTCTGGCAGGTTCCTGGTTTGTTGCAGCTTTGCAGATGATCACATCAGCTCAGTGGTGACAAATGTAATAACATATGGGTGTTAGAGGAGGATCAGGGCTCAGGGTCCTGGTTCCTCTCCCACCGCTCAGTTTGAGGCCTTTTGTTTCCCCGAAGGAGCTTCAGGGGCCAAAGGAAATTAATTTGGGAGCTTCCTGTGTGGGAAAAACCTCACCGCTCCTCGCTCATCCTCCTGACTCGTGGTGTGGTGAATTGTCTTCCTCATAAGAAACAGACGCTGTGCGTGTCGTGAATCACGAGACGACGTCGCAGCAGCACAACAGGAGCAGAGTCTCGCATTTATTTTGTCTCAGGCGGCGCGTCGTGTCGTCCTCCACAGCGATAAACAGCGTCTTCACCGGTTTGTGATTTCTGTGTGATGAGATCTGCAGGTTTTAAACACGACAGCACTGGTAGCAAAGACTGGACGAACTGTTTTATTAGTTAAAATATCAAATATCTGCTCCGTAAAACATACTAAAATAAAAAATAAGTCAACGTCAGCAGTGGAACGAACTCTACAGTAACTGATGCTTTACAATTCTTCAGTTTTTCCTTTGGATACTGCTCAATACTTCACCCAAGTATTCAACTATAGTTTCCAGCTCTGTTTGCAGATGAATGAACAGAAACATCTTCTGATCATGATTGATTAATTGATTGAAACTACACAATAGCAATAAATAGATAGATAGATACTTTAAATAAAACATAATATTATATCAATGTAAAGGTTTTCATCTTAACAGCAGTAAAATCAACAAAAAATACACAAATGTTCAAAATAAAAATACTGATAATGCAGAGGCTGTTTATAGCATGTTACATTTTAAAATTTGATGATTATTATTAATGGTGCATTCATTTTGGACTTTAATTTTAACAACTGGTCCATGTGAAGCTTATTTGAATTATTTAATATTTTGCTTTGCATGTTATATATAACACTTAACACAATAAACTATCTATAACTATGCAACTGTAACTACAGGTGTCATAGACCTGTGGTGAGGTAAATGTAGTAGCATGTAGTTTACAAAGTGTATGAAGTATAAAGAAGTCAAACGGCAAATAGATAAAACTGAGAACTTTTACATGAACAATGTAAATAATACTACTACTAATAATGATCATAATGCTGGTAATAGTTTAATTCTGATTCCAGGGCTTTTATTTTTAAATGTAATGATGCATTTTAAACTGTGGCACCTACAAACTGACTTTATATATTAGTACCTACAGATATAATTCTTCTCCTCTTTTTCTACAATATGCATTTGTCTACGTCATTACAGACATCAGTCAATTAAAGCTGCACCCTCTTCCACGTCACCACAGGTTTTTTTCCCCTTCAGCAGTAGTTTTGTGTCACTGTCGTCTAGCAGCACGTGTCTCCGTCTGCGCGGCACCTCGTGTCTGTCTGGATTCGTTTCGGCTTCCTTCGTCGTCATGGGCTCTGACCCGCCTCCTGCTGTCACTCTGGCCTGTCCTTCATCTCCACTGTGTCCATGGGAAACAGACGATAAAACAGAGAAGCTGAGGCCGAACTGGACCAACCTCTTCCATTTCTTTTCGTTATTGCTTTTCTGTTAATGATTCACTGCTTTGTAATGTGTCAGAGCTGCTGCTGCTGCTGCTGCTGCTGCTGCTGCTGCTGCTGCTGCTGCTGCTGCTGCTGCTGCTGCTGCTGCTGCTGCTCCAGACAGACTCAGACTCAGACTCAGACTCAGACTCGGGCTCAGGCTGCCATGAACATCGGCCTGTTTTTCCTCAGCGCGCTGAGCAGTAATGTGAGCAAGGAGCCGGACGGAGCTGCACTGTCACGGCTCACAGTCTCATTGTTCTCGCCTGTAACGAGTAATTTCACAGGGGAAATCACGGGAGCTCCACCACCACGGACTGTGATTAATTCTTTGATCACTAAACGGTCACGGCCCGTTAAAGTGTTTTTTTAAACTGTTGCTTGAAAATCAAAAATCAACAATCAGTGTGACCCGATCCCTGCACTGGACATCTGCGGGATGTGTCGGTGTCGCTCCCATCCAAGATGCTTTGAAAGGGAAGCGCAGGGTGGGGTGGTGGGGGGGGGATTAAACCCACGTCACTATCCATCATGGAAAAACAAAAATGTTGCCCTAATGGTGTGTGAGCGTGAACAACTGTCAGCTGAGGTGATCTGGCTGCTCTCTCACTTGTATGTTGTGAGTTGAGCGTGTCGATGAGTGATCTGCTTTTGACTTTACATCCCCTCAGGTTGGCTCAGGGCTCGGAGTGTGACTCCTCTGGGGCCACGATACAGCTGCGGAGCGTCTCTGTGTAGAAATCCACCACTGATTCAACCTGTTGCAAAGCTGCTATTCACTTTGTGATGTGCAGTTATCACACTGACACTTTCCCCTCTTATCAAGCTGCTCTGAATCCGTAGTTCCCGACCGTTTTGCAGCGGAGAAACAAACCGACTGGATCTGAAATTTAACTCTCTCTCTCTCTGTTGCAGCCGTGCAGGAGATGTCGGTTTCTTTTTTTGGGGGGGGAGAAGAAAACGTACTTTTGCGCAACATTTACGCAGCAGCAGAGGAAAAAGACACCACGGCGACGCCCACACGCGCTTTGATTGACATGCGATCTCTGAGCAGAGTGTGCAGAAAGAAACCCCACAGAAACGGGGTATTTTGCAGATTGGAGCGTGCATGTGTTCTCTATGCAGCAGCTCGGTCATAATATGTGTGTGTAAGTGTGTGTGTGTGTGTGTGTGTGTGTGTGTGTGTGTGTGTGTGTGTGTGTGTGTGTGTGTGTGTGTGTGTGTGTGTGAGATTTGAGGTCTGGAACGTTAAATGTAGTGTTTCTGATACTCTGAGCTGTTTTTCCCCCCACGGCCCCGGTTTGAAATGACCCCCTCTGTTGTAGCAGAGAGGGGAGGTCGGTGGGGGGGTGTTTGGCTCTGGGGAGGTTTTCTCACTCTCAGATTAATCAAGAGCAGACCGGGGCCCTGAGGCGAGGCTGGGGCCGACACCGGCTGACGCCTCCGCTCCGCTGTGAAATAATCCTCTGCCCTCCTGCGAGCGTCATCGCAGTGTGAACCCTGGTTTCCGTTTAATGTCGTTGCGCTTCGATAGAGAACCAGTGGAGCTAATTGATGTCATTAAGGAGGTGCAGGGTTTTTTTCAGAGAGGAGAGTTTAAAGGTGCAGGTTGGAGGTTGTTGTCGGAGACTTGGTTCGTTCACTTCCTAAACTCTTGAGCAACCTGATCCAGCTGTCAGGAGGTTAAAGAGGTTTTTTGATGTCACTTCAGTTTGACTTTGAAGGAAGATTCAAATCTGCGCTTTATGTGTTTTCTCTGGATATTTATGTGTTTTAAAAGCAAAAACAGATTAAAAACAAATAAGAATAGGATTTCTAGTGTGGCCTGTACTGACTAGAACTAGTTCAAAGGATTAAAAAGATGTTTATTATCATTATTTCTGTCAATTTTCCAAACACATTCCCAGACTGCAGAGCTTCATCTTCTGCTTTCCCAGTAACTGAATGATAACTGACTTCACCTCCTCTCCTCTCCTGCTTCCAGATCATCCTCCACTCCATGCACAAGTATCAGCCTCGCGTCCACGTCATCAGGAAGGACTTCAGCAGCGAACTGTCCCCCAACAAGCCTGTGCCCAGCGGGGAAGGGGTGAAGACCTTCAGCTTCCCTGAGACCGTCTTCACCACCGTCACCGCCTACCAGAACCAGCAGGTACGAGCCGCAGCTCCCATTTGATTTCCTGCTGTAACTCAACCGCTGCGCTGGGATTCTTTTCCAACCTTGAGCTTCCAAGGATGGATGGAAAGTCAAGAAATCCCTGAAAAAGTCAATGCAACTTGAATTTAAAGAATGTTTTTTTGTCTTTCTGTCCTTTTACTTGCACCTTTTTGAGTTAAAATAAGAATACAGAGCCTCAGTCTCTGTGTTTTCTTGTAACTACAGTAGGAAGAGTTAGGGTTTGTCTCTAAACCGACCATATGGATCATGGAGCCAGTTGGAAATAACTCACGGCACAGTAGGAGCCCACGATGTTTCCTCCTTCAAGGTTTAAAAACAAGCAGAGACTCGCAACTTTTCAGTATTAACACAATTTATAGCAAAGTAAGTCGGAGCAGATGACGAATCTGAGTGTTTTTTGGGGGAAACGTTGCAGCTAATTCATCTTCAGCTGCAACAATCACACAAATCTTCTCTTCCACGTTTTTCTTGTTTGCAGATCACCAGACTAAAGATCGACCGCAACCCCTTCGCCAAAGGTTTCCGGGACTCTGGCAGAAACAGGTAGAGTGTCCTCGTCATCGTCGCAGCAGCAGCAGCAGCAGCAGCAGCAGCAGCAGCATCTGTTTACCAACTGAGCAGCCACACAATACGGCCTGTCACAGTCGTTTCCATGCTGCACCACAAAAATCGCATCCTTTTTTTTTCATGCACCATCTTTAATATGGAAATAACCCTCTGAAGATAGCACTTAGTACCAGATGCCGCTCTATATAAAAACAGCTGTTCAGTCGGGTGCCAAGAGGAACAGTTCAGATCTGCAGCGCAGAGACGCAGAGTCATTGGTCGACCGCTCTTTATCTCTCTTTATCTATTTGTCACTGTCTCGTTCGTGTCGTTAAAAGCTCATGAAGTCTCAACGTGCAAAAGAATACATAAATTAAATCTGGAAAATATATTAGTGCTGTCAGTTCATTCACATATTTAATCTCAATTAAGCACAAACTACCCGCACGTTTTTCATTCTTTCAAATCGGACCTTAAAGGGACATTATTTCATGTGTTTAATAATAGACAAATATGCTGCTGTGTGTCAATTTAACTTTATTGTACATGACCCAGAAACAATGAGAAATATTACCCAGAAACCCTCAAAGGCCTCACTTCATGTGGCATCAACAACACGATCAAATAACGACATGACGGCCCCATGTGAGTGGTAACTGCTAGCAGAGGCAGAGTCATTTCAGGCCACTGATTCAAACAACAGGTCAAAGGTCAAATTAACAGGACATGTGTTAATTTGCTTCAACTGATTAAATGATGTGGCGTTTAAAGGAATAGGCGTATATGTGTCATTATCACATGAACTTTTACAGCCTGAAGATATTTAAATGAATCGCTAGATTAGCGTCAAATTCAGCGTGTGTGTTGTTCTTTATCAGGTCACGTCATGCTCTGTAATTATTTACCTCAGTGTAGTTTAGTGGTGTAACGTGACGACTGACGCCCGTAGATAACAGATATAACATCACTTCACTCTCAACAACCTTCACTCTCAACAACCTTCACTGAGACGTAGCAGGAGCAGAAACACATCTGGCACGTGGAGTCTCCGACCTTCACTGCAAAAACTCAAATATCTTACCAAGAATATTTGTCTTATTTCTAGTCAAAATGTCATTTCTAGTCAAAACAAATCTCATTGTACTTAAAATAAGAAACATCACATTAAAAGTAGCTTGTTTTTAGACAGTTTTTACTTCTTTCAAGTCTATTTTCACTTGAAATAAGTAGAAAAATCTGATAGAGAAGTTTTTCTTCCTTATTACAGTACAAGCACAAAAAACAGATTTTTCCACTTATTTCAAATGAATATTTGTTTGAAATGAGTGAAAATGATCTAAAAATAACTTAATTTTTAAGGTGATGAGTCTTATTTTAAGTGAAAAGAGTTTAGTTTTGACTAGAAATGAGACATTTTGAAGAAAAAGGACTTGGAAAGATTTGGAGTTTTGCAGTATAGATAACAGATACTGTATCACTTCACTCTCAACAACCTTCACTGAGACGTAGCAGGAGCAGAAACACATCTGCCACGTGGAGTCTCCGACCTTTAATCTCACCTGTGTTGGACACTTTTTTTCCTCATGATGTAAATATTCAGTGTGATTTGTTGTTGTGTGTGTGTGTGTGTGTGTGTGTCCACTGCGTCCACACCGAGCTCTGCGTGGCTCTTGAGTCCTGACTGCTTATGAGCTCGTGTCGCGTCTCCGTCCTGTCGCTCTCTCTCTCGTAGGTTAAAAGTCGTCTGTCTGAACAATATTTTTTTTTCCGACGGTCACATAAAACCATAAAAAAGTATTTCAACACGTAGTTAGGACCTGCTAGAGACTGAAATATACTGTAGTCGTAAAACGCAGTGGGAACAATGGTTAAATGTGATTTAGTTTATTTTAACCTAGACGTCTAGACATCTTTTGACCTGCAAAGCACCGAATCCACTCTGGCAGGGTTATTAACACTCTGACTGAAGTCATGGCTTTTCATTACACAGTCCCACACTCTGTGCCACTCAGGAAACATCGCACACTTTCAGGCTTCGAAAGAACCCCGGCTCTTTGGGACGTGCCAACTCTCACACATACACACAGTCAGACACACAACAGGCAGACACACAACAGGCAGACACACAACAGGCAGACACACAACAGGCAGACACACAACAGGCAGACACGCGACGCTCCGACGGGAGCGGAGAGGATGTAGCCGAGTGTCGGCGGTGTCAACGTGCGACAGTAAACAGCTGCCGGTCTGACTGGTCCGATCGCTCTGTCCTCTGTCAGCAGTTGCATCAGCTGTGTTCTCGCTGCCAGCGCGATGATGATGATGATGTCAGAGAGGAGGAGGAGGAGGAGCGCTCCCATTGGCTGCCTGCTGTCACTGTAGAGTCAAAATCTCGACGTTGCTCATCTCGACGAAGCGTCTTGCCCGAGTTAACAACGGCGTTAGGAAATATGTTTGGTTCGGTCAGGAAAGACAAACCCTCGCTTTCTCTCAGTCTTTTATCGAGTTTCCTCCTCGCGCTCGTTCTCTTCTTCTTTTCCTTCGATTCCTCTCAGTTTGTGAATTATCATATATAACGTTAGTGGAGGGGAGGACGGGGCGGGAGTGTACTGAACCGCACATGAAAGCAGCCCCCTCATCTGGTCTGCATTATTGGCACACAGATATTTGAGACATCTTTTTTCATTTTTCAAACAATAGACTGTTTGATTTATGAAGTGGCATTAGAATTTCATTGCAGAAAAGCTACAGATGAAAAGATAACGGAGGATGAGATATTTGTCCGTGGAGAGAGAAAATGAAGTTACTCTCACGTAGCGCTGCCGGTCCCCCCCCCCCCCCTCGGCCCCGTGGGGATTCAGACTCTGTCACCTTAAAGAACCTCCCTGAGCCGCGCAAAAATCTTCAGATTTCACGCCGTTTGTCTTTGATTAGTCATGAATATTGTTAGCGAGCTGCAGCTCTGACCTTTGTCCTTTCCTCTGCTGCCGTTGCATTATTATTCAGAGGGTGTAATTGGTCACATACAGTCAGGTCAGGGCGGATGAGGGCGTGTGCTCTGCATGAAATATCACCGGAGATTCAGCCGTTTGTACCTTTTTTAGACTTCACACCACAGCTGCAACTTTAAATTTATTCCTCTTCCATGTGGCTCAGATCTTTTCTTTATTAGTTTTTTTTTTTTTTTCGTGCACAGATATCAATAACAAGTATAAATGACAGTGGAGTTAATGGTGTTCTGTGGTTATCTATTACAAACCCCCCACTCACACACCACCCACACCAGTTCTTTCCAGTTCCTCCTTCGTCCCTCTTCCCCCCTACGCTGCCACTCAAGACTCTCATTCACACACATGCACAACAGGACAGAGAGGGGGAATATAGAAGAAGTATATGAATAATAAAAGACAGAAAAACTGGGGTTAAATAAATTGTTATGACGGGTGCGATAGAAATATGATTATGATAATACATTTTATTTGTAAGCGCTTTTACAGATGCTCAATGACACTTTACACTTTAAAAATCATAAAATAGAGCAAAGTCAGAGTGAGATACAGTTAAAAACAACAATAAAACTGTATAAAACACACAAAATTATATATTAAAAGCTAATTTAAATAGGTGAGTTTGAGCACGGTCTTGAATGTTGGGAGGTGTGTGCAGATACGTATAGAAATAGAATAAAACAAAACTCTGCAGAGGTTCAGTCCAACCAGACAAGTATTTCTAAGATAATGATAATAAAAGATAATGTGCTTCATAATAAATTAAAACTACACAAAGAAATAAAAATGGTACAAATCAGAAAAACAAGACCCACTCTGACATTTAAAACAACGTGCTGCCTTTCAGACTTATTTCTCAATTGATTTAGATCGAGTGTCAGTATCAATATCAGTTTAATAAACGTGTGATCAGCTCTTGTGTGCAGCGAGTTGAACATCATTTGTTTTTTCACTTTAACGAGGAAGTCACATCACGTTTTATAAACACGGTTCCTTATGAGAAGCTGCGTTAATGGAGAAAACATGGAGACATGTGATCAAACAGGAGCCAAATGCTGAGAAGGGGGAAAAATGATGAAAATGAGTTTATTTCATCTTTATTTCAGCTTCTCGTTCTGATTCACATCACAGGTGTTACAAGGAATCTGAACGCCAAACCACTTTGTTTTGCAGTCATATGTTGTACGGTGTGTTTATAATCAAATTTCCGTTTAGGTTTTCAAAAAAAAAAAAAGTTAGATGAAACATTTTTCACCCTGACAGCAGCACATGAGTTTTGCATCTGAGTGTAATTCACCAAAATATCACATGAATACTAAATATTTAAAGTTGGAAGTCCTTTGGATCAAGGCTCTAATTGAAAGTGCAGCTTGGTGGATTTGAACAATGAAACATTGTGTGACATTATTGGTTATAGTGGCCATAAAGGTTAAGAGTCAAAGTTTAAGCTAGACTCATCAAATACGTAGAAAATAAGAAATACAAAAGATAGATAGAAAACAAATGTCAGGGCATTTGACCAGTTCTACAAAACGAAAAATAAAACGATATTTTCATACTAAAATAAAAAATCTGCTGCCTCAAAACAGCTCAAATGTTGCTCGACAACCGTTTATCTTGGATAGGAAATAATTTCAGATCCACTATCCCTTCGAAAAAAACAAAAACAAAAGTAGCAACAGCATGAAATAGAAAAAGTGATTGAGACAAGGTCATTAAACTGGTGGTAAAACATCAGGTTATCCTGATGTACGGTGGCCCTGAGAGGTCAATTCAACATGGCAGGAAACACATGCAAATACACAAACATGATGCAAATTCAGAAAATATCTTCAGTTTGACAACACACAAGGTGCAAGAAAAAAAAAATCACAGCATAATTGAAGCGTTTCTAGGGGACTTTGTTCATTTGCGTGTGTTGTGTGTCAAATTCAAGAAGATGTTTTCTGAACTTGCAGCATTTTTGTGTATATGCATGTTTGGACACTCCGGGCCACCGTACGTACAGACACGAGCTACATTTACAGTCACCAAAAAGAAAGAGAAAAAGAACAAGTGTGACTTTTCTTTGGGTTTTAGCAGCAGCAGCAGCAGGTCGACGGCGCGTGTGGACGCAGCCTGTTTGCTGTGGAGCGTTACCAACCAACTCCACACTGAGGGGAAAATATAAATTAATAGAAAAGGGCAAAGCTGCGCTGCTAATTCTCAAATTAAGCACCGGCGTGTTTTTCTATTTTATTTTTATTAACAGCATCTTAATATAGAAGCTGTTACGATGGTGTCGTCACCTGCGTCTGCCGAGCCTTCGGCTTTACGGCCCGGCGGAGGGATACAGCTCATTTGTTGGGTTTTGGTCCCACTGCAGACTAGTGATGGTATGAATGAGTGCAGTGATGGCGAGGGGCCGGGCTCGAGCCTGCGTGGGCCGGGCCGGGCCGATTAGCGCGGCGCTGTAACGAGCCTGGGCCGCGGCCGGGGACCTGGTGGCCCTAAAACAACACGGGCAGCGTCGGCCGGCGCGGGGAAGTAAATCAAGCAGGAAGGAGAAACCGTGTTCAGAGTGGAGATGAAACGTCACCAGGATTTATGTGCTCTGTAAAAACTCACTCCTTTTTTAATGGCTCCAGTTTCCTCCGAGCAGGACTCAGTTTCCCCCCCCCCTCTCTCTCTCCATTCATTCAGATGCTCTCTCGCCCAGTCTGACTCATTTACCACCAACCCCTCTGTCTCTCTCTCTCTCTCTCTCCCATTCACACTCAAATATCCATGAGCATCACTTCCCGCTCTGTTCAGTTAAGCTCCTCAATATTTTTGCTGTTACTCACTAATCCTGTCTCTGTCACACACACACACACACACACACACACACACACACACACACACACACACACACACACACACACACACACACCTGCACCGGTCATATATTTTATGGCTGTTAATATAAAAATATTTTCATTTTCTTAGCACGTCCTCAGACACGGTCGGTGTTATAAAGCAGGCTCCACTTTATTAGATACACCTGTGCAGCCATTGTGGTTCATTACAACAGCACTCTCTCTCTCTCTCTCTCTCTCTCTCTGCTCTTTTTCGCTTCATACCTCGGTTTTTTGTTGTTGACATTGTTGGAAATGTGCAAAATGTGAATTGAACGTTTACTACTCGGGTCAGTTAAAGGTGCTGTTTTATTGGACCGCATTATAGAGAAGGTAGAATAATAAAGTTCACCTCTGAATCCAGTGCCACAGTATGACCTCACTAGTGCTGAGATGTATAATTTAATTTAAACGTCCGTGAAAGCGTGAAAAGAAAACTTACACACATTATAGAAATCACATGGCAGAAAATGTGTGTTAACTTCCATTATATCGATTATATTGTTGTTATAGGTCAAATGTGACAGTGAAACAGCAGAACTGATGCACGACACGTCATCACATCACGTCATCACACCACAAGATGAACGAGTATCATCAGATTAGAAATGACACCGTCTATATCGTTGCATGAAAAAATTGGATGAATATTAATGTATATTTGAAATTTTTCAATGAAGAACATCACAATAAAATCTTATTATCAGCCCTAATCCAAATGAATCTATATCTAAATCTCTATTTCTCTCTCTCTATCAGGACCGGCCTGGAGGCCATCATGGAGACTTATGCTTTCTGGAGACCTCCTGTCAGGACCCTCACGTTTGAAGACTTCACCAACATGCAGAAACAGCAAGGTGAGTCAAATGTAACAACAAATGACATATTAACACAAGATTAAACAAAGTTCGGGGTCACATCTTTTACCTCCAGAGTAGAAACTGGTCTCTGTGACTCAACAGTGTCTTACTGTTGAATCTCTGTTTTATTTTGAAAGGATGGACATTTCACAGTCACTGATTTGACCCGCGCCTGACCTCAGATATGAACGCAGCATTGCTAATACCATTTCTCAGGGATGTTAAGATACTTCTTTATGGTAGAAGTATGAAGTATGTATGATATTTTGCTGACAGTCACCCGACAGACACGTAACGTTGAAGCCCACCGGCCACTGATCGGCCTTTTTTCCCCCCGCCTCAGCAAAACTCATATGATAAAATCTTCATTCCTGAGCCGAAGCACAAGCTGCTCTAGTAAACGAAGGAACTAATGTAAACTCATGATACTTCAGAATCTTTTCCATTGAACAGTGAAATCAAACTGTAGGCTACTCCTCATTTTTCCTCCTTAGAGGTCACTTCAGCGTCCACCATCCTTCTCAATTCATTGTTTTCCTCATTTCGATGAAAGATAAGAATCATCCAATTTGAGACAGAGGAGCAGGAGTTGAGGTAATAACGATCCAGGAGGAACGTGCGGCGGTAATTAGCGTGACTTTGGTGCATGTGTGCTGTCCCAACCTGAACTCTCCCTCTGCATATTTTCCTTGAATATCTCACCACACACTACATCAGCTACGGTTGTCCTTCATTTGAGCTTGGCCATACGCGGCTGCTGCTGCTCCTCTGGCAGGTCGGGCCCCGCGTCTGCTGAACTTTTCACATCTCGCTCGAGCCCTTGAAAATAAAATCGTTAAACAAAGCCTGTGGCTTTTGGACGGCTCCAGCGACACGAGTCAGCGTCGGCCGGGCCACCTCCCTTTGTGTCGGCTCCAGCGCCGGCACGAGGTCTTAGTCATGGCTCATATCAAGGGCCCTCGCTCGCTGACTCGCTTGCTCTCTGTTTCCTCGCTGACCCCTCTCTCTGTCTCTGCCGGTCAGCTCTGGAGGTCAGCATGACGTGACGCTCCCGTCTGAGGAGGCGGACATGTGTTTGTTATCATTAAACTCCTCCAAAGTGATTAGGATTTAATTAAAGTCCTTGCACTGCCAGCGAACCCATGTGTCACCCCTGAGCGGACGCCGTGGCGTACGTGCGCAGTGTGAACAACCTCTTTTTCCCCCTTCAGCTAATCAACTCTTCCACTGAAGCACCTTGAGGAGAAAACATGACATCACCAAACTATCATCCTCTTTTTTTTTTTTTCCTCATACATGTCTTTCTTCCTTCCTCTTTCTCTCTCTCTCTCTTTCTTTTTCTCTCTTTCTCTCCCACCCCTCACCCCCCACCTCATCTCATCTCCCCCACCAGTGCAATATTATCGAAGGCATATGGTGCAAAATCAGAACCCCAGCCAAGCGAGTCCTGGATTATTTAGTTATGCCTCCTCCTCATTCTGGTTTCAAACTGAATTTCTCCAACAGCAAGATGAACCCCGGCCAAAGTCTCATTAATAGAGAAATATGCGATTGATATCCCACAGCTATCATTTCACTATGAAAGGCTTGACTTAGTGGATACACTTTGTGCCAACCCTTTTTTTTTGCTCCCCCTCCCTCTGTGATGGAGCTCTATACATATTCCCTCCTCTTTTCCCCCTCTGGGCTCTAAAGTACATGTCTAAACTGCTTGTGGCTTTTTATGGAGGGAGGGACTGTTGACCAGACATGGTCAAAACTGAATCCATATTTATCCCCACATACCAGCGCTATATATTTTATGATATGGGTTCATGGGTTTTTTTGTTTTTTTGCAGGTTCAAAGAGTGGCCTGCAATTAGTCTAAGGGGTCGCAGTTTAAGAAAAAAAGAAAGGTCCATGTGGATCTACGAGGTCATTTATTACATTGGCAGCAGGTGAATTCATAATGTAGTTTACTGCTTAGTTTATTAGTCTGACTGGATGCATGTGGACCACTGGGAAGTTCTCCCATTAACAATTACTACTGCGTCGTACTCCTGCCTGGACTTAGGTAGAAAGAAAGAATTGGATTTGAAGATACGTTCTGACCCTTTAATATATTCTGTGCATATAGAAAGAAGAAAAAAAATCAGTCTCTTTCCACATTCCAACACTTTTCCTCCTCCTGCCGCACTGCCACAGGGTGGAAAGGATGTGGACGTCTGGAAAGGAGAGACTAATACTAATACCTCCCCACAGGGAAATCCTGTTTGTTTCTTGCTACCCTCCACAGGGAGGTCAAAGCCAGACAGGCAGGGATTCATGTCACTTTCCCATCATATCGAATTTTTCCAAAGTGGGGGGAAAGGGGAAAAAAAAAAAGGTTTGTGGACGTATGATAAAATATGGCACCTCTTTTAGGTGTTTTACGTTATGCAAATAAACAGGAAGATCGTATAACTTATGTTAAAGCAGAAGTAAGCGGAATATTTGTATTAATATAAGTCTTAAATAGTTGTATCTTCTGACAGCAATCACTTCTATAGAGTGTTTGGTCTGAAACACGGGTCTGTCAGTCACTCTGCTCTGCTCTGAGCCCAGGAGAAAACTTTCCTTGTATCCTACAACCTTTATCCAATGAGGAGAGAGAACGGCATAAAGGGGCAGTCCTCTCTGTGTGTGCAGCCAAGGGATGCACGTGAATGTGGTGACGTAGGGACGAGGGCCAATAGATCCATGACGAGGGCGGGGGCTGCTAACTCCATCGGCTGACAAAAAGCCAAAACCACCGGATCGCTGACTTCTGCTTTAATTCTAATAATAAACTAAAAAAAAAAAAAAAGGAGCCACACATGTGTTTGGTTTGTTTATGGTTGAGTAAAATAAGTGAACAACTACAGTGTGATTTATGATGATCCTTGGTGAATACTTGAATGGAGCAGAAAGTATTTGAAGCGTTATATGGAGCTGCTCTTGGACCCGTCTGCTCACTAAGATAAAAGCGCCTATAAAACGCCACCGTATTTCATTCCTGTCTGTTCTGTGTATTTGTGTTTTCCAGGTGGGAGCACCGGCACGTCGCCCACCACCTCCAGCACGGGAACCCCCTCCCCCTCGGGCGCCGCGCACCTCCTGTCCCCTTCCTGCTCCCCCACCACCTTCCACCTGGCCCCCAACACCTTCAACGTGGGCTGCAGGGAGAGCCAGCTCTGCAACCTGGGCCTGTCCGAGTACCCGGCGTGCGCCCGCAGCAACATGGCGGCGCTGCAGGCGGGCTACGGCGGCCTGGCCGACGGCTCCTACGGCCGGCTGCAGGCGGCGGGGGGCGCCGTGGCCTCCGCTCAGCCCTCCGAGTCCTTCCTGCCGCAGAGGACTTCCTCCTTGATCGCCGCCGGGATGCAGGGCGGCTCTCACGCCGGCTCTCACGGCGGCGGCGGCGGCGGCGGCGGCGGCACCGGGGGCAAGATGGACGCCTACGGCGGTCAGCTGGGCTCCTTCCCGGCCTCGCAGCTGCAGTACGTGATGCAGGCCGGGGGGAGCTCCGGCGCCGCCTCGTCCTCCTCGTCCGGGTCCTCGCCGGCGTCCTCCGCCCACATGTTCGGCGGGAGCCACCACCACGTGCAGCAGGGCTCCTACAACGCCTTCTCCCTGCACAACCCTTACAACCTGTACGGATACAACTTCCCCACCTCTCCTCGCCTGGCCGCCAGCCCCGAGAAGCCCCAGGGAGGCCTGCTCTGCTCCTCCTCCCCCGCCGGGGCCTTCGCCGAGCGCCAGTACCTGTCCAACGGAAGTATGGACGCCATGCACATGATCGGCAACACCGGCGGCGGCCAGCAGGGCGGCGGCGGCTCCTGCGACGGCCGCCAGTACGGCTCGTCCTCTCAGATGTCCATGCACATGGTGTAGAAAACTCTCCTCCACGTCTCTTAAGTCTCTTAAGGCTGAAAAGCAAAATCTCTCTCTGACGTATGAACCCGGTTTGACGTACTGAGTTACAAAACAAAAACCTTTCAGAAAAGGACTTCATCTCATGTTTTTGTTTTTTAAAAGACTCTCACTCACCACTTAGGCTACCAAGCAGTAATAGAGGGAGTCCAAGTATTATTAAGTTATCTATGCATTAAAGAATTGGGACAGCAACTTGACTCTCTTTACTGTTTACGAGAGGAAGGAAACAACAAACTCAGATCAGTGTGAGGAGGAGGAAGAAAAAAGAAGAAGAGGAAGAGGAAGAGGAAGAGGAGCCCACGTGCTCCGGTTCAGAAAGGATTGTCAGTTGTGAATATGTAGTGGTGCAATAGTAGCAAACAGCCTCTTCAAGTGACTCATCCTTGATGTTTTTTGGTGGAAGGCGACGAGGACTCGGCGGCTCGAAGGCGATCAGGCCACGACGTCCTGTAACCAAAGAATCTTCACTGTGATCCAGAAGTTTTTCACTTCACGCAGCACTCGTGTTGTTGTATCGTTTTTAGAAAGAAGGCGGCGGTGGGGTCTGAAGTTCTGGCTGCAGAATGAAAGGAACAACTGGACGAGATCAGTGTGTGACTCACCGCTCTACATATATACGCTGGGGAGTCTGTGTGTGTGTGTGTGTGTGTGTGTGTGTGTGTGGTGGAGCGTCTGGGCGCTGGGTGGACACAACACAACACAACAACACAACACAACGACACGTGGACGCAGTCGGTCAAGAGGAGCGCAGGCCAGGTCATCTGAGGCGCTCTCACACGGACACGAGGGCTCAGGACTCTGCCACACAACTTCAACCTGTTCTCCTCATGGACTGGGATGGCTTCACTATTTTTGAGTGGATTATGTTTTTAAGCATATATATAAATAAGATGGCAAATGCAATCAATAACATAAGCTTAAAGGTTGTCGTGTGAGAAGTTATAAAAAAAAAAAAAGAAGCAATAGCAGAACAGAGTAATTAAAGTATGTTTTGGTGTGTTGTAGAGATGTGTATTTAAGTGCTGATGAGCAATATAACAATTTTACAGGCCGATCTGTTATGAAAAATGTGTGGGAGAAAAAAAAAGGGGAAATAGCAAATTAATTCTTTTTTTTTTTTCTTTTTCCTTTGGAGGCATTTTGAAAAAATGTAAATACAGGTGCCAAGCACGTAAAAAAGCTCAATAAACGTTTTAATTCATGTACATCGTTTTGATTTTTCTCTTCATTAGCAGTAGGTTTTCATAGTAAACCTGATATTTAAGACAATTATTCTGTAAAAATGAGGAACATACTGTGTCAGAGGAGCAGGCAGCGATGTTTTTATTTGTAATTCGCCATGGAGAAAATTTCCCCCAGAACTCCAATGAAACAGGAGTTGCTTATACTAAAACCGTTTGGAGCGCATAAAGCAATACAAATTATAGTGTTTACAGTAGGTAATCAACAAAATAAGGTACCGGATATTCTATATTTCACAGTTATTTTATAATTAGATTTTTGGAAATAAACTGATAAACGATTCTTTTACAAACACACATGATGTCTCCTGGAGCAGCAGCAGAGTGAGAGTTTTTTAAAGCAGCTCCCCGGGCTAAAACAAATGACATGATTATTAATCACACAAGAAAAGTGCTCTCCACTTATAAAACACACACACATCTGCTCTCCTCCACATCACAGACATGGGCTTCAAACGCTGACGTAATGCATCGATCATAAACCAAACTGGAGGAAAAAGACCCCAAAAAAAGAGAAAGAGAAAGAAAGAGAGAGAGAGGGGCAAACTTTTCCCCTGCTGGTTCTGTTTATTACAAGAATGAAGAATTAAGCTCTGGTGCCAACTGCACTCAGCTGCCCTGCTGTTGTGCTCGATGCACATAAATATGGCACCTGTTTAAAGAGACAGAGAAATCCCCCTGTAATCACTAGAGGAGGGGGAAAAAAAAAACATGCAGAGTTTAGGATCATTCCTGCAGCTTTGTGGTTCCCCTCTTGTTACACAGGAACAGACTCGGGGGATTTAGCCGGGGGCCAATCAGCATCCATTACACGGATGTCTTCTGACCGGCTCTCCCCAATCACTTCCTATCATGTGTACGGCCCCAGCCATGAAATATCATATCTGAACCATCATAAGAAAATGAAGGGGAGAGGTGGGGGGTGGGGGGGTTGCAGGACCGTGGAGACAACGGCCCAGTATTGGAAACACCTGTTTTTCCAGAGCATGACTTCAAATAATGAGCCGGGTGATGTACCGGAGAGAAGCGCATGATTTCATAATTTGGCTCCGCTCCATCTATCTGGACATTATTTTCAATAATTATTCACATTATTTGTCTGATATACAACCCCCCCCCCTCTCTCTCTTGTTCCAGCAGCATTCAAAATCACCCCCCTCTTTTTTTAACCCCCCCCCCCCTCCACCCGTCTTCACTGCAAATTTACTTCAGGCCCTGTTAAATTAGGAGATGTATTTGTAAAGAGGAGCAGTGCAGAGCAGCGGCATGACATAATGCACTGCAGGTCTGTTTTTATACCCTAAACTATCCATCAGGTCCCTAAGTGGAAAAGAATGGCCAGGGCTTGAGTAACAGTAACAGCCACTCTCTGCCTTTCATCGTGGCGTCTTTCATTAGAAACAAAATATGCAAACGATCCCATTGACTGATTAATGGCAGAGTGAGGCCGGCTCGCCATGCATGAAAAAAACAAAAAAAAAAAAACATGAAACTGGAACAACTGGGAGATACAGGACCGGGGTTATTTTAACGAGACCCTCTGACAGAGATGAGAGGGGATCTGGTGCCTAATCTGCGGCTTTGAGCCCGTTCTGAGTGACAGCACGCTGACTGGAGGGTATCCCATAATCCAACCCCCCCTGTTTCAGCCATTGATCTCTCTCTCCGAACACATTTTGGACATTTTAACAGACCCAGAATGGCCCTCTGGGGAACTCTACTGGATGCACGTCCAGCCCAGGGGGGCAGCGGGAGTAGGGGTGGATGTGGGGGGGTTTAGTGGCCATATGCAAAAGAGAGAGGGAAAAAAAACAAAACACTGCTTTAATTTGTTGGATGTGAGCGTCTGGTTTTGATACGACCAGAGTGTGAGTTTATATGAGACACTCCAATCAGGAATTCCTGGTAAACTATTGCCCTCTTGTGTTTATTCCTCTCTTATGCTTGAGATTCCTCGGCCCGACTCATCTTCACTGTAAATTATTGCTGACAGGAGACGTGGACCCACTTCTCTGAGGTGTTACACTGCGCCTGACAAGTGTATTGAAGCACTAAATCACTGCTCTTTCACAAAGGGTTTTCACATACCTTCAGCCGCCCTTACTCCAGCGTGTGTGTGTGTGTGTGTGTGTTTTTCTCCTTCAGAGAACATCTTGAAGCTGTTTAAGGATTGATAAAGTCATGATATAGATGTCAAGCTAAGAAAAAGAAACATACAGACTCTGGTGATGTGGCCGGTGTTTTTGCAGCCACAGAAACGCGGATCTCTGAAGCCAGAAGAAGTGGAGTTAATTATCTCATCTGACAGAAAATATATAAAATCTTATCATCGCAGTCTATCATAGAGACTCCCTCTTATGACTTAAACTGTTTTTATTCGAATAAAAGCTGGTTTTGAAAAGGAGGAAACACTCAGGATCAGTGACGCATGTCTTTGAACCAAAGTAACAGAAACCGAGCTTTTGATCTTTGCTCATGTTTTGAGAAGGAGTCTGTGGCTGGGATTCACTTCTGTCTGATGATTATTGACAACATTATAACACCAGAATCATGTTTTTTTTCAATAATCACATTAAGACAGTATGGCTTATGCTGCGATCCCACTAATAATAATGACACTGTCTTGCACGTGACATAATTGTTGCACAAGAAAGATGAAAAAAAGGATCATTTTGGCCAGAATAGTGAGTCAAAGTCATGATAACGATCTATTGTTGTCTTCGCCTCAGTTCAAAGTCTTATTATCTTACAGGGTCAAGAGTAAAATCAGTGTACCAGAATGCATTGCAGTGCTGTTGGTGGTTTTTGGGAGATTAAAACATTCAGCTTCTGTTGATGTTGTCACGTAACAAACATGATCAATAAACCACAAACTCGTTCCCTCATTCACATGGAAAAGTTTCTCCTCATTGTTGGAAAAATTCTCATCACAGACAAAAACATTTAGAAGAAAAGAAAAGAAAAGGAGAATCTGTAAAACTTTTGTTCCTCTCTACATACAGTTGTCACATTCCCTGTTTTTTTCCCCTCTCTCTCTGTCTCTGAATGGAAGAAAGATGGACAGTCGAGGAAAAGTAAATTTACAACAGATTTGCAATTGACAGATGAGTGGAAGAGCAGAAAAGGAGATCTGGAGACAGCTTCACAGCTTCCTGGATGCAGGAAATCTCCTGCACCCCTCAGTCTCCAAAAGTGGGTAAAAAAACCACACATGTAGAACAAAAACTATAAACACAAGAGGAAAAATCGAGTGCATTGTCTTTAAGGAAACAATTAATGATGTGTGATGTTTGCAGAGAACATGGTGACTTTGACCTAATGTACTGAATCATTACAGTAATTACAGCATATGGTGTGTTGACTTGTATTCATAACAGACTGTATCATATAAGTCTGATATTTAATCTTGTAAAATGTTGTAAGAATGGTTTTCTCTCATGTTTGAATGGGATCGTGCATATTAATGAACGTACAATTAATACAGGGCTTGTCGTAAATACATCGGATATAGCACAATGGCTAATTTCCATCCATAGTCCCAGTTGTCCCTACTCCCCAGACATAAAACCAATATGACAGACATTAAAAACAGTACAATATCACATGCAAATACAATACAAACAACAATTGCAATTAAATAAAAACATTGCTAGCAAGGTATAGCTACCCCAAAGTGCTAGATTTTAAAGCGTTTACAAGGCAATGTCTATCATAAAGTATTCCTATTCTTAAAGATACACAGTATAGAAAAAGTAATATAATATATGCAGTATGGACACTTTTCTGTCTGCTTTGTTTTTATTACATTGCTTCACAGTCAAGACAAAAAAAGAAAGATCTCCTCACTTAGAAACCTCTTTATATCTTGACTTAAATTTTAAATAGCTATTAGCGTTAAGGAAACCACTTTTGCTCACAGCATGTGTTTGTAATGATGTAAGTATCACTGCTTACAAAGACCTTGTTATGACTACACTGGTTCCCTTATATCCAACCATAATTCTAGCCTGTAAATGCCAAACCTCAGCCTGTGTCCTCTATTAAAGACATCCCCTTAATCTAAATCCTCCATCTCAAAGTATAGAGACATGTTGTAGTACTGAGTGAGTGGTGATGCTCACTAACACACACACACACACACACACACACACACACACACACACACACACACATGAAAAGGGGGAAATAAAACACACAAACATTTACACACACGCACACTCTCAGAAAAGAGGCCTCAGTGATGGCATGCAGGTCAACAGGAAAGAGTCTAAACGATTTTTTCTCTTTCCAAAAGGAGGGAAAAGAGATGTTTGAGATACGATCGACCACCGCGGGCAGGTGGTTCTGATAAAACGTCCCGGCCCAGATGGAGACAGGCCCGTCCCCAGGCCGTCCCGTGGTGCCGCGCCTCGCTGTGTACAAAGACACCCCGCTGAGAAGCCCCTATGTCTTAAATGAGAGAGGTCCGGTGCTGCGTGGCAGTTTGCAGTCGGGTCCTCAGAGATCCAGCGTATAGTGTGACTGACTGGGCAGTGACCTGGATATCGAGACCCCCGTGGAGGGTTGGTTTCAGAGTGTGAGAACCGGAGCGGTGGTGGAGCAGTAGACTTTTTAGTGAGGTTGTGCTTAAACGTAGCTGATCGACGTAATAGTCGACTAATAAATGTCAAATATTCGCCGTGTTTAGTTACTCAGATGCGAAGATTTAATACTTTTCTTCACTTTGCGTAATCAGAAACAGATTCTTATGGACAGTGGGCTACTGTAAGTTGAAAAGTTTATGTTGTTTTAGCTGTTATTTGTCTTGGTTAGAAATAACTGTTGCTTCAACAGCTTTTGAATATATCTTGATATGAAGCAGATCTGACCTCCTTAAAGAAATATACTGTTAAATAACTAAATATATCTTAGTGTAAACATATCTTTTGCCAGTTCAGCCTTTGACTTTTTGCAGGGATGTGAGTATCCAGAGTCCAACATGGGTCAGGGAACTCCCTCGTGGCTGAGACGAAGAGCAGGACACCCGGGGTGGACAGCTCATGGTGGGCGAGAGCCAGAGAGCTGAGGACCTTGGGCAGACTGCCTGAAAGGTTGGACGGAGACTGGAGGAAGGTGGTGGTGTCCAAAGTAGGTACAGCTGGTGACGGGGGTCCTGACAGGCCAGCAGGTGAAGCTGAAAACCACTGGACGCACTGGAGGTTGGAAAGTGAAGTGAAGCACCCAGCAGTCACCTGACACAGCCAGGCAGTGTGTCGGGGAAATAAGGGTGGTCATTGACGATAACTCTGGGACTAAGGCTGGTTGTTGGTGCCTTATAGGAGCAAAGAGGTGTTCAAGGCCAGGTCAGGATCCAGGAAAGGGGCAAGACCAAACTGGGCCCTTGTTATCCACAACCACACCTTTTGCTGTAACTGCCAAATGCTTTGTGACAAATAACCCATATAGCCTTCAGCTTTATCTCTGTGTTCTTGTCAGTCTCACCTGTTGCTTCTCCCACTCCCACAGCAGCATGTTGCCTGTTATCCCTCCTTGACCCTGAGTTAAAAGCATAGAAACACTGGAAACAAATTGATTAAATCAGTTCAATAGCCATCACCCTGGTTGGACTGTTCAACTTTCCCCACATGTGTTTTAAGTTTGTACATTGCACTAATCTGGTCCAGAGTGACTTTGTGCCTTTGTGCCAAAGCCCATTTGAGTCTTTGAAAATGTTTCAAATATTCATGTTCACGGAGAGAGCGCATAGTTTAATAATTGATATTAACACCATCCACTTGCATTGCATTGCATATTCACAAGCACTAATCATCTTGTCAATATTGGACCGATGCTCTGCGTCCTCCGTCCTCCAGGGGGCTTCTACACCACAACAATGGCAGACTTTTTTTTCCTCATTAATTTAGAAAAAAAAAAAATTAATGAAGTTGGGATTATGTGCGTTTAGATACGAACCAATAAACGTAGCGTTAATAATATATTCGTAAATAAAAAAATATTACAAAAATGGTTTCCGACGACGATGATGACGTGTCAGGTCAGAGGTGACGTCAGGTCACGAGCGCCAAAGCTAAAAGCTGAAGCATAACGGTGTGTCTCTGTCAATGAAACCTTGGTTCATTTATTTTGGTCTTGCCCACACACCAGACAACTTTGGAGCAGACTGGCACGCTTTATCAGTGATCATATTTATCCCCAGTTTAATTTATGCTGGAAAAATGTTTTGTTTGGCTACACTGAATATGATAAAAAACTAAATTCTCAGTTTTATACAAGGGGGCAGTTGTCGGTCTGAGAAGTGAAGCTCACTTCCGCGTTCAAAAAACTGCAATCCCCTCTTCTTCCTCTGGGGGCTGGTGTCAGAAGGGAGCATTCCCCATAGACCCCCATGTTAAAATCGCCGACTTTACATCCTCAGTAAACATGTTAAAAGCCTGGTGTCAGAACGTTTTTTCGTCTCAATCGATAGTTTCTACCCCCGCACACACTCTGAGGGGGGTGAATTTTTTTTTAACTCTACAGTTTTACTGTTATTAGGTTAAAATTCTGGCCAATCAGGGCGCGGAATCGTTGAGTGACAGGTCTGAGCAGCTCCGTGGACAGCTGCTTCGAGGCCAGTGGGCGGGTTCTCGGCCGGCCAATCCAACATGGCGCTGTTCAGGCCGCCATATTTGAGTCACAAAAACGACTCCCCAAAACCAATGGGTGACGTCACGGACGCTACGTCGATTCTTTTTACAGTCTATGGTTTTATATGATTAATTTGTTAATTATTTTATCCAAATTTTATATACATAAGTCTAAATTTTCTGGTAAGAAGCCAAACTTCTTGGAACTGTCTGCATATGTTGGTCAATATATCTCCTCCCTCTGTGATTGTGAGAATAAAAAAGCTGTTAAAACGTATGATCTTTGTAAGCTTTACAAAATATTTATTTAAGTTTATGTTTTTTCTGTCTTGCTGTCATCCCCTGGCGTATTTATGATTGTTTGGTTGTGTATTAATGTTGTATACACTTATTTCATCTAACTGTATTCAGTCCTGTGTATACTCTTGTTGTAAATAAAGTTGTTAAAAAAAAAAAAAAAAAAAGCTGAAGCATAACGGCCGTTTGAGAGAGAAACGTTTTTACACAACAAAGAAAAAGCAAACAAACAAACTTTGGGGCTGTGGAGTTGCAAGACAAATGGAAACAAAGAACGGATATCAGATAATCAAATTCGGAGGAAAAAAAACATAACTTTGTTGTGTTTTATCCATGGTTTAATCGTTTTTCAAAAATCGGCTTGCTAGCGTTAGCGTTAGCTTGGAGGGCCGTTGCCATGGATGTATTATATTAACGGCCGTTGCTAATGTCGCTAACGGTGCTAACGATGCTAACCACCTGGAGAAGGAGCCCAGCGGACTACGCAAAGACCCACAACCCTGTGAGAGCCAGCTACCTGTTCAACCGACCCTCATCTTCATGAGCCAGACACCGCCACCAATGACAAAGACCCTGTGTCCGTAGGTAACCAAACCTATTTTAGGTTACTTCTTTCTTCTTTTTTTTTTAGCTAACAGGTTCATCCAGGGCGCACTAGCCAGCAGGGTGAATCTTTTAACTCGGTGCACTTTGCCTCCCTCAGGTTTACCTCAAAGATTTTCAAGTAAATGAACATTTTTGTTGCATTTTAGAACCATGAATTGATGGATCCATGTGTCTGTGGATTGTAAAACACACACACAAATAAAAAGAAATCCTTTTTAATTTCATTTATATGGGGTGCTAGGCTAGATGACAGGTTTGCATGTTCCCATTGACCAGAAGCACTTTTTCATTGAATTTAAAACAAATAAAAATTGCAATTTACCTATTTTTCTGCTAATATAATAATATTCCTGACTACTTTAACCAAAACAATACAACAGTCAGAAAGAAATATCAATTGTTTATTAAATAGCAATATTTTATCATGTCCCCTATTGGCCATCCCCGTAACAACATACCAATTCCTTTGTTTTAAAAATAGTGGTTCAGTTTAACATCCTCAGCATTATGATAATAAAGTTTGTTTAAAACAAACAAACAAACAAACAAACAAAAAAGAATAAAAATTGAGGACGTGACATCAAGATACTGTAAAGAGAAGAAAGTATTAACATCTTACCTATATTTCATTGTTTTTATTCTGTGATGACATTAGTGGCCAGCTGTGTGTCTGCAGGGATTATAAAGATTACATATAGGTAGGTTTGTGTGTGAAGGTGGTGCAGTATGTGCGGGTGTATGCCATTCAGCTGTGCACTGTAGATCAATGTGATGATATTGTTGCTGCTAATCCAGGAAAGTATTGTTGCAACCATGCGGTGTAAATCCTGTGTGATGGAATATATCTAGAGGTGCTGATGTTGTCCTTCAGGTAGTGATCATGGGCTGTAGCCTGTCAGTGTAAATCCTGTATAAGCTACAGGTGTTTCCAACAGATAGTAGTCTCCACTGAAAACCTATAATTCAAAACTTCGGCCTGCGATTGTGTGTGGAGAGCCAAGACCCAAGACTTTGTGCCGAGTGGCCCCTGCATTCTTGATCTGGGCCTGATTGACTAGCAGCTATGTTCGTCCTTCTCTCTACAGGGGAGGGGAGGGGCTGCTCTCAGATGGTCTGTTGTCAATGTGTTGGAGAGAGTGAGAGGCATACACATCTGACTGTGTTGTTGCTGCTGCACCGTTTTCACCCTTTCAATAACAGCAGGGGTGGGGTATCAAAGGAAACACTGAAATGTGCTCTACTACACAACAACATATAAATTGTATTGTGATTGATCTACACCTGACTCTCTGATGCTGGGCCTGCTGGAGGCGAGCCAACTGGATTTCAGGCTGCAGGCCGTCTGACAACACGCCAGACTTGGAAACATGGCTGTGGAGGTGTAAAGGTGCAAAGGGGGTTTGGAAGAAACAAGACATAGATGAGGGCTGTAGACCCACCTCCAGAAGTGTTCTCTCTTGAGGCAGTCCAGTATTCTTCTTCTAAAAGGTAGCTAGTCACAGACCTGCACGGCATGAGCAAAATGTACAATGTGCGATAACACTGTTCAATATTGCGATGATGATATGACTTGCGATAAATGAGCAAATAAAGTGTGCAAAATGCATAATATTGACCATACAGTTCCTGTATCTTTATGCTTTAAAGGGGAACTATGTAAGTCCGGTCGCTAACCCTCCTCTTGACCATGTGCATTTGTTTACAACGAAGCTGGCGAGAAATCTACATGGAGCGGTGGATAATGTTATTTATCATATAAGATGTTACCATGTGTATATTTGTGTAGTCTTATCTGTTATAAACAACATATTACAGGATACGGGGCGCGTTTGTGTTGTGCCACAGAGACGAGAGCTGGGACACCGGGTCGGTGGCGCTGATCTTACAAGGTCATTTATTTAACCATCACAGTTACCCTGAAGCTGTTTTATTAAGGTAAAAATGTTAATGTTAATGTAAAATCCTGCATAGTTCCTCTTTAGGTAAACACTGAATAGAAAAAAAAAAAAGCATACTTTTATTGAGCAAATTGCACATGAATAATCAATCAACTAAACAGAACGTTAATTTAACCCTCTCCTGCCTCCTTTCCTACTCATAGCATTTTAGGCAACTTTTTGCAATGTGTTTATCATGCATGTTCATTTCGCGATAATGATGAAAAATACGATTAATTGGTTTGCCCAACCAGTCACCCCAGGAATCCTGCTCTTATTGAAGAAAAATGGTTTTAGTTTCTACATAGTCCTCCATTGCAGATCCAGAGGGAGCTTGTCTGCTTTCTTCATGTTAGACTCGTGTTGTACTGTCAAGAGTAGCTGCATCAGCACAGACAGGGTGAATGCTGCATAGGCAGGCAAGACAGGTAAAGACAACAGGTTAACTACATACAAGAAGCAGGAGTCCACAGCACAAAGAGAAACATTAACAAACAATCTGGCAACTGACTAGGGGGAAAAAAAGGACTATTATGAATACCGAGAGCAGATGAGTGAAATGAAGAACAGGTGTGTAGTTAGGTGGGGAAGTTCCAGTGATTGGAAATGGAAAACAGGTGAGCAGGTGGATCTGGTGGCGGGTAGGGTGACATTTGACGGCTGCTTAGTTTGAAAGCTGGACTGTTTGAGCGAAATAGGAAGATGCCTTGATATAAAACATGCACAGTACATACTGAATTGAGGGGATGCAACAGTTTGGGTACAACTTCACCACGCTATGAGATAATTACGGAACGTTACAAGACGGAGTTGTTTTCGAGGTAAATTCATGCAAAACCGCTGATGCACGTTCCTGTCGGGGTCAATTTTTCGGCAAGCAGTCTCTGTATTTACCTCTAAAACAACTCTGTCTCGTAACGTTCCGTTATTATCTCATAGCGTGGTGAATGTGCAGGTCACAACTTGTCCACCAGAGCGTTTTGGAGTTGTGTATTTGATGAGTTTGATGAGGGAAACCAAGAAATCCCATTAGCCTCCGTAGCGTAGCTCTGAGCAGCTCACGGCTCTGCTCCGCCGTTCTAAAAATAGCTTGCACCGACAATTAAAGGTAACGAACCTACTCCTAAAACTATAGGGATTATGGCAATGGGCCAATTTGCCAAAATGTTGAACTATCCCTTTAAAATTGACGTAATAGGCACGGAGTAATGGCCAGGGCGATGATACTTTATTCCCAGGCTGGCATGAAAAATCTCATAAAAGTTAAGAAAAGCATGATCATATTTGGAAGGGATAAACGATCAGTGGTCAGGTCAGTGGAATAAACGATTGTGTGATTGATGGTTCAAGCCGTCCGCTCTGCTCTGCCTCCACTAAGCCCCGCCGCGTACCTGGTCCTGCCGGCATTCAGCATCAAAGCTACAAACTATTTCCAGGCACTATTGGCACTATGGTCCCCGTCTGCTCTGAATGAAAGAGTACAAAAGAGAACATGCCATAGGTCAGAGCCATACATAACAGGCCATCCCATAAAAACAACAATGCTCATAAATGTGTGCTTGCAACATGCAGCATGCCTCCTCCCTCGTCCTTGTCAGGCTCTCTGAAAAGGGCATTCACAGTTTTCCATTCGCCACGCTCATTATATTCTCAGGAAGTTTGTTTAACAGTCGACGTACGGACGATGTGATGTGAACAACCAGGCAGATTTTGAAAATGCAGACCCTAATACCCCCGGCTGAATATTCTGAAAATTATTCCGCCCGACACACATGCGTTCTATAAATCACCTTTATAATGCTTGTCACATAAAATGTTACTACGACTGTAGGCTTGAGAGCATGTCCGCTGTGTTAAAGCTGGCCTGAGTTCAGGACAGCCACACAGCCCTTGGTTCCTTCCCCCTCCTCCTCCGCCACCATCAATCTATCTATGGGGTCCATACATGCCTGCTGGTGCGTGTCTGAATGCAAGTTTGAGAGTGGCAGCTGCGCTCTCTCATGGACCTCACCTGCACCGGCTGGGCAGAGGCCAGGGACAGATTCGCAGAAATTTCACGGTGACATTTCTGAAGCCGTCAGTGAGCGAAGTGTCTGACTTATTACTCTGATAAAACAACATTCTATTGTGATCCGGATAACACTATTAAACAACGCCACGGTAATCCCCAGTAACAGGCCTGTTGAAAGCTGAATCACATCCGTGCTCATTGTGCTGCCCAGCAACTTGGCCGGGGCCGCATTGCGACGTGCGCTGAGAGGGGAAAACAGGAAGCCGGGGTCCTCTCTCTCTCTTTTCCCCTGGTGGAATTTGGAGCGGCTGCACATGTTCAGCGAGCGCCTGAAACCTGTGAGTCAAAAACACACACTGACCAACTGCTTCTGAACTCTGCCAAACCCTCTTTTAAGTCCCTGAAATGTGCAGCTGGAACACAAAGGCAGGCTGTGGATGTGCAAGTGAGGGGCTCCTGGGTTTAGTCACAATATATGAACAGTAGATTATTCACAGCAGTTGTGTACTTCAGGGCTCCAGACTCACTTTTTTTTTTTTTTACAAGGAGCAAAGTGACCCCCTAACTTAAAATTTTAGGAGCGCAAGCAGAAAATTTAGGGTCGCACACTGTAAATTGACTTGCAACCCACCAGTCATTTCTATTTTGTGTATGGACTTTTAACCTTGATGTGAAGCGGGACTTTCGTTTTTGTGTATTGTCCTAATCAAATAAATAAATAAACAAAACAAAACAAAAACAAAGCAAATATTCACATTTCCTTTTAGTTCATGATCCTCACACACATCGGCCTGACACCTGTGATGACCAGTGTTGGGCACAATGTTCAGTGTTTCCTCTACATTCATTTAGGAGTGGCGGGCCGCCATTTCTAAATCCTAGCCGCGGCTCCTTCAAATTTTTTTGACTATATATTTTTTTATTGTCGCAAATACACCACCGCTGCATGTCTTCACCTTCACAGCAGAGTCCTGCACTGGGTCGGGTACTTGTTGCGAGTACTAAGGTAAACTACAGATAACTATCTTGCTCAGTATATACTCTTTGCACCTCGATGACGGACCACAGTGTGTTTTTCCGCAGCATCATTTAAGGTGACAGAATAAGAACAGTCTCAGTACAGATCAGTGGTCGCTGTTGTCGGACTTCTGAAAAAACACAGTCAAGTGCTTGAATTAAGTCGTTATTTTAGGTCTTTTTTTTGACAACAGCTTCAAATGTCATTGGCTCCAAAGTTTCTTCTTTTGTTTTCATAAATTTGTAACCACAGCCGGCGTTATTGATCCGATCCCAGGTTTCAGGTGTTCAGAGGTTGGCTTATTTGCCTCGTGCTCTGTGGTCAAATAACTTAAAAAGGAAAACAGGTTCCAGTGGGCAGAAGGTCCTCACCAGCAGCACTTATCTTCTCAGTGTAGATGGCAGGTGTTGAGAGAGCGAGGAGCTGAGTGATGTTAGCGTGTGGATTTTGACACAGCTCTTTTGTCCATAGCTGTATATAAAGCTGCCGTCAGTCTATATGTGTTCGCTAACTCTGCCGCCCAGTTGTCAATTTCTCAATGTATCATTTTTATGTCTGCATCAAAGAGTGTATCGTGCAATATATATGTATAGCATATTCTGCTCTTCACACACGTCAAAGAGTGTGTGAATCAATCTGTACATGTGAAACAGTACAAGTTCAGATGTCTCGCAACGTGTAGAGTTTGTGAACGCCTCCCTCGGCCCTAATCCCTCACACCTGCTACATAAAGGAATGCCAAGTTAAATTTACAACCACGACTAAAGACCCAGTGGAAAGAAGATTTTAATTGGGGATGACTCTGACGTTTGGACTGTATAACACAGTTGCTTGAATTACTTGGACAGTTCATTGTGATAACTTGCCCATTTCAAGTTAGGTCTTAATTGCAGGAGATGGATTTATAAGATATGGAAACTATTGAGTCTCAGCTGTTTTCCCTATTTATTCTGTTAGAGAAATTCAACAAGTAGGTCAAAGGTATTTGTAATTGCTGCATGGTAATTAGGTTAATCAGCAGCAGGTTGCTATTGCACGTACTAGCTGCTCTCACAGCCAAGAAGTTAATACAGGGGACAAATGTGTCAAATGTTGATATTTGTTTTTCCTTCTGATCTTTATATACATCATTAAATATAAGCCATAATCATTAATTAAAAGAAATGAAATGTTTGATTCTGTGTGTAATGGATCTACATAATGTATTAGTTTCACTTTTTGAATGAATTACTGGCATAAATAAACTTTTCTATGATATTCTAATTTATTATGCACCTGTATCTTGCTGTAATCACTGTTAATACTTAGCTTTTAGGTGCAACAGTTCTTTATTAGTCCCATTAATCATTAAGGTTCAGCTCTCACAATATAACTGATTTTCATGTATCATTTTTAAGCTCTGTCTGATACAAGCTACATATAAAAATGTACTTTTATAGGAGAATTAAAAAAAAATCTCTCTGTTATTCTCTGCCGCACATTGTTATTCCTAAACAGCAGCGTAACACACTGGTTGCTATGTGACACCTGGGTACTGGTATGAGTCAATTAACAGTTTTGCAGTCACGGGTGTTTTGCTTATTGGATATTTTTACACAGCCTAGTGCACACATGTGGCTCGGCCAATCATGAAGCAGGAACAGGGATGATGTATACAGCAAGCAGCCATGTCTGTTATCCAGATTGAGACGTCACACCCAGTTGCGCCCGGGGCAACAGGTTGTGTTTGGACCACACAACCCTGGCCAGAGCCACGCTGCCCCGCCTGGCACTCAATCCACTTAAAGCCAATTACATGACTATTACTGTGATCACCTTCCAGAAAATGACAATGGAGCCTGTGGTGGAGAGGACAAGCCCTCAGCTCTGGTCCCTCTCTCTGACTCAGCCCAGCAGCTCTGGACTCCATTCTCTCTCTCCCACTGACTTGGCTGTTATGTCCATTAGCTGCAGCGGTGTTGATTGGTATAATCACTGTTTTGGCTACACAGGGGTGAAAAGGTGGTGACAGACGAGGTCCTATGCAGGAAAAAATGATTTAGAAAGTGTTTTGTGGGGGCAAGTTATGGTCAAAGGGCAGATGGCCGCCCTGCCACACTTTGACAATTTAATTCATGCATCAGAAAACAATGGGTCTGTGTGTAACATGTTGCGTTTTCATTCAGTCAAAAAGGTAACATACATCCTCCCACAGTGTTCAACAAAACACAGTTTGATAAAACAAAACACAACATTGTCATTAACCCCTCTGGTGGAAAATAGGAACCTTTTTTTGGGGTTACAGAAATGGTTTAGTCTCAATATGAGATATGTTGTAATAGACTTAGAGAATGAATTGCATTTATTTAGCTCATTATTTTCCAAAGTATTTTAAAACCCTGAAGCTTATTCACAAACAAGGAGCATCAGGAGTGACATTAGTGAACAAAAATTGTAACTCAAAGTCCTCTTACAAGCTCTTTCCCCCCTGAGCTTTCAGTCACAAGCGGTTGATGGTGTTATCGAGCTCAAGAAGGAGCTTTTTTATGTACATTAACATGCAATTTACATCACAAGATAAAACAAAAACAACAGAAAAATCATCTTGAGATTGGGCCTCATCTGTCACGCAGAATTATCACTGTGTAAAGGTAGAGCATATACACTTATCTAGTTCTGTAACTACAAAAAAGGGGTATTTAAAACAATATATAAATAAAATAAAAATGTAAAAAAGGGTAAATGACAATAATAACAGTAGTTATTTAAATAAAATGTAAGTTTTGAGGTTAAGTTTGAGTCTTCGGCAAGATAGTCAATAATCTTCTCATAAAAATAGGTACTTCAAGAAGGAGCTTTCTGAACTCTTCTGACTCAAATGTGAAAAGACATCAGCTAATATCCAGGCTTATGATGTATTTCCCAAACAACTACAACTACAGTTGTGTTACCGATTAAAACTCATTGCCATGTTCAATACATTCACAAATAACCCTTAAATCAGTGAATTATCAGTGTCACTACAAACATAACTTCTAGCGTTGACATGCCACTCACTGACAAGGGAAAACCACAGTCAGCTTTTGTACGGACTTCAAGAAATCAATAGAAACAGTCACAATGTGATGACTCTCACAGACAAATGCATTGTTGTTTTGTCTGAACCAAACCAGTTTATCATAAATTGAATTCAGAAACAAAGTCTTGTGCCTGAATATCATCACAGTTTTTGTGAAACCAACAAGCTTCATAGTGAACATGACTATTTGAAATGAAGGCCGGCAAATGTGTGATTTGTGATGTTGGACCGTAACAATATTCAGCTTTGTCACTGTTGAAGGTTGTCTGAACGCCAACGGCAAACAACCGCAGAGGCTCCTCCCAAAACTGCTTATTGTGGTCAATAAATCCAGCAGCTGGATGTGAACCCTCAGCAGTCTTTTTTAAGACACTGGTAAGCTGTTTTATATTCGCTCATACAACACATTCGAAGTGTGTGTGTGTGTGTAGACAGACAAAGACTGTATGTGCGTGCGTGTGTGTGTGTATGTCATCGTACATATGGCGAACACACACAGACATTCTCCAGCATCACTTACAGTACAGCATGTTGATCTAATTACACAGGAAGTAGGCCCTGTGACATTTTTCTTCTTATTTATGATGTGTTGCGGCCATTTACGTCTAAACTAACCGAGAGCGGGAAACCCAGGGCAGTAGTTAGTCAGGAATTCAAACCACTTGTGACGGGGAAAACACTCTTGTTACAGCGAAGTTTCAAAACAAAAACAAATGCACTGAGAGTCAGCTCGCTCGTGACACAATAAGTTTGAATTTGTTTTCAGGTACCATTGACATCATTTGCTCTATAGCAAAAACCAAAACAAAACAAAATGGCTGTAGAAAATAGCTGACTCTACAAAGGAAATGCCTTCAACTTATTTTAGTATAGCAGACACACCCTGGGCTGATTGTTGTGCTCATACCATGACCACGTACAACAGGCTGCGTCTAAATCATCATCCAGTTGTTGGGTTACAGCTTTAGCAACTACTGTATTATGGTTGTTATAGTTTAGTGTTTACTGTAATAAAATGGTGACCAACACCATTTCTGTATGGTCTTCTGTATGTGTCTGGTTTCATTTTATACTTTTTCTTTTTAACACCACTATAAATCAGTGACAAGTGGAGCTGAAGACTGAGGAGCTTCTGTTTTTTCCACCACATTTCCTATCAGTTTTGGCATGTTACTCCTCTAAAACAGGAATTACACTGTGAAATGACATCATGGAGGAAGTGAAGTGACATTATTATATAGCAGGGGTGTCAAACGTGCGGCCCGTGGGCCAAAACTGGCACAGCAGAAGGTCTGATCCAGCCCTTAAGTGTGAAAATTACATAGATGACAGAAGAAATTGCAGATATTTTTATCAAGAAATTTCAGGTTGCTCATGATGTGTTTTGTAAAAGGATACTTCATAAACTGTAAACATCTTAATAATGCACTAAAACAAGTTAAAAGTTCTTTTTATTCATAGGTTATCATGCTGTTATTTATTTTACAGGCTTGGCCCTTGTGAGATCAAATTGCGCTGTTTGTGGCCCCTGAACTAAAAGTTGAGTGAGTTTGACACCCCTGTTATATAAAGTGTGAGTTGGTAAGGAGGATGGTTAAGGAGATGGGTTAAAATAGTCACAGGAGATTTCATGTTCCAATCAAAAGGCAATTAGGTCTTTTTTTTCAGCTCAGGTTAAAACCTGTAAGATATTGGAAACCTGTTGCCTGTTTTGAACTATCGTAACCCCGAGGTTCAATAGTTTCTCCATTCTCTGGTTCAGGGGAGACCCGAGCAGCAGACTGGTTTGGCTGTGTGTGGTGGATAAGGAGAGAGTCGGCTGTCAGCCCAAAACGCAGCCCACTCTGGAGAGCTGGTCAGCAGGGTGGGAGGTGTCAACTTGCTACTGCAGGTGCACCAAAAGCCAAAAGATGGTGTCACTGCTTTAAAGAGCCACATTACACAAATACACCGTTTAATTAGTGTAATGAGTTAGAGAAAGTTAAAGGGATAGTTCAACATTTTGGCAAATTGGCCCATTGCCACGCTATGAGATAATAACAGAACCTTACGAGATGGAGTTGTTTTAGAGGTTAATTCATGCAAAACTACTGATGCCTGTTCCCGTCAGGGGCAGTTTTTCGGCAAGCAGTCTCTGTATTCGATCAAAAACAACTCTGTGTGGTAACGTTGTGTTATTATCTCATAGCGTGGTGAATGTGCAGGTCACAACTTGTCCACCAGAGCGTTGTGGAGTTGTTGGATTGTGTATTTGATGAGTTTGATGAAGGAAACCAAGAAATCCCATAATGAGCCTCCGTAGCGTAGCTCTGAGCAGCTCACGGCTCTGCTCCGCCGTTCTAAAAATAGCTTGCACCGACAATTAAAGGTAACAAACCTACTGCTATGACTATAGGGATTATGGCAATGGGCCAATTTGCCAAAACTTTGAACTATCCCTTTAATGCAACAGTTTTGGAGCAGTGAGATTGACATGGCTCCTCAGATGCCTTAATGTCCCAATGTAATTTTATATATACATATATATATATATTTTATCTCTAGTGAGTGAGTTGCCAGCTTTAGTTGTATAGGTTACAGAGCAGGCACGCTAGAGGCTATCCAGTTACTACAGCCTGTGTGTGTGTGTGTGTGTGTGTGGTGTGGTGAAAGGAGTGTGGGGAGGGGCATGGGGGGTGCGTTTGTTGAGTGGAAAATGGCCTCTAAAGCTCCTCTACTCACCTTTCGCAGTGACAACATTTAGCACGGTGCGCCGACCCCCACCCGCTCCCCTTCCTCACCCTCTCACCAACCTCTGCCTCCCCCCCAATCCATATTTCCTTTTTAAGGCTTCACAACCTGTTTTAGGAGTGATAGAAGGATAAAGTGATTTTGCAGGGAGTAAATGCCCTTCAACAGATGGTCAGACATGACAGGGGATAGTGGGAGGTGGTAGTGGTGGTGGTGGTGGTGGTGGTGGTTTACAGTCGGGGTCTTGGTCCAGTTCCCACTGCGGCCGAATGTGACAAAATGCAAAGTGGAATTCGCCGGCCCCTCCAGTCCAGAATTGGCCCACAGAAAGAGCATGTGAGAGGCACGATGGCATGTCCTTCGCGGTCCGGGCGAGTTTGGGTGACAGCTGCGATGTTTATAGGCCAGCTTCGATGACAGTCAGGGAGGGGGGCAGGGGGGGGGGCGCTCGGATCTTTTCAGACAGGAATTAGGTTTGTCATCAGATTCTAAAATCCCTCTGATTTATGACATTTCCACTCCTGTTTTCCCCTCTACCCCTTTGACCCCCGCCGACAAACGCCCAGCGGGGAGACGATGACATTCGGCAAAATTGTTTGTTTGTTTACCTCTTAACTTTCATCACAAAGGATCCGTTTCCCGTCCACGCCGACGGGCACATTCACACCACCACTTCCCGCCGGGCGCTGCTCTGTTGGGGGAAAGGACACCAAAATGATGATCCCTCTGATTTCTTACTTTGATTAAAACAGTTGTAGTCGAGGCTTTTTGGTGAAGTTTATCACCGGGTTCCTACACAAGTATGGAAAGTATGGAAAATGGAAACTATTGTATGGAAATACATTGATCTTAATATTACTTATCTGGGTTTGGTCTTATCTGAAGTTATTTGGGTTAGTTACTTTGTATGCACTTTTGCACTCAGCTACAATCTCTTGGAAATGATTTGGTTACAAAATGGCATACACATTCAGAATAATGATTTATTTACATGATACACATCTATTTACTCAAAAGTCACAAATTATTTGAATTTTTTTTACAGAGAAATCTGGAAAAAGTATGGAATTCGGAAATGTCAAATGTATAGGAACCCTGTTGTCATGTTATTGCTCTTGTAGTGAAACTACATCACTCACAGCTGTTGTTATACTTACCAGAAAAGTCCTAATCAATATAAGACGGGTTTAAATTAAACCTGCACAGCAATCTATATCTGAACTTTGTTGGAAATTATAAGTGTTTCTATCAAAGTGTAGACTAAAGTGTGGTTGAAAGTTTTAACAGGTGTGTTTGTTGACATTTTCTCTGGCAGTGTTGTGGCTCTTGAGCAAATGTAGATTGAATCTCTGCAAAGATCTCTGCTGTTTATTTTAAAAGAGAGGTCAGAGGTCAGCTGAAGAGCATCTTTAGAGCTGGAAGGGATTCAGTGACGTCCTCGCTTCAGCCACACAGATGTTTTGTCTTCACAGATGTCTTCATGTGAAAGATATAACCTTGAATATTTTTCTACTTTGCCTGGTCACAAGTTGCAAGTCTGGCATTTTTCTGTTTAATGTGTTAAATAGAAAACACATTAAACCTACTGTAGCACAAGAACATCTACAAAACAAAGAATAGCAACAAGTAGGCAATGACAATAACACAAGTCAGGTGTATAGACTGCAGACAACAGGCCATGCTTTCTGCTAACAATTTCATATTCTCAGCTGTGAAATGATGTCAAATAATGTAAACAAAGTGAGATAACATAAGTATGTACATGACTGCATGTGGCAAATTCAGTATAATTTTATTATTTGGGGAGTTAGAGTCGGGAACCAACTGAAAAGACACAGATCGGTGACAAATCCATCTTCCATCCCAACGTCTACAGTCTGATTTTTTGCCATGCAACATATAGGTATTAGATAGAAATGTGTGCATGAGCTCACACTGTACAGGTGTGTGTTTGTGTTGCAGGTACATGAATCATCAATACTCTGCCGTATTCACCCATGTTCTAATAGATAATAGAGGAGAGTGCTGCTGCCTGCTGTGTGTGGAGCACATGGTCATTATGATTAGCTGTGACGACTTATCCTGTGATGAGCAAGGTTTCCTTTTTGAATCGCCCCCCGGTGCTGTGAGCCAACCCCCCCACACACACACACAACCCTGCATCACCCAATTAAAGGAGCTTATCTAAACCTATCATTTACATGGAAACCTCCTTTGATACACAGACTGATTTAGAGATTACGTGTGGAGCGATGCCTCAATGAACCACAGAATGAAATGACAAAATATCTCCCCTGACAACCAATTAATGAAGAGATTATGGGTGGAACATTTTATCTTAATACCAGGGGGGAGGTGTGTGTGTGTATGTGCAGTGCAGTTATAGAGAGGCAGTTTTAGCGGGGGTACCCAGGCAGATCACCATGGAGAGGGTGGGGGGTTATTTTAGGGAACACCTTTTTTGGGATAGCTGAAATTTTCAGTTCATACCCTCGCCAAGTCAATTTGTGTATCACTACAGTATTTATAATTACCTAATTGGCTGGAAATCCGTTAATAAAGCAACAACAACTTTTTTTTTCTGCTGCATTAATCCAGATTACGTGCTGTATATTTTAAATGCAGATGCTATTTGTAGCTGTGTGCAACAACTATTTGTGTGAAGTTTCACAGACTTATCTGCTCTAAACCATGCTCTCTGGTGACAGACGCTGATATTCTGCTTATTCAAATAAAATACGAGAGGGAGCTGTTGTAATATTACCAGCAAGAAGATACTGTAAGCACTTTGAAAACTTGACTCAAGTGTTTTTCACCCTCACATTGTTGAACCGTTTGCAGCAGTGTGGCCAGTTTAAAAGCTCCAAGATGGACAGAGTGGTGTTTCACCTCGCAGTGATTTCATACCACACTGACTCTCCTAGCGAGGATCTGTGTGTGTGTGCAGGGTGTGTCAGTTGTCAGGTGTTTGCAAATGCATTGCTATTACTACTTAATGAGATAATCGTACCCCCATTGTATGCAGCTTTATAATGAATTATTTAAGAGATTATCACCGGCCTTTGCAACAGATGCATCAGCTCTGCAAGAATCATATCAGGGTTTTTTTCTCTTTCTGTCAGATGAATGAGTGGGAACTGTATGATGATCCAGATAAAGTCCAAGACTGGTCCTATAATGAAGTTCTATGTAATACCAACCACACATAATGTTCAATCTTTTTATTTATTTTATTTTTTATTTTTTATTACTTTTTTATTGACATTCAGCAACAAATTTAACATGTACACCCATTTCAATAATTAGTTATAGAGTATCAGCATGAATGTCCTTTTTCTTGTAATTCACATTTGCAGTTAATCTCTCCATCCTGCATGTGTATAATGTTCAATCTTTAATACTTATACTAGTCTGTAAATACCTGAAAGCAACTCTTCACTGTTTTGTTTTCTGCAATTTCTTCCAGGAGTTAACAGTGATGAAACAGACTGGTCGGGAAAGAAAGAATGAAAGAAAGTGAGTAATGCATTTGATTTGCTGTTGCCACCATTTCCACCTTTTTTCCTGCTATATCAGTACAAGTTTGAGCAACATGAGGGAACTTCTCACTATTTTCAGTGCTGCTGTATTTCAAAAGGAAATCAAGCTGGGCGGCATTTCCTCACATCTTAAAAAAATGACACCAAGCTATGTGACACTTCCCCTCTCCTTATCATGGGAATTTATAAGCTCTCCTCCACGCCAGGTGCTCCAACTGGGGAATGCACACACACACACACTTGGCGCAAACACTTGCACACCACACACACACACACACACACAGATATATACTTACAGTGCAGACATATGTCATTCACATGAGTCTTCAAATTAAAACACACATGTACAACCTTAGTCCCACACTTGAACATACACTGACACACACACATTACAGTCTATAGGAGCAGATGCAAAGCCAATAAATTCTCCAATAATCCAGTGATCATGTCTTTTTGGAATTTGTCAGAAATCAGAAAACTAAAGAGATAACTATTGTGGCTTTCCTTTGTGGTCAAAGACTTTTGTGGCAACAGTTTTTCCATTTTCACAGATAAGAAAGAACAATTAATGAAAAGTAGGTGATCTTACAAGAAAGAATAAAGAGATGTATCAGTATTCAAAAGATAAATTTACTAAAAGAAAAATCAATTACATCCATCATTCTGTAGAAAAACTATGTGCTCCCTGTCGCAGGTCTCATCTCAACACTGAAGCTGTCGGTGACATAATTTAAATACTCCAATTCTAGCACTAGACATAAAACACAGACCAAAAATACAAACTATGAAATTATGACATTCAAAACCTTAAGAATCTTAACCTAATTTTCATCCATCAATTATGGCTCTTACAATAACAATATATTTCAGTCATCTGTAATAATGATAATAATTGATCAGGCTGTTGAGTTTGTGCAACAGTATGAATATCTTGGCACAATATGACAAGCTGACTTTCAGGCTTCAGGTGGATGAAGCCCATCACTGCATCCCTGCACTTTTATCATTAGCTCATAATTGTTAAGTGTTGTTTTCATTTTTGAATTTGCCTACATCAGCTTATACGTGTTACTCGACCTCACAAATAGAAACAGTTTGCAGGACCGTGACATCCCTAGTTGTGCAGCCAAGTTGCAGGCGTGACCTTGGGTGACTTTGCAGGTCAGGTCTTTGCAGGAGGCCCTGTCACTCCGGCCGATCAGAGCCACGTCCCGTTCCAAGGAGTTTAACTCTTTGAGTGCCAGACCTTTTATAAAATGGTCAGTGCCATGTGCCAGCGTTTCGGGGCATTTTGAGTAATATTTTAAGACCAAGAGAATATTTTGTACTATGACTCTGAAAACACAAAATAGCTCAAAGGAAAGAGGAGTCTCTCTATTTAACTAGGGAAAAAACCATTTGTTTGTACCTTGTTCCATTCTTAATTTATCTTAAGTTGAATAGAGCCTGGTTGCACCAAAAAGACTAGACTTTAACTTAAGACTTTTTTTCTAGAAAGCTGAGAAAAATGCATTTTTGTGAAAGAGAGTCTCTCAAGAAAAACAGTGATTTATCAGTTTTAATTTTGGCTTCAAAAACATGTAAGACATCTGAAAATTTCATTTCACATGTTTTTTCATTGTACAAAAAAAAACAAAAAACTAAAATACAACAAGTAGGAGTCTTACTCTGCAGAGTGATGCCTGCTCTCCTACTCCTCCTGCAGTTGCTGCCCCCTCACCCTCTCCTAACCCCCTCCCCCCTCCCCTCCTTCTCCTCCTGCTGCATCGTCTCTGAAGGAGGGAGGGAGACGTCATGGCGTCTTCAGCCTCTCTGTTGGACGCGGCCGCAGCAGCGACGCACCGCGCTGATCTCTCGGTTCGTCGTCACGTCGGTTAGACAGCAACTGGTGAAACTGACTCCGCGATCCGCTTTCGCTTCGGCATTTCGGTGCTGATCATCTAGATGAGCTTACTTTTCCTGCCTCCTCTGATCACTTCATGCTGGAGCTATGCTAATAGCACCGTGGCTAAGCTTTCCTCCAGCTCCACGTTACACTAGTTCCAGGCTCTGCCCGTCGTTTTCCTCTAGAAATAGAAACTTTTCCCAACTTTTTTATCTCCGTACCGATCGCACTCGTCTTCTCCTTCTTCTTCACTTCTTGCTCTGATCTACAGTCTTCTTCGTTCTACACATCCCAGAAGCCCCAAAATTACTCACAGTGTGCGCAACAGCGTCCCCATTTACCGGCCGCAGAAAAGTGCATTTGACGTATATATACGTCAATGGCACTCAAGCGTTGGATTTTGATTGACGTATATATATGTCAATGGCACATGAGTTAAGTTGCTCCTGACTTGAGTTTTCATCAAACACCATCTGCCTTTTGACGACTCGGTGACTTTTACGTTGTATTTCTTGTCTTATTTATTATTGGTTCTGTGATGGCTGTTTGGTATCCTTTAGCTCGCGACCTTGATGATACTACACATGTGCTACTTTAAATATACAGCGCCGTCTCCGTGCATACTCAAATAAATATTCACACATATGCCAGAGTGCTAATCTGTGTCCCAGCGGAAAGGCCCATTGTTCTTCCAGCTCCCACCACCACGGTTCTCCATTCTCCCCTCGTCCTGCTGTTAACGGAGAGTATTTCACAAGCTGTAAATTCAGAACAGATATAAATCACAGAGGGCACGGTGGGCTCAAGGGGGGGAACCCATGACAGGATCTGCAGACTTTTGCCCCTGGGGTCACTGGTGCTATTCCAAACCCAGTCGAGCTGTTCAGCCACTGATGGGAAGACGAGGAGAGTGTGGGGGAGAGCGCAAAATACATTTCAACAAGTAGTTTAGGCCAGTAGACTGCAAAAGTGATTCTGGGAATAAGTCATTTGTCGTGTTCACTCAGGAGTCCTGTTTTATCAAGTCTCTATTTGAGTCATATTTGAATCTTTTTCCAGGATGATTTGAGTTGTTTCCATTTTTTTTTTTATTAACTTCACGTGTGTGGAGGAACAGACACTTTGCCATTAGTTACTTCAGGACAGAGGAAACTGAACAATGAGCTGACAAATGTTGATCCCAGATCAGAAAACCTCAGACATTCTTCAGAGCTGGTTCTTGATATTTATTTATTTAACCAGATAAAAGACCCGTTGAGATCAAGACCTCTTTTCACAAGGATGACCTGGCCAAGAAAGGCAGCAGCGCACGTCATAGTGAATAAAGACAAATAGATAACAATAACAAAACAAACATTGAAATATAAAAGTGCAAGCAATTTGACAAATAAAGTGAACTGTGGTGTTACAGTAACAGTTTAAGAACATAGGCACCATTCAGTGAATTTCCGTATTCTGTTGGTTTGTTAAAGATGTGCTGTTTTATAAAGATTATAGTATATGAGAACCGAAATAAGGAATTTTCTCATATGCACAAGTCGTAGATCACCGCTGCTGTACGTCTGAGTCCGCGGAGTGACAAACTCAGTGTTTTCATTAACAAACATGAAAAAGTAGCACTTTAATGAATATTACCAGCAGAGCATCGGTAAAACAAACAACAAAATGAGTCAGTGTGTGTGCATAACACAAACACCGGTTGTGCAAAGATGAATACATTAAAGGGATACTTCACCCAAAATCAATAATTCACCAATTTTCTACTCGCCGTCTTGCCAAGGAAGGGTTTGGAGAACTTTCAGAGTCATCAAAACGGTTTTGGAGTTCCAGGGGGGTCCGTCTGGCAACGGATTTTCATATAATGGCGGCGGATTATGCTCACTTTTGAATCGTCCAAAACACACACTATGAAACATCCAGATACCTCCATACTGCTCGTCTGTACTGACCCAAGTGTCCTGAGATGTTCGCTCATCGTTGTAAACCATTGGATGTATGACGTAAACACGGAAGAACATCTTGCGCAGCCACTGGGAGCTACTACTACAACAAGGCTAAAAACAGAGATCAAATTGATTTTTTTCAAACAACTTTTTCATGTGGCGGCTTCAGGACACTTGGGTCACTACGGACGAGCAGTATGGAGGTATCTGGATGTTTCATAGTTTGTGTTTTGGATGATTCAAAATCCGTTGGTAGCCGGACCCCCCCTGGAACTCCAAAAGCGTTTTGATGACTCCAAAAGTTCTCCAAACCCTTCCTTGGCATGACGATGAGTAGAAAATTGGTGAATTATTGATTTTGGGTGAAGTAGCCCTTTAAATATCAGACTAAAAGGAAGTAAATTTAAAGGAAAGGTTATGTAGATAAGGTTGGACAGTCCAGTATTGTGTCCAAAGTGCCGTAAACACTGGAGCTGGTCAACTATGGAAGGACAAGGACATCATACATAGATGAAATTACAGGTCCGGAGTCAGATTTGTTTTAAATCTGTAGCCTGGCGAGGTGACAGGTAACTACAGCTCTGTCCAATGAATAAGCCGCCTGTGAGTCCGTGTGGAACAAAATACACAAAGTAAGCCTTCCATCTATGGTTCAGACCAAAGAAAACAAACTGTGTGGCTGTGACCAGATCCCTGCAGACGTTTGTGGATTGTCCGAGGCTTGGTGGCCTGGACGGGGGCACGTGGTCCCGAGTCTGAGGTTTGTTTTCCCCCCAAAACCCCTGTGTGTGTGTGTGTGTGTGTGTGTGTGTGTGTGTTGCAACAGGATGCCCTGGCTGGCCTCCCCTCCTCCACCTGATCTGCTGCTCCTCTCCCGCTGATCCATCATCAGATGACAGTGTGTGTCCGTAGCTGAATTTCTGCTCCACAAATAGCCCGGCCAGACAAGCCTCACTTTTCTTTTTTTTTTTTCCTTTTTTTTTTTTTGAGCCTCTGCAATCTCCTGCTATCTACAGTAAGTCATGCGTTATGTGTGCTGCTCTGTGGACAAACTCGGCCTGCAGGCGAGCACGGCGACCCCCCGTCACTGCCCTTGCCAGCCCGGCCAGCCAACCTCCCCCCACCCCAACCTGGGATATTTTCGGCCCACAACCCCCTTGCTTTCAACTCTGTCTGTCCTCCCCTCTCTCTCTCTCTCTTTCTCCTATTTCTCCCTATTCATGGTATCTCTCTCTCTCTCTCCTCTGCCCCCCCCCCCCCGCCCCCCCACTCATCATTAATCATCCGTCTGCTGGAGGTGGAAAAAAACAAACAGTACACCCTCTAGGACACAAGGGGCAATTTTCGAGTGGTGGCAACAAGTTTGCGACTTTTCAAAAATATTCCTGCCTCAGTGGGAGGTTTCAGTCCGCTATGAATCTGCTAGCCGACAAAAGTTAGCACTCAGCGGAGTCTGTCAGTAACCTCAGCCCCCTGTCTGACGGAGAGACATCCACACCAACAATTAGAACTTAATAAATCAGTTCCCCGTTTTAACACCTTGATTCTCCGCGCCGAGGGGAGCCTCTGGAGCATGATGTCTTGGTTGGAGATGTCGTCTTTGCTAATTAACTGTTCAGGCGGGTGGGCTGGTGGGGCGGGGTGGGGGGGAAGACTTTGGCTGAGTGAAAGTTTTTAGGGTTGTTGAAGTGTTAAAGAGGGTTCTTATTGAAAATGTATTACTGTATGTATATTAAAACAAATAGAAATAGCCGCGCTGTAAACAGAAACAAATTGTATATTCATTTGCAATATCAAATCAAAGCAAACTTTATTTATATGCCGCTTTTCATAGACAAAAGTAACACAGACCCTACAAACACCAAAGAAGAAAACCCCCACATAAATCCACACAGAGATACACAAATACACACACACAAGACAATAGTTAATAGTTCAATTCTGTGATATTCAAGTATTAAATATCCTGGATCTTTAAAGAAAGTGAAAGTTGATGAACATTAATTAACTGAAACTCACTGAGCAAACAAATAAACAGCAAAGAAGGAACTTGTCAGAGTTTAAAGAGTATTCTCATATGCACTGTGTTTCTGCAGCACTGCAGTGATAAACACTCATCTGTAGCTGAGAGGACACAAGGACAGTTACGTATGTGATGGCATGTTTGTGTGTGTGTGTGTGTGCGCATGTGGGGAGGGGGCGAGTGGGAAGAACACTTGTGCGACAGGCAATTTGTCTCTGTCTAAAGAATGTGACTGTGACCCCGGGATGAAGGTGAGTGTGTCTGTGTGTGTGTGTCAGTGTCAGTACTTTGCGTACAGAAGCAGGTGTTCAGTTATTGTTCACAATAATGATAGACGGTAAGTCATATCTGTTCTTTAATGCAGCATGTAGACTTCACTGCTCCATATTGGGTGAGCAGCAGCAGTGACAGAGGCCGTGAGTGTCTATTATTTGCACCGGGGGTGAAAATAGTCACATGACAGATATTTGGCCCGTTCACTCAGGTATGGAACGTCCCATGGCTCCACAAGCCCCCTTGTGTTTTTATGCCATTTGAAAACGGCTCAAATTGTTGCAGCTGATTGTTTAATAAGCGCCACACACCGCGTGGTGTTAGAAATGTCTTCCACCGCTGCAAGTGATTAAACAGCACTTTAGCAGAGGAGCTTTAGGAAGACAGTATAAAGTAGGAATGTGCCAATAGGTCAGTTATTAGATTCATGATGATTCAATAACGATTCATAAATTCAGGTAAATTCATGCAAATCGCTGATGCACGTTCCCACTGGGAGCAGTTTCTCAGCAAGCAGTCTCTGCATTGGCCTTGAAAACCACTCCGTCTCGTAACGTTACGTTATTATCTCATAGCGTGGTGAATGTGCAGCTCACAACTTGTCCACCAGAGCGTTGTGGAGTTGTTGGATTGTGTATTTGATGAGTTTGATGAGGGAAACCAAGAAATCCCATTAGCCTCCGTAGCGTAGCTCTGAGCAGCTCGCGGCTCTGCTCCGCCGTTCTAAAAATAGCTCACACCAACAATTACAGGTAACGAACCTACTCTTAACACTATAGGGATTATGGCAATGGGGCAATTTGCCAAAATGTTGAACTACCCCTTTAACTAACATTAGTGAACATAGTTCATTAATCATATAAACTGACCATTTATATGACTATTATCATTCAACTTTGACAGTATAAAATCATTAAAAAAAGAACACAGCCTAACCTTAACCTAATCAGCTAAAACAGGTTGGTTAGATAGATAGATAGATAGATGAACAGTTTTCCTTCTTTTCCTTCTCCCCTTAAATCAGACCAGACCAGGCAGAGAAGATACATTGAAAATCGTGATAATTGTTGAATAATGAAATCGTAGCACCCTAAATCATAGTCGAATCGAATCGAGAGGTGCCTTAGATGGCACACCCCTAGTATAAAGAGTGACAAACGAGGTCAAGGTGGACAAATGGGTCTACTGTAGTACAGGACTTTACTCCAGGACACTCTCTTTTCCCTTGTTTTTCTTGTATTATACTCATTTTATTAGGTTTAGGCAACAAAAACTCCTTGGTTGGGTTCAGGAAAAGGTTTAAATGGACCATTCACAAAGTTATAAAACCTCTCTGCCAGGAGTCCTTCCATGCAACTCATTGAAGTGGTCGAGGAGAGTCTGAAAACCCAGGTGTCAATAGCCACATTGTCTACACACCCATGGTGCAAATAGAATAGTTGGCTTCAGAGACCTGAGGTGCAAATAGCATCATCCGCCCTGCAGTATATTGCTAATGTCATTATAGTCTGCAGTTTGGAAGCTCACTGTAAGTTGTAAAAATGTAGATGGCAGACGTGGTTTGTAGATGACAATCTTAATAGCTGTTGATAGCCACACACTATATATCTGACGGCGGGGAGGTAACAAGGTGTATGTCAGTCAGGAGAAAACTCACAGAAGAGACCATGAGGATAATACTGACTGACTGTCGATCGACAGACAGATTGGAGGTGGCCAGACTTCACCAAATCTCCACAGTGCTGAAATGACAACAGAGAGAGAGAGAGAGACAGAGACATTATAGAGATTTAACAGCTTATAAGTTTATGGCTGGAGATGAGTGCATCAGGCCGTGGTAGGATGAAGACAAGAATGAGCTGGTGAAGCTCAGAGATGGTAAGAATGAGACTGTTCCCCCTGGCGTTCGCCTGTTGTTCTCTACTAGTGTACGAGAAGTTATGTGTTTCGTGGTTCTGACTTGTTCTCAATGAACTGGGGAACAGGTGCATGTATCACATCCTGCACTCAGGCCATGGGATCCTGGACGTTGCTGATAATTAAATCTGGTTTTAACAAGTGGAAAAATTCCAAAAAACAGAATAAAAGTTAGTCTCTTGTTATGGTGTTTATTTGAGATTTGATTAAATTATTGATCCATGTGAGGACACATGTTTAAACCATAAGTCGTTTCAATAGGAGAGTGTTTTATTTATGTTTAGTAAAACCTCTGATGGACCAAGGTTAGATTGAAATTTGACTATTCAGGCTTCCTAAGTTAGTCAGTGAGGAGATAAATAAATCAACAATGAAGTTTGAAGTGTAAAAAGTTCTGTAACTGAGCCTGTAGTAACCATTTTGTAGATTGCAATTGCAAAAACAATCAAAGTATATCCATTTAAATCAGAATTAAAATAAGCTTTCTTGTTTTAACCTTCTATCTCTTGTTGAAGGATGCATATCTAGGCCGTCGCCATCAATCCCCACTTGTTCTTCACATGATGAGTTCTAAAATAAAAAAAACAAATAGAAGTAATTTTTAGCCATTGTATGTCCAATGCTTTAATGCCAGAACAGTTCCATTAATATTACAACGACATTTCACACATCAACTGACTGTCTTGGCCGACGTCACCACCCATCTAATTTTTTATTAGCTTAAATGTTTGGTTGACTGCTTCAACATTAGAAGGTCTAGTGAAACCCAAACCTCCTCTCGAACACCACCTCTCGTTCTCACTTGGTATGCTCTGGATGATCAAGTGGAACATTCCTGCAGACTGCATTTCACTCGGTTGGCTCAGATCTGCTTTAATCACCTCAGCGATGGCTGAACTGCAGAGATAGAGTTACAGTACCAGGGAAAGGGAGAGAGAGAGTGAGAGAGAGAGGGTAGACCTCAGAATTACTTTTCCATGGTTGGACCAAGCGAGGTTTCACAGGGTCAAAGCGTGTCCGTGTCAATTGGCACTTTTTTAAAAGATTACCTTTAATTATTTTTTATTCCATGTAGTTTCCTGTTGGGTTTTGTGATAAGAATAAAAAGGCCACTTAAAAAAACAACAAAACATGCTGTTTATTAGCCTTTCTAAATGACTGTCATCAAGACAACATTATTTGTCAGTAGCTCTGTTAAAGTTTCACCTTCTAAGGTTGATTTAGTTAATATTTTGACAAACAGGTGCACTTAAAACCATCCAGACACAAAGTAACTTCAGCATAAGTCTGAAGTCATTTTGTGACCACATTAAAAAATTCAAGTTTGTTGTAGTTTGGTCTTCAACTACCGAGGAGCAGCTGGTGGGTTTACTCGGTTTAACAAAGCAGTAGAGTTGCAGGATGCAAAATATAAACAGTGTAGAGAGAAGTTGTGCTCTATTGAGTAGTTATTTCACTGTGGTTTTTGTTATTAATATAAAAAACCCACCAGGTTAAGGTTAGGAAAAGATCATAGTCACAGCTTAAGGAAACCATAGTTAGGAGATTGGATGTAAACAGTGTAAATAACATAGATATGTGATGATCACACATTGTTTTTCTCCCTGAGAACACTGTAGGTTATAAAAATCCTTATCTACAATCTCCAACTTGTTTACCATATTGACATGAAGCCAGGGTGGGAACCTGCTTATGTTTTATGGGAGAAACCTCAGTGGTATGAACAGCATGTAACCTTGCTCTAGTTTATACTCCATGTTCTGCTATCAAACTACAAGAGGAGTCCAATTCGAGGACAGATCTCATCCATCTATAGTGGATTGTACTGCTGTTGGTGCTGTAAAACTAGTCATCTGTGCATATAATGTAATATTATACACTATTCCTCTCTCTCCACCCCCCCCCCCCTCAGAGCTTCTGTCATAGCGCCATGGGCCCGATCGTTTACACCGCTCATACTGTGTGTCACCAGGTCATTATGATTATTTCAGACAACCACCAATTAGCTGGCTTCTAGTTAATCAGCACTTTCCATGGTTCCACATGTCACGCTGGTTGGGTCTATCAGCACGGCCGAGGGGGACCAGTGATTTTATGATTGTCAGCTCAAGAGCAATGCAATCCATCTTTGTTCATTTGGACTGAGTCCTAATGGGGCTGGCTGTGCTGCACTGCTGCTCTCTCTCTCTCTCTCTCTCTCTCTGGCTGCTGGTGTGAACAAGCTGTTTTATGTTTAGCTTTCATCTAATTTGCGGTAATTTTTGACATTGAGTATTTTTATTTTTAGTGTTTGTACATTGTATATATACAGTACATGTCGTGTAAGTTAATCTTAAATTATGTTTAAGCTTAAGCAAGTAGCAAGTTTTATTATTAGGTTTGCTACTGTTCTGTCTATTTGATATTTTGTGCTTAAGGCAATTTTCTTTTTAATAAGGAAGGCATTGAAGAAACTAGATAAATATGTACTTATGACTTCTATCAGGAAGTAATATTTTGATAAATACTATATACTGTATATAGGTAAAGGTCTGCAGCACTTGAACAATATTTACCATGATAATTCAGTTCAATATTGTCATTGGTTATAAAACAACAAGATAACATTGAAGCATTCACAGCACTTCATAGTCATAAAGAGCAACCGTTATAAATACCAAATAAATAGGCAACTCAAATATGTAAAAAATAAAAGCCAATATAACAGATATAAATCCTGAGGAGAAATTACATGAACAAAACAACTGTTTTCTGTTTCATTCGTCGACAATCTTGCAGCCAATGAAAGCATTTATTAGCATTAGTGACTCTAATGTCTGGATTCACTCTCCCACATATGTCACTGCTCCATACATTAACACACAGCGTAACTGCATAACAATAATCGTAGATGCGAGTGAAAAGTTGGCCCGATGCGCACAAGTTGTTTGTACCGAGATGAAAGAGAAGGACACCAAAGTAGTTCATGATTTGATCACTCCATCAGTGAAAATAGCTTGCTATGCTAATCATTTCAGAAGACACGATATGAGACCATGCTGACTGATGAATAGTGTTGTCTGTAATTATATCTAAATTGATTTATGGGGATACATTTCCAGAACGCTTTGGCTGCATGTAAGGTTGCACCTGTTCAACTGGCCAGATGAGGATATAGATAGACCACAAGGTACACGGCATATGTACAATGGACAGGCTGTATAAATAGAAGGGCCACATAGTAATACAGCTTGTAGTCAATGTGAAAAATCATTTCATTTATTCTCTTCTGTGCAATCAGGTCTTAAATATGCACAAACTTTGCAGCGTCAGGCCTCAGCTTCATGACACTGGATATTTCATTTTATTGTAAATACTTCCACAATGTGATAAATGTATTCAATTACACAACATAAATCAGATTTTCTCTCCATTTTTCTGAAGCAGACGGACAGAGTTCAGTAATTTTAAGCGCTTTTTAGATTATTTTTTCATACGATATACATCTGTTATCTTTATATTTATTTGATGTTTCAGTTACAACTTTGACGAGGCAACAAGCTGATGAGAGATTGACGGTGCTGACTCGGCCTATTCCTGGAGTCGAACGCCTGCGGTCGCAGTAAAGTTTGTTACTTCATTCTCGGTCAGTTGCCTTTTAATACTGTAGCCGCCCGCAGCCGCCGGGGCCGCTCAACTCGACGGGGTCAGCGCAACCTTTCCCGTCATTGAGTCACTTCTCGGTTTTAGCGGAGGGCAAATTACAGCAGGGTGGGCTTTTCACATTAAAGACCGCTGGAAATCTAAAAGCAGGATGAGGAGGCGAACCCCCGGCATGCGGGTGGGCAGCCGCCGCATGTTCCAGATATCGTCACATCACATGAAGATTCCTCTCTCCGCACACATCAATCTCTCAGCAGGGACGACTCACTGTGACCTGGAGTCCACCACTGTGTGTGTGTATGTGTGTGTGCTCCTACATGTGGTACAGTGTGTACGGCATGAGTGTGTCAAATGAATATAGAAATGTGTTTGAGTCGTTTTTTGAGCATTAGTTTGTTTGATTTTTGTGCAATTCTCTGTACTCTGCAAATATTATTAATATTATATCTCCTTCAGTTCAAGTTGGTGATGCAAGAAAGAGACATTTCCCAGGTGCACTAAGCCAAAAGTTGAATTAGCAACTCCTTTTTTTTTTATACCTTTCGATCACCTGACCGTAGGAAATCCCCTCTGTCCAAATTTAATCGATAGGATTTTGCAACAACTTGAGAACGTCTCCACCCCACCTCCAGTGTCCATTAGTGCCAGGAAAAATGTGATTGTGCTCCAGGTCCTGTCCAGTCCAGACCCCCCCCCCCCCCACTAATCCTAGGGAGGTGACAAATTAATTAGATAAATAAGGGAATATCCTTTGGAAGGATCATGTTCATTGCTGCAGTGGACTTCCAGAGACTCGGAGAAGAAGCGATGCCAGAGAGGCTTTAAGCTGTTATTTGGTCCTTCACCTGACTGAGACTGGTTCGTAGGAAGAAGATCTTTCTTTATGTCTTTGCTTTTCACTAATATGAACCATCATAAACCAGCAGGCTGTGCAAACACGAGTGTCAGGACTCAGGACGTGTTATTACAGCATTCAGGGGGTTATTTAAGTTCAGATAGATTAAACAGATATCGCTCACTGCTGATTTTTCAGGGCTGCCAGTGTCCAGAGTTTCCTATAGGAGCACCAATATTTGAATTATATGAATGAATTTTTATTTATGAATTATCGCAGTTGATCCGTGATATCTCGTGGACAAGTTGTGACCTGCACATTCAACACGCTATGAGATAATAAGAGAATGTTACGAGACAGAGTTGTTTTAGAGGGAAATTCATGCAAAACCGCTGATGCACGTTCCCATCGGGGGCAGTTTTTCAGTAAGCAGTCTCTGCATTTTCCTCTGAAACAACTCAGTCTCGTAATGTTACGTTATTATCTCATAGCGTGATGAATGAGCAGGTCACAACAAGCGCTTTGGAGTTGTTGGATTGTGTATTTGATGAATTTGATGAGGGAAACCAAGAAATCCCATTAGTCTCCGTAGCGTAGCTCTGAGCAGCTTGCGACTCTCGGCTCTGCTCCACCGTTCTAAAAATAGCTTGCACCGACAATTAAAGGTAACAAACTACTCCTAAAACTATAGGGATTATGGCAATTTGCCAAAATGTTGAACTATCCCTTTAAAGAGGAACTATGCGGGATTTGAAGTTTAACTATGCTACATTTTTACCTTAAAGCAGAAGTAAGTGATATATTTGTGTTAATATAAGTCTTAAATGGTTATATCTTCCGACAGCAATCACTTACATAGAGTGTTTGGTCTGAAACACGGGTCTGTCAGTCACTCTGCTCTGCTCTGAGCCCAGGAGAAAACATTTAAGTTTAAGTTTATAAGTTTATTTGAAAACAGGGACAGTGCACATTAAAGGGATAGTTCAACATTTTGGCAAATTGGCCCACTGCCATAATCGCTATAGTCATAGCAGTAGGTTCGTTACCTATATTTGTCAGTGTAAGCTATTTTTAGAACGGAGGAGCGGAGCGTCAGGCTGCTCGGAGCTACGCTATGGAGGCTAAGGGAATTTCTTGGTTTCCCTCATCAAACTCATCAAATACACAATCCCAAAACTCCAAAACGCTTTCGTGGACAAGTTGTGACCTGCACAATCACCACACTATGAGATAATAATGGAACGTTACGAAACAGAGCCGTTTTCGAGGTAAATACAGAGTCTGCTTGCTGAAAAACTGTCCCTGAACGCAACACGCATCAGCGGTTTTGCATGAATTTACCTCTAAAACAGCTCCATCTCGTAACGTTCCATTATTATCTCATAGCGTGGTGAATGTGCAGGTCACAACTTGTCCACGACAGCCTTTCGGAGTTGTTGGGTTGTGTATTTGATGAGTTTGATGAGGAAAACCAAGAAATTCCATTAGCCTCAATAGCATAGCTCTGAGCAGCCTGCCGCTCCGCACCTCCGTTCTAAAAACAGCTTACACCGACAAATAAAGGTAATGAACCTACTGCTATGACTATAGCGATTATGGCAATGGGCCAATTTGCCAAAATGTTGAACTATCCCTTTAATAACATCACTGTAAATGCGCCAGAATTAGCCAAGAGGCTATTTTTCATCTGTAGTCCCCAGACGGATGTTAAAAAGTCACCCTAAAAACAGAATATGAATATGATTAAAATTACAAAGTTATTAGCCAAGGCAATCTACAAACATGCACAGCAATTAACAACTTGACAAAAGAACATACAACATGACATGCCAAAAGAACATATATAAATGATTATCGTATCCTACAGTTTTTATCCAATGAGGAGAGAGAACGGCATGCAGGGCTGTGTGTGCAGCCAAGGGACGCCGTGAATGTGGTGACGTAGGGACGAGGACTGTTATGGTGCGTTCAAGGAAACTCGTATTTTTCCGACCGTGAAGTGGTACCAGTTCGATCTGGTACGAGTTCACGGGTCAGAAGTTACGAGTGGCCGTCATAGTGACTTTCACCGGTAAAACAGGTCGGAAAAACACGAGTGGGTTGCCTGGAACGCTACAAAGTCGTAAGTTGTGACTTGAAGCTGTAATTTACGATTTCAAAAGCCTGCCTGGAACGCAGCATTAGCGAAAACGACCGGACCACTTACTTCTGCTTTAATTAAGCAGCTTTTTTTTTTGTAAGTATATTTTGGGGGCTTTTTATTGCCTTTATTTGATAGTATAGTGAAGAGCGACAGGAAATGGGGAGGCAGAGAGAGGGGGAATGACACGCAGGAGGACTGTAGCCTCAACATGGGGCGGCAGCTGTACCCAGTGAGCTAAACGCCGCCCCTTAATTAAGCAGCTTTGCCTTAATTGTGATGATTTAATAAATGGTCTAACTTGTTACGAGGGAGAATGGAGGCTCCACATGCGTTTCACTTTGGTCTCTTTGCTGAAAAACAGCTTTGCTGGTGTCCCAGCTCTCGTCTCTGCGGCACCACGTCACAAACGCGCCTCGTAACCCGTTATCTCTTGTTTATGACAGATTAAACTACACAAATATACACGTCGTAACATCTTATATGATATATACACTGTAACGTTATTTACAGCTCTATTGATTGATTTCTCGCCGGGTTCATTGTAAACAAATGCACATGGCCGAGAGGAGGGTTAGCAACACAGCACAAAAGTGACCAGACTTAAATAGTTCCCCTTTAAAATTATTATCTGTTCCAATAGCGAAGTTCGTTCTGACAGCCCTACAGCATTCAGGGGCTTGTTTTAATTCTGATAGATTAAACAGATATCGCTCACTGCTGATTTTTCAGGGCTGCCAGTGTCCAGAGTTTCCTATAGGAGCACCTACACTGCTCAGGCTGCTACCGTCTTCACATTCACACAGTTATACGCATTCACACACCTGAGATCTGCCCAGTCATAGTCCCACAGGCTCCCTCTGTTAGCCTCCGAGCCTCTTCGCTTGCAGAGTCATTAATTTCCCCCATCCCGCTGTTATCCATCAACATTTCCCTGGGATCTCAATGATCCAGCCCCCCTTTGGTCACAAGCCCGCTTCTCTTAACCTTTAGGCTACCACTGCTGCCCCCCAACTTCTCAGCCTCAGCGAGCCACGGCGTAGGAATGTGAAAGTCAAATAAAAGTGCTGAGGAATCAGAGAGCGGGGTTGTGGGGAGGAGGTGTGTAAAAATGTAGCAGCACCAAAGTTCACCCTGTTTTGGCCAGAGATACACTCGGAGATATCCAGCGCCAGAGATTACATCTTTTTCAAAGTAAATAAATGGAATTATGATGTTTTTCTTGGCCGTCCACATTGTTTATAAAAAAGCAGAGAGAGCAGTCCGTTCACACTTTAGGTGATAACTACAGTGGGTCTTTGTGAAGGCCAAGTGCTGGCCCAGGCATGATAGTTTACTTTGGAGGCTAAAATTGAGCTCAACTTTGTGTGCAAAGTTGTCAGGATTTGTACCTTTTTCCTTTTTTTTCACACAGCATAACCCGTTTGTGAACTTATCTGTGTGTGCGTGCATAGTATGCAGCGTTTGTGCTTGTGAGTAGAAATAGTATTTTATAGATTGTAAGGGAGATTGTTTTTATGGGTATGAACATGTGTTTTTTTTTTTTAAAGGAAAAACACGCTGCCTGAATGATGGATGTATTTCAGAAATGGTTTCGGAAAAGAGCTTGAGTTGATAATATTGTAAAATGCTTACTAAGAGTAATTCAGAAGTGATTCCAGTAGTTGTGTATGTTCAGCCAGATGAAACAGCCAGTGGCTGAGTTAAATATCCAACTGTGATCTAAATCTATTCTGAATTAGCTCCAGAGTTACAGCATTTGTTGTTCATCTAGTTTCACCTGTAGAGACCACAGCAGCACTGTCGCTGGCGCAGGCCCTGCTCGTCTTACCAGTGATGGGACCCTGCCGGCTGTTTACCACAGAAAGTCTCTGATAAGAACTGACAGGTCAATAAAAGCAGAAATATCATCGGCGTCATCATTAACCGTGGGCCGCGGCAGCTGCCAAAATATCCCACAATCATGTTGTTGGCCGGCTCCTCTCCCTAACATCACCGGCCGTCTTTTTAGAAAGGTGCTAATTTTATGACCCCGCAACGCTTAAACCCGCAGATGCGATAAACAGCTCAGTGTCAATACACCCGATCGGGACAAAACAAAACAAAAAATAAAAGAAGAGGAAGAAATGTTTCCCCAGATTGCGGTGATTCTGCTTCCGGTGATGCTGACACGACGGGTGCCTGAGCAGCCTCCCACATATCACCCTGTCAATAACTGATAACTGAGTGCCCAGACCCACTCAGTACTGTCTCTCAACACCCTAATACACGGAGGTGTTTACTGACAGACTTCACACGTGTATTACAGTAGGTCACACCGCTGTAGCAGCCCACTCTCGCAGCACTCTTACTACGAGCACACACTTATTATACTGCTGATAATCTTCAAATGTTTGCACACCCAACTTTTATTCCTCCTTTCCTCTAATACCAGAGCAGCTGAAGCTCGGAGACAAACGTTTAGCCTGAGGATTTGGACGCGACGACGACGACTGAAAGAAAAACGATCGATCTTACTAAGCGTGTTATTGACATTCAATACCTTTTCATTTTCTGGAATTTAAAGCGATGATACATTGAGATGGTAATAACACTAATGCCTCTGGATTTAAGAGAGAATCTGCAGGGGCAAATAAAATCCACTGCCAACATTTTTTCATAGTTAAAAAGAAAAATAACCGTCTCAGACTGCACTGTTGTGAAGTTTTTAAATTCTTCTAAACCAAACTAAAAGTCTTTATACTCTTTTTTTTTCTCTCTCTCACTGGAGTAATGTCTTCTATTACTACAACAGTGCCTGTAGTAAAAAGAAGAAACATCACAAACATCTTGTTTGACTTAAGCTTCAGATATTTTGGCTCATTCTTAACATTTATTCTTACGCCAAAAATAATGAAAGTTCAGAAAACTACAAGTATCCAGTGGATCCCCACAAGAACTGCATTGTTATATTGGTGGGGGGAAAAACCAGCATTTCTGGTATCATGGGATGGACTGAATTAGTGCTGTAAGTGTTCCCCAAGTACTGTTATAATATTAAAATAAAACAAAAAAAAAATCTCATGTTGCACTGTTTTTTAAGCAGATCTGCAGGATCAGGCAGGAATGTCAGCCGGACGAGCCAGGGTCTGTTATTTAATAAGACACAGTATTGTTCGAAACGTTCAGATGTTGAAGTCAGGTGTTGTTGGAACCCCGGGGTGTTGTGGGATTTCCTCGTGTCCTCCAGCGGGACAGGACACCACACAAATTCTCCCCGTTCTGTCAGGGCAGGGCCGGCTGGTCGGGATGACGTTTGTTTTGTTGCCGTTCCGAAACCGTTTGATGTTCTATTTCTGCTCACACTTGAAAGACCTCTCTGTCACATTAATCAGGGCAGCAGCGAATGCCAAGCAGTGTTTTCTGTCAATCCGGAGGCCTTCTGCCGACACCGGTGGCGATTTATTGAGAAAAAAAGCGGCTATATTTGTAGCCGCAACCTTTTGCGCCGGACCTCGCCAGCTGATGTCACTTAATTATTTGTCCCCCTGAATCTAATACTTTTCCCCCTGTGCCAAAAACTGTGGGCACGGAGAATCTAGATCCTCGCACAGAGATAGAAACAACAACTCAGATGTAAGCGCACAAACCCACGAGCAGATGCCGCCTCTTGCAGTCGGTCAGTGCGGAAAATCAGACACTCCATCCATCTGCTTATGTTATTCCTAGCAACCAAAGTTATGTTGCTATGGTAAAGATCTCCCCACATGAACTTGTCAATCAAACAGCCCGTGACTTAATGTTTTTATTGTTTTGTTTTTCCCCCTTCCTTCGTCTTGCTACCATCATTTCAACCCTAGCCCATTCCCAGGTCGACGTGTTTGTCCTTTTTCTCTCTTTACTTACTGTCATTTAAAACATGGTTTGCGAATTACAGCAAAAAAAGGAAGAATTTAATGTTGACGACCCAACGGCCAACAAGACGTCAGGGTTTCTGTGTGAATAATGGCTTTCGGTGGAGAGAACATGAGGACAGAGGATAGCTGTGCAGGTCCCATGGGTGCTGATGGATGGTGCCCACAGTGCTGAATTGATCCTGACTTGCGTGTAACAAACAGTGAAAAGGTGCTCTGTACAAGCTGTACGTCATGGTGGGTGAAAACCACATCTGTTTAGACAAATGTGTGATTTAGTGTTGTGGGTTTAAGGGAGAAAAGCCAGGAAAACTTGATAAACCACACAAATCCACCATAACCGCAGAAAGCCTCCGTAAACGAGAGTAATGCCCAAATGAAGTGTGAGAAAAAGGAGGAAAAGAATGACTTTGTAATACCTTTAACGACACGGTTTACTCTAGGATGAGTGTCGTGTTTCCTCGGAAATATTGCCGCGTCCGAAATGTGGGGTGGCATTTGTCTCATTTTGCACGCTGACTTACGCTTCGGTATTACACTGGAAATAGTTATGCTTGGATTTCAAGCTGTTGCGCTGTTGCACTGACCTTCTTTTCCTTTCCATTCAAAATATACAGCACTCCCATAGTGTGTGTTCATTGGCAAAGGAGGAGCACTTACTATTTTTTATTTGAGACATATTTCAACATAAAGCACTTGTTTTTCATTCTGATGATTAATATTGTATTATTTATTATATACGCTTCAGTATCTTCCTTTCAGTCACTTAAACTGTTGTATTTATATTTAATGACAGTATTTACCGACATTAGAGAACGGATGTTGTGTTTTTAACATTAACATTGATTTGGCAGTTTGTTTAGTTACTGTGTGAATCAAGAAAAAAAAGAAGCTATATCATGCAAAAAATAAATAAAATATAATGCATGATGCTGACAATAATATGGCTTAAATAAGGTAAACAGGCAATTTTAGTATATGACATTTATTTTTGATGTGCTTTAATATCATAAATAATGACTTTATTTACAGGTTTAAGTTCCTGTTTATCCCTCAGGTGTTTTCATTTGGACTGAAAGTATGGGAAGTCATTCAGTAATTATGATGAAGTTGTAACGCAACCTTGAAGTCCTGAAACAGTATTATCTTGTTGCACAAAATGATAACTTAAAAAAAAATCCTACAATCCTGAATACAACAGTTTAAAGGGCTGTTCTGCCAAAAATTATACTCATAGGGCAAATGTGTTTAAGTTTGCTCTGTCAATAGGAAACTGGAGGGAGTTCACAGTGACTAATGACCTTTAATTAAGCCGGGGGAGCTGCAACAGAGATGATGCCCCGTGCTTGATTTTTTATTTTTTTTGTCTTGATGAGGTCTGTGGCTTAAGGAGGCAGAATAGTAACAGGTGGCTAAATCACAGTGACGTTGATGGATTTCTGAGAAGGCCCAGGGAGCGACTGCGCTGCCCGGTCACACCAGCAGCAGCAGCAGCAGTGGACGTGGACCTCGACTCGTTTGCTGACGAGCTGCTGACCCGCAACAACACGACCTTGCTCTTTGATTATACAACCGACCGACCAACCAACCAACCGCCACTAAGACTTGACACCTACGGCCTCAGGAGGGATGTAATGGAAAAGTTCTCAGCGTTTTCCTGCAGCACTGTTTCCCACTGCAGGCCCGGCCCGGCGCTCCGGCCCGGCGCTCCGCTCTCCCCTTTGTAACTTCACAGACCCCTTGAATCTCAGCCGGTTCTATAAAACTGGTCTTTAAATGCGATGCGGGCAGCAGGTGGGGGTCCCATGCCATGCCAGGAATGCTGAGCCGGGGTTGGGGGTGGGTATGGGGGTGGGGCAGTGGGACTCCGTCGGGGGCTTAAAGATGCCCACTGGCACTGTGGAGGAGACCTCTGGAGGGGTTTTGCCGTTTAAGGCCGCCTGGCCGGTGAGAAACGAGGTTCAGCTCGAAGTCTCTACATGTGAACCTGTCACTCTCGCAATCTGGAGGCTTGGTGGTGGAGGAGGGAGAGAGTGTGTGTGTGTGTGTGTGTGTGTGTGTGTGTGTGTGTGTAGGAGGGGGTGGATTTAGACCATTAGTTCTGGGCTGCCCGGGCACACACTCACATGTGTGCAGAGAGTCACTGAGGTCTTTCTGCTAATTATAGGCTGAAATCTGACAGAGAAAAATTAGAGGGAAAAAGGGACAGCTGCAAGGTCCTGTGGACGACAGAGGGAAGAGGAGAAGAGAGGGGAGGGGGTTTTTGATTTCTTGCTAAATCCTCAAACCCCTTCCTTGAACCGAAAAACAAAATTCAATCATCTTGGTGTCCTCCTCGCTCGCTTATCCGCTCTCAGCGTCGCCCGACCCCCCTCGCCGTCCTCTCAGACAAGAGGTCAGGGGTCGGTCCCAGATGGGATCACCCTGGGTTTCACGGGACGTCCCATCTTTTCCCTGAACTAATGCCATTTCCTAGGGGGGGCTTAGCCGGCAGCAAGGGAAGAACTCTGAGACCTCCCCAGTGTGAATGTGGTCAGATCAGCAACTAGCTATCGTATCACACACACATACTGACACCTGTGCACACACACTCAGACTATGGCACATTGTCCCTGTCATGGCTCTTTTGTCAGAGAGAAACAATCGGACAAAATAAACCGAAGGTGTTGGTTGGTACTTTTAGTTTTCAGCACATTCAGTTTGTATTTAGTCTTTTGGATAAAATCAGGCAACAACCACGGGGCTGCAGTTGGCCAGAAATCCAGTATTCAGTGTATTTCACTTGGTTTGTGGGGCAGTTAGGTTATTAAATGCACTTTTTTTTGAATAAATAACAATTGTTTATTGTATGTAAAACATTTCTCAGTATTTTCTGGTTGAGCTTCAATGCTCTGGGCCTTAAGGTTTAGCCTGCATGGCCTTGTGAACCTGTCATTAGTGCAACATACTGCACTTATGTTTTACATCAAAAAGGGTCTGCAAGGATGTAAATTCATCACAACGGCTTTAGTATGGACGTCCACACACCCAGTTTATTGTCATGACGCCGCAAGGACCTCTACAAATTATCTTCAAAATAAAACAACAATAAAACACTGCAAATTCCTAAATGAGTTATTTTAAATAATTGACCACAAACACAGGGTATCAGAGGGGTGGCAACTTAATTTGGGCCTCCGTGACGATCAGTCCTGGCATCATTACACTTGCTCAGCTGTTTCGGTTTTACAAAACATGACATTAATCAAGGAAAAGAGAAACTTATCTAATGTTTGTGAGACAGGTTCATAGTTATTAATCAGAGACAAAGGTGCATGACCCTTATACACTCAGCTGCATTGTACAGAAAAAAGCATCTGGATGTTACTATTAAAGAGCCAGTTAGATGATGATAAAGGTGTAAATTCTTGCAGGGAGGGAGCAGCACATCTGAACACAGACACTAAACATGGCCAAAACTAGGTCCTACGTACCAACACCAATGAGCAGTTGTCACGGACCAAAGAGACGTTAAGAGGTCAGAAAGACGTCAGTGAGGTCAAAGGCACCATGAGCCATCAACTAGATGTTTGTGACTCTGAGTATAAGTGATACAGCTGATGGATGTATTTTTTGGTAACCTTTTAATTTAGAGGCTGTTAATCATGTGATGATGTCAAGAAATAGCCTAGAAATAACGGTCAATTTCATAGTGATGTCATGTTTTTCATTAAGGCAGAAGATTACACATGGTTTTCATGCTAAGTCCAGAATTTTTCTGCACCAAGTCCAGTTGACCGTTATTTCTGGGAATTTCTCAGCAATCAATCATTATTTCTTGGCTATAATTCTTCACATTACTATGAAATTGGCCGTTATTTCCAGGCTATTTCTAGACATTATGACGTAATTAACTGTTATTCTTGTCTATTTATCATCTTATCATGTAACGGCCTGTAAATTAAAGGGTCTTACGTATTTTACCATTCTGTGTTTATTCATTTTAAAGAAAATTTGTGTTGTGTCTTATAGTTTTTGCCACCGATAAGTATGTTGGAAACATGTTCGTCGTCAGCTTTTAATGTTTACATTCAGCGTATTCTGAAAGTCCATAAATTAATCATATTAGCTGCTTGCATCCTCTTCATCTCCTCCACACACACACACACACACACACACACACACACACACACTGGAGGTTGATGGCTCAGCTTCCCCACAAAAAGCCACACAAACAGTCAAAAGTCTGTTTACCGGGGGGGGGGTTGCGCGGGGCTGAGGTTGGGTGGGGGGTGGGGGGTGTAGTGTAGTGTGTGTTACTCATCTCATCCTTCATAATGTGCTAGTGTGCAAAATGTTTCTCAATGTCGGTGTAATATTGTAAGATCATTATCTTGTTACAGGGGTTTCTGTGAGATCTGTGAGAATGTCACGAGCTCTCTCTCCTCACAGCTGAGCCACAGTAGCCCCCCGAGTCCCGGATTGTTTCCCTCCCCGTCCTGATTGACAGGTGTCCAACAATCCCCCTGGCTTTGCGCCGGAGATCCGAAGAGGCCGAGTGGAGGCCCCCGGTGCGCTCGGGGCTGACCTTGCCCCGCTCATCAATCGCATTCATTGCTCCCAGGCTGTGTGTATGTGTATGTATGTGTATGTGTATGTGTGTGTGACAGGTGCTCAGGCCCAAAACCTCTGCTCTGGCCCCCCGAACCTAAATCCCGCCCGTTTTTTTATTGGTCCCTCTGCCTTTTCCCCCCTCATCCCCGTTTCCTCCTGGGACATTTGGCAGCGGGGCTCGGGTCTCCTCTGGCTCAAATTAAATGCCTGTGGTTAATTAGCTGAGGTTGCTATTACCAGCAGAGGTGGAAACCCTTCACCAGTGCAGCCGGTGCCTGGGAACACTGGGAGCTGTGTGGCCTCCCTGTCTGAAAACAAGACAGCATTTGTAGTTTCTGCAGGTCCTGCCCCAGAACCTTTAACAGGACACACTTCCTCCTCATCCTGACTCCGATGCATCCGAGGCTCCTGCCGGCTGCAGGCGGAGCGGGAGGAGACTCACATCTCCCCCCTAGTGGCTCCCACTGGACATGCACCGCTGCTGCATGACTGGAGCTGTTTGTCCAAAGACTGAAGTCATGGTTAGATGTGCAGCCTTGATGTTTTTATTCATAATTTATCTCTGCAGCGCAATTTGATTTAATCAGCACACTTGTTTAAACATCCAGAAAAAAAAAAAAATATATATCCTTATATATTTTTTCTGTGTTATTTAAAAGTTATTAGTGTTAATTAAGGTTTATCTGTGCAGCTTTTATGTCGAAGTTGGTGTAACTATTTTTCTAATGCTAGTGTCGGGGGGGTAAAAAGCATCTTTAGTGATATTATTATCGATGCTTTTCTCAAAAAGGAAAGAGCATCTATACTGGAGCCTGAACATGAGATGGGAACCTTGTCAGTGCAGCTCTGCTGTGCCTTCTTGTGTTGGACAGGTGGGATCTTTGTGCTGCTGCCTTCTGCAGCATGTGTTAATGGGTTTGAACCAGTAGCTACATGTACACAATGCCTCCTCAGCCGTGGGCTATTTAGGGCCGTCGAACATTTTCACCCCCTTTGCTGTTGCAACAAACGGGTGCACAACGTTCATATCGCTCATTATTCTGCATCTCAGTGTGTTTGATTTTAATTCATAATGTCCAGTTTTCAAGTGAATACAGCGTGATTTGAGCTAAAATTCATACCTGAATTTTTCGAGCTGCATGATGCGTTGATGTGATGATGTGTTGTAATGTAACTGCCACTGCTGTCCTGCTTTTTGCCATGAAGATGTCTGTGTGTAAGTGTTTTGTTGTTGTCCTGCTTGTTGTTGTTGTTATTGTCCTGCCTGTTGTTTTTTATGAGACCAAAAACAAATTTCCACATCGTGGACAAATAAAACTAACTAACTAACTAACTAACTAACTAACTAACTAACTAAAGTCAAAAACATCTTGGTTCGATTGAGTCATGTGCATCTTGACTAATTTTTATTTCATTTGTGTCTATAATTTATGTTTATACCATCAGTTGTAGACACAATTAAACTAAATTTGGACTTGATTGGTGCATTTTAGGTTCTTGGAAGCTAATTTAATCTAATAAATCACTGAAATCTAATATGTTTAACAGTTTAACTTCTTCAATTGTATTGTTGTAGATAGATAGGTAGAAGTAGCCATTACATTTAAATGTCTTGAAGACGTTTGGGAATTCAAACTATATAATATTTCATATACATTATATAATCCTCAATTGATTTACACACAAGTACTATAGGTATTATACCTGTACCTTAACTGCATTATTTACTGCTTAACCTAATATTTGAATAAAATACCAACAATAATGTGTTTTCAGTTGACAACATGTGTAATTAAACAGTGTGTGCCATTCATAAGAGACGGAGTTCTCTCTCTCTGTCTCTTTGACTGTTGTGATACTTTAGTACTTCCTTAGTTACAAAGTGGGACCTGTTTATCCCTAAACATGCCATATGATGTACAACATGTCGGTAATGCTTGGCCCCGTCTCAAGGCCTCGGCGCAGCGGGGTTGCACTGGGAGCTTTGTCTCATGCTTGCACAATTCTTAAAATGATATCCACTCAGGCGTTGACCCGCTCTACATTTCTACTGCAGTGTTACAGGATTATATAGGATTCACACAGGGTGGAGAAGCACTCGTCTCATCTCTGAAATCAGTCTGCGTGTAGAAGAAATCTCACTAAATAGACAGAAGTGAAGTGTGTGTGTTTTTGCTCCGAGTGTCACATTGTTTTTGTATCGGTGTCACCCACTCGTTTTACTGCCTAAATTATTTATTCCTCTATGTGCTGCTGCCTCGGGATATCAATTTATAATGATGATCACTGCTGTGAAGTGTGTGTGTGTGTGTGTGTGTGTGTATCCAGATGTCTTCTCTGTGTGTGTGTGTGTTCTGGCCGGGGTCTGAGGATCCTGCCCTGCCTCAGTGCTCCTTTACAGGCCTGCGTCTGTCTGCAGAGACACCTCCATGTCTTCCAGCTGTTAAACCTAAAATCCATCGTCCTCCTGGCTGCAGAGCACAGGAGGAAAGTTGGGATTTGTTCAACACCACTCGTCTTCCAATTCGCTCTCCTTTTCGTCATTCAAGTCTTATCTCTGGCTCTCTGTGTCCTTTTCACCTTCGTTATTACTTGGCCTTGTTTCACTCCATCTCATATTGTCTGTCTTTTTTTTATTTTTTGGCTTTTTTTTCCCTCTTGACCCCTTTATTTCTCTCTCCTTTTTGTCCTCATTCACATTTTCTGTGTCTCTGCCGAGGACATGTTATTTAATTTAGTCTGGAAACACCATTATAACCACCAACAGAGAGGGGATTCACTGGTGATGAACTGGATGCCTTGGCACAAGGTCAAATGCTGCATGCAAGTGTGTGTCTGTCTGTGTGTCTATGTACTGTATGCGTGCATTACTAATACTAACGCACACATATGTGCTTGAATACATGCCCAAATACACACCATTATATAGTGCACTATACACTGCCTGCTGTGTGCACAACAGCAACCACAAAAAGCTCTATAAAACCAACGTATTTGAATCTTCCTCGTAAAAATACCTCAAATTTGTCCAGGCGCCTTCAGGCTGAACTTGTAGATAACTAATAAATATAAAATCAGAATTCAAGTCAAGTTTGTTTTTAGGGTTGATGCAGGAAACTCTCATGAGATTCCCTGATATAGTTTATGATTTAGGTGAACTGACCCTTTAACACTGTTGACAGGATTCCCAGTTATATTGGGGAGGAGATATTGTGCCACACGTCTTTCCACTTCTCTATAAATTTCACTGTGTATCTTTGTGGTGTCTCTGCCAGGTTGTTAACACAGATTAACAGCAACACGTCACATTTACTTGGACGCACTGTGTGGTTGAGTTTCTCTTACTTTTCTAATGGAAAAAGGGACAATAGGAAGTATTTTTCCTGATTAATTTTTGTGCTGTGTGTAGTTATGAAGGATCTGTATCACATCGAAGAGTAAAAACAAACCTTCAGGTAGTAAAATAACCAGGTTTAATCCTCACCTTCCTCTTACTCACTGAGCGACACCACAAAACTCACAGTATGTTTCAAGTATATTTGTTTTAATTCCTCGCGCTTCACTTGTCTCCCTTGTTGTGTGCGGTGCCAGCGCTGCTGTATGTCTGTGCTGTGTGAGAAGCTGTTAACACCGTTATTCCTAACGCAGATGAAGGCAGCAGAGCTGGTCGTTCATAGCCCCTGAAGCCTCCGCGGCATCCTGAGGGACCAAAGCCCGAGCGGCTGTCACATGACCGACGGCATTAACTCCTAACACCTGTGGGAAGGAACAAAATAGCCTCGCAGCTCGCAGCGGTTAAATATGAGGGGCGATAAGTCTTGTGACTTTGTGCTGATCAGTGGCATTCCCTGCCTCTTACATGTGTTTTCTGTTGTGCGATGTCGCGTTACGAAACCGAAGGAGAGGACGGAAAACTTTCAGAGTGAACACATAGTGGGGCGATCTTAATGTAAATGAAGAAAATTATAAGCATGAGTGAAATATTAATTGTTAATATGTTATATTCTATAAAAATAGAGCATACATAATGTCCTAATCTGATGTGGTGTCAAAAAGGAGCATTATTATTGCTGATTGAAACCCTGATGGAAGCTTCTATTAAAATACTGAAATTTGCATCAGATCCAAGTGTGCAGATACTCTTACACGTAAAAAGGAGCAATATAAAATCTGGATGCACATCATGAGGTTTGTGAAAGACGACAAAATGTAGTCATACAGCCTGATTACCTAATGTGACATGAACCATCATAATGATGTGAAATCTGGTCCGAGCATCAGTCTCCATATGTCTATGTGAGGCTTATATAATAATATTATAATAATATGTTTGGGATAATGAGTAATAATGCGTGTGTTAATTCTGACTAGGTGTGGTCCAGTGGAGCTGCAGAGAAATGCGAAGGAGCAACAGGGCGGTCGGTCTCTAATGTGTTAATAACAGAGCTCTGTAGGGAATGTACCAGCCGGCCACTCAGACGCTTAGTTCACCCAAATTACAATAAAACCTGTTTTCTCAATTCTCCCTGAGGTGAAAGGAATTCAGCTGATGCTGCTCAGTCCATCGGAAAAGTACTCAGCTGCTCTCCACAAACTACATTATATAGATTGTAAACGCAGTGTTTCAGAAGGAAGTAGCAAAGTTTGTATTAAATGTTCATTAGTATTTATTGTGTTTTTCTATGAAGCTGCTTCATGGAAACTCAATACATAAACTTTACATTTCTAATGTATTACAGGTCAGAGGGGGATGGTGCAGTAGAGTCTCTAAACTTTTAAATCAAGGTGTATTCAGTACAAGCAGGGCTGCACCATTGATTGCAATGTGGTTAAATGTTGCAGGAGCTGCAGGAGCTGCAGGTAAAATGTGTCGCAGCCTTGTCGTGCACTGTTAGCACCACAAATGTTGTGTTACTGCCCCGAACAAACAAATTATATTCTCATGATATAAAAGAACATGTTTGTTTGTTTGGTAGAAGATCCATCAAATGTCACATCATTGATTTTATATTGTGGATTATCTCAATATCCGTCTTCGCAATATTATATCTTTTTTTTTGTGTGTGCATATTTTGCTTCCCCAATTACAAATGAGGAGCCAATGAAAAGTCCACTGAAGCATTTTTGTCCCCAAAAAATAACCCCAGATGAGTTCATGATGGTTCTCACAGAAATCCTGTGTTACTGTGCGTTTACACCAAACATGATGGAAGCAATGTCATCGCCCGTAATCCGAGTATTGCGTCATTTGATCACATTTTGATCATCGCTTCAATTGCGCGATGACGCAACCCACCTCCCGCTCTCTTTTCTTTCTCTCGTCAACCATAGCTGAGTTAACAACCGTAGCTGCACTTGACCCAAACGGCGCCGTGTCTGGGTTCATGATTTTTATTGCAATCGCGGTAAAAGAACGATGTTGTGTCATAGAGCTCCTGGAAACCGCACACAGCCACAATAATCTTCTCCTCCATGTTGTGAAATGTACGTCTGGTGTAACTACGTCGGTGACGTGGTTGGATATCAACGCTGATTGGAAAGGTTCAAATTTTTCAACTTCAAGCGACACACGTGATGGACGCTTCATCGCATCGTGCCTGAAACGCGTCGCTAATTTATTCAAATCGACATGCTGCTGGAGGTTATTTTATTTTACCCAGGGCACTCTCTCAAGGCACAGTATTATATCGGGCTATGAAGGAGTGGAATGCCCTTCCGAATTATGTTATACAACATAGAAACATGGTTAGTTTTAAAATGAAATTAAGAGATTATTATTTTGATCGCAATTTTGACCATTAGTAGTCTATTTGTAAAACTGGGTCCTGGTATTCTTGTTGTGTAGTGATTCAATGTAGGAGCGGGTAACATATGTTAAGTGTTTGTCTTGGATGTTTGTTTTTTTGTTTGTTTGTTGTTGTTTTTTTTCTTGTATTGAGTATGGGTTTTATGTATTAATGTATTTTATGTGTTAATGGTTTGTATTTGTCATTTATTATGATGAAAAGACCCCAGGAAGAATAGCTGCTGCGTGGCAAAAGCTAATGGGGATCTAAATAAACTAAACTAAAACTAAAAGCTCAAAGCAACATCGCATGTCATCGCGTCATTTACATTGATTTTGAATGGAAGTTTTTAGAAACCAGGTGCTTGTTGTTTAAAGGATGTGGTTATTAACTAGGTGTGGAACAGCTAATGAAAAAAATGCATTGTGGGAAATGTAGGAGCTATTTTTTGGAGACTAAAAGTGTGTTTAATCTGTCACGGACTCACACAGCTGCATGGATGGAGGTGCTGCACCAAATTGGCTCTGGAGGCTTTTCTTTTTTCTTTTTTTCTTCCAAATGAGCTGCAGCATCATCAGACTCTGTCCCTCAAACTGCCACACTGCTTCATGAGGCTTAATGTTACACTGCAGGGCCGTATTTTATGATGTGCCTGGTTTTCCCCTTCACTGAGTTACTGGTGTTATTAGAGCCTAGTTACACCGGACCCCTCGCTGTCGATTAGATTATTAGATTATAGAGAATTACATCAATATATTTTAGTAAAAAGAGAAAGAAGTTGGAATCTGTTTCTCTGCCTGCAGCATGTTTCCACTCTGTTCCTCGGAAAACCCCACAGGAGTGAACCTGAGCGTGTGCGTGTTGGTGCACATGCATTCCTAAATGTGTGTCGATACCTGAGTGTGTCACTGCACATGTACATTGTGTGTGTGTGTGAGAGAGAGAGGTGCTGAGCTCTCCCCTGCTCATTAGGGACTCTCTGCTGGGAAGGTAACCGCTAATGTATCCTCATTGAGCTATATTGCGCGTGCAAAAGGCCATCATCCAAAAACCACTCGCTCTCACCCAGGCCGCCTCAACTAGAAGCATATGGCAGCTTACTGTGTATGTGTTTATTAGTGTCTGAGTGTGTGTGTGTGTGTGTGTGTGTGTGTTTTGCACACCCAACAATGTACACTGCTGCTTTATCCTGTAGTGTTTCTCTCTCTGAGCTTCACACGCAGCTGGACGGAGGAACAAAAAAAACAAACTCAGAAAATCTGTGTCAGGTAAAGCAGGTTTAAAAGTGACGGATCAGTAGTTGTTTGTGTGTTCAGAGAAACACAATGTCCTCACTAAAGAAACACAATCAAGACAACAGGAAGACATTGTGTTATTATGAATATGTTGCCATATGTAACGATGCGTATTAATCTACATCTGCCACCAGAGTCCAGAGGGTTTTTAGTCCTGACCAGATGCATCATTTCTCATTTCACTGCCTTGAATGTTGCCTATTAAATCACCGTCCTGTCTGCGTGTGTGTGAACAACAAAAAGTTGTGTTAGTTTGTGTGTTACTTTGTGCCATGTTGTGTGTTTGATGTAGTTTGAATGTTTACTTGCAAAAACACTTTGAACGCAGGACAAGTTTTAAGCAGCAGACTGTGTGTGAATGGAAGAGTTTGTATGTTTTTAGCACGTGTGTGTGTGTGTGTGTGTGTGTGTGTGTAAGTGTGTGTGTGTTAGTACACTCAGCAACAGTGAAGAATGAAATGTGACGGGTCCGTTCATAGGAGCCTAAATCCAAACTCCATCTGCCTCTGTGGCCTGTGTGCACCCCTGACACACACACACACACACACACACACACACACACACACACACACACACACACACACACACACAGGTCTTCTCTCACCACTCCCTTTCTCCAGATATCGTTTCTCACCAGTTCTCTACCATCCACTTCCTTCCTCTCCTCCCTCCTCAGTTTTCCACTCTTTCTACAGTCTGACGCTCTGTTTCTGTTGCTTCAACTATTTCTCATTTATTTATTTATTTATTTTATTATTTATTATTTATTTGCCTCCAAACAAACACCGATCTGACTTGACTGTATATACTTTTTCTTTTACAACATGACTACAGTATCTGGCTGCTCTGACCTAGTGTTCCAGATGCCTGCCAATACTCATCAAATAATCAGATTAGAGATTCAAAGGGATAGTTCAACATTTTGGCAAATTGGCCCATTGCCATAATCCCTATAGTCATAGCAGTAGGTTTGTTACCTTTAATTGTCGGTGCAAGCTATTTTTAGAATGGCGGAGCAGAGCCGTGAGCTGCTCAGAGCTACGCTACGGAGGCTCATGGGATTTCTTGGTTTCCCTCATCAAACTCAACAAATACACAATCCAACAACTCCAAAACGCTCTGGTGGACAAGTTGTGACCTACACATGAATGAATGAATGAATTTATTTATTTAAAACAGGGACAATGCACAAAAAACATGAATCTTGTAAAACAAGAAGAGATGCTTTGAGCCAGGTTATAGCAACAATTGCTAATTGCTAATACACATTCACCACGCTATGAGATAATAACACAACGTTACCAGACAGAGTTGTTTTAGAGGGAAATACATGCAAAACCGCTGATGCACGTTCCCGTTGGGGGCAGTTTTTCATCAAGCAGTCTCTGCATTTACCTCTAAAACAACTCTGTGTGGTAACGTTGTGTTATTATCTCATAGCGTGGTGAATGTGCAGCTCACAACTTGTCCACCAGAACGTTTGAGTTGTTGGATTGTGTATTTGATGAGTTTGATGAGGGAAGCCAAGAAATCCCATGAGCCTCCGTAGCATAGATCTGAGCAGCTCACGGCTCTGCTCCGCCGTTCTAAAAATAGCTTGCACCGACAATTAAAGGTAACAAAGCTACTGCTAAGACTATAGGGATTATGGCAATGGGCCAATTTGACAAAATGCTGAACTATTCCTTTAAAGATATAATAAAGATATCACAATAAGTGTGTGCTGATGGTGATGATCATCTTTCAGGGATTAGCCGGCGCTAGTTCCACCCATAATTACACACACACACTCACACCAACACGTTCTCTCTCTCAAACCCACATTTGCTCTAAAGCATTCAGTACACTTGTACATTCTCTAAAACACAGGGGCAAACACATGCTGTCACACACACACACACACACACACACACACACACACACACACACACACACACACACACACACTAAGGTTGGAGGTTTGAGAGGCAGCCAGACCGTGAGCGCTGCAAGGCCACATGATGGTTGGAGGGAGATTTGAGAAGGCTTATCTGAGGATAGATAGAGCAGCAGACTGCAGCTGTGCTGAAATGATTTATATCAGCAGAAACACACACACACACACACACAGTCACATACATACTCACACTTTTTGAAGCCTGTACCCACAGACGTGTGCATGTGTGTGAAACACAAGTGCATGTTATTGCAGCAGAATTGCACATGACACGAATACTTAGCTGTAAAATCGATTTGCACATTTGTCTGTGACGGAAACTGAATGATGCGAGTGGATTTTTACCTTTTGTTCAGTCACAGTGTGGAAAGGGTTAATTTACTTTATTTTAAAGACTGATTTAAATTGACTTTATGTAAAATTAGTGAGCACAGATACTGGGGATATTCCACCTTACAGTATAGGGCTCCTTCATATTTCAGCTGTCTGTGCTGCTGATGTGGGTTAAACAAACAGAATACGTCAGCGCTCAACACATTCTCCAACTGTGGCTCCTAGAAAATGACGTTTATATACGACTAAACCATTTCTCCAGTTACGTTGTGGTCTCACAGTAACTGCCAGCTGCTTTATAATTGTGTCATACACATGTTGTGCTCTAATTTTCATACCTCTGAGTGCCATTTTTAAATGGAAATAATATTTGACTTTAAAGTTGTGGTAACTAATGGGTTTGGCCCTTTTACCAGCTTCAACATGACAACTCAGCTTTCAGTGGAAACACTTAATGTCACATCTTTTCAGACTCAATTAAGTGGTTGTAAACAAATACATATATTAGTGTATCGATCACAACCCTGTGCGAGTTTATATGTCATCAGGGGCACGTAACAACAAACTGTCAATCACGGCTACTGTAGCGCTGTGTGTGGTGCTCTTTAGAGAGAACATGAGGTACGTTAACGAATGTGTAAACCTCAAAATCATTAACTTACATCGCGTACATGAAGCGTACCTTGAAACTTACCTTCATTGTGTGTAAACAATGCATTAGGGCTCTGTCGTCCTATTGACCATATTCACAGCATCGCCATCTTTCCTTACGTCATCACTCGGGGTGGGTAAACAAACCGTATAACTACTGCGTACCTGGCTGCAAGCCGTACAAACGTCGGGAGTCTGATAAACTGCTTTCCTTTCATCGCTTCCCGGTTGATACAGATTTAAGGAAGGCCTGGGTTGTTAACATACGAAGGGACATTGGGCCATGTTTCAAAGTAAAACGACATTTGGGTTAAACTGATTTCAATTAAGTTAGCCGGCATTAGCTGCAACTGCTAACGGTAATGGTAACGTTATGTGACGGCGTTGAATCTTCCCACCCCGAGTGATGACGTAAGCAAAGATGGCGACGCTGTGAATATGGCTAATTGGTCAACGTCAAGGTTCATATCGTAGGAAATGCAAAAAAATCCAAAAATGCGAGGCTTTCTGTCGAGGCGTCGTGGAATGTACTAGACATAAAACTGCTGTTCTCCAGTTGCGTTACACAATGCGTCATGATTGGGCCTGATGCTGGAATTTTGTCATTCATTGTTTAAAAGTCGGCTTGAATTCGTGTCGTCTGATCATCACTGTCACTCAACACAGAACACATACTGAGACTGAACTAAGAAAATAAATGGTATATATTGAAATAGAACAATAATGTTATTATATAAACATGGAAAAACAAAAAAGTGAAATGTATAAAATGTATTTGAAAATCTCAGTTCATGCTAATTGGTACAGTCCCCTCCAAAATGCCTGGGGCCCATCAACTCCATTATAGTCCAGAAAAACATGTAAAAGTTCAATGGTTGGTCTTTGTTACAACAGTTAATCTTCCTAAACACAACAATACATAATAATAACAAACAAGTTAGCAAACATACACTCATGTGTTACCAATCTGCATTAATCTGACTTCACATTCACACAGACACGCTTAATGTCTCTTATCACATAACCTGCTGATTCTAGCCTGTATCATCTCTACAGGAGATAAAACATCATGAGTCAGTTCTTAGTTATTGTCTTAGGTTTATTTAATCTTGACTCTATGATCACATCAGCCTCTTTATTATTGTGATGCAGCCTTATCTTTTTCCACAAATCAGTATTGATTTATAAAGTGGTTCCAACGGTGCTATTACAGACACTTTTTACTTGTTGTCACCTGATGATAGATATGATTTATTTTCCCCTAGTTCTCAGAGGTCATGTCCTCTTGTGTGTATTCTAAACTCAAATGTGAGAAAGAGGAATCTGATTACAAGTGGTCTCATGAGACGTTTTTAGAGATGCTCTGATGTCAGGTGTGAACTGTTGACCATGTTCACTGGATTTAGACACATTCTGGACGCACGGCCCTCAGATACAAGATACAAGGTCTGTCTGACGGGGCTGATGTCCTCCTGGCAGAAGAGACCGAACGCGCCCAACGGATGAATCTCTGGTGATGCTGTCAGCACACTGAGCTCCGTCACGTTCACAACACGTTCACACCACATCCACACTTTCTCAGATACCCGGACGTCAGTTTGTGAGGCCTTTCGACAGCTTGCGCACCGATGCAGCCGCTCCTGTCAGCCGGCTTCACCACATAGAATAACTCAAAGACCACACTCTGACTGACTTTATATCAAATCTCCTGAAGCAGGGTAGTGCCAGCAAAAAAAAACCTAAACTAAAATAAGTACAAGTCGTGAAGCACACAGCAAACTTAAAACAAGAGTTGATAAACGTGAACTCCTGAGAGATCTTAGAGACGTCACCACAAGTTCCTGGTTGCTGTCCATGTCAATGCACTGACACATTCAGTTTGTTCCCTTCTGTTTCCAAACATTAATATGGTGCAGACTAAAAATATCTAATGTTGCTGCATCAAGTACATTTGATTTACTTTTGGAAGATTTATTATCTTTTTTTTGTTTTTAGTTTATTCAATTTTTTTTCCTTGGTTTCCTTGGAAAATGGATGGAAATATTATCATGACCTTCCTTGTGGCTATAAATTAGATCATTTGAAATTCAAGAGGGAGGCTGATGGTGATGTGTGGAGGGAAGAATACAGCACCACTGGTTTTCAGTGTTTTTAACTGTCACTAACAAACAATTGGGTAAGAAAACATTTACAAAACTTAGGGAAAAGAGACATAGTCTACTGCCCACAGTCCAATTCAGCCATTGTCTAAACCCTGACTTCAAAGACTATTGCGAATGTACCATTAACCTTAAAGGGGAGAGTGCATAACTTTATTATAACAATCCATAATTACACTTCTTTTACGACCTCAAAACTCTATTAAATAACAAATTGTTAATTGTAGACAAGTATAACTGTGATAACAAAAAGAAAGCAACTACACAAACACCTGTCGTCACCCTCCAACTATTACAGACCACTGGTGGCATCCAACTAGAAGCAGCTGCTACGCATTTGGCGTCCGGTCTTGATTTCACAACAACACACTCATAGAAAAATGATTAAATAGATTTGTCACAGTTTCAAAAAACAACTTGATTTGTCTTTTTCTGAGCCGAGTGTTTTTCATTTTGCTCTTTGATCTGATCTGATTTCAACCCCAAAGTCTGGGATGTTAAAGTGTATCCTTCTGTGTGAGCATTGGCTCTTTAGTCATTTGACGTATTTATGCTTCCATATGGTTGTACGTTGTATACCATATGGATATATATATATATATACACTCTTTGGTGTAGTCAGTGTTTGTGTATCATGTGCCGTTTATGGCAGTTGTTCTGCTGAGGGCAAATTTCTCCATCCAGCCGGCTCATGTATGGTGTGATGGAGTTACAGCTTGCTGTGTGGTGTGCTCTCTTGGCAGCTGTAAAGGTGAGTGTTGGATATATATAGCTCTGGGTCCCAGGGCCCTACAGGGCAGCGCGGCCTGCAGTTGGCTGGGGTTTGGGTTACGAGGGGCTTAAAGTGTAAGTTAATAGAAAGTGTGCAGTGGCACAGAGATGAGCTGACGCAATGCACTTTTCTATTTTCACTTCACCCAAAACCCTCCTCGCCCCTCTCAGACGGAGCAAAAGGGGTTTTTCGCTCTGATGCCGTTAGCAGATGCATGTGCGTTATTGAGGAGAGGGGAATTGGACATTCTCCATATACTGTGCTATAAATATCCCCGTGACATTTATTGTACTCGCAAGGGTTCAGGTGCTAAAGCGCTTGGATCTTACTCAATCCTTTTGTCTTTATTCATTGTTGTTGTCAAGTCACTTCTGAGGTGGACTGCTGAGATTATGTGGGAACTGAAAGTAAGACGTGATTTCGGTGCTTTGAAAAGATGGAAGTGGAAGCAGGAGTCAAACCTTTACTGACTGACTGACCTCATGGCTGCTTCTTTTCAGACCCAAAAGTAGGCAAAGGTTAAAGGGACAAAATCCCAATCCTCCATGTAATAAATTAAACACCGACTTCATCGACTTGTGTCTGTCTGCTGCAGCCTTCTTGTTCAGTCTGATAGTTGTTAATGCAGCTAATTGATTGTTTCTGTGCACCAGACTTAACTAAATGAGTACACCCAGTGTGTGACTTATCATGGCCCAAGGAAACATTTCACTGGTTCGATAAAAGTAGAGCGAAACCACATCATGCTGTTTCATGTAATGTCATTGTGAATTTAGAAGGTCTTACAATGAAGTGTCAGTGGTAAAACTCTGGAAATCGATTTTCTGTTGCTTTGTTTGACTTTGTGTACTTGGTTTTTATCCAAAAAACTGATACTCAGGATGAACCAGAGACGTGTCCCATGTGATGCAGGTCATGGGTCACATGGTTTTACTTATTGAAAGTGGTGTTTCATCTGGTCGGTAGCGCACGGCTTCGTACGTCCCATCACCACTTACACCCACAGCCTACATCTGCTGAGTCAGACTGAATCCAATCTGAGCCCTTATCAATACCACTGTCCTTTTTGTAAAGAAGCTAAAATGAAATACCAATAATCACTTACACATCTGCATGACAAACTAAGATCAAATTAACAGATAGTTTTCACCAGATGCAGTAAGATTATTTTATAAAAGCAGATAGTATCAGCGCAAACACACTCATTAGAGCGACAGAATTCACTTTCTAATGAACATTTAATATTTGTTCAAACATTATTGCAGTTGATGGGTTGTATTCCTCACACAGGTGCATGAAATAAGTGTCAGATATTCACAGAAGAATCTGAAAGTCAATATTTTGTCCGTCCAGCTGAGATCTCCAGCTACTGTATCTGTTGCTGCAAGTGATTAAACACCGCGAACTGCCAGGAAACATTTGAATGTTGAATAGATGTTGATACGACGGACGGCACGGACGCTTAAAAATAGCAGAAAATGAAAGCCGAGCTGATGTCCGTCATCGTTCAGAGCCGTAATTAAATCAGGATTAAATGTACTTTGTGATGAACAGTTTATTTAAGATGCCAGGCCAAATTACACTCCTGTTCCGTACCGGTTCTGGAAGAGTTTGTACTTCACTCCTTCCTGCAATGCATCGAACATTGCTGACCTGTCAACAAACCAATAATACTAAACCAGTATGACTACGTCTATATTCGTCTCCGGCTGTTTGTTTGACCCACACAGAGGTAGTTTTTTTTTCAGCGAGTCCAGAGGAGAACACGTACTTTCTGTCCCTCAGCTGTCCTGATACAGCATCCTCACAGACACCGTTACTGCAAAAGGCTGACTGATAATTTCACATGGCTAACCTTACCACTAATCCCCCCCTGAAAATGAGATTAAGGCTTCTCCTAGCATTTCACTAGGTATGCACATATTCACTATATGTTCTTTTCCAAGAATACCCTCCAGCAGATCATTGCCAAATTGAATGTGACATCTGGCTGTGGTGAGGGACACACTATATGAGGTGCTCTGATAGGCTCTGAGATCAAGTGAGCATGACTCTACGTGTCTCCGTAGGGTCTTGTACAGCTGTGTGTGTGTGTGTGTGTGTGTGTGTGTGTGTGTGTGTTCATGCTAGGAGTGAGTGCAACATTAGTAAGAGAGACAGAGCAGAAAGGTCAAGATATATAAGTGATTTCTTGAAACTTACAGGACTTGGTGTTTCAGAAAGAATGTAAAAAAAAATGACTTGGTGGTGGTTTTATGACCAGGGATTATTTTTAGCTGATAAACTTAAAGGGATACTTCACCCAAAATCAATAATTCACCAATTTTTTTTGGAGAACTTTCGGAGTCATCAAAACACTTTTGGAGTTCCGGGGGGGGGGGGGGTGGATAGAGTTCATTTTTGAATTGTCCAAAACACACACTATGAAACATCCAGATACCTCCATACTGCTCGTCTGTACTGACCCAAGTGTCCTGAAGCCGCCACATGGAAAAGGTGTTCGGAAAAAATAAATTTGATCTCTGTTTTTCGTTGTAAACCATTGTCTATGATGTAAACACGAATCCCCCGGTTGTGCACAAACATCAACAGAGCCACTGGGAGCTGCTGCTACAACAAGGCTAAAAACAGAGATCAAATACATTTTTTACAAACAATTTTTTCATGTGGCGGCTTCAGGACACTTGGGTCAGTACAGACGAGCAGTATGGAGGTATCTGGATGTTTCATAGTGTGTGTTTTGGACGACACAAAAGTGAACTCCATCCACCGCCATTATATGAAGATCCGTTGCCAGCCGGACCCCCCCTGGAACTCCAAAACCGTTTTGATGACTCTGAAAGTTCTCCAAACCCTTCCTTGGCATGACAGTGAGTAGACAATCTGTGAATTATCGATCTTGGGTGAAGTATCCCTTTAACTTTTTTTTTTTTTTTTAGAAACTCTGTCTTTTCTTGCAAAGGAAAATGTTTTATTTGTGATGTTTTGGTCTAATCTATCAATCTATCAAGAAAAAAAAATCAATAGGATATCACAGTTCAGAGATAAAATAACTATTATGAACACACACCATAAACAGCTTCACACACACCCTCATAAAGCCTGTGTGAACCTGTGTGTGCCAGCATGGTCTGCCTTCACTGACCGGTATAACGAAGCAGGAAGGACAGATCAGCAGTGTGTCGCTCTTCACTCTCACAGACGTTACTCACCGTTATGAAACCTTCCCTGCTGCTACTACGGGAGAGCAGACGGCCACTGATATTTGTTCTGGAGATTTTATGTTTTTGTGAATCTGGTGTAAATCTCGTGGCCAAGAGAGCCACCGTATGGACCCGAGTCCAGTCCACCCACCCACCCACCCACCAAACCTGTTTTATGGAGCCCTGCTAAAAATGGAGGGCCCCCTCTCTGCGTCCTGGGCTCCCTGCAGATGGTCTGAATTACCTCACTGTATGGCTTAGGGTTCCCCTGAGATTCAGAGCAAGCAAAGAGTTGTGTGTAGGTTTTGTGTGGTCTCAACCTTTTCCCGTTATTTCTCTTTTTCTCTCCTCTCAGATAACAGTCCCTTTCCCCTTGTTAGAATAAGAGGAGAGCAGGGATTTGTCCATCTTCATTTTTTTTATATCTCGTTTGTTTCGCTCTCGTCCCCTGTGCATCTTTTCACAGTTCCTCATCTTTTTCATTGTGTCCCCCCCTTTCTTTCTTTCTCTACTGCACTTCCTTCACTTTTGTCCCATTTTTATCTAGACAAAACAGGCATGTTTGCAGTATTCATCTTGACAGATTGGACTTTTTCCAGAGAAGGAGGAGGAAAGAGTAGAAATTCGATAGCAGAACCTCCTTCGGTTCCTTCGCCATCCAGGTTTTTCCTGCAATATAAAAAAGAAGAAGGAGGAAACACTCTGGGCCCTAGTTTGCTGGCGCAGCGCAGGTGGCGCAAGGTAGCGCAGCTGGTCTAATGCGAGTTTCGACCAGCGCAGCCTAGCGCAAAGTCAGATTGGAAGATTGGCAGATCGCGCTGCGCTGAGATAGGCGTGGCCGCGCAGCAGGGGGAGGCGTCACAGATTCAGCTTGGTGCAGTGGAAGTTTTGTCCGAAAATGTCCCGCCGAGGTTGCGCTGAAAGCTCGCCACCTCCAACCAGGTCTACTCTCAGCGCAGGGCGGAGCGCAGCAGGTGCAGTGGAAGTTTGGCTGACTGACCTGCAGTGCACACACGTCACCAAGACCTCACAGGCAGATTTCCACAGTTTCAGACACATTTCAATGCAATAAATATCCACAATAACCACTATTTAATGCAACTAACGGAATCAACACGTGAATTTATATCTATATAGATTGTCCCGTCACATCTGACGTCAGATCAAAGCAGAGATCAAAGGCTGTGGCACGCGCAATGGAAAGTCCACCTGAATTAACACAGCAGGGACGAACTGGCACTGAAAAGCAGCTGTGGATGTCCCAAAAGCAGGACTGAGGGTGGATGACTGCATGTCGCTGCCGTGTTGAGATACCACTCTGCCCTTGTGATGATCGCTTTATTTATTTATTTATTTATTTACTTATTAATTCATTAGCGGAGAGCGACCGCATCACGCAGCCGTAATGAAAAACAAAACACAAATCATCATCTCTCTTAGTCCACCACAACAGCCTCGGTATCAGATAGTCAGTATATAGCCTACTACAGTATACTCAGCATCTCTATCACAGAAAAAAAAGAGAAAAAAAGAGACGGACAGAGAGAGAGAGAGAGAGAGAGAGAGAGAGAGAGAGAGAGGGAGGGAGAGAGAGAGCACGAGTCCTTTACGCTGATTTAATCCACATGGTCTGTGTTTATGTTGTGATTAGTGTACACCTGTCATCTTGCTTACATAGGGTTTGAATAAATGTGAGTTTCTTTATTAGTGTATTAGTTGTTTCTTACATTGGGTAGGGGTTCTCAGTGTATCAGATCAATCCTGGTTAAGTATATTAGTAAACTCATTATTGGTCACTCTGAGCTCGGACCTCCGGACCAAAACAGCTGTTTCCTCCGGGGAGAGGTTCGGCCTCTGGCGTCGCTGTCTCCTCCGTCCATGTCCAAGTATAAAATGACAAACTTGCAGCGCGCATCACCCGCCGCGCAGTTAAAGGTGAGGAGAGGAGCTCCTTTGATTGGTGAAGATCTGACTCGGCTGTGTCAAACCCACTCCACGCCTTTCTCTCCTCCTCCTGTCTCCCTCCCGCCCTCTCTCCTCCCTCTTCACCGTTTGCGCCGGTGGGAGGGACGAGGGGAGGGGTTGCGCTAGTCTAAGTCTGACTGCGCGGCCCAGCAAACTTGCGAAATGGACCTGGGCCACACCCCGTTGGCGTGGCGAAGCTGCGCTGATGCTAGACTTCACCTGGTCGACGAAACTAGGGCCCTCTGATTTATATTAAAAAAAAGAAAAAGAAGTCCTTTGATGACAGAGATGTACTTATAATAAGGAATGTGAGCATCTGAGGCTCTTGGCAGCAGCACGTGTCCACCACCTGTTCTTTGAAACAGACCCAACCTGAAATCACAGAGACTCTCCTAAAAGGCCCCTCCTAAAGAGTCAGAGCAAAGACAGTGTAACATAATCACACCCTGTGCTGTCAAAAACATTATACGGCTTTAAGCAGAAGCTATAGGAAGGGCACCACTGGGCAGTCTGTTTGAGAACACAAACCCCTGCAGAAAACAGAAGAAATGGCTTTTTTTATTGGAGTTTTCTCAATATACGAAAGTGCGGTGCTGAATAGTCATTACAGAATCACTGCATGCACCTATGTACCCAAATGAACATAAAGTAAATGGGTATGGATTTAGATGGAGGATGTACAAGAATGCAAAAAGAAAAAAAAAATTGAACATTGTAGAAAATAATACCCCTCCTGTCACTGCCAGAGTACTAGTCATAGAATAAGATCACTGTTACACAAAAAGGCTGCACTAGGAGTGAGAAAAATGAGCTTTTATTAAAATATTAAATCACTATTATACTCTTTATTTCGTGGATTTCAAAAGTAGGAAAAAAAAATGAGCATAACATCATAAAAATATTGGAGTATGAACAAAAGTTTGGTTGTCCTTCTATTAAACTGAAATTATTGGCCTTAATTGACTTTTTAAGACTTTTTAAGGCGGGTCAAGCTTCGTTCATTTGTCAGCTGATGACATTTATAGAGCTGATAAATTCTCTGAGCCGGTTCAGTAGCAGCAGTCGTGGCCGATGGGGTATTTTCACGTAAGCACAGTGAGCAGTGCAGGCGAGCAGATAAGTGTGATTTGGTGTATTGATGATCTGGTGGTAAAAACTGTCTGCAAGTCTGATGTTTCCTTGCTGATGCTCTGCCACCTCCACCACTCTCCCACCAGCGAGGGCTCGACGGTGCACCTGTAGGACGTTTGTGAGGATGCTGGTGTCGGCTTGAGGTCCAGCAGCGTTCACATAAACGGGCCGAGAGCTCGACTGGAGCTGCACCGAGACCACGCGCTGCTCAGACTCATGCACGTATACCACTTCTTTGCGCGTCGGCATCGACTTGGTACCGAAGTACAACCCTACATAGTAGTGGTGAGCCGGTCCACGGTGCAGAGGTGATGCACAAACACAGTCTAGTTAGTATATGGAAGAGTCATCATCAGAAGAAACTTTATCTGCAACCTCATTCCCAACATTTGTGAGTCGGTAAAGCAACATCTGGATAAATTGAAAACAACAAGTGCTGATGTGGACGGATGAGGTTCAAATTGAGCTGTTTAGCCACAGTCAACAAATGGTGTGTAGCACAAGAAAGACTGCACAGACAGAGGGAACTGCTGCACAACATGTCAGTAACGTCTGTATCCTGGATGCAGAGTGTGTGTCCTGCAGTCAGTCAAGAAAGTGAAAGTGAAAAGAGGCTGGCTTCTATCACAGGACAATGATCCAGAGCAAACATCAAAATCCACCATCAACGACTTCAACAAACACAAGCTGGAGGCCACGAGCAGACCTCCAAGCCCAGCATGGCTGTGGGCAGATCTTAAATGTGCTGTGTGAGCTGGACCGACTAGAAATGTGTTTGCTTTTCCGGAAATTTGTATTTTTAAAGGGAGAGTTCAACATTTTGGCAAATTGGCCCGTTGCCATAATTCCTATAGTTTTAGCAGTAGGTTTGTTACCTTTAATTGTCGGTGCAAGTTATTTTTAGAACGGCGGAGCAGAGCCGTGAGCTGCTCAGAGCTACGCTACGGAGGCTCATTATGGGATTTCTTGGTTTCCCTCATCAAACTCATCAAATACACAATCCAACAACTCCAAAACGCTCTGGTGGACAATTTGTGAGCTGCACATTCACCACGCTATGAGATAATAACACAACGTTACCACACAGAGTTGTTTTTGAGAGAAATTCATGCAAAACCGCTGATGCACGTTCCCGCCGGGGGCAGTTTTTCGGCAAGCAGTCTCTACATTTGCCTAGGGTTTTGAAAAATGTTCAACATTTAAGTCAATGAAATAAACAAATTATTCACACATGTGATAATTGAAAAAAACTGAAGAACGTGCATGCAACTGTGTCAGTGTTTTTTCCCCAATGTTATTGATGAACATTTGCACCAGTTAAGGAGCATTATAGCAAGATTAAACCCTAACCATGCATTTTTTTCTTCCTGGCAGGTTGCTGCTAAATCAGAGCAGAGGTGAGGAGCGGCCTGCACCAAAAGATCTGGTAAGCTCACTTCTTTCCTTCTTTAGCAGAACGTCTAGCCTCTTTTTCACAGCGTCAGTTCAGCTCCTCCTGTGTCATGTGGAGGTCATGTATCTGTCTGTCGTTTTTTCATCATGGGGGTTAAAGAAAAGTTGTATAAAGAAGCCCTGAGCTGACTGAGCCAGCCGGCCCTCCATCCCTCAGCTCCTGTCAATGGACTGTACAGACCCACAAAAAAGTAATCTATGTGGCGGAGCAGATGTGGAAGGTGGGGGTTTAATGGGTGGAAGCAGCCCTTTACTCCTTCAGTGGGACGTCCTGGCAGCCTAATGGTTAAGGCACATACCACATAACCGCTATGTCATGTCATACCCCACTTTACAGTATATCCCCACGGTTCCTGTCTGTTCCTGACCTGTCAATTACCCAGCAAAAAAGCTTTAAAATAATAAATGGTCTTGTTACCTTTTGTCAGGTACGGTCTGGAAATGTCGGGAAGTTTTACGAGAACCAAATCTTCAAGTCGCCGGTGAAATTTGATGAAAAATCTTAGAGACCATCATCCACTAGAGAACACAAACAAAAAGAAGAAGCAAAAGGAGAAAAAATAACTCAGGTTTAAGGGAAATATAATCACTCCTTACACCTCAGTGTTATAACACTGATCTAAATACCCTGCAAACATCTGTTCAGTTTTCTATGTGACTCGTTTCCTCACAGGAAAACAACACAGACGTTACAAGTCTGATCTCATCTCTTCATGAAATATATTTGAATAAAATATTTAGTGACGATAACTCATGATAACTTTTCAAACTGATATCGATAACCAATAACTATCTGCTTCTCATAACCAATACCGATACCGATAACATTTTTAATAGTTTATATACACATCTGAGGTTAAGAAAGGCATAGATGTAGTGAGTAAAGATGAATTTATTGATTGATTGATTGATTGATTGATTGATTGATTGATTGATTAGGTTTATTTGTCCCATGGGGAAATTTGTCTTCACAGACTGCACATTTAACCTCTGACGTAACACAATAATGTAACATCACCACTGAAATCACAACAAAAACAAGACAAATCAACATTTGTTTTTGTTGTCCTTACCAGACTTTCCTGTGTATTGGGCCGATAATTATCTATACTGACAGTTATTGTGCATCCCTTAAAGTATATGATTAGAGAAATGTGAAGTAAACAGGAGGAACAGGCTGTGAACAGGGACAGGAAACTGAAACATCAGTCCTGGAGCTTTTATTTTGGAAGGAAGGGAAGGAAGTTAATGATTTGGTACACAATTATTTTGGGTTTTTACTCCATGTCTGTATAAAATAAATAAAAATAGTTCTGTTTAGATTTGATATAATATAATATATTCTACTAGTACTTAAATATCAGTGGTTCAAAATACTTCTTCCATGTCTGCTGTACAGTGTATTTGAGTATATAATTAATGATTAGTGTTTTGGAAGAGACATCATTTCACAAGAGCATCAGCACCGAGATATAGGACGTCACATTGTTACTTCTTCACGGGTTTCCAGGTGAGGAGGCCAAAATGTAACAGAGCCCGTCTTCGCAGCCACGTAGTGTGATCCACTGACGCAGTGTGAGCAGCTCTTTGACAGTGGCTGAATGTAAACCTGAAAGCTGAGAGCCTCCTTTGTGAGTCGTCCTCACATCCCATTAGAATAAAGCAAAGGGCTTATAAATAGAAGAGGGGAACGTCACTATTTATTCACCAACATGTTCATGGCTGTGGCTTCATATTTCAGGTGTTTATGTGTAGACAAGGCTTCACTTGGAAATATACCATGTAAGCTAAATGTAGATGGCACCTCCACAGAGTGTGTGTGTCTTTTGTTTTATCTCTTTAAAGGTTCAATGAGAAGCACAGTGGTTTGTTTACACACTTTTTCTTAAGATGAATGAGCATTAACAAGCGTGCAGGTACCTGTGTGTGTGTCTGAACAGAAAAGAGTGATTATTCAAAGGAATTGCCCATGTGTGAACATGTAGCATGTGTGTGTCTGTGTGTGTGTCTGTAGTAAAACTATGGGGGTCACTGCGGGGTCGACTGGTTGTCTCCTCTAGAATGTATTTGCATCTGAAACTCCAAGGTCAGGACTAATGTTTTTCTCTCTGGCCGTGTCCCTGAGGGGGGCAGAGAGATTAGCTTGTCATATTTCACCTGTCAAATACTTAAAAAGGGCCGAGAGCGAGAGCCGGTCGGTCGGAGATGCCTGTGAGCCAGTGGGTCTCCCGAGGTCACAGCTGCCCGACCACAACCACAACCACTGTCAGAAGGGAAGGGCACGGTGGAGCGGACGAGGTCGGTCGGTAGGAGTACATTCAAGGACACCACCTTTTAAAAATGTGATATCAGCCGATATAACGCAGAGCGACCTTTAGGACAACCCCTGCAGTGTCATCTGATATTCTTATAACGTTTATTAAATTTATGGGGCCGTGTCATGATCCCTAACTGCCAACCTATTCGTTAACAGCCGTGACTCGTTTCTGGGTGTAGCAGGTCAAGTAGAAACCCCCACCTCGCTCCCCTCCCCTCCCCTCCCCTCCCCACCCCCAGTTGTGAATATCTTGAGGAAAGAGTTGTTTAACAGTGAAACTCCAGTGTCCTTTCAGTCTTTCCATGAACCCAACTAAGGTTTCTTAAAATCCCCCAAAACATTTATTTTGCCGATTTCCAGTGATGAACTTCAGGACCCTGTGACGTCACAGGAAAACACACTTCTGACCACAGCCCAACCACACCACTGAAGCTCGAGACGAGAGGGAAGCAAAACACACGCACTTCACTTCTAAATCAAGCTTTTTTTATTACAAATAAACCAAATCTAATGATCTTCATTTTTAACTGAACCGAGCTCAACACAGGAAGCCGTGACTCTTTCTTTCTCTCTCTTTTTTCTTTTGGTTTGTATATTATTAATCAACCCGCGGCTCCTATAAATTATGTCCGTTTACTGTTAAACTGCTTTTCCAGTTACATTGTGGTGGCAAAGAGTTGCTGTCTGGATTCTGTTCAGAGTGAAATAAAAAACATTTATTTTCAGCAGCAGACTTGGCACAAAGGTGTTTGGCCATACAAAATGTTCAACTGTCACACGACAGGCTGGAGTTTGTATCCACAGTCCAGACTGTGGTTAGGTTTAGGGAAGTATTGTGGTTTCGGTCAAAGGTCACATTTTATATTAAGTTAAATTTCTGTGTCTTTATTTTTATTATAAAGCAGGTTTGGGTGCTAAATAAATACTATGAAGGAGTCATTGAGAGACTCGTTGTCCAACATCGCAGCGTTAACCTGAAATTAGTTTGATCTCGGACTCTTCTAAGTGTTTTGTCCTCCACCAATGACAGACGTTTAGAAAGGCCTGGTGAAATCTTTATGGATGTTTTGATGGTGCACTAGCCCGCTGGGATTTGTCCCGGTAATCCCAGTGGTCAGTCCGACTGTGGCGCAGAGACCTCAGAGAGTTGACAGGCATGAAGACGGATATAGAGGTCACTCCGTTTCTGCTTTACATGTGGATTACGTTAGTTTACAGAGGTTCACAAGAGACAGTGGGTCAGTATTGATTTGTCCTGTTCCTGCTCATGTTTGTGATGGCTCATCCCAACTGGTTAGTTAGTGTCTATTAGGACTAGGGCTGCAACTAACAATTATTTTCATTATCCATTAATCTGTTGATTGTTTAAACGATTAATCGATTAGTTGTTTGGTCAATAAAATGTTAAAAATTGTTGAAAAATGTCAATCAGTGTTTCCCAAACCACAAGATGACGTCCTCAAATGTCTTGTTTTGTCCACAAACCAAAGACATACACAGTTTATTGTCATAAATGAACAAAGAAATCAGAAATATTCACATTTAAGAAGCTGAAATCTGAGAAGTTGGACTTTTTTTTCTTAAAAAGGTACCCAAACAGTTTATACGATTATCAAAATAGTGGACGAACAATAATTTGATAATCGATTATTGTTCGATTAATCGATTAATTGTTGCAGCTCTAATTAGGACTAAATTACTCACCCATCTGTCTACAGTGCCTTGCAAAAGTATTCATACCCCTTGAACGTCTCCACATTTGTTACAACCACAAACTTAAATGTATTTTATCGGGATTTTATGTGATAGACCAACACAAGGGAGCGCATAATTGTGAAGTAGAAGGAAAATGATACATGGTGATTTTTTTTACAAATAAAAACCTGAAAGTGTGGCGTGCATATGTATTCAGCCCCATGAGTCAATACTTTGTTGGGTTATGTCTCGACTCTCTACCAGCTTTGCACATCTACACACTGACATTTTTGCCCATTCCTCTTTACAAAATAACTCCAGTTAAGTCAAATTGGGTTAAGAGCATCTGTGAACTGGACTTTGAAATCTTGAATACCATCATTTTCCTTCCACTTCACAATGATACACTATGTGTGTCGGTCTATCACATAAAATCCCAATAAATTACATTCACGTTCATGGTTGTAACGTGACAAAAAGGGATATGAATACTTTTGCAGGTCGCTGTAGTTTGTTGAGATGTTGCTGTTGGTGCGATGTTGGCTGTAGCAGCAGGAGAGTTGTGGGTATCACTGCAGCTGGTGTGCAGACTATGAGAGTCTGCCTCGTCCCCTCTGCAGCAACAACTGCTGCCACCATTTGCTGTCTAGCTGTTGCTCAATATCATGGTATTTGTCTGCATATGTGAAGGCTATTATAACCATGGAGGCCTAAAATGCAACTCCCATAGCACAGTGGATTGGATGAACCTGTAGTTCAGCAATGCAACATTTATATTAAAAAAAATCCATTGAGATCTTATCTCAACAAGCTCCAGTCATGTTCTCCGTGTACAAGAGGCTAATGTTGTCCTAGATAATTGAAATGTTCAGTTCCCCCAAAAAACATAACAAACACAAGGCTGAAGGTTGGTTAATAGCAATCTTTTCCCTTTGTTTCAATAATTTAATTCTAAAAACCAACATGCCTAAAATGCCTGTCCAGACTTACTGTGGTTACCTTCATGTTGTTGAAGCAATATCTCACTATGAACTCTGTAGCTCCGACTGGATCCACTGTTAATATTTGGCAGTTAATTCAGTCTCTGGCCTCTTCTCTCCGTGTGCAAAGTGTCCCAGAGCTAAAACTAAAACCCCAAATTGCTTCTTATGAACGTTTTGTATCGAAGTGATAAATGTGTGTGAACAGGAAGTTAAAGCTACAAACTGAAGTGTAAATGACTTAGTGTGTAGCTGAAGACGCAGTGGATGGTCCATAAGTCTCCTCCTGCAGTGTTTTAACAAGAAAAAAAAGAAAAAAACAGAGTCAGGAAGTGACAAATGTGCAAAGACGGAGGGAAGTGGAGTGTGGTGGGAAGACAGAAGAAGAAGAAAAGGAGAGCGGAAGCAACATTTAAGAAGAGAGAAGAGGAGACCAGGTAATAATTTCTGATGTCCACCGAGGGAGTTTGACGTAACGACTTACACAGATACAACATCCCCTGCTGCTTCACCCCCCAAAATCTCCTCGTATCCCATACAACCACCCCCACCCCAGCCTCCTCTCCCACTCTACTCCCATCACCCCCCCACACACCCACACACCCACACACCCACACACCCACACACCCACACACCCACATGTAGTCCCTCCTGTGCCGCCTCCATGAGGGGCGATGATGTCAGATCCAGTATTTCACAGCCAGAAGCGGGCGATGACATGGACAATTTGGCCTGTGAGTTCTCTCCAGCCTTGGACATGGTGTTACGATTACACGCTCCACTGCAGGTCCGACATGCCAGGGATGAAGGGGTGATGGTGTGTGTGTATATATGTGTGTGTGTGTGTGTGTGTGTGTGTGTGTGTGTGTAAGCCGTGGGTGCAGACCTTTTAAATAACTTCCATAGAGTACAGCTCTATCCTTCTGTCTCCTCATAAAACAGAATAACACTGATAGATATGCAGAGGTAGAGTGAGGAAGATTACTGGAAACATGCTCGTTTCCCCCTCACAGCGGTCACGTCCAGCGCTCCGCCTCCACTCCCAGTCCAAACAGCCTCCCACACATGAGCGCAGTGCGTGCAGAGGAAGGAGTGTGTTTGAGCGTACAGTATATCACCGAGAACCAGCCTCTAATCTGCTCTCCAAAACCGGGAGGGAAACCGAGGCTGAATAATTTGTCTTCATATTTTTTTTTTCCTTCTTCTTTCTTTTTTGCAGACTTTTACAGCCAGTTTGGGTTTCATGGCCTCAGCAGGTGAAAACCTGAGCAGGTTTACAGTCACTCAGGAGAAGTCAGAGCAGAGCAGAGGGGAGACTGGCAGCTGAAACCTCGGGGTTGGCCTTCAGGAGGGGAGTCGGCCTCGGAGCCAAGGAAACCCCAGGAAACCCAGCAGAGATAGCGAGAGTGAGACATTTGATATGGGACATCTCCGTATAACAACCTTGAGTTAGACATGATACTCCACCCGAGCCTCAGGTGGCTCCTTGGGATGCAACTATGCACATGTATGAAACTGTAGATTATGATGAGAGATTCCCCTCAGAGGCTCCAGCAACAAGACGATGACGACATTAAGAATGTTTCACAAGAAAAAATGTGAATGCTTTTTTACCTTTTTGCTTCCTACTTTTATTTTAAAGGGATAGTTCAACATTTTGGCAAATTGGCCCATTGCCATAATCCCTATAGTTTTAGGAGTAGGTTCGTTACCTTTAATTGTCGGTGCAAGCTGTTTTTAGAACGGCGGAGCAGAGCCGTGAGCTGCTCAGAGCTACGCTACGGAGGCTCATGGGATTTCTTGGTTTCCCTCATCAAACTCATCAAATACACAATCCAACAACTCCACAACGCTCTGGTGGACAAGTTGTGAGCTGCACGTCGTTGTTTTTGACTCAAATGCAGAGACTGCTTGCAGAAAAACGGCAACGGTCACAACTTGTCCACCAGAGCGTTGTGGAGTTGTTGGATTGTGTATTTGATGAGTTTGATGAGGGAAACCAAGAAATCCCATGAGCCTCCGTAGCGTAGCTCTGACGGCTGAAATCCACTGGGAACGGCCGCGATGCGAAACTTGTGTCGCGCGACGCCCGCAGCAGCTCACACCCATTCAGTCAATGGAAGCTCCTCCACCGGCCATGTGAGCAACGTGCACTCCAGCGGCCGTCGCGCGGCTTTTCTCTTCTTTTTCGCGCCGAGTCTATTTTATTTCCTCGTCATGTGGCTACGCGGCCCTCCAACAGGTAGAAAACTACAGAGAACTGTGTATAAAACGAATAAATTACGTTTAAAAGTGATTAAAATAAATGTCTCATGTACCAGAGGCAAAGCCAGTAGCAGTGCAACATTATGGGGTTTGTTTTTTTACATTGTGGATCCATGATCGTGTAGTTAAACAGTTAATTGATACCATTTAATATACCCTGCACTTGCAAACCTACATAGTCAGCAAATTACCTGTGAAAAAGGTTCTGTCAATCCATTTTAACAGGAAGGATGTAAAAATGTGTTGAGATGCATAAAGTCACTCATTTACTGCAGCTTGACAAGGTGAAGCTGAAGCTGCAACAACAAACAGTGAAGCCGTGTTGCGTTGCGTCCGTGCCTGGTGTAGCAGTTAAAAAAACTCCGCTCCACCCCGCTCACGTATCGTGACGCGGCCGTTCCCAGTGTATTCCTGGCGCGAGCAGCTCGCGGCTCTGCTCCGCCGTTCTAAAAAAAGCTTGCAATCAACAAATAAAGGTAACAATCTACTCCTAAAACTATAGGGATTATGGCAATGGATCAATTTGACAAAATGTTGAACTATCCCTTTAACATTATAGGACACGAGCCAACAACTCAACATTTTTTAAAATCACTACGTCATTTTGACGACTAAATCTTTAGTCTAAAATGCGTTTGTCCACACACAGCGGTGAGTCGGTGAGTCTGACCCTGTGTTACAACAACAATAACACGTCTTTAATGGGGAAAGGTGTTTGGTTTGGGCTCACAGCGGCTGCCTGAGTGACTTTGAGACGACCCTGGCTGTCAGCAGACAGTAAATAAGGAGGAAGCTGCATGTGTCGAGCGCGCTGTCAGCATGTCTGGAAATCACTTCCTGTTACTGACTTTCTCTGTTTGTTAACTGATTCATATTAGAAGCAGCAACTTTTTTTTTTGCTGGTCTTTTGTGTCAGAATATGAATTTTATATTTTCTTTCCTGAGCGAGCACTCGTCCCAACAAGTGCCCGGTCCAGTTAATCAATCGTCGGTCATTCAACAGTCCATCAATCAGAGCGTTTTAATGTCACAGTGGGTGTTTCCAGGACGTGGGGGGATGGAGAGAGGGTTTTTTTTGTTTGAAACAAGGCAATTTCAACCACTAAGAAGTCACTGGCATCCTCGACGCCTTTTTAATAAATAAATTCCTTCCACAGCAGATCGTGGAAACTGGGAGGAAAAGTTTTCTGTATCACTTTAACACCCAGAGGTCTGAATTCAGCGCTGTCAGATTAGCTCTAGCAGCAGCAGCACACACACAATAAAACACCTCTGAAGCACAAATAAAACAAAACCAGTTTAATAAGTTATGAAACACAGTGAAAAAGCCAGGTTTTTTTTAAGCTGCTGAGAAGATTCCTCTCATTTTAGATCACAGGCTATAAAACTTTTCACCACTGAGGCGACACCACGGCAAAAATTAAAAAATACCTCATTCATGTTTATCGGTATATACAACACAAACACAACTCATTCTATCACCTGAACCACATCTGAGTTTATAAAACGATTATAAAAACTGCTGGGATTAAACATTGACATTGTCCCACCAAAACTGATTTATTAACTCTTAAGTTAAAATGTTCATGTTGTGTTGTTTAAGAATGAATATGAACATGTTTTCTTTGCGTTATTATTCAAGGTCTGAAAAGACTTAATATTTTTTTTTGCTATTTTGTCTAGTTGTCATTTTCTGCCAATAAATGCTCTAAATGACAATCTTTTTATTTCAAATTTGGGAGAAATGTTGTCAGTTGTTAGTAGAATAAAACAAAAAATCTCACACATACCTATAAATAGTAAATGTAGAAAAACTCATCATTTTGGAGTGTATATCTTGGCAGCGAGGTGCAGTGTCTGTATCAAACAGGTGTATTTTAGTATATAGCTTTTACATAAACCTGCGTGTAATAGATAGATAGATAGATAGATAGATAGATAGATAGATAGATAGATAGAATCCTTTTTTTTTAAAGTATATTTTTCGGCTTTTTGCCTTTATTTGATAGTGATGACAGTAGAGATAGACAGGAAATGGGGAGGCAGAGAGGGGGAATGACACGCAGGAAAGGTCTGCCCGACGCGGGATTCGAACCGGGGACGCCTGCGGCGAGGACTGTAGCCTCTACATGGGGCGGCCGCTCTACCCACTGCGCCACGCACCGCCCCAGATAGATAGAATCCTTAACAGGAAATTGCAATTGTTACAGCAGCTGTGTATTCAATCATTCATTCATTGTAACAACAGAAAATAAGAAATAAAGAAACACACATCTATCTAAAGAAGTACAGACTTATCTACATTATAAAACTAAACTAAAGACATCCAATAATCTAAAAAGTACAACTTAACTCTAATGGTTTTGCATGTTGAACTTTTCACCCTATTTACTGGCTGTTGGACACTGATAGAACTTGTGGTTGTGTTTTAGATGCATCTTGTTTAATTGTCACTGAAAGCTCCCCGGTGAGTCAGCTCATCCTCGCTCTTCTCTGCTATTGTCGCAGCTCGGATTAGGCATCTAAATAACTCAACACCTCGGCAGCCTGTCCGTCACGTCGGCCGCTGATTGCCTCCCTCTCTTAAAACTCCCAGTATTAGTGGCTCCACAGGAGTCCGCGTGGCCCGGGCCCTCGTGTGAATTCTCCACACGATTGTGGAAAAGTGTCACGTCCACGTCGTCGGGACACATCAGACCTATAACGGTGAATTATCCGTATCGCAGGAATTGGCAGCCATACTTCATTCACAGGAATTCAGCAATGACAGCCCTCTCCCCATGGAGGAATAAACATGGAGTCCTCACTCACCACGTCTCGCTCTGCTCACACTTCTTCACTCTGAGCTCTCACACGTCTGCTCGCTCCCCGCATACAGATATCAGCGCCCGCTGAAGGTGTGTGTGCCGACAGGACCAGGTGTGATCGGGGTAAATACAGCACAGGAAGTTTACTACTGGAAGCCAAACCGCTCATTGTCTGTCTTTTTTTTTTTTTTTTTTGCTCCATCTTGGATGTTTTGATTTTTGTTGGCTTGAAATATCTCACAGATTTAGTGTTCCTTCTTATTTTCCTTTTGGAGCTGGGGAATATTTTAGATTCCCATAAATCGATCTTCAAAAAACAAATGAATGAAAATCCCTGCACAGACCCAAATCATCTCTGTTGTCTCATGTCAACTGTTTTAATATGTTTTCAAGATATTTTCAGAGAACTCTGTTTATAGAAACAGACAAGAAACACCTGCAGTGGAGATTGTGAGTTGTCCCATCTCCTGTGAGGAAAGGACTGTTGCCCTGAAATGAGCCTCCCAGGCGTCATTGCACTGTGTTCTGCTCTTGTTTTAATAGGTGTACGACCATAGTTTATACTGTATATGGGTCAGGATGAGGAGAGATGACAGGAACAGAGCGACAGCTTTTATATTCTTCCTTTCTGCGTGGTTTAAAATTCACCTTTTGAGCTCTTTTCTCTCTGTTCTGTTTACACAGTGAACACATGAAGAAGCATCTCGTCACTTAACATCATCAGAGTTAACCTGGTTGTTAATTTAAAGATGAACTATGAAAGATGTTTGTGATGGTTAAGTGACTTGTTCCAGGGAGAATGGAGGCTCTCTGCCTTCCATCTAGTGTCTCTTATGCTGAGAAACCAACCTCGCAAGATCAGAGCCTCCGACCCGGTGTCCCAGCTCTCGTCTCTGTGGTACCACAACACAAATGCTTCCCATAATCCATAATCTCTATTACACAAATATACACATTAGGGGTGCAACCTCACAGACTGGCTCGGATCACGTTTTTTGAGTCACAGATCGGCGGGGGAGTTTATTGCCCGTCTATTTGGTTGGGGCTGGTATGTTCACACTGAAACCGCAGTGAAACCGCATCCGGCAGTGGTTCATTTTCAATGGACGCTGGCATAGATGGGCGTCGGCAGCATCGACCGTCGTGATGCAAGTGTCCAAATGGTCAATTTGAAGTTTAATTGAACCTCAACTTTATGCAAATGAGGACATGCACAACTTTTGTTTTCATCAACCGGTCCGCGGACAGCGATCTGAACGGATCATGGATCAATAACGATCCACTGGACTTGTATAGTTGTCCTTTAAGCCTCTCAAGGCCTTTGCTGTGCACTCTTAAAAATGTAAAATCTTAAAAAGTCATAATAGTTTGAGCATGGAAACCTTAAGTCCAAACCTCAGGGTGAAAAAGCCTGCTGTGTAATGCAAGTTGACTTGTGGCAGCCGTGCTAATTCACCATAGACAGTGCAACAAGCCCGTGTTGAGAAATTAGAATAATTGACATGTAATTGTTGTGCTTGTTTAAATGGGTCACAGATCTTTAATGTTCTCCAAACTAGTCGTTGCTACACGTACATAAACTGCACAACAACTCGTTTAACCAGAGAAAAGTTCCCGTCTGATTTTGACTGATATTCACAGCTTGACGTCACAGCACCACAGATTTTCTAGCCTATTGATTTTTCTGTCTTGTGGTTTTGGGTCTGTTGTTGCCAGACTTGGCCGACAGATCTGTGGGACAGCTAATATTTTGTGTATTTCCCCCGTTGGTCTGAGATTGACATGTGAACGATGGCGGGGCTTTCCTGGCATCCAGTGGCATTTCAAAGCGAGCCACCCGTAACCCTGGTGGTGTTGTTTTTGCCATGCGTTCAGATGAACACAGTGACGATGAGTAAGCACTTTAAGTTAACAAGTGAAGCTTTCAGACACATCTGCCTTTTATAAACCATCCCACAAATTGTCATTGTGGCAAGATCCATGTGGCAGAGGGAGTTACTGCTGCAAAGCGGGACGGGATAGACGGGACAGTGTATTTAATAAAAATCGGACTATTTATTCATCATTTCTCTGAGAAATGTCCCAGACTGATGGTGTCTGGATCCAATTCAGGACCTTCCCACTTACACATGTTTTGGGTTATTTGTGTGGCCTTACAGTCGAGCTGTGTAAACACGAGTCAGACCTTAGATTGTGTTAAAATATCGAAAGAAATCTTGACGCTGCGCTGGTTTATTGACAGTGATGTTTCTCTTCAGACAGCTGCATTGTTTGGCCCTGAACAGAGGGAGTGTGTTGAAGCAGTAATGGAGCTCAACAGCGATGAGTTACAGCGCGTGAGAGAGAGAGAGTTGGTGAACAGACGAGCAGCTAATTGATCTGCAACTCATTTATTTTGTGTCTTGAGTGTCTTAAAGTGCTTTGAACAGAGTTACACAGCTGGTCACAAGTGAAGGGACTCTCTGTTCTGCACACCACACACACACACACACACAGATGTAGCCCCACATCCAAACCTTAGCCATCGCAAATGAATCCCTACCCACAACCTAATTAGCGCTAACGCTAAAACCGAGTGTCACACAACAGTCTCCACCTGTGGGATCCTTGGTTTGTGTCTCCACAGTGACACCGTTCAGGGTAAAGCCTCCACACAAGCACACACACACACACACACACAAGCCCACACACACACACACACACACACACACACACACACACACACACACACACACTCCAAACTCACAGTGCCCCTGCTGGAAAACACCACCGGGTGAAATTTCAGATTGAGAGCCTGATTCCCTTCAGCGCTCTCTCTGTCTGCTGAACGATCAGGGTTTGGGGTCAGCAGCGTTTACTGCTGAAATGTTTCCCATTTCCTCTAATGACCGAAATAAAAAATGGAAAAGAAAGAAAAAAAACCCCTCTTTTCAGATTGAAACCCAAAACACATGAAGGCAGATCTAAGACGTTAACCGAACCGTAAATCTCTCTCCGGTTCTGAGGGTCACGTCTGTGGACTCCACGGTTTAACTGAGACACTTGATGACTTGGCATCAGGACAAACAGTGAGACCGCTTTGGCTCAATCAGTGCCATGTGGGTTTGGTACATGTATACATTTCTCATTTGTATAGCGTCTTCTATACTCCTATAAATAGGCTTTACTATATGCACGCATGTGTGGTATGTATTCAATGCAATGAATTCACTTTATTTTCATTCCGGATCAGGAATTAAATGTGAATGAAACAAATTCTGTAGCCGTCACCGCTCTGTCAAGCCGTGTTTGGGTACACGTGGCGCCCTGAGCTAAAAGGTTTGCTCACAGGGAGAACCATGTTAACCATGTTCACCAGCTAGTTGTGTGCTAGTTGTGTGTTAACCCGTGTGTTAACATGCTGATATTTACTAATTAGCTCCAAACACAAAGATAATCAAAGTTGTTAAAAGTCAATAGAGTGGGTCGGTACAACTAACCCTGACGTCTTTGTGTTAATATTAGACATGGTTGTTGGATGAAAAATTATGATATTTGTCTTGATAATTACACTGTTTTTAGTTTTGTTTTTAAGATTTGATGGGCCTATTGTGTTACGCTTTTTATTTAAAAAGAAAAAAGATTCTGCCAGACTTTTGTCTCCAAGAGTTTATCTGAGTAAAAACAACACAGGAAAAGAATAAGTTATTCAGTTTTACCATTTACCCCTTGCACCTGTTGGTGAGGTTGAGGATTTATTTAGTTTTACATCAACTTGAGAAAAATCTGAATTTATAATCCTGAATATCAGAACATGAATACGTAAAATCACTCTTCTGATCATCTAAAAGAAATCTCAGCATTGAACTCAATCTTTCAGAGCTAATATCTTCTTCTGCCAGGCTGAATTCAACAAAAAAAAAAAAAATCTACTTTTATTCTACTTTCTACTTTATTTATTTCAACTAACAGAGAGAAGGATAAAATTGATTTTGAGGAAAGTAAAACATACACACTTATAAGACTGTCCAGTTCAATCGCACATCTGACAACACCCGTCCTCAACATTTGTTTCAGTACAGCACACTTCCTTGGACGGAGGACCTCAGGGACAGGCAGTATATTTAGGAGAGTTGCAAGGTTGTCCATTTCTAACTTGAACTGCAGGAGTCTGTGAAGTGCTGACGTGATATATGAGGCTCCCTCTGTCTGCCCATGCCAGCTCTATAGGAGGCAGTTTCATCTCTCTCTGCAGGAAGACCAGATTTATGGAGCTGAAATTGTGCACCTTCTAAACCTTAACCTAACAAGGAAGGTTAATAATCAAACAGCCGAGAGAGAGACAGAGAATCAACTTAATGTAGGAGAGCAGACGTGAAGACGTGAAGACATGAATCCTTCTCCTCTCTTTTATACATCAACCCACAAACACCTGAAAGAACCAGAGAAATGGAGGATGGAAATGTAAAAGCTGAGCAGTTAAACTTGATAAAAGTGCATCTGACAAGGAAGGTTAGTTTGGGGTTTTCCCACACACACACACACACACACACATGCACACACACTCTCACACATCCACACTCTCCTCTGTTTATGGACAGCAGGTCTTCCTCCTCCTGTTTCCTCTGCCTTCCAGCCGGCCGGCCTCCCGCTGCTTAGTCGTAAACTCACGTAATATGTTTAGCATGCTCAGCGATCATCTCACTACCGCTGCTCAAGGCCGCTCGCTGTTGTCATATCAGCACAGCGAAGCCATTAGGCCATCACAGGATACATAACACTGATATAAAGTCTCTGCTCCGAAACGTTAGGAAAGCCAGGTGGTTTCTGATTTCATTACTGGGTTTTATTGGAGCATTTTATTTTTATATCTCATGCTGTTTATCGTCCCTCAAATTTCCTGTGACTGGAACTATATCTACTGTACCTGCATTAATTTATATGTAGGCAGGATTAGTTGCAGTAGTAGTCGCAGCCTTGAACCTCTGAACGATGCATATACATTTTAAATAATTTTCACAAAACACCAACAAAAACATCTTCTTCTGAAAACATTGGGATAAAGACAGAATCATCCATCTCACTTTCCAAAAACGCTAAAGACGCCACGTCCAGACTTCCTCTGCTACGCACTTAAAACACAAAATGTTGTTGTTCCAAGCAACCTGCCAACACAGTGGAGCTGTTTTCACTCTCCAGCCAGCGCCATATCTGGCATCCCAGGCGACCGGTCCGCCCAGTAAAGCTGCAGAGTTTACGTAACCTCCAGCCCTGGTGATACATGATGTAGGCACAGGTAGCTAATTGGCCAGTTATGGAGACACAACATGTAAATGAGGCCCAGTGGAGACGCACTAAGATATGTGGCTCTGCAAGGAAATCATTTTTACATGTGGCGGTATGAAAAGGGAGGTGTAAAAATTAATGATGGTTGGTGCTTCTGTTTGAGATTCCATGTTTCGTTTTTGCTAGAGACTTATTCAGAGGTTTCAAAATGACGCTGTAAAAAAGCCTGTTCCTCTTTATACTACTATGTTTCTATTCCTGTTTAGTCTATATTCGATGGTGCCCACAGTATAATATGTATAAGGAAAGGTGCACATAATCACATGGAAAACAAAGGTAAACCCAATTTTATCATTATTTGTCACGTGTTTCCTTCATGCTTCCTTGAATGGAGCACTGTCTGGAGATGCTGTCATCTTTGCTGCTATGGCTTAATTTCAACTCAAACTTTGCAACACATACATCCGAATATAGCATCAAACCAACATGATGTTTTAGCTGCATGTGTTTAGTTTCCACACTGGAGAAAAAAAGATTTAAGAAAAATGATAATGAGCAAGAAAAACATGAAATATAGGGTGAGAGTGCAGAAATATTGTATAATCTCATAATAATGTATATGGGAATGGCATATCAGTTTGATACTTTAAAGATCCCTGATTTACAAGAATTAACAAAACTTTTCATCTTATATTTTGTTGTAAATGTTGTAATGTCATTGTGTCCGTTGTCATCTAAAAAACAATGAAAATAATGCAAAAATATTAACATCAAGTAGAAAACACACCCACCTCTGACACAGGGCCTTCCCACTCCCACTTAAATCTACATTTTAGATACTTACACAGATCATTTTTGGGTTAAACAGATATAGATATACTGTAGATAAAGGCATCTCTTTACAACCTCATCTACAAACCTCATGTTTATACTCCAAAACCTTGTGAGACAGAAAAAACCTGTAAGAGAAAAACTGTCTGAATAACCGAAAACAATATTCACCCATTGTCCATCCCATTACATCCCATTACCATTAAACTGGCACAATGAGTGAGCCACTCAGCTAACGGCTATTGTATTAAAAACTGAAAAGTCAGCTATAGGTTAGTGAACAAACCCATGTAGACACCTCAGTCTGGTTTGATAACGTTTGAGCTTTACGCTTTGTTAAGAGTCCGTCTCTCTCTTCCGTTTCGATTCACTTCAGGGAATCTCTGTCCAGAAAAATCCCTGGTTCTTTGAGGTTTAACCCGGCCACAATGAGATTTTCTGCAGCTCTGCCTCAGAGATTGGACTTCAGCTCAAATCTGTGCATAAATGAAATTCAATCTGCTGCATACATACTGTACACGCACATGCCAGCTGGAGTCAGGGACAGTCAGGCAGACAAATAGACTTCCCAGTACTAAACTCCCCCGAAAAAAAGCCTTAGAGGATAAATCTCATAGAATATTTAATGCTTATACACAGGAGAGCAATCAAAAAATGGGCCTCCTTCCTACTGCCCCTCTCTCCATCCCTTTCTTTCCTCTTCTTGTTCTCCTTTTTAGCTCTTATCATTTCCTCGCCAAACCTCACTGGATGCTAAACTGCCATAGATCAAACCCTGCATGACTCTGGGAAATGGTTCAGTTCCAGATTCGCCTGTCTCTGCAGCAAATAATGATCTGATCAGGTTTAGGCTTCAGTATGAAACCCGTGCATAACTTGCTCCATGTGGTGTGTGTGAAAGTAACCCATATGTGTGGGTAGGCTTACAGTAAGAGATGTTCAATAATGCCAAATGTTTCTTCTCAACCTCTGGATTTTCCATCACACTTTATCCTGTATATCTTTTCCTGCAGGACAGTAGTGACGAGCCTGCCACTTACTTACAACTCTTTTAAAGTGGGAGGCACAGGGTGAGTACAGTGTTTGCAAATACTTATTGGAGTATTTCTTTTTAAAACTTGCTTTAAGAACCAGATGGATGGGGTTTGCATCTCGAGGCAGATCAAAGATCAATGATGGGAAAACACTTAGCCAGTGCGTTTACATATTTTATCCCAATAACTGGAAACCTCATTAATTAAACTTTAGCCCGAAGTGTGTTCCAAAGCGTATCATATATATTTAGATGAATTTCTTACCTTTCAGGGAGTTATTCTTCTTCACTAATTTCAGTATCAGTATCATCTTGAAAGTCCTAGAGACTACTCGACAATGATATTCAATCGCAGATTTTTTTTTAAGCAGGTGGAAGACACATCAACATTTTAAGGAGATGGCAATTTGAGCCTAACATGTTTCAAGTCTACTACAGAAGTTCCTCTGCAGCCACAGGTGAACAAGCTCCTGGTTCCTTGGGCTGGGAATCACCCAGTCACAATACCACATTATGATATTGCTTTTTTGTGACAACTTTTAAAAATCCTGAATATTGCAAGACAGCATATTATGATATGTTGTGATTTATTACCTTTTTGCCACTTTAAATTATGTCCCAAAGGGAAAACTGTATCTGCATCTGCAAATAGGGGTGGGGGAAAATTTGAAATAGTATCTTGTATTTTGTTTGGCAATATTATATTTATATTCTACATTCACAGGACCAACTTTAAATCTTTCATCATGTAAATTGCAAATACAAATTGAAGTTTTTGAGCTGTATCCTATTGGATTGAACAGAACAAATATTGACAAAAATAATAATAATAAAAAAAATTGTCACAAAATACGTACATGTAGAAATAATATAATATTGTGACTTAAAGTATTAAAATTTCAACCCTCCCACCCATCTTCTTTTTAATCTAGTCTTAAAATGGACTCTGGGATCTTCACCTCCCTTTATTTATGGCTAATTGTGGTAGTAGAACTGAGGCTCACACTCGCATTAATGAGATTTATGAAGCGAAACCGTGCACACACAGTTTTATACATATTCTTATTTCTGCTTTTGTGCATACACATAGTCTTATGAGTCCACAGAGGTTTATGCATCTGGCCGCCGAAGTCTCCGTCCATTTTTTATTTTCAATTTACAGTAGAACAGCTGCAAGAGAAATGTTTCAAAGCAAACTTATTTATAACATTCCCATTATCGTGTTCAGGATTTTCATGATGTGTTCATCTATATCCTTGATATGATATGATAACATATTGTGAGGTAATAGTTTATTTGCAGTAAAAACAGATGCTCAAGCTACTTTGAAGTTTTTATGTATGTTTGCACGCTGGCACATATTGTGGGATATTATTTTGTTACTGGTCTATTGTTAGTCACTGCTATAAACTGTTTGTAAAAACGGGCTATACAAATGAAATTGCCTTGCCCTTGCCTTGCCTTGCCTATAAAAGATGCTAAAGATTCACTGGCATCAGTATTGTTAAAGTTTTCACGATTTCCTGCAGCAGGAAACTACCTGTCTACAAAGCGCTGCAGAGAGACTCAAACAAGCAGGAATAATTATCAGTGATAACGTTTCATCTCAGGTCTGGTCATAACCCTCATGAAGGGGCTCAGCATCTTCTTAACATACATCAACCTTCACCCCTGGAGCAGATCACAGTGAGACGGGGCAGTTGTGGCCCAGTGGGGTCAGAGATATACTGCCCTACATGTCCAGGTAGTCAGACAGCTTCCTCCTCTGACATATACACTGGCCTTAAGGGGCCTGAGGCCAGGCAGGAAAACACCAGAGACTTTCACTCGGGAGGAGGGGAAACTTGCAAGAGTTTGAGATAATAGCAGAAACCTGTAGCTTCTCTTATACATGCACCTTAGAGGGGATTATATAAACAAACATATAAGTAATATATTGTTTAATAGCTTATGGAGTATTCTATTATTATAATTACATTAGTGGTATTTGTCTATGGCAGTCCTTTATGGTCATTCCTATGAGAATGACCATTAATATGTTGAAAAGACATACAGTAAGTAACTCTTATTGACTTGTAGCAACAGTTTGAAACAATGAATAAATGTCTCAGTATACATGTTTGTTTTTCCATTTTATTTCTCTTTATTTTTGAAATAGTAGGACCATTGACACCTCCCCCCCTTCATTGACAGCATATACACACCTCAAACATGAATGAAACACAGAACGCTGACTTAAATCAGTTTATTTTATTTTTACCATTATTTTCCATTTCTACTAAACAGCAGTGGATGAATGAAGAGAAATTAGGAAAAATCTGTGATGGTTAACAGACAAGGGAAATAGTTTTTCAGTTTGTACAGGCACTTTCTCAAAATGGGACATCAAACTCTTCTTTCACTCTTCAGCATTTTGTGTGTTTTTAAATTATTTGTGTGTACTTACAGAAGATGAACACACAGGTAGTGGGACTTAAGGTGCTTTGTGGACTTGATGAATTAATTATTTTAGAAGCTTTATTTGACTTTTTTAAATCAAGGACAAACAAACAGAATCTTGATTCAGACAGTGATGTATTATCAGTTTAATAGCTTTATTTACTCAAAAGCAAGTAGAAGAACTCAATAAATTAGACATAATACTTTGAAAGGTACTTTGACTTCACTTTCAAAACATTCCACATAAAGACTGTGATTTCTGTTACGCTTTTTGATATTTTCCCCTCCAGCTACCATTTTTCCTTCTATTATTTTTTTTTCAAAGCTGATAAAGTGCAGACATGCATAAACACCCAGCTTTTCTTTGTCCATTTTTGAAATAAGGAATCTAGCAAAATCTACTGAATCCTCTATAGACATGTCATTCTCCCAACCAACTATCTTTCCAGGACTGAGGACTACAGTAACTGACACACAAAGACCTCCCAACAGTTGTATTGCTGAGCTGAGCCCAGTCCTCCACCAGAAAAAAGAAAAAAAATCAAGAAGGTACAGTACACCTCATAAAATGTTAGGCCCATAGGCCTGAGGCCATTATGTTGCATTTCAGCTCATGGAGGCCTCCTTAGTTCCTGAGCTTTTTGTAAAACACTGCTGCAACACAAAGAGCAACAGCGCAAGCAAAGGCAAGAACGCCAACAGCCACACCGAGCCCAACAGCTGAGTCGTCTCTTGCTTCGGCAGCGAAGGGCTTCTCTTTGGACTCGGAGCCCTCGCTCTTGGTGACGATCTCCGGAGAGGTGATGGTGTAGGTTTGGCTTATGTTATCCGAAGGTGCATCCACGGTGCTCCTCTTCCTCCTGTTGGTGCACTGCTTGAATGTGCTGCAGCTGCTCTTCTCACACAGCCGGGTGATGCAGTGGAGGTAGTAGGTGGACACGGTCTCGTTCTGCTGCTCGATGAAGCGGAAGGCTGGGAAGTGGAAGCGGGCGCTCTGGCTGTCCCCGTTCTCAATCATGGTGGTGAACTGATCCTTGGAGCAGGGGACGAACAGATTGAAGAAGCTGGAGTTGGTGGGCAACGGGGAGATGGAGGCATAGCAACGGTCAAGCAAGACATGGTACTGGCCTGTCAAGTTGGTGGCCTTGACCTCAACGTACACACTGGTTCTCAGTTCAATGCCCAGTTGTGGAATGACCATTGGTCGGGTGAAGTTGGCATCATAGAACAGCTCCATGCTCAAGGTGCTGATGAAAGTACCGTTGTTGTCCTTGACTGCAATGGAGGAAGCCGACACATCAATCTGGGTGTTGTTGACCAGATACTCTAAGGGGTAGGCACAGGAGTAGTAGTACTTCAGCTCAGCATTGTAGGTGATGGTGCCTGTTGTAGGATCGAGGGACCGAATGATGCCGCTGATGTTGACCGTCTGGATGTTGGAGAAGTCAGAGAATATACCTGTGCCGGCAGCACTGGTGGTCCTGAATATGCTTCCACAGGAATGGGTCATATTCAGGGGGAAGTTAAAGCGAGCAACAGGTGGACTCACAGATTCGTCAAGGGTTGCTCTGCACTCTGGTTCTAGCATATGGTTCAGGATCAGCAGCGTCTCATTGTAGCCGGTGTAGACGACTGGGCAGATTTGAACCGCCAGACCAATGGATGAAGTACCACACTCCACTGCAATGTCAGTCACCTGTGGACGTCTTGCTTCTGTTCCACAGTCAGTCAGTGTTAGCTGACTACTACTGGCTATTAATGACAGAAAAATTAAAAGACTCTTCATTGTAATTCTTCAGCTTGGCCGTGAATTTGTTAACCTCTCCTCTGAAATTGTGGTTCCGCTGCTCAGAGCTGGTAGATCTTCTCAGAATGTTTGAAGTCCTTGGGATGTGTTCAGGGGTCTTTATAGGTAAGTGTGTCCTCTGGGATTGGTCCAAAACAAGGTCAAGCACCTTGCTATTTGTGAACAACTGCATTGTATGTAGTAGGGAAGCTCCAGTCTTGGCCATATCCTAAGGGCAACAACTGAAACCTGAAGCATCTGACTGTCTTAAAATACAGAGACAATGGCCTTGTTCCTTTGTTGAGTATGCTTTAAAATATAGATTTCCATGCCCTCTATTACCAAGCCTTCAATGAAGTAAGTGAACATAACACTATATGAGATGGATTCCTAAGAAACACGTGATGGTTCTTCTATCCGGTACAAGACCTAGCAGCTTCACTAATGACCTAGATAGGATTCAGAGGAGTATGCAATGATAGACTGGATCATTTGGCCACTGTTTTCCTTATTAAACCTGACATTAGTAATAATAACCATTAACAACACATAGAAGAAAGAGAAATGTGTTAAGGTAAACATCTTCTGTTAGAACTCGTAACAATTTATTAGCGGTTACTTTAACAAACGCCTCAAGGAGATGATGATGAGGAGATCGTGTGATAAATAAAAACACATGACCTTGAACTAGTAACAATTCAGAAACATTCAGACCTAGTGATGACGTCACAGCTAAAAACACACTTAAGAAATTTAGTGGCTTTGGTTGGAGCTCATTGTTTAACTCAATGCATATCATATATTTTAACCGTTTTTTTTTTTTGGTTTGCATTTTAGGCTTTTATGGTTAACTATTCCATAGCCCTGGTTAGATTGTATTTAATTATAAACTTGAACTCATATCCATTGTGTAGAGAAGGGGGGTGTGCAGATGTTGGCTTCATATTAGTGTCACATATGGGAGGTGTATGAGCCCATTATGTTGCTGAACAGAATATATTGGTCACCTATTGTTGCTGGCATATATTCAGAGGCTAGTGATGAAAGGAAAAGCTGATCCAGCAGTGTATTATTGAAGGTAACTGAATCTAAGTAGTGTCAGTGGCGACGTGGTAATTCTGACTGGATCTTGACAGAGAGCAGGCCAGGTTCAATAGCACTGCTGTGAACTACAAAACAGTCAAATACATTCAACTTCTCAACTTTTTTCATTTCTCAACAAACACAAATTATCCCCAACAGCTCTGTTGGCAACTTTTTCATTTTAACCATTCATCTACAAAATAATTCAATATGTCAAATTAGAGTAAACATTACTGGGACTGCCCCTTTCTGGGATTTGTGATGAGCTGTTATGAAGGAAGCGAAACATCAACACTCTCATATTCCCACAGGACCAGCCCCGTTAAAAATACATACAAAAATATATACAAAAAGCAAAGTAAGTGTCCCATGAGAAATTTTTTCCCATCATCAATTTTGACCAAAAGTTTGTCTGACTCCCATTTTCACCATGAAGTTGTAAACACCAATTTACACAGTGCAATCATCTCGCTGGTGTATATTGCACAAATTTATAAAGCAAAGTAACCCACTGAAATTTCAGCATAATGATTGCTCCGTGGGTAATGATGCATTTCATTACTTAACATAAAACTTAATTCAAATTATTTCCTGACTTGCTGTCCCAGTCTTGATGCAACGTTGGCCTGCGGTTCCCACACCCAGATGTTTGAAGCAGTCTTCCTGCTCTGTGAAAGTATGTGAAAATTTTACTGAGTCAAGAATATACTGAAAATAAAATGTGTGCAAGTTTATATTTTTTGTTCAGCATTGATATGGATTTTAATAAAAATAGAAAAAGAAAAAAATCTAGGGTAAAGTTGAGAAGGCTCGAGAAACCGTAGTTTATACCGAACACCCAAGAAGCACGATACATGTATACATGTCACTCACCACTTGTTGCTTTTGTCCATGAGGGAATTCCTCAATATGACCTAGTTTTTTTAATGTTCCCACTATAATAGGCCACTGTCTGCCTTTATGTAAGTACAGTAAGACACTGACAGGATGCCACAAACCTACTTAAGTAGCCAGATAATATGTAAGCGTGAGAGTTTCCTACACGATTGTTTGTTTAATAATATGAATAATGATCAACTTTATGTATAGAGCACTATCCATACAATTATTCATAAATAAATGGAGCAGGTGGTGCAAAATAAATGGGGAACAGAAAAAACAACAAAAAAAGTAATAAACACTATACATTTAAAATAAAATGCGTCTAAAACAAAAATAAAAGCACAAAACAAACAAAATTACACAGTTACATGACTGCATTTGCACTTTTCCACATTCTCGCTGAGTACAGAAGGTAATTTGAACTATAATTCATTCCCCTTGTTGTGCTTTATTAATGACGCCTCATGTCTGTGGCGATGACAAGAGGCAGGAAGTGAAAAGGAAGGACGACAAACAGACGATGTCAAAGTCCCGCTGTGAATTTACTGGGGTACGGAGATGGTGTTTGGGGGATGATGGGGGTGACAGGGGGAGGGGGGGGCAGTGCAGGAGGGTCACCTGCTCTCCTGCCTGATGATCACCTCCTCCTGCTCTGGCTGCGCTGTTAAAGCGCTCCAACGGCGTGATTAATGGTCAGAGGCTCCAAATCAGCCGGAGGGTCTGCGGCGTTGAGAAGTCACAGAGGCGGAAACACGGCGAGGGGAGAAAAACGAGGTGGGAATTCTGTTTGCAGGAGAAATACAACCCTCTGTCGCGCTTTTACTGCGCAGGTCATGACCAAACGGCCCTCTGTTATGATTTGGCCTTATGGGTTATTTTGTCTAGCGGCTAGCAGCGGCGAGGTGATGATAGCTTCTGAGACAGAGGAAGTGATGTGACGTGATTTTCTATCAGCAAGGCTGTACAGAGAGCACAAGCTGAGTGTTAATCTGTTGCTCCGACCGGAGCTTCTACTGTTTTGAATAGTTGTCGGAGCTGTTACAGGATATAAGTCAGGTCTCGAGACAGTCACAGCCACTTTATATATCTCCCATGATGCATTTGGTACCCCAAATGTCTGAAATTAATACAGCTGACAACATATTTCTAAGTGATTTGTGACTATACATCCTTGTGTATGGAGTATTAAGTTACATAGAGCTCCTGTTCAGGACCTACTTTAGAGAACAGGTAGTTGCTTTAAACCAACTCAGAACAGTAGAAGTTTTTTATTGTTCCAAGGCAAAAACATGAGACAATTTACTGGATAAATATTTGACTGAAAATGTTGTCTAAAGTTTTTTTTCCACATTTCTGGCTGTGCCCGTTCTTAAAGTTGTACTATAAGCTTTTGGAAATTGACTGCGGCCTCCTGAGTGCCTTTTACACATCTGCAAAATCCGAACATTTTGAGTGCATGATCCTGGCACTGTGGCATGGTGGTGCAGTGGTTAGTTCTGGGTTTGACCCCCTTTTTCTCTGTTGAGTTTGCATGTTCTCCTTGTGCCTGTGTGGCTTCTCTGGCTGGACCAAACACATCATGCACATTGGGTTAATTAGCAGCTCTAAATCGCCCATAGGTGTGAATTGTGTGTGAATGTGTTTTTTTTTCTATATGTCGTTCCTGTAACAGACTGACTGGTGACCCCGTCCAAGCTGTGGACCCAGCGGATGAGTGGATGGATGCATGTTGTCAGCACGGCACAAGTCTACAGCTCAGGTGAAGACACTCACCTCCCGACAGGTGAAATTCAACATTCGGGAATATGAGCTTTACCACAGTGGTTCCCAACCTTTTCTGGCTCGTGACCCCATTTTGACATCACAAATTTCTGGCGACCGCGTCAATCAAGATGCACCAGCTCAGATATTTTTATATGCTGCATTTTATTTGAACTTGATTTAAATATGAGAAAGTGAAAGTATAGAATACAGTTGTTCAGGATTGTGTGTGGTGTTTTTAATCATATTTTTTTTAAAGAATAATAATTAGTTTTTTTTTTGTTTTTTTTTAACAATTACTGGACATTTCAGGCGACCCCGTATGGGGTCCCGACCCCAAGGTTGGAAAACATTGCTTTACTGTATAGAAGTTAAGCTCATACACCAGGATACAGGAACTACAACATGCAGGGTCACAGTAGATTGAGGGTAAAAGTTCAGTATACAGCACATACATGAAGCTCTGCCCCACACAAACAAACAAATAGACCACGCCTCCTCTCCCCATGTATAACCCTGTGCTAATTGAAAGCTTGTCTGTTTCACTCTTTTTTTTTTTGGCCGTTTCCTCCTCTGCCAGCTGGGGCTGCTGCCATTATAGCCACTGACCTGGTTCACACCAGATAATATATCACCCTGTAAAGCGAGCCGCCATAGAAGTCAACCCAACACCCAATTGTTATGCTGAGGAAATTAAATGTCACATATGAAATGTGTTAAAGCTCAGAGGTACAACATGGTACACGTTTAACAGCACAACACACTGGAAAACACAGTTGTGTGGAAAAAATAAAAACCAAGGAGAAATAAAAAGAAACGTCCCAAATCTGTTTACATGCACTTGCATATTGTTGATAGGCTCATGAAGGATTTCAAAAAGTAGATGACCAGACCTCTGTGCTGCAGACCATGGAGCAGAAATATCACTTAAAAACTCAGATTTAAAGTTTTTTCCACATTTCTGGGTGTGCCAGTTCCTAAAGTTGTGCTGTAAGCTTTTGGAAACTGAGACCGCGGCCTCCTGAGCGCTGAAATGGAGCTTTCATTTTCTATGGATGCACCACAAACTGAACGAGGTCAAGACACCAGTGACAATACAGACGACTTTCCTGGGTGGTAATCTGAGACCTCACCAACCTCGCGCTGAAACCAGAACTCCTTTCACTCCGATCGACCACAGTCTCTTTTCTCAGAGGTGTGAATCTAACACAGTGCTAAACTACAACCATTACATAGAGTATGGTGGCCCTGAGAGGTCATGTGTGATCTATTGTTTTGGAAACAGTAGATGCTAAACTCTGAAAATCCAATATATATCTATATACTGTATATATTGATTCTTGCAGTCAGTCCTAACAGAAAGTGCATGATTCATACAATTATCTATCTTCACCACATTTTCACAGGTAAAGAGATTAGATTTAGTTAACTACAAAATAACAGCTTACAGTATGGTATTTCTGTGCAAAGAGGGATATGTTGCAATCAACAAATTTAAACTCATATTTTCTGAATTTTTTATTTAAAAAATATGTTATCTCCTCGTATCTGCTGAAGGGTGGAAACATATGGTTAGTGTGTTCAATTTCAAATTAAAAAAGGGTATTAAAATGTTGATTTAATAACTTTTTATTAGTTAAGAGTGAATTAAGTGGAGAAAATCATTTGGAAGTGCAGATTTTACACAAACAGTATAGTTCATCTTATTCATGCCTGAATGGTGACATTATGAATTGTAAATTGGACATTATCACAAATCTGCAAAAGTGATCAACTTGAATTGTTTCAGTCAGCTTCATGATTTAACACATAACACACAACGTTACAGTTTGGTGCAGGTCCTGTCATGTAAATTTATCTTCCGTACAATCATACAGGATGTGTCTATAAAGTGAGAGCAGCAACACGTGAATGTCTCTGGGTTAGACTCAGTTCAGTGGAAGCTAAACAAACACACGCACAGTTAAATAGCAAATACACAACGTATGAGCCGATACACATACGTCGTGTAATCAACAACAGCAGCTTGGGAGGAGGCGTGTACGTGTCACACTTTCCCACACACTCACTCTCAACACACGCACAAATTGTTCTGTTAAAGTCATGCATCAGTGTAGCGCTGATTTACGAGGCACTGAATATTTCTTAGTGAAGCCTGTTGCTGCCTTTCTCTTTCATGTCTTACGTACACACACACACACACACGCACACACATGCATGCACGCACAATCGCACATGCATGTACACACACTGTGACTGTTGCCCTTTCATGTGTGGAAAAGGGCAACTGCAGGGACCAGCTGTTAAGAGCTGAAGCAGATATGTCCCGCTTCCCTGTGTGAGCAGTTGCTTTTCTGCAGCTACGTATGTCGCACACACACACACACACACACACACACACATGATTCTGCAGTTATAAAATATCATTGGATGTGACACAGTGTTGACTGCCATTTATGGGAAATCTGTTGGTTGGTTGGGAAGGAGACCAAGAGTTTGATAAGAAGCAATATCTGAAAATGACTCCTGCTGTGCTCCTCATCCCCCCTCCTTCTACTCCCTTTCTTCTCCACCTTTTTTCTCCTTTCTCTTGTGTTTTCCTTTCCTTTCTTTCCCTTTCCTTTGCTCCCTTTCCTTTCCTTTTCTGTGCTTCCTTTCCTTTCCTATTTTTTTGTTTCCTTTGCTTCCTTTGCTTCCTTTCCTTTCCTTTCCTCTCCTCCTGCTTCTTGTCTCCTCTTGGTTTGACTCTTTAGTGAAGTCTGCTGCCATCACCTGCTGAATCACCTCTCCTCCTCCTCCTCCTCCTCCTCCTCCTCCTCCTCCTCCTCCTCCTTTTCCTCCTCCTCCTCCTGCAGTTTTGAGTTACACCAGATGTGGACCCTTGCTGTTTGGAAGACTGATGGATTTTAGGCTTCGCCGCAATCCAGCTGTTGTATTTGCGAACTGCTTTTAAATGAGACTCTCTTACTTACACACCTTAGGAAGGCAGATTGTTTTATTTGCACGGCTTTCTGAGATTTCTATCCACACCTGAAGACAGTGAAGCTGAACACAGTTTCATTAGAGATGCTCACAGCTACATTCTCTCTCCTCTGGTTTTCATAGAGAATCATCACAAAGTGTTTTAACCAAGGAACAGTCTCTAAGTGAGGGAGAAACCATATTTCTTGCCTCTTCAGTGAAACGGCCCTTTAAAACTCAACATAGTGAGTAAAATGCAGCGACAGCAGCAGCACGGGACAGTTTGGTGACAGAAACACATGGAACATTTTTCTTCATCGACTTTCACAGAGTTTCTTTAAAAAAACAAAACAAAAAAAAAAACAGGTTCTGAGTGGAGCTGAGCCATAACTATGATTGATCGTCCTTGTGTGTGTGTGTGTGTGTGTGTGTGTGTGTGTGTGTGTGTGTGTGTGTAACTCTTGTGTCCTGCATGTCGCTGAGTGTCCAGTGTGTGTTTGCGTCTGTGCAGGCGTATGCATACACACTATGTCTGTCAGTCACATACGGTACACACACTTGTTTGAGCACTGTGAGTACTCAAGTGCTGATCATTACTTGTGTGTGTGTGTGTGTGTGTGTGTGTGTGTAGAAATGTGAGTGTGGATCTATGCATTAGGTGTATGTGTGTGTGTGTGTAAAGAAGAAAAAAAAACAGTTATTTCATATGCCCTTGTGTGTCAGGAAAGTGTTAGTGTGTAACCTTTAATATGTTTAATGCGTCCTCACTCTAGTGGCTCCAGTTTTAAACAGTTTCTTCTATGTGAGGACTTATTTAAAGGTTATGTGAGGACCATTATTTCACTTTCAAGTGACGGTCTTCACAAGTCTGTGCACATTTAAAAACTATGTCCTTATGGCCCAAGACCACTTTACAATAAGACTGTGACTACCTTTACATGCAGTCAATATTTAAAATGGGTTAAAGTCAATATTCCGGTTTCTGAAACATTTGGAATATCCCATTTACACGCGTGAGCAAACGGGGTTATTCCTGTAGCTATACATGGTAATTGTAATCAATTGGGATAATTAACGCACAGAGAGCGTCATGATGCAATTCGCGTCATTTCCGCTTCTTCTTTCTGTATCCAAAAACAACAACAGCAGCAGCAGCAGCAGCAGCACGGCGGATAATGAACAGCCTGAGGCCGGTAGCGTAGCAGTCACCTTTGTTTGCGCTTTGCAGAGGTGGGAGAAAGTCCCTATGTTGCAAGTCCAAGTAGAGTCTCAAGTCTTTGCTCTCAAGTCTCGAGTAGAGTCTCAAGTCTTTGCTCTCAAGTCACAAGTCAAGTCCAAGTCCTAAGTTTTTTTTTTCGAGTCCCAACCAAGTCCTAAGATTTTTTTTCGAGTCCCAACCAAGTCCTAAGATTTTTGTTTCGAGTCCCAAACAAATCGATTATAATTAATGATACATAAAGATCATGACCACGCCTCGCTTCTTTATTGGTCACATTCAATTTCACTTCACATTCTGCGGAGACGGTGACTCAGGATTGTCGTGTTCCCCCACACACAAGCCGACTTTTGATCCAAATGGTCACAATTGTTGGGGCCAACAATCGTAAATATTGAACATGTTTAATATTTACGATTGTCGCCGCCGACTGTTTTACGGGTCGATTGTCAGGAGAATTTAAATCTTAAAACACCACACACTACAGGAGAATCTCATAAAATAATCTCAAGAGCCTAAGATAATCGGGCGATTTTTGTCTTTGGTCAGAAGGGGGAAAATCGGGGCAAAATCAGCCAGATTATCTTTATGTGTGGTAGCCTAGGCATTAGTGTGTTGGCATTAATTATAGAGCCAAGACTGATAACAGGAGTGGGTTCTATATAGAACGTCTCTGGCTGGCTGCTACAGTAACATTGATGGGACACTTTTAAAAATTGTGCTTGCTGCATGTGACTTGACTTGAATTCAAGTCTTTCCTCTCAAGTCCAAGTAGAGTCTCAAGTCTTTGGCATCAAGTCCCAAGCGAGTCCAAGTCTTTTTTTGATTTGATCAAGCAAGTCTTAAGTCATCAAAATCGGGACTCGAGTCCAAGTCAAGTCTCAAGTCTCGAGTCCAAGTCCACACCTCTGGCGCTTTGGTGCTGGTACTGGCCCACCACCAGTACTTGACACTATTCTTTGTCACTTTCTTCATTAATGCTTCCATTAATGAAGTAGAACGTTGTTTACAAGTAGTTCCTGTACTCAAAATATGCATATATATAGTACCTCTAAAACAACTGTGGTAACGTTGTGTTATTATCTCATAGTGTGGTGAATGTGCAGCTCACAACTTGTCCACCAGAGAGGGCGGTGCGTGGCGCAGTGGTTAAGGCGGCCGCTCCATGTAGAGGCTACAGTCCTCAACGCAGGCGTCCCCGGTTCGAATCCCGCGTCGGGCAGACCTTTCCTGCATGTCATTCCCTTTCCTGTCTATCTCACTATGAAATAAAGGCAAAAACGCCCAAAAAATATACTTAAAAAACAAAAAACTTGTCCACCAGAGCGTTGTGGAGTTGTTGGATTGTGTATTTGATGAGTTTGATGAGGGAAACCAAGAAATCCCATAATGAGCCTCCGTAGCGTAGCTCTGAGCAGCTCATGGCTCTGCTCCGCCGTTCTAAAAACAGCTTGCACCGACAATTAAAGGTAACGAACCTACTGCTATGGCAATGGGCCAATTTGCCAAAATGTTGAACTATCCCTTTGACCCAGTCAGTAAGTTATGATCGAGTCTGACTCTTAATGAAGCCCGTCAGTGCTAAACCGAATTCTGCTTTTGTATATTCCTGGTGGTGACCTTGACCCGTCTCCCAGCAGGCAGAGTTGGGGGGTTTCTGGTCGAGCTTTTCCAAGCCATTCACCCAGTTTTCCTAGTATAACCCCTTTCTGTTTTCTTCTTTGTTGTGTTTTGTTCATCTTGCCTGAAACTGTGGGCTTCACTGCTCCACAGCGCCCCACCATGGTCTATGGTGGTGCTGCTACATTTGGTCCATGAGCTTCCAGGACGCTGTATGTGCAGATAGATGCACAAAGTGAACACTGTCTGAATGCCTACGCAGTGTAGAGCATAGATGAGCCTTTAGAGTTGGAGTCAGGGTTTAGGGTTAGAGTTGGGTTAGATGAAGGTTGGGGTTGCGGTCAGGCACGTTGCTGTGGTAACTCAGGTTAGCATTTGCAGCTAGTAAACCCATTATAAGCCACGAGGGTCCTCACAAGTACAGAGACACCAACGTGTGTGTGCATAATGTATACCTAGTATAAGTGCAGGAATGCCTGTCAGTGTGAGCATGAGCATGTGCTCTTTGTTGCACACACACACACACAGTCGCAGTCCCTCGGCGTGCATGAGTGTGTGAGCGGCGGTCTCCCGGGCCGGGCCATAACAGTGATGGATGGGCCGTGTGTGGAGGCCGTTATTATTTGTTATGTGAGCGGGTGTGTGTGACTGGGCCTAGCGGGCCATACACCTGCTGCGCGCCCAGAGAGCCCCGGCGAGCTCGGAGAACAGCTGGACGCATTGATTTAGCGGCTCGCTCCGCAGGCTGCAGGAACAAATCAAGCAACAGCTAATAAAACCGGCCTTTATGATGGCTGCTCCATTTGCCCTCCAAAACAACTGGCTACATCATGTGTTTTTCTAACACCCGCCGCCACACAAAATTAAATCCCGGGCTAAGGTGTCGCCTCTGGATGCCGAGGAGCTCGGGGGCTTAATGTCTGGCAGTAATGCAGCGGGGGTAATCAATGTTGCATGGTGAATGTGTGAGTGTGTGTTCGCATACACGGCCAGTTGCATAAACGAAATGCGCGTATGTGTGTTTGTGCGAGTTGCTTAGTCAGATTCTTATGTTTTCTCAAAGGCATGTGTGTGTTTGTCTTCACACCTCCACGTTTCTGCGATCAATACTCTTCATGTCGGCGTCCAGGTGAAATAAGTGTTTGCTCGGCGCTAAACGCTGCAGCTGGTCTCATGAGGTCCGCACATGTGAGTGTGTGTAAGAAAGACAAAGTATGTGTGCATATGCTTACATGTGTGTTTTTGTGTGTGTGGGACAGAGTGTATTTTGTATGAGTCAGCCCTGTTAAGGCCGTTTCCATACAGAGCAGCGAGTGCAGCTGTGCTGTGTGTCTCTGTGCTGGCAGACGATACAGTGGCTCTATTGTGAGTCTATTGTGAGGCTTTTATCACGCCTGCTGAGCCAGTGGATACAGAGCAACAGATTAACTCAGCCCCTTTGCACTTTGTTTAAGACACATTCTGTGTCCGACTGGGGACATGTGTGTTATCTATCAGACAGATGCAGCGGGCTCATGTTGTCATATACGCCTAATAAGAGTTAACGTTCTCTGAAGATTCATGTAAACATCTCTGAAGGTCTGTGCAGAGCAGGGCGTTTATCAGTAACCATTAGGAACCAGCACACAAACTGTGTTGACCTCAGGCTGAGGTGAAAGGGTGATCTAACTCCTGGTGGAGAGTTGGGGGTGAAGTGGAAAAGAGAAAAAACAACAATGCAGGGTAACCCTTTCTTTTACAGTCCCCTAATTACTGTGTATTTACTGTGTAATTACAAGGTAAAAGAAAGAAATTACAAGGTAACTAACACTGGTAAAATGATGGTAACTACAGAGTAAATACTAACTAATTGCCTTGAAATATCTCAACTATTACTAAAGAACAACACTGCATTAATGGGTAATTACTACCGTCATTGTGAAGGTAACTACAGTAAAATAATAACGCAATTACAATGTAAAAGGAGAGAAATTACATCCCATTTACCTGGTAGTATAATCCAATATCTCACCTGTCCATCGTGTTACTAAGTTATTGAGCTGTTTTGGCTGGTAATAACTTTGCTCATTCATTTATCATGCCTGATTTTATTTAGTACTTACCTGGCAAATATGCCATCAGGGTCCTCTTGTTAATTAAACCTTCTGTAGTGTTACCAGGTAAAACACATCTATTTACCAAGCAAATAAGATGAAAGTGTGCTGTAAAAGAAAGTGTGGCTTCTTTCCACAGTATTACCAGTTTATTACTATGTAATTAAGCCAAGACTGTTCAGTTTTACACATTTTCGTTTCTCAACATTACCATGTATTTTCTGTAGTATTACTAGGAAAAACACATCTATTTACCAAGTAAATAAGATGAAAGTGTGCTGTAAAAGAAAGCGTGGCTTCTTACCAGTTTATTACTATGTAATTAAACCAAGACTGTTCAGTTTTACACATTTTCGTTTCACAACATTACCATGTATTTTCTGTAGTATTACTAGGTAAAACACATCTATTTACCAAGTAAATAAGATGAAAGTGTGCTGTAAAAGAAAGCGTGGCTTCTTTCCACAGTATTACCAGTTTATTACTATGTAATTAAACCAAGACTGTTCAGTTTTACATATTTTCGTTTCTCAACATTACCATGTATTTTCTGTAGTATTACTAGGTAAAACACATCTATTTACCGAGTAAATAAGATGAAAGTGTGCTGTAAAAGAAAGCGTGGCTTCTTACCAGTTTATTACTATGTAATTAAACCAAGACTGTTCAGTTTTACACATTTTCGTTTCTCAACATTACCATGTATTTTCTGTAGCATTACTAGGTAAAACACATCTATTTACCAAGTAAATAAGATGAAAGTGTGCTGTAAAAGAAAGCGTGGCTTCTTTCCACAGTATTACCAGTTTATTACTATGTAATTAAACCAAGACTGTTCAGTTTTACACATTTTCGTTTCTCAACATTACCATGTATTTTCTGTAGTATTACTAGGAAAAACACATCTATTTACCAAGTAAATAAGATGAAAGTGTGCTGTAAAAGAAAGCGTGGCTTCTTTCCACAGTATTACCAGTTTATTACTATGTAATTAAACCAAGACTGTTCAGTTTTACACATTTTCGTTTCTCAACATTACCATGTATTTTCTGTAGTATTACTAGGAAAAACACATCTATTTACCAAGTAAATAAGATGAAAGTGTGCTGTAAAAGAAAGCGTGGCTTCTTTCCACAGTATTACCAGTTTATTACTATTTAATTAAACCAGACTGTTCAGTTTTACATATTTTGCGTTCTCAACATTACCATGTCAGTTCGGTACAGTAAGAGAACCAAATGCAAAACATAAATTTGATTGTTTATTAGGAATTTTTCTAAACCAAATGTACATGTTTTAGTCAAATGTAATTATTTTACTCACCTACTAATGTTATGTTGTACATTGTCCCTGATACAAATAAACATATTAAACAAAAGTAAACCATTATACAAAATATTAAAGAAGAGAGAAAAGAATAGGCCTAGGCCTACTGTTCTAAAGTGCTGCCTAATAAGTTAAATAAATTATTCTCAAATTAACAAAATACGGTATATAAAATAAGCCTTACAATGAATTAAATATTCACAAATAAACAAAATATATAAAACATGATTTTAAAAAAAAACTTCTCACACAACTTTTGACGGACCGACCATAGGGCAATGTGGGCAAATGCCACAACGGCTGCCTGACGATGCTCTTGGCACATTTGCAGCAGATCCACAGGTGCTGGAGCCCGTGCGCAACACGGCCAGAGAGAGAGAGAGAAAGAGAGAGAGACGGACAGACAGACAAACACAGAGAGAGGAGCCACCGCCCCCGCCCCCACCCCTCCTACAAGCAGGAAGGCATGCTGGTGTAGACTACTCTGAGGAGAAAATAAAGGACAACATTGCTTTAGATAAAATAAAAAACAGATTTATTATTGACTGAGAACGGTTCCTATCATTGTAATGGCAAGAACACATGCTTGAGCTTTACGTCCTAAGATTTTCAGCCAACTATGATTATAGAATATTATTAGCCTACCTTTTGCAGCAGGTAGCACACACGCACATGCACACGCACATACACACACACACACACACACACACACACACACACACACACACACACACACACCTGTTGCTGTGCTGTCTCTGTTCCTCTGTTTTTGTACTCTGCTGCCTGGTTGTTCTTTTGGGCTCAAGCGAACATGGACGGCCCAATCCGACCAGACGCGCTGGTTCGTGCCGAGAAAAAAAAAACCGCCTGATGTCGTCGCTACAATTCAAATAGTTACCTTGGTTACCTGGCTGTTAGCCAATAAAACACGGAGGAGGAGTCTCCGCTTCCACAACACTTCTCTCTGATTGGTCGTGGCGTCGTGCCTGTGTTGCATTCACTGTCACTGGGAAATTACAAAACTACCATCTCACTTTCTGTTTAACTCCGTCTGAGAAAACATCCGGGGCTGAATAAGAAATGTTCGGGGCTAGAGCCAGGAATGCCCAGACCAGGCGACGCCACTACATGTATTTGTATTGAACCGTTTCGGTACGGGGCGTTCGGTTCGGTACAACGCTGAGCACGGGTGAGAAGTTGTGTGTGTTTACAGTCAGACTGCAGCTACATGTGCAGCCCGTTTGCGTCGTGGCTAATGCTACCGCTAGCAAGAAAACAGAGGCTTGAGGACCCCCCTGCTTGTAGGCACAGTCTGCCTGTCCCTTTGTCTGTCCGTCTCTCTCTCTCTCTCTCTCTCTCTCTCTCTCTCTCTCTCTCTCTCTCTCTCTCTCTATCTGGCCGTGTTGCAAAAGTTGTGTGAGAATTTTTTTTTAAATCATGTTTTATATATTTTGTTTATTTGTGAATATTTTATTCATTGTAAGGCTTATTTATACCGTATTTTGTTAATTTGAGAATAATTTATTTGACTTATTAGGCAGCACTTTAGGCCTATTCTTTTCTCTTTTTTTATATTTTGTATAATGGTTTAATAAGTTTATTTGTATCAGGGACAATGTACAACATAACATTAGTCGGTGAGTAAAATAATTACATTTGACCAAAACCTGTACATTTGGTTGAGAAAAATTCCTAATAAACAACAATCAAATTTATGTTTTGCATTTGGTTATCTTACTGTACCGAAAATTAACCGAACCGAGACCTCAAAACCGAGGTACGTATCGAATGTGATTTTTGTGTATTGTTACTGAAAAGTCTTGGTTTAATTACACAGTAAGAAACTGGTAATACTATGGAAAGAAGCCACACTTTCTTTTACAGCACAGTTTCATCTTATTTACTTGGAAAATAGTCATGTTTTACCTGGTAACACTATAGAAAATACATGGTAATGTTGAGGATGGAAAATGTGTAAAACTGAAGAGTCTTGGTTCAATTACACAGTAAGAAACCGGTAATACTGTGGAAAGAGGCCACACTTTCTTTTACAGCACACTTTCGTCTTACTTACTTGGTAAATAGACATGTTTTACCTGGTAACACTACAGAAAATAAATGGTAATGTTGAGAAACGAAAATATGTAAAACTGAACAGTCTTGGTTTAATTACATAGTAATAAACTGGTAATACTGTGGAAAGAAGCCACGCTTTCTTTTACAGCACAGTTTCATCTTATTTACTTGGAAAATAGTCATGTTTTACCTGGTAACACTATAGAAAATACATGGTAATGTTGAGAATGGAAAATATGTAAATTTGAAGAGTCTTGGTTCAATTACACAGTAATAAACTGGTAATACTGTGGAAAGAGGCCACACTTTCTTTTACAGCACACTTTCATCTTATTTACTTGGAAAATAGTCATGTTTTACCTGGTAACACTATAGAAAATACATGGTAATGTTGAGAATGGAAAATATGTAAAACTGAAGAGTCTTGGTTCAATTATACAGTAAGAAACTGGTAATACTGTGGAAAGAGGCCACACTTTCTTTTACAGCACACTTTCGTCTTACTTACTTGGTAAATAGACATGTTTTACCTGGTAACACTACAGAAAATAAATGGTAATGTTGAGAAACGAAAATATGTAAAACTGCACAGTCTTGGTTTAATTACATAGTAATAAACTGGTAATACTGTGGAAAGAAGCCACGCTTTCTTTTACAGCACACTTTCATCTTATTTACTTGGAAAATAGTCATGTTTTACCTGGTAACACTACAGAAAATACATGGCAATGTTGAGAATGGAAAATATGTAAAACTGAACAGTACTGGTTTAATTACATAGTAAGAAACTGGTAATACTGTGGAAAGAGGCCACACTTTCTTTTACAGCACACTTTCATCTTATTTACTTGGTAAATAGATGTGTTTTACCTAGTAATGCTACAGAAAATACATGGTAATTTTGAGAAACGAAAATATGTAAAACTGAACTGTCTTGGTTTAATTACATAGTAATAAACTGGTAATACTGTGGAAAGAAGCCACGCTTTCTTTTACAGCACACTTTCATCTTATTTACTTGGTAAATAGATGTGTTTTACCTAGTAATACTACAGAAAATACATGGTAATGTTGAGAAACAAAAATATGTAAAACTGAACAGTCTTGGTTTAATTACATAGTAATAAACTGGTAAGAAGCCACGCTTTCTTTTACAGCACACTTTCATCTTATTTACTTGGTAAATAGATGTGTTTTACCTAGTAATACTACAGAAAATACATGGTAATGTTGAGAAACGAAAATGTGTAAAACTGAACAGTCTTGGTTTAATTACATAGTAATAAACTGGTAATACTGTGGAAAGAAGCCACGCTTTCTTTTACAGCACACTTTCATCTTATTTACTTGGTAAATAGATGTGTTTTACCTGGTAACACTACAGAAGGTTTAATTAACAAGAGGACCCTGATGGCATATTTGCCAGGTAAGTACTAAATAAAATCAGGCATGATAAATGAATGAGCAAAGTTATTACCAGCCAAAACAGCTCAATAACTTAGTAACACGATGGACAGGTGAGATATTGGATTATACTACCAGGTAAATGGGATGTAATTTCTCTCCTTTTACATTGTAATTGCGTTATTATTTTACTGTAGTTACCTTCATAATGACGGTAGTAATTACCCATTAATGCAGTGTTGTTCTTTAGTAATAGTTGAGATATTTCAAGGCAATTAGTTAGTATTTACTCTGTAGTTACCATCATTTTACCAGTGTTAGTTACCTTGTAATTTCTTTCTTTTACCTTGTAATTACACAGTAAATACACAGTAATTAGGGGACTGTAAAAGAAAGGGTTACCCAATGCATTCATAGTAAGAGCACCAGTGGAGTCAAATGTACTGTCTTTCACTTACTAGATGAGTAAAAGTCTTAGGTTTGCAAATAAAAGTACTTAAGTGTTACTGATGCCCATTGAAATTATATAATTTACACATAAATCTGTCTTTTAAAACTGTTCAAACAATGAAAATAATGAGATCAGTTGTGACACAGTTTGTAAACAGAGGACGGCATTGTGGGTAAAGAGGAGATGGACAAACATCTGAAAGAAGCAGAAGTCAAAGCAGCAGAAAGATATGAATGACAACTTCCAGTCCAGGACTTTCAAAATAAAATCAGAGCTGAAACAGGATGTAGGTGATGTTGAGGAGTTGTAGTTGATCTAACTCAGACTCAAGAGACGACAGGAGCAAGGCAGCGTTCAGGTTTATTGAGAGACACAGCCGAGTTAGTATCAGATGCTGCACTACATATTGTTATTTGTATATCTTGATAATTGAGAGGCACTTTTGCACTTTTAATACTTCTATGCCAGTACATAAGATGCTGCGATTGTGACAAAACCTACTACTAGGATCTATGCAGGACTTTTAGCTTAACTCTGCTACATTTTGACCTTAATTAAACAGCTTTGGAGTAATTGTGATGGTTTAATAAATGACTTGTAACTTGTTACAGGGAGAATGGAGGCTCTCTGACTCCCACGTAGTGTCTTTACAAGGTCAGAGCCTCCGACCCGGTGTCCCAGCTTTTGTCTCTGCAGCACCGCCACATAAACGCGCCCCGTAACCCCTAAATCTCTTCTTTATGACGGATAAGACTACAAAAATATACACGTTGTAACATCGTATATGATGAATAGCGTTGTAAACAAACGCACATGGCCAGGAGGAGGGTTAGCAACACAGCGGAAAAGCGACCAGACTTACATACTGGTTGTTCCCTTTTAAACAAACCATTTTGTTGTTGTCACACACAGTGATGAGCTTATCTTTTCTGCTCGAACAGATTGTCATGTGATCTTCTTATCTGATCGACCGTCTCTATTATGTGACCATGAGCCACGGCGTCGCTTATGTTACACTAACAAAGTGAGTTCTAGTTGTTATGTAAATCAGTTACTTTGATTATATTCTAGCTGCTTTAACGGATGAGGGGGAAACCTGGCCCCCGGTGGTCGACCTCTGGTCTAATATAACAGCATCCAGGTTTTTAACCGCAGAAGCTAAAATGCTATTAGGACCGGTGAATGGAGCAGCCACCACGACACACTCATAAACACACTGCTGCTGTATAAACGGAGCGGTCCGGCTGTGAGCGATCCAGCAGAACCGTCAGGCAGGTGTCGGCTCCTGCAGCCTCTTGGGTGTGTGTGTGTGTGTGTGTGTGTGTGTGTGTGTGTGATCCTGTCAGAGCAGGAAACAGGAGGAGATGACACGGAGCAGACAGGGCGCCCAGGGCGTGGTCATTGTGAAACACATAAAGAGGTGACACGGTGTCACCGCGGCCGCTGTATTAAATAACTAGAGTGTGATGCTGTGGCCTATGCTGTGACATTGTTAAACGGAGCGGGCGCTGCAGAGTGAGTGACACCCACTTAGCCTCCCGCTGTGAGGAGGATGAAAACAGACTCGTTGTTGACGCAAGGGCCTTGCATTCCCCCCACTTTTTACTACGACTATACATCCCAATAATAGATTTACAGGTCAACACGTCGCAGTGAGAGATCAGAGGAAGGATGAGGAGGGAATCACGGCCAAGCCAAACCGTGATCACTCACTCACTCACTCACTCACACACACACACACACACACACACACACAGACAAAAAATGACAGGAAAATATTTACAACCGCGCCTCAGCATCTTACGACCGTGGCAGCGTTTCGTAGCCACAGGTAATAAAATCGGATTCAATAAGTGAAGCAAAGTAGAGAAGCTGAAAAATTGCCTTTGACTTTGTAGTCTCACCCGCTCCTGTGATCTGTGATATCTATTTCAGGAGTCGTGCCAGCCAGGCCCAGACTGTAAAAAAAACCAAAAAAAAACTGGACTTCAGATGTTAAAGCCATCAGCTGCGAGAGTGCGTGCATGTGTGACGTAGAGTCGATGAGCTCCTGCGCCTGTTAGTATCAGATGCCTCATGCTGCACTCAGAGTCCATAGTTTAACCACCGGCCTTCAGCGCTCCATCATCTTTATTCTCCCCAGTGATAAAACCCCTGGCCGACGTCACAGACAGTGAGAGAGATGGAAAAAGATGTGATGATGAGCCTCTCTCTGCTCGTCGCGGGCCGTCCTGCACAGGGACATGATCTCACCTTCAAAAACACTTGTGCTTTTCATACAGATGCTGAGGAATCAGGGGAATCGGGGTTGTATTTCCAAACATAAGCAAACCGCATCTTTAAAGAATGCACATTTTCTCCCTCTCCTCTTAAACGTCCAGTTGTCAAGGTTTATTGGCAAAATCTGAATATACTACCCATGAATATATTTGTATAAGTGTATAATCGCTATAATATAAAATTCCTTTTGTTTTCATAGCCTTATAATTATTCTTTTATATATACAGTACATATAGCCAGGGTCTTGCTTTAGAGAGCGCCGGCATCTTGCGCCGCCATGTTTGTACGGAAAATCCAGCCAGCCAGAGAGCACGTTCATAAATAAACCAACAAAGGAGGAGGAGGAAACGGCAGATGTATCGTAAAATGGTTTAGATCTTCACCTCATCGCTCCATGCTCCTGAAATACTCTCAGTTGTCCCAGTCGTGGTAAATAAGTTTTTTGTCCTCGGAGGCCACCATCACTTTGCCAACGGGAGGGGTGAGTGCGAGCGAGTGAGTGAACGGTGCAATCTAGAATCTGAATGCTAGGTGTGGCAGTTTTCCTCCCATTTTACACACTGGACCTTTAATGGCGTCTCATCATGCAGGCAGTTGATGTTTCAGTTGTTCAGTTTAAGATAAATTGCCCCGAATTAGAGGTTAGAGGTTTGTTCGTGTTTCTGGGCCCATGTTTATCTGAAAGACTCATCATTTCTTCCATTTTATCTTTTTTTTTTTTAATCTCATTTAATACAGTGTACTGAAGAGAGATATTGATATTGAAAAGGGATATTAATACAATACATATTTATTTATTTATATAGCACATTTAAAAATTCAACCCAAGTTGACCAAAGTGTTGTACAATATAAACACACAAGTAAAATGCATAATAACAATAAAACTACATGGTTACAGGTAATGTACAGTAAGAACATGCAATAATACAATACAACAGGACTGAATACATATCAAACCTAACTAAAAGAGATGTGTTTTTAATAAAGACTCAGTAGACCTAATAATGGATCAGAAGTGGAAGGTGTTGGTCTGACCCTGTTGCTCCTCTCATCTTTCTGGAGGGTCTTCTCTTCTGGTTCACCCTCAGAAAGCTGTGGTGAAAACCTAATTGCACAGTCGCTGCCCAGCATGAAACAGCAGACAGACGAATTTAGCATCTAGCTGGTTGAGCACGGTGCAGCGTTTACAGCTCGTTAAAACAGATGTAAGGGCTGATTTAGTAAACACATCTGAAGACGTACTGTAGCTTTAATGTGTAACGTGTCCTAATTGCAGCGGGGAAACTCTCATGTCTAAATACTCTTCCCGTCTAAAGGACATCTCCAATGAATGTGCACAACTGCCAGTTTACATATTATGAAGATGCTAATCAACCTATTAAAACAGTAATAATTGTGATTATTTTGGCTTGGAGGCTGCAAACAGCTGGTGTATAGTTAAAAGATATGGTTATTTAACAGTCAAGGAAGATCAAAATTAATATACATATGTTCATATTAATTAATATATACACTTGTGCTTGAGCCAACACTCCAACACTCACTGGACTATCCTAATAGCACTTGTGCTGCATGTGAAACCCTCAGATATATCTTGAATTTGCAAGATTGCAACAAAATTAAACACAATTGTATCTTTAATTTGTTCTTTTGTTCCAAAATCTCCTTGTTAAAAACTGATTTCATCATCGACACACGAGTCAAACGCGGCTCGAGCCTCCACAGTGAACACCACAGGTCAGGTCAGTTTGTCCTTCAGAGTCGTTGACCCAAGGTCACAGACACAACACGGCCTCTCTGATATCCTGGCTTTACGCTGTTGACCTCTGACCCCTCGGCCTCTAGAGGTCAGCCGGACCACACACACACACCTCCTGCAGCAGGTGAGTATGAGCTGTGGAATCTCATAACCTTTTACAAGTCTGGAGGCAGGTGGCGCTAAAGAGACGGATCAGTCATCGCCCTCCTGCTTCCTCCAGCGCCGCCGCCGCCTTCAGCACCTGTCGGACGACACCAGGTCAAACAATAACAACGATAAGAAGAGCAGAACAATCTGACAAAAGGAAAACCGGTTTATCTCCTCTGGAACTTTCCGTGCGCTTTGCGACCATGTGGAAATGAGTTTGGAGGAGCTGTGGAGTTAACAGTGTTTCCATGAGAGCGCGGCGGTTATGAAGGTGCTTGTTTACACACGCAGCACGAGCTCGCCGATAGTTGGACGTTTTACGCTCTTGAGCGCAGCTTCGCTGGGACGGAGCGTGATTCATACCCGGTGCCCACTGCTCCCTGGGAACCAGCTCTAAATTATTTGAAGGGGAAAAGAGCTGCCAGACTGAAAATTAAGGAGGAAAAAACTTTTCAACGTGAATTATTCACTGGACATGACTCGGGGGCCTCAGACGTCCCTTTACGGCCCCGGCTCCCAGCTCCAGAATGACTCTCCCTCCCTGTTCTCTCGCTCTTTTTTTTTCTCTTTCTGTCCCTCCTACGTCACAGTACGAGTCTGCTAACGCGACGCTGTTCGATCCTGACGCCTTACTTGTTTTATTATCACTCCTGAGTTGTCAGCAACAGACCGCTCTTTGTCACCTCCCCGCTCGTTTGCTCCGAATTCTCACCGTGGCTGCTTTCCTGTCGGAGGCGTATACAACCCAACGCACGGTGGAAATGACATTTGCTCCCCTCGCTGAAGTCTGGAAAGGAGGGGGAGAGAGAGAGAGAGGAGCCGCCATTTGGCAAAGCCATCAGGAGCACTTTACGCGTCTGACCTTCATGTGTCTACATGCAGTAAATATAACCCCCCGGCTTTTGTGGATGAGCCCCGAGCGCTCCGACTTCCACAGGGAGAAGCAGCGAGAGGAGAGCGTGAGAGAGACCGAGGTGGAAAGAGAAGAAGAAGTTTAGTCGAGCTGGGAAAAATCTTCTCTGCGTAAAAGAAACACAGCGTGAATCATTCAGTCACATCCATGTTTAGTCGAATTTGCAATATTTTCCCAAATTAAATTATGGTAAATTCTCTCATCACCTCGGCCGCCACTGAAATTTACTCCCTCCTCTCTGCTCACAGCTTGTTGTGCTTCTCTCTGGACGCTTTAACAGATGAAATAGTTCCACAAAAGTTGAAATTAACAAATTTGTAGGTTCTCGTGTTTATGTATGAAACAATATTTCAGGGGTTTGAGTAATTCCTGAACACTTATGGTCAACCAAACACTAAATGCAGCTAATATTAACCCACATAATAAAAACATGTGGTTTTGAGAGTTGCATCTCTGAGATTTTAGCTTCCAGCTCCGTTTAATGGATGAGAAATACAACTCTGGATCTCTACAGATGCCCGAGTGCAAAGTTGCTTAAAAAAATATGTTTTCTCCAAAAGAAAATACGATAATTTAATATTTCCTGATGAAACAGACTCTTCCTGTGACGGATGCGATGAAGCAGTCGTACGGTGATAAAGCTGAAAGCATCATCAGAGATGAAGGGAGGACAGAAAATACAAGGGATGTGGATTTGTAGGATTTGTGACTGGATGAATGAGTGTCACTCTTACAATGGTGCATACATGTGTGTTTCCATTCGTGTGTGTGTCTCTGTGTGTGTGTGTTTCTGCCAAGTTCCTGTCAGGGTTTGTATCACTGCTCAGATGGAAGCTCCAGAGATGAAACTTTCCCTCAGCAGCACATCTGGAGGCCAGCAGTGACACTGACACACACACACACACACACACACTGCTCCTTCAGCTCACTCACAGCTCTACCTGAATCTGAGTCAAGTTGGGTTTGTTGTTAATTTAAACATTTGATTAAACGATCCCTCAAAAGGCCTCGATAACATCTTAAATTGATAATTAAAGTCATTTTTTAACCTTATATAGTGTACACACGCACACACATCTGTTAATAGGAGGCTTTTGAAAACAGCAGTCTTTAAAGACTTTATCATGTAAATCTATCTAAAGCAGACTTTCTTAATTAAAGACTTTTGAATGAAGGTTGAAGGTTTTCTCAGATTTTCAGATTGAGAGTCAAATTAATTCTTATTCTTAGTTATTCAGGGGCGACATAAGAACTGATTCATAGTATTTTGACCATAAATAATTGTAAAAAAAAGTGGCAACTTATATATTTTTACCTTGTGACATTACTGTAATATTTTATCCTAATCTACCTCCTCTGCTTCAGAACACACAAGTTTCAGAACAACGAACCTTCATGACACTTTAATCACAGACTGAGAAACACGATGGAAACGGAGGGTTGTTAGAAAGAAACCGGTCGACACGTTTTCCACATCACCACGTTTCTGTCTCGTGACTCTCAGGATTTCTTTTTGTTAATGGGGCGTCAAACTCTTTGACCTTTTGACCCAGGAAGTGTGTCTCGGTGTCACTGAACATTTTCGAGGCAGATTGACAGAAAACAAACGTCGGCGTCGATGAAAATGTAAATCATCTAGACGTGGTGAAAGCTGCAGGGGCCCCGAGAGCAGCGGAAGCTTTTCAACAAAAACACAACAAACTCTCACTTCCTGGTGCCAAATACTAATCAACTAACTCCTAATCAATTATAATCTTCACCACTGGACCCAATACTGTTCTGATATAATCTGATATTGGGACAATAATATGATTAATACACATTTTTTGTTAGATAAACTCTTTTTGTCTTGAATAATTTATCATCTTTACACATGTTGTCTATAAAGCACTTCAGTGTACCGGTGTATTAATCACTATTTTTAATTAACTTTAACATTATTTGGCATTTTATGTACAGATATATACTTTACTTAACCTTGTAAACAGCTTCTCTCTCTCTCTCTCGTCCTAATGATGAGGGTAATCATTTTTCTGTCATTGCTATAATTACCATGGAAACAAATATTACCATCATTCAGCGCCTCGGCTTCCATTACACTCCTTTTTCCTCACTTGACATTACGAGCTGTCGCGTTTGATTTAGAGTCCGACGTCGGCTGGATACGTTTACGCCGCTTTAATAATAATCTTCAGAAGTCGTAACGAGCCAAGAATATTGTTGTTTAAAGTGGAAACTGATTTACGGTTTTGTCGCCGTTACCTGAGAAGACGTTCAGGAACATTTGTGGCTCGTGTGATCATATCTATTTATTTATTGCAAACCGTATGAGATTTGGGTCTCAGTTACTCCGAATGTGTCCTTTGTGTCAAATACAGTCCGGTGCCCATTAAATCCTCCATAGAGAGGAAAGCCTATATTCTCTGTGTGTGTGTGTGTGTGTAGATGAACAGATAGGGTTACTCAGTGAATCTGTGACTGAAGACCCGGTGGAGAGATTGCTATAAATTGCCTCACCATGCTGACATGCTCTTCTGGTCCAGAGCTCCTTTTTACAGCATAAACACTTTATCAGTCAGCAGCACAGACAGTTTATCACCGGTGGAGCAGCAGATTCACGTCTAAACGGCACAACGGCACAGTTTTTTATCCTGATAAGCCTGTGAATATTCTCATTTGTCCAGGTCATCGTTATCCCCATAGAAATTTAAATCAAAAGCAACTGTGTCCAAGTCCAGTTGCTTTTGATTTAAATTTCTTTGGAGATACAGATCCTGACACTTTACCCTTTTGAGGAAGTAGCTCGCTGCACATTTCTCAGATTCAGGTGATGAAGAAAAGTTGTGTGTGTGTGTGTGTGTGTGTGTGTGTGTGTGTGTGTGTGTGTGTGTGTGTGTGTGTGTGTGTGTGTGTGTGTGTGTGTTTCGATGTCTTGTATGTCAACAATTGATATAAACCAGTGATGCTGTTCCTTCAGTAGCAGGGCCAGACCCTCTAGTCTACAGGAGCGACTTACACAGGTCAGGAGTTTCTCTGTGACGTTGTTGTCCCTAAATTAAAACAGTGCAGAGTTTTTTTTTAATCAGCAGTACAAAAGTGAATAAATTACAGAGCAGGTTGATTTAAGGGACTGCAGCGCTCCTATAGTAAAGGTAATGAAGGCTCTTAAATACCATACTGTAAATATACAAAGTCCATATATAATACACATTTCACAATATAACAAAAACATTATGTTATTATGTATTATGTCATGTTATAATTGTAGTTTTATTATATCTTGTACCATTCATCTGTACTCTTTTATTACTATAGTGTGCATATATACTTATATAACATTAGACAGATTACAGTGCAGCATTACACACAGTGACAGTAACAACAAAAGAATGACCCATACATAATAAAATAGCAATATAAAATAAATGCGACTTATACTGTAGTTCACAAATCCCGGCTGCCATAGATTTAAACCATTCACACATTCACACATACTGTATCTTCACTAGACTTCACAGATTTAAAATGTAATACATTACTCATTGAAAAATTATTTAGTAAATACTCATCACTTCATTTTCAGTAGTCGGCCTTTAAACTGCTCCACAGACACACACCACATCTATGTATTTGATGTTGTATTATATTGATATTGCAGGTGGGCTTAGCCTTGGTAGTTACAGTTACAATTACACAGTCTTTGACTCTAAAACAGGATATACTGTATCTCTGGATATTTGTGCACCTGTAGCTCACACTCACTAAATGATCCAGACCAGCACACACACAGTTTTAATCATAGACTCTGTGACGACCTGAGGTCTCCATTAGCGGCTGCTACCACCGACTCTTCCTCACTCTGTCACCTGTCTGTGCAGAAACAGAGTCACTGATCATGTGTCCCCTGCAGCTCCGTCAGTCGGCCTGTGCATCCGGCCTGTGAGACGTGTTTGTCTAACAGCAGCAGCAGCAGCAGCAGCAGCAGCAGCAGCAGCAGCAGCAGCAGCAGCAGCAGCAGCAGCAGCAGCAGCAGCAGCAGCAGCAGCAGCAGCAGCAGCTTATCTCCTGTGATCTACAAAAGGAGACAGGTTTCACCTCACACTCAGACGGCCTTCATCCACCACAGCTTTGTTCTTTGTTGTCGCAGCCAGTCAAGAGATCACACGGGACAGAGAGAGTCGTGCTGGATAAAGCCGAGGGCTCTGGGAGCTTACGCAAAAAAAAAATCGTCCACTGACCCTCTGCCCTCCCCGACCCCCTCCCACCACCACCCTTTGTCCCCCAAATCATCTCCCCTGCACCCTGTGTCACCTCTAAATTTAGTCTGGGGTATTTGGAGCAACCACTCCTACCCATTCTTTGGCCCCCCGCGACCCGACCTCCCTCCCTCTCTGCCGGCATTTCAGCTCAATTCGTCTTTGTCAGGGAACAGCGGGGCCGCTGCGTTTCGGGGCGCAGACATCTCACAGTGAGACGTAAATGTTCCGATAAGCTGTGAACATTGTCGTCGCACGTTAATGATCCGAGGGCCTGGAAACATGATGTATCAACCCGGCAAAATATGTCCCCAACATAGACTCACCCACCCACCCGGCCCACCTGCGCTCACGTACACGTCACATTTGTCAGAGAACAAATGCTGCTGTTGCCACCGCCGCCGCCCCCCTTTGAATTTAGACATATTTTTATCTTGTAACTGGACTTAGCAGATAAACTACAGGTATTTAATACATGTTAATTTATTTAACAGAAGATTGACCTGTAACCAATGAGCTCACTGCTAACACTTTAGCACATCACACTAGGATCCACATCAGCCTGCATATGGAGAGTTGGTTTAATATTTAATGAACTTAAGGTCATTGAACCAGTAATGTAATGTAATGTAATGTAATGTAATGTGTAATGTAATGTTTTATGATGGGATCATGAAATAATTGTTTTAATTAAAATGTCCTCTTGTGATTATTTGGTAAAACTATTAACAGTCTTAATTGTAGCATAAAACGTAACGTTATTACACCAGAATGACGATGCTTCTCCGTAGCTTGTGTCCATATTTACAACAAAAAAACTGCAAAGATATTGAACTTTTTGGGGACTGATGACTGATTCAAAGTCGTCATCATACATTCATGTAATTCACACTTGAGATTTCTTTTCTTTTCTTTTTTTCCTGTTGGCCTGGACTGTGCGGGGCTTGGACATTAATTCAGGCTCGTTACACCACAGATGTTACACCTCAACAGAGTGGAAGGAAGCCAGAGACATGTGGCTTATTCTCAAGTGTCACAAAGTGCAACTTAATCTCAAAGTATCTTCTAAAAAAAACTCTGAATATAAATAATAGATATGTATAAAACCTTCACCTTTAGGTCCAAAACTTGTCTTAAATCTCCATAATCTGTCTTTTGGAGTCTAAACTGAAAATTGCACGGCGGCTGCTTCTCTGTCTGCACCTGAAACATTGACGTTCAGGAGATGCAGGAGTGATGAATGCCCATTTATCATTTTCTACCACTCTGGAAACTTTATTTTCCACAGTGTGTGTTGTGTTAACGCAGTTTTTACAGTTTTTGGGCATGTTTTTTTTTTCTATGAGTACCATTTGTACACGTTGTATATGAAGGTACAACTTGTGTGTGTTGTGTATGTTTCAGTCAGTGTGTGTCTGTGAGTGTGTGACCAGGCTGGGTCTGTTTGGCCAGCTGTTTGGAGGGAAAGCCTGATCCCATGTGACCTTGTGTTTCCACAGCTGCTCTGGGATCAGAACAACCAGCTCTCTCTGCCAGCAGACCCGACCCGCAGGATGGGCCCAAACCCTGTTTACCCTGCTTTTCTTTTTTACTAAAGGGTTATTATGTTTGGTAACAGTGGTAGTAACGCTGGTGCTAAAGAATTAGCCTTTTACAGGAGCGCAGTGGAGTTACATACTCTGTAACGTGTAGTAACGCTGCAACGCTACAAACAAAACAGCTGTTTGAATCCTGTGTCTCTGTAGCAGCGGACGCTAATGTCACATGATTTACAACCGGAGGAAGCGGAAGAAAAGAGCCAATCAGAGAGTGAGACAGCAATTAGGATCAAATACAGAATAAGATAAAGCTGTGTTTTGCAGACGGAGACCGTTAGCCGCCTCAGTAATGAGAGTAAAAATGTGACTTTTTGACTTCATCATCGCCAGCGTTTGAATCTTATGACAAAACGTAGAGGGAAATCATTCTGACGTTTTCGTAAATAATAATGGGAGCTTGAGCACAAACGGAAATATTTCAGAAATTAATCTTTAGCCTTATAACCGTTATTTTAACAGTGGTGCTGGGTGCGTATGAGGATTCCTGTGAAATTACAGTAATGCTCGTCCTGATTTATTACAACAAACTGTTTCCAAGTGTCTGTAATCACAGAAGCATATGAGCACAAATTACTTCACCTTAAATGTATAAAACATTTGTTTTGGCTTCAGTTTCCTTTGGCTTAAACTGTTTTTTTTTCTTTTTGTATTTTACTAATGGCACATTTTTCATCATTCTCACAAATATGGAAAAGATCCACACATACACACACACACACACACTGTTATAGTCTTTCCATCAATTTCTGTCATCAGTGCACGTAATGAGTCACATAGTGTGACTGAAATGCACCAGTATTTAACAGATGTGGCATTAGATGTAGAGGCTGTTGCGCTACAAAAACTAGAAGAAAATAAATTAAAGGGCATTTCCAGTCGTGATCAATGTTAACCTCAGATATCAGGTCACCTATGATCAGGTCATTTCATACCATCCATACTCCCAACTGCAGCGTGTGGACATTTAGATTCGTTTTTTGTTCAAGAATCTACTGCTGTGTTCAAGAAACACCCGGAAAGGAACAATGCAGAAGCTGCAGTAAGTCCGAATTTTGATTTAATTTTAATTGTAAAGCAAATTTTTAAATTTAAATGATGTTCAACTTGCGACCACAGAACAATTTTAAAATTAGTCCGGAGCCCATTAATGAAAATTGAAAAAAACGATAGCTCTTTGAACAAAAACAACTCTAAACGTCCACACGCTGCAGTTGGGAGAATGGATGGTATGAAATGAACTGATCATAGGTGACCTGATATCTGAGGTTAACATTGATTACGACTGTTGACTGGAAATGCCCTTTAATATATCTCAAAGCAATAGTTGTGAAAAGTCTATTTTAGCCAGGATACAGTCAAGTCCAGTCAGTTTGATTAACATTTGACCTAAGACAAAACACACGCCTATCACAACTTTTATCAAACGCACAAATGCCTAATAGTATTTGCTAAATAATCATGTTTGAATTGACGGATAAATGTCACAAAACAGGGATAACAAACGCCACAGTCAGTTGTGTTTTCCTTCAGGTTAGTTACAAGTCAGTGAGTCAAACGGCTCCGGTGTGAGAAACTCGCTAAATGTTGTTGGACGAAGCCTCGGAGGCGACAGAGTTACAGGAACCAAAGAAACAGGAACTGGATTCTCCAGAGGAGAGAATCAGGCGGAGAGCGGGGCATCAGGGAGGTGGTGAAACCTGTCGGCTTCACACTCACACTGCCACACACACACACACACACACACACACACACACACACACACACACACACACACACACACACACACACATGGGCAGAGACACACACTAGTACACATAGACACATGCACAAGCTACACACAAGGATAGACTCAAAAACCTGCAGTACTCACACATACACACACATACACATATAGAACCCGATGTACACACACACACACACACTGGACAGAACAGCAGCAGGTTGTGCACACACACACACACACACACACACACACACACACACACACATTCCTATACTGCATAGAAACACACACATTCCTGTACACACATGCACACACAAAGCCTGTTGTAATGACATTATCATACATCAGCCATGTGTCATGCCATTCACACCAGGTATTTATAGTGTTGTTCACCACTAGTAAAGACTTTGATGTGTGTGTTCCCATGTGTGTGTGTGTGTGTGTGTGTGTGTGTGTGTGTGTGTGTGTGTGTGTGTGTGTGTGTGTGCGCGCTCCAATTAAAATGACAGGAGAGCGATGACTGTCAACAGCCAGGTGCTGGATGTTAGGGGGAATTTGGCGCATGACCGTGACAAACTGGGACACTGGTCCGACAAGGTGGGAGAGAGCGAGCCAGCAGATTCTCCAAACACACCAGGATGTACTGAAAAGAGGATTACTGTCACACACACACACACACACACACACACACACTTAGATAACTGAAAATCCCTTTATATATTATTCTGATATTGGTTTTCAGTCTTGTGTATTATTATAGTATACATATTTTTATATTACCGATTGTATGAATTCCTACTTATGTAATGAATGTCTGTGTGTCTAATGTGGCACAACTTAATTGAATCAATTTGATTTTAATTGTTATATTATACATTTAAATCCAGTCACCATGTCTACTCAGTCACATTTAACACAGTTCTGTTTAGGCTGCAGCACTTTTTATACGATTTACATTCACACATAAACTGAAGTTGAAAATTAATATTCATAGAAATGAAAATGGTTATTGTTTATTCCCATATTTATATAACAGGTTTTTTTTTTAGGCAAGGCATCTTTATTTTTATAGTGCATTTCATACCAAGGGGCAACTCAATGTGCTTTACATGAAGACAAAACATTTAACTGTAAGAACTAGAAATGGAAAAAGAAGAACATAGAACAGCATAAAAACATACTATTTTTAAAAATTTAAATAACCCAGAATATTAAAAATTGTAAACATTGAACATTCAGTTAAAAGCAAGAAGAAAAAAAGGAGAACATTTGATTTGATTTTATAAAGGATAAAACAAATATAGCTAATGTTATTATACATTAAAGATTTATTTCATTTTTGAATTTATACTTTTAATAATACAATAATTATTATATAATTTATACTTTCTATTTTCATGTACTGTAACCATGAAATGAAATGAAAATCTGTAGCACCTTGTGCATGACAAGAATTATAGAACAAAATAAAAACAGAGACAAAGATATATAAGTTACATTTCCAAAATATATAACCCCCATTTCAACTAATCTTTTAAATGAAGGTTTTATAAGTTACATATATTTTACATAGGAAATGATCTCTCAGTGTATTGAGGATTATCATAATATTTAGTATGTTCTCATGTATTTACCATAAGTACATAGAGCCTGTCTTGTATGAGGGCGTTAATATTTCTGAATGAATAAGAAGGTCATTTGTCACGCAGCGAGACGGACAGTCAGCTAGTCCTCGACATTTCCAGTAATCCCTCGTCTGTTCCCAGCTCTTGTTTACAGATGTCTCTCTCTTTGCTGCTAGAAGTTTGCTGATGTTTAAAAGTGTCCGGACGGCCTTTTCAGAGCTTTCAACTGCCGCTGAGGTTTCCAGCTCAGCTGGTCGCACATGTCTGTCAGCACCGCTATTACCATCCTGTGTGTGTGTGTGTGTGTGTGTGTGTGTGTGTGTGTGTGTGTGTGTGTGTGTGTGTGTGTGTGTGTGTGTGTGTGTGTGTCTGGGTGGGTGGGTGGGTGGGTGGGGGGGGGGGGTACCCGGGCCTGTGACCTTGAAACTAACGCTGAACATTATACTCAACACCTTCCCACATGCACATACACAAAAGTTAGCTAACTTATATTCTCAGCCAGAGGCGGTTGAGCCTTTTACTGGTTTCACTCTGTTAACACGTCTCTAAACCAGCGTCCAGTGTGTTTTTAAATCAGCTCCGTATCGGCAGAACTGAAGCTCAGCTCAGACCAGCTCAGCTCAGCTCCCAGGGCCGGGCTGATAGAGACGTCTAACAGTTCAAAGCTCACATGGGAAAATTCAGCCTGTGTTTCAGGATCTCAAACGATGGTGAAGATGAAAGAGGTTCTTCTGTTTAATGTAAGAGGTTTGCTGCAGTGGCTCAGTTGTAATGTAGCCTACACCTGTTCTGTAGTTCACCTTCATGTACTGTACAGTTGCACTGTGTCAAGTGTAAGTGCTGAGAAAACACCAGGGTGAATGCTGAGTAGGTGATTAGAAGTTATTATTTTGTTCCAATACTCAAAGATTAATAAAAGAAAACGTCTCTAAGACAAACAGTGTTGGATAGAGGATTAAAGAGACCCCCACTCACTTCTAGAGATGGGGACATAGCGTACCGTAGGTCGTCCTGTCGTGCTCTTATGTCGTCTCATTTCCCACAACACTGAAATTCCCTCCGTAGAAACTCCTGCAGCCGTCTCAGTTTGAGGATATTGAATATGTTTAATATGTGAACGTGTTTCCCCTGCAGGGAAAAGCGTTAGAGCTGAAGTGCCACGGTGCTAAAGTGAAGAGGCTCAGTGGCCATGACAATGTGCTAATGCTACAATGGCTCTCTAACGAGTGAGAGCCAGCGCTAATTTCCCTGTTTGACAAAGGGACTCTGTGATCCTTGGCTGTTAGCGGTTTGCAGCACTAGCAGGTGTGTGTGAGTGTGTGTGAGAGAGAGTGTGTGAGAGAGAGAGTTTAACCGAAACACATTATGCACCAGCTCCAAATTAGAAAACTGGGACACACACATCAGTCTGTGACTTTGAATTAACTTATATTCAGTTTTGCATGGGAGTCTGTGTGTGTGTGTTTGTGTGTGTGTGTGTGTGTCTGTGTGTGTTCACATCTAACTGATTGCTGGGGTGATGGGTCGGCGGCGGCCTGCTGGGCGGGGTCACCGCTGACACTGCTGCAGGTCTCGGAGCGGACAGGTTGAGCAGCAGATCATTTACATCTCCCAGCATGCTCAGTGTGGGATCCCAGCACAGGAAGCTCCACTGTTACCAACTGTTCACGGGAAAAGCCCTGATGAAGACGGGCTGTCAGCATCAACCTGTCATCTATCTATCTATCTATCTATCTATCTATCTATCTATCTATCTATCTATCTATCTATCTATCTATCTATCTATCTATCTATCTATCTATCTATCTATCTATCTATCTATCTATCTATCTATCTATCTATCTATCTATCACACCCACAATGATGTCAAGTTTGCATTGCAATATTTTATTTTTTGTTTTATTCTGAATGAACATAGTTTTTTTTTATTTTGAAAGAACATAGTATTTCATTTTGGAAGAATATAGTGTTTTATCTTGAAAGGACATAGTATTTTTTATTTTTGAAAGAACACAGTATAATATCTTGGAAGAACATAGTATTTTATTTTGGAAGAACCCATTATAATATCTTGAGAGAACATACTGTTTTATTTTGAAAAAGCATGGTATTTATTTGAAAAAACATGGTACTTTATCTTTAATTAATCCAGTATTTCATTTTGGAAGAATATAGTATTTTATCTTGAAATAACATAGTATTTTATTATGAAAGAACAGGTTTTTTTTTTCTTTTTAAACATGGTATTTATAAAAACAAACAAACATTATATTAAATATAAAAACATGATATTTTATTTTGAAAGAGCATGGTATTTCTACTTTATGAGGTTTTTTTTTTTTTTTTTTTAACTGCAGTAAAATCAGGAATAGAACAAAGCAGCAGAGCGGGGCCGTGGTGTAAATGTCAGAGAGACTCCATCAGTCGGCCGTTGGCTGAGCGTTAGGAGGATGTTTTCACCGCGCTCACGTTCCTTCACGTCTCTCTCTCTCTCTCCTACTGAGGCACGGGGGCGGCGCGCTAAAAATGTCTGCGGACGAGATACGACGCGGAACCGGGGATAAAAGTATCCACCGAAATGCCACAAGTGAGAAGAAGAGACATGTCTGCTATGTGAGGAGATGAAGAGGAGATGAAGAGGAGACGGAGGAGGCTCTCTGACGGCGATGAGCGATGGGACAAGGAGAAGGAGAAGAGGAGAGAGGACGGTGACAACTCTGACAGCTTCAGGCCTCGTCCGCTCCAGACTGTGGATAAATTTAAACCTGAGGTCTGGCTGAGCCGTCCTGTCCCCCCCCCTCTCTCTCTCTCTGTGTGACACGTTCAATCTGAAATGTGAGCGTATCATACGACACAGTTACACAGGAAACACAGGTGTTTACCTTTGTGTTTACCTGTAACTGGGTCAAAGCAGCGTTATCTAACCTCCGCCTGAACCCGGCTCGGTGTTCCCCTTTACACCCAGACCTTCTGTCTTAGATATGAACACTTACTACAGTATGTAAGTAAGTCAACTTTATTTCTATAGAACTTTACGCAGAAGGAGTTCACATGCAGTAAAATCAGAGAAGAGCAACAAAAAAACAAACATAAGACACACAGAGTAAAACAGGTACATGAAAACACAAAAACATAAAACAGGTTGTCGTAAAAACCCACTAATGCAGTGACAGTGTCAGTGTAGAGTACAATAGAAGATTTTAATGAAGATTAACCATTGAGGACACAACAACACGATAACAAAATGTACTTTTGATCCTTCATTTTACAGCTCAGACAGGACAAATCTCATATTTCAATCACTGGTGTTAAAGCTCAGAAAGAAATGAAATTCTGTTGATGCCAAAAAACAAAACAAAATAAAAAACATGTGGGGCTTTTTCTCATCTGAAAGTCTGACCCCTTCTCTCTCTGAGTGATACACACAAACTGATATTTTCTTTCATATCCAGCAGAATAACCTGCTGTTATTCTCTCAGACCAAAAACGCTTTATAAACCAGCTTCAGCTGATCCACAGTTCGACCAGGACCAGAACCAGAACCAGAACAGGTCGGACCTGTTTCAAACTCCTGACATTGATCACATTATTAAATTCCTATACTGATACAGTATGTTTTCAAATGGCTTCATGGTCCTACAGCGACACATGCTGTATAATGTCCACTCTGCTGACACCAGGGGTCCTCTGGAACAAGTCGGTCTGGACCTGAAGTGTTGTATTATTCTATTTTATCTGTTCTTCTATTATTTAGTTTCATATGTTTGCTTTTGTTTGCTTATGTGTAGCTTTTTAAATCTATTTGTCTCATTTTTTTCAGTTTTCTTAGAGTAATTCATTTGTTCTTTTCCCGCTCTTTGAGCTGCACTCGCCTGTACGACAACATCTCAGCTCAGGAAACTGACACAGTCACTCAGCAGCTTTGTTTACAATCATTCAAGGATATGAAATACAATGCACATGGAGTACAAAACGTCACATCTTCAGCTGTACGCTCACAGGTTTTGGCTGCACCTTCTTACACCAGCAGTGATTAAATACTTGATAATGTTTAATGAAAATAACAACCACACAACTTGTCTTGACTCATGTAAGAGACGTCTGCTGGACTTCTTCTCCCTCTCAGGACTCGGTGTGTCCTCCTCTATGTCCCCCCCTGCTGTCTGCATCCCCACTCACACATAAATCACCGGGTGTGTATCCAGAGGCCCAGACGCCCCGGGGTGGCAGCCTGGCAGCCGTTTCTGCCTCCCTCTCTCTCGCCGTCCTGTGTGTGTGTGTGTGTGTGTGTGTGTGTGTTCTCTGGTTGTGTGTTTGCATTTCTCTCTCTCTCTCTCTCTGTGTGTCTGTCTCTCGCTGCCTCTCACATGTGCACCGACGCTAAGTGGGTGTTTGAGTGGCTTTATGAATTAAGGCCGAGTGATGAGTGTCTCTTGAGGACCTGTGAGACCAGAGGCTGAATCAAAGTTCATTCAAAAAAAAAACCCAACACACACACACACACACAGACACACAGATTTCCACATTCGGTCGGTTGGTTGTTAACCATTTGCCGTGTTGGTTCTCGCCATCTGTTCCTGCACGTTATTTTGATCGCAGTAAGCCCAGAGCGTGCTGAGACGGTAACAGACAGAGAGAGGAGAGAGGGGTAAAGATTTAGCTTTGGCGCGGGGACGGGACAAGCTGATGAAGCGGGACACTTCGTCTCTCTGGGGAGGGATCAGACCGCTGCTTCGCCCGCATCGAGTTCTGCTTCCTCTTGTTTCTCAAATTAGTGCCTCCAGTTGCTTTTAGCCGCCACGCTTGAAATATCTTTACGCCGTGCATGAAGAAGGGAAGAGATGAGACATGAGAGAGTGTTTGTTGAAATGAGCACAACGGAGCGGTGAAAGTGGCAAAATAATTAAATACTCAACATTTATAATCATTCTTCCTACACTGATTCTGATTAGTGTGTGATTTATTAGCACAGTAATAAAGATTTAACCCTTAATTAATTAGCTTGTATTTAATAAAACATCTATTTACACACTCGTAGACCACTAGCACATGTAAGTGCAGCATAAAGTTAATCTATAATTGATCTTATGAAACACTGACATCTCCTAAATAACCGTTCAGTAGTTGATACTAGTACTTGATTGATTAATGCTGAATGAACTCATCCTTGATTCAATATGAACATACACTCGTTAAAGACTATATAAATTAGCTTATTAACTGTGTTTATAATTTACATACTAATTATTGTCAATGTTGGAGGAATGCCTTATGAATGATAAATTGATTAGTATTTAATTATGCGTAATTAATGCTTAATAGTGTGTGGTTATTACAGTGTACAGTACAGTTAACTTTGAATCAAGATTGATCAGACTTTTATTAATGTTATGTTCAGGCAGTCTCAATTTAAATCAGACAGCCAGAGGCTTGTCAATACATTTAATTACCTGTGAGACGTAAATATTCAGTTTTGGGGCGGACTGAAGGTTGCATGTTCATGTTTTTCCTTTTTTTTTTTTAAAGATGCATTCATACTTTTTCCTTCAAACGCAACTCAGTAGAAGAAGAGTCCACACCGACACCATAATGCCATCTTTATACTCATGTCAACAATGTGTCACATGGTCTAGGAAAGGTGATGCGTAGGCTAATGGGATTTCTTGGTTTCCCTCATCAAACTCATCAAATACACAATCCAACAACTCCACAACGCTCTGGTGGACAAGTTGTGACCTGCACATTCACCACGCTATGAGATAATAACACAACGTTACCACACAGAGTTGTTTTAGAGGTAAATGCAGAGACTGTTGATGAAAAACTGCCCCCGATGGGAACGCACATCAGTGGTTTTGCATTAATTTCCCTCTAAAACAACTCTGTGTGGTAACGTTGTGTTATTATCTCATAGCGTGGTGAATGTGCAGGTCACAACTTGTCCACCAGAGCGTTGTGGAGTTGTTGGATTGTGTATTTGATGAGTTTGATGAGGGAAACCAAGAAATCCCATTAGCCTCCGTAGCGTAGCTCTGAGCAGCTCACGGCTCTGCTCCACCGTTCTAAAAACAGCTTGCACCGACAATTAAAGGTAACAAACCTACTGCTATGACTATAGGGATTATGGCAATGGGCCAATTTGCCAAAATGTTGAACTATCCCTTTAAGGAGATCATGTGCACACTGGGCAGTTGGAGTGTGAACGCTGTGGTTGAGTTACACCGGGGACGATGGAGTCATCGTCTCGTCTCCAGGCCTCCAGCTTTGATTTAACTCATGATACTGACGTTACTGAACTTTACGTTGTGGTTACCTGAGATCAGATGGGTGAACAGCAGGGGGCCCAGTCAACCATGATCTAATCTGATCTAATACCCAGAGGTTGGTGTTAGCTAGAACTACTTGGAGCCGTTCCTGTGACCAGTCATCCAGTAATCCTTCATGACGGCTGAGGGGCAGTAGCTCTGTGAGATGATGGTGGCCGTCATGAGACACTTGGGGATAAAGACTGAGCTGAGTGAGTCAATGAAAACTTGTGTGGAGACGTCAGCGAGCTGGTGAGCACACTCCTTCAGTATGTGGACCGGGACCAGCAGCTCTGAGTTCACAGAACCACAACATAAAGTGTTCACAAAGGTTTCCTGCATGAAAACGAGGCATGTTTTTACATTTTAACCAGCAGAGAATGAATTTTAGACATTTGTTTGTTTTTCAATTCGATCAAAAAAATCGCCTCGAAACATGTAATCAGGCACCGCCGGCGCAGGCAAATTGATTTGTATGTATCTTAAAAGGAATTGTCTCATTTTCACACTGCTATCGGATATCGGCGCTGTGATCTGCCAGTGCCGCGCAACAACGGCTGGTGTGGATTTGAGATTAGGGCCACAGCTGTCCTGCTGAACCTTATCGTGCCTCCGTGTTCGTGTTTCTCGCCGAACGGGATAACCTTTCCCTCCCCTGGGGGGTGGGGAGGAGGAGGAGGAGGAGGAGGAGGAGGAGGAGGGGGGGCAGGGGGAAGAGGGGGGGGGCTGAGGCAGAATGGCTGGGACCATCTGACACCAGATCATCAGCCCGGAGGAATTTGGGGAATGGCGCTGTCCCCGCGGCCGTGCCGACCCGACCGCACTCGGGGAGGTGTCATCTCTGAATTGTGTTTATTTGTTGGCACCCTGTCGTGAAAACCTTCCCATCAACTGCATGTTAATCTTGTCAGTAATTTACCCCGCAAATTAAGTTTTTGTGGCTTTTTTTTTTTTCAAGCGCCCTGCTCCTTCTTCTTTCGGACAGTTGACAAGTTTATGAAGCTCTTTTACTTTTTCGCTCCTCATCATCCTGTTCCCTTTTCCCTCCTGGCATTTTGTTCATCCACAATTCACTCCTGTCTTCTGCCACTGCTGCCATGCGTTCGGACGTCCAAGTCCCAAATACACACACATAAACACGTTGCCCCATGTGGGTTTGGTGACATGTGGCGGTGGCAGTGGACAGCACTAAAAAGGCTCCAGTGATGAAAAACCTCTCGGCTGTCCTGGGAAGCCATCTTCTGTTTCACACCAGGCAAAATTTATGAGCGCAGCACTCAGCATCTCTGCTCTGCTGCAGGGACACGCAGAGGTATTCACAGAAAGACTTGTAAACGGAGAAGGAGATAGAGATGTAGAGATGCAGGGAGTGATCACAGGAATATGTGAGTCAGAGATTAAAGATAAATGGTATTGAACCTGTGGTCGGTGTAAACAACAACAACAACTTACTGGAACTTGATTTCTTGTAGCAGGAGACCAGACAAACTCAACAGGTTCTTGGGTTTGTTTTTCAACATCAGTGCATTCAACACTCATTTTGTTTATACTAATGCTACCTTGTTAACATTCACTGAGTCAACTGAGTTTGACTCTTAGCTCCTCCCTAAGTCAGACGCTGCTCCACAGCTGCTCCAGGTCTTTGCTGTGGCAGCCAACGCCGTCTTTGCTGCATGAACGAGAGGGAAATTCAACAGTACTTTTACAATTTAACTCCATCAAGTCAAATAACAGAGCATTTCTGACCGGACAGTTAAACGTAGATACAGTAACATGGTCCAGTTTCGGTATTTAAAAAGATTTGCAAATGACAGCCATTATAGATAAAACTAGAAAAAGATGTGAATCCTGAAAGCAGCTGAATGCTATTGCTGAAGCAATGCTAAATTAGATATTTAGAAGAAACTGCTAAAGCAATGTTGAAAAAGGCTAATGCTAAAGCTGAAACATATAACTTGTGGTATGAGATGAATGCCTTTTAAAAAGCAGTAGAAATGTTAAAGGTAAAAGAAAACATTGAAATCCTGCATGTTTAATTGTAACAGTTGAAGAGTTCAAATCTACAGGTAACTAAGGAAAACTGAAGAACAAGCACTGAGAATAGATTAAAAATAGATTAAAAAGTAGAAGATTTTGTATGAAATGGCTGGAAATGACTTACAATTTTAGACAACGAGCCAAGAGCGTAAATTACAGTGAAATTCAGGTTTAAAGAGGAACTATGCAGGATTTGTAGCTTAACTATGCTACATGTTTACCTTAACTAAACAGCTTGGGAGTGGTTATGATGGTTAAATCAATGACTTGTAACTAGTTCCAGGGAGAATGGAGGCTCTCTGTCTTCCACCCAGCGTCTCTTGGCTGAAAACCAACTTAGTAAGATCAGAGCCTCCGACCCGGTGTCCCAGCTCTTGTCTCTGCGCCACCGCCACACAAACGTAACGCGCCCCGTAACCTGTAATCTCTTGTTTATGACAGATTAAACTACACAAATATACACGTTAACATTGTATATAACGTTATCCACTGCTCTATTGATTGATTTCTCGTCGGCTTTGTTGTAAATGAATGCACATGGCCAGGAGGAGGGTTAGCAACACAGCAGAAAATCGACCAGAGTTGCATAGTTCCTCTTTAAAGTCACAAATTCATGAGAAAAAGCTATTAGCCTACCTGACATTAAACTGGCACAAATTTGCAAGAAAATGTCAACATTTTTTTAAATCAAGGGAGGAAACACGTCTTGGTGCTTCACAAGGTTGCACCAGGTCATTATACAGCTTCACCACAGGGACATGGCTGCATCAGGTAATACCAAAAGCTGGTAGTTTATGGATTGTCTTTGATTTAAAAGAGAAAAAAAACTATATGTTTCTCTCAAATACTTTGTCAGAAAATATTCCTTTTAAACTTGAAAATGTGTAATTTGTGAAGGTAAATGAAAACTACAGCCTCGCTCTGGCACTTTGGTCCAACACAAAGTGCTAAGTCTGCAGCAGCTATCACTGCTCGTGTTTGTGTGAAGACGCTCTGTTGCTCTGTTGCTCCGTCTGATTGGTGGAACAGTTTGCGCAGCGACCAAACGGCTCGTCCTCGGGGGGGGGGAATCTGCACTTTGCCAAACCGAAGTGAGGGAAGTTTTTTTGAGCCAGTTTCACAAGACGCTTCACAGGAAAAACCTCTGCATGTTGGTTGTTGGACGAATGCATAACTGTCGGTCGGGGATCATCGTTAAAGAGAGCAGAATATAAAGAGCAAATCATCTCTGTGTTCAGACATTTTATCCAAGTTTCCCCATTCATCTTAATGCGCGACGTATCTGTTAATGTTATATACAGTATGAGATTTACGACCGCCCCGACGCTGTCTAAATTAAATTCCACAAATAAAAAGGTCAGTAAATTCAGTTACCCTCGGCTACATGCTCGATCTGAACCGCTCCGCCGCCCATTTAATGGAAACACTGCTCGCCACGTAAGCGCAAATCATCTGAACCTCATGTTTTTCCGACAGATTTGAACCACTCAAAGTTACACATTTTGCCCAGCAGCTCTGTCAGACGGCCGCCACATAATGCCTTCAAAGAGAGATGGATTCACACAAAGTAGTGGGTCCACCACGCAAGTGAAAAAAATAAATAAAAGTGACCTCTACCATCCATCACCAAGTTTATTTACTTGGTGATGAGATCAATATTTTGTAGGAGAGGCCGGTGGAAAGTTGGACGTCCTGTCTGAGAGTCGAGCCACATGGAAAAAGTGTCGCTCGCAGCAAATGGCTGAAGCTCAGCCAGGGCATGTGACCAACTGTAGTTTGTGCCGGAGATGGATGAGGGAAGAGCTGAAAAAGGAGCTTCACAAGCAGCAACACATGAGCGCGTTATCAGTCAAATCCAAAACAACCCCGGCTCGTTACGCCAAAGAGAAACCCGCCACCCCCCGCAGACCAGGGTTCAAGTGTCAAAGGGTCACTCCTATGCTAATTAAAATCCCCAAATGTCAGCCAAGAGGGACCCGGGTCACTCCAGTCCACCGCCTCCTCCTCCATCTTTGGTCTTCTCTCTCTTCTCCTGAACGAACGTCTGACACCAGAATATGTCGAAGGGAAAAATCTGAGACGACCCAGCTGAGGCCAGAAATGCACAGTTTGGACACGAGGGGCGAGGCGCAGGAGGAGGAAGGCAGGCAGGCAGGCAGGCAGCGGCGCCGTAACGAGGACTTTCTGAGGGGGCAGGAATAACAAAGACAACGATCACGGCCGTAAATTGTGCCTGCAGACACATCAAGCTGTCTGCGCAGCCCCCAGGTCGAGTGTCAGTTGGTTTGGGAATGAAAACACTTAACCCCACCGTGGCTTAAAAGGTCATAACTCACAACTCTCCTCTCTGACCTGAGTTACTGCCTCTCGTTAGGATTGGACGTCCCCGTCTCTCACCTTCTGTCTGTCTCGTCCTGTCCCCCCCCACTCCCCTCTTTCCCCTTCCCCTTGCTGTCTCATCTCTGCAGCCACTAGATGTACGTAGTATCCCATTGCCGGTATCTGTGGGGGCGCCGAACAAGATACTCTTACCCAACCTACCAAAAATGTGCCACAAGTGTGCAGCGAGAGGAAGTGAAAGCAGCGGTTGGTGTCACACGCACTTTATTTTTACAATTCGGACACACGACGCTCTCATGCGATATGGGTGGTTAATCTCCCCGGGTGTAAATTTATATTCTATTCGAGCAAAGCAACCAGGCAGCTTCAGCGTGAGGCCTCCCGCTGGTCGATGGCGCTCTGCCCGGGAGACCCCCACCTCCACCTCCACCTCCACCACCTCTTCTTCCTCTTCTTCCACCAGCGGCAGCGGATAGTGGTCCTTAACCCTCTCAACACCCCCACGCTGCCAGAGTCGGGGAGCTGCCTCATCTCGAATCGTTTTATTTCCAAAGATTTGATTTATCTCAAGTCAAACACAACCCTCAACGCAGCCGTTATATCGTCGGCTGTTTTCTTTTTTTTCTTTTTTTTTGCTTCTGCAGCTCAGGCCAGAGATGAAATACTATGGGTTTGAATCAACATGGACTTTCACTGGACTTTAACAGTAGTATGATGAATGAAGGATTTACACAGCTTCATAGATTTCTTTTTCTTTTTTTTTCTTTTTTTTTGACACGGTAATTTGGGGATATAAAATAAAATGTGCAGCCAGGGCGGAGTAATCAAACCGTGGGAGACGCCGTGAGCAAGAGGGGAGATTTATCGCCCGTACAACAGCACGTTAGCCAGATAAAATGTTACTTGAGAGAAGCTAAAAACCCCTGCTGTAGGTGTTTGAAAACGAACGCAGCACTCAGAATGGAAGATGCAGACGGATAAAGAGGTGTTCGATTTCAGAGAAAGGGGGAAAAATTTGAAGGTAAAGAGAGAAATCAAGAGAAACCTCAGACCTCTGTATCTAATGATCTCTCACACATGCAGCTTATCTTATCTCTGCAGCAGCTGAAAAGCCATCTCCTCTTCTTTTTTTTCCCCCTCCACGACTGACAAAACAAGTGTGGAAGGGGAGAGGGATTTTTCAAAGAGATTTCATCTGTTTTTCTATCCCTCCCTGACATCCGATCGGAACCGCAGCGGCTGGCCTCTGGAGACGAGGCCCGGCCGTGTTTATTCGGCGCTAAAAGAAGGTTATCTGCAATTTCTGGAGGTGCTAAGCAGAGATCTGTCATTGTGCAGGAGGATGGGGAGGAATATAGGCCGTGGTATGAGTGTGGGAGGAGGAGGAGGAAGAGGAGGAGGAGGGGGAGGAAGAGGCAGCGAGTGATGGTGCAAATAAGGAGCAGAGGAGGTGGTGAAAAAGACAGGAAGCACCGGAGGAAGAGGAGAGTGAGGGGAGGACAGGAATGAAAAGATGAAGGTTTATACAACACTTTCAACTCGGCTGAATCTCACAGGACGATATATCACATCACATTACTCTCTTTCCTTGATATATAGGAATAATAATAAAGATATTTATGAATGCAAAGTTGACTTTTATTATATTTCTAAAGCAACTGGGGCCGATTTAGCATCGTAATTAACAAACAACTAGCAAATAAAAGGACAATTCTACATTATCCGACATCGGTATCAGTATCGGGTCCTTTAGTGACCTCATTTATTTATCGGATGTCAAACTGAAGTTCAAATAAATTTCTTAGGAATACAATTTTATAGTTTTCTTGCTCTTCTGATAAGAAATGCTGTGCCAGGTTTTACCACACCAACATACAGAAACATAATAACAATAATTATGATCGCTAAAAAATCTAGTAATCCGAACCACTGTCATCAAATGTAGTGGAATCGGATCAGAGCTAACAAAAAAAAGGAGAACTGGTGCTTTTCTAGAAACTTAATCCTCTGATCTGAGGTCAAACTCAGGTGCATGCGGTCAAACCTGACTCCTGCTAACTAACTAACACCTGTGTTCAGTTAAACTCGTGATATCTCGGTAGCAGACTGAAGGATCAGTGAAGCTCTGCTCCATTAAAGCCCAGTGAGTCCACACACACACACACACACACACACAACTGTCTTCCTCACTGCTGCTGACTCAGCTCTACGAGCGACTACGAGCCTCAACCCCATTCCTGTGGTCGCTGGCACGTTATGCACAAAGGCAAAGAAACCTGGCTGATCTCAGGCCTCTGCAACAAAAACCTCACAAACGTCTCAGCTCAGATACTCACCAGAGCACCTAATAGGTTTTTTATATCCACAATGATTTTCTCTTCTGTATCCAGCACATTGCAGTGGCCGGTTTGGTAAAGTCACTCTCTCTCTTTTTTCTTTTTTTAACATCTCCATCTGTATCTAGACACCACCTCCTATACAGCATCATCGTGCAGTTTGCGTGTTTTTATGTGGGGTTAAAAAGTTTGTCCACTAGAGGGCACAAGACAATACCTGGTAACACTTTATAATAAGTACACACTATTAAGCATTAGTTAAGCTTTAATAAATACTGAATTCTTCATTTAAAATGTATGAATATTCATTAGTATGTAGTTTATAAATACAGTTAGTGCTTATCAATGAAGAGTAAAACAGCTTTAACTGTGTTTATAAACTACATACTAATAAGTATTTGTGGTATAAATGATGAATTCAGTATTTAAAGCTTAACTAATGCTTAATAGTGTGTACTTATTATAACCCAGTACCTTATAATTTAAAAAGAGACAACATACAGACGCTGAAGATGTCAGTGTTCACCACTGTTGTCATGTTTTGATGTTATTTTCCGACAAAGTCAAAGTTCCCAAGAAACACGGGACACAAGAGAAGTCGTGGGAGGAAAAGCAAATACATCGGTGTGGCCTAGAGGAGAGAAATGCTGCAACACTTTGAGGCTCAAGTGGAGAAAATAAACTTATTTGAGCTGATACAGATGTGTATGGAAGCCTGTTTCCGCCAAGAAAATAAAAATATCCCCAAATTAAAGGAGAATTCTTCATTTTCTAAGTAACACTCTACAGCTACAGGAGGAAAAAAAATGATTTTGAATGGGAAAAAAAGCATTAACTAATATGAATTTTTTCCCATCCAAAATCATTTTTTCCTCCTAAATCCATGTTTTCCTCGCGTTTTTGTTTATGTTGATATGGAAAAAGTCCCAAGCTCGACAGTCGACTAGTAAGGTCTACCCTGGAAGCTAGAGTAAACAGAGCTACGTGATAACACACATGTAGCACTGCTCTCTCACATTAACAGAGTTTATGCACACTGAGTGTTGTGTTATAAGGAACTGGTGGATGTTGCAAAGCATTTGTAGTTATATTTTGAGCATTATATAGAGGCCAAAGTCACGGTTTTAAAGTTCTGCCCCCATTGCTTCACTGTTTAACTGCAGTGTAGCACAGCTAGCAGGAGGAGAGCTAGGTCCGGGCTGCACATATTTTTCTCAGATTTTTTCCTATGGTCACACTCGGGGAATTCTCCTTTAAGATGAATTATGAGATAAAAAGATCAAAATTACAAAATACTAAAGTCAAAATTCTTGTTATCTCATTATTATGACTTTCCAAGGGGGTATTTGTTTTCTTTCACTGGCGGACACAGGCCTCCGTAGTTCTGTTAAAACATCGTGATTAAACCTGATATCCATCTTTAGGATCCACCTGCACAAAAACATGAAGTTGATACGTTTCATCGTTCCCGTCTTGACGACGTTGGACACTTGTAGCGTCGTTTTTGTGGCTTGTGACATGTAAAGCACCCGTCAGAAGCTGGACTGTATATTGTTCTGTATATTAGCGTTTTGACAGTCGGCCTTGAAGATCAGATCTTAAAAAACAAAACAGATTTTTTTTTTTTTTTTTTTTGCGGCTGCCTGGAAATTCGCGGAGATGAAAGCGGCCGACCTGCTTGTGTTGGCAGCGGTGAGCCTGAACCTTTGGCTGCAGGGCAAAAAACCTGAACCTCTGAAAGTTAAACGCTTGGACACTGTCGGAGGAGAGAGGGCTGATGGGAGATGAGAGAGAGGGAGAGAGGGAGAGAGCAGGTTGTATGAAAAGAAAACAAAAGGAGTGGGGGGCAGCAGAGACAAAGCAGCAGAAGGGTTTGTGGACAGAGGGAGGTCTGTGTGACGGTCTTATTGAGTTAATCACATGAGTGAGACATCAGCGATGGCCGCGGGCGGCGCCGATGCCACAATCTGCTTTTTATGGCCTGTGATCCGAGGCTGCAGGAACGTCAGCTCAGAGCCATGAAAGAATAGACGACTTCAATTGAGTTATTGGACTGTGGAGCGAGAGAGGTGGAGAGAGGTCTTTTAACTTCATTAAACACTAATGTGAAGCAGTCAGTTGTTTTTCTTTTTTCTTCTTTCGTTCTATGGGTGGTGGCTTTCATGTGTGTCTGGCTGGAGGTGCAGGTCTTTGACAGAGGAGTTTGTGAGCTGGGACCCCCCCCGGAGTCTCCAGCACCGGCCCAGTCAGAGGTGTTATTAGATGAGGATACAGAGGTCAGGTGTGAGTGTGTGTGTGTGTGTGTTTGTAGCTGTGTGTGTGGGAGCGTGTGTTTAGACAGCGTTAGTCTGATAGAGATTAGTCCAAGGTCACAGGGTTGTGTGTTTGTGTCTTTGTGTTTGTGTGTTTCTGTGTGTGCAGATTAAATCAAAGAAAATGCTAAAATTTTAATTTATAAGGTGACGATACAACTAATGCTGCCTTTTATCTGTTATTTGAACACTTGAGTTTTTGTTGCTGGACCATATTGATCTTGATATTTGACTTGTGCCACTTAGTTTTTGTCTGTCTATCTATCTATCTATCTATCTATCTATCTATCTATCTATCTATCTATCTATCTATCTATCTATCTATCTAAAAAAAAAAAATACACAATTTGATTCATTAGAATATTTTTCACACCTCGACCTCCTGTCCAAAAGTATGTGGACAGTTGAAATGAGTTCACACAGAGGTCTGGTAAAGTAAAGTCACTTGGTAAACTCTCTTCTCTCTAACTCCACACTCTCACATGTTTTTCATTTTCAAACCTCCACTCTTCAGCTCCATCCTCCATCAATTCATCATATTTTGCTCGGCTCCCTCTGGAGACACTAGAGGCTCCACACAACTTCGTTTTTCTCCAACACCTGTAAACAGACTTTGATGTGCCTCTAATTTTTTTTTTTCCTGTTTCAATATGACAATAGAAGAAGAAATAATTCTCTGTGGTTCGAGCCCTGACCTGAACCACATCCAACACCTCGGGGATGAGTTGGGAAACGCTACGTGACTGCGAGCCAGGCCTTATCACCCGTCATCGGTGTTGGGCCTCGCTAATGCTGCGTCTGGCTGTAAAGGAGCTCCCTGCAGCCAGGCCCCTGCAGCCAGGCCCCTGCAGCCAGGTCCCTGCAGCCAGGTCCCTGCAGCCAGGTCCCTGCAGCCAGGTCCCTGCAGCCAGGCCCCTGCAGCCAGGTCCCTGCAGCCAGGTCCCTGCAGCCAGGTCCCTGCAGCCAGGCAGCCAGGCCCCTGCAGCCAGGTCCCTGCAGCCAGGCCCCTGCAGCCAGGTCCCTGCAGCCAGGTCCCTGCAGCCAGGTCCCTGCAGCCAGGTCCCTGCAGCCAGGCAGCCAGGCCCCTGCAGCCAGGCCCCTGCAACCAGGTCCCTGCAGCCAGCTCCCTGCAGCCAGCTCCCTGCAGCCAGGCAGCCAGGTCCCTGCAGCCAGGCCCCTGCAGCCAGGCCCCTGCAGCCAGGCCCCTGCAGCCAGGTCCCTGCAGCCAGGCCCCTGCAGCCAGGCCCCTGCAGCCAGGCCCCTGCAGCCAGGCAGCCAGGCCCCTGCAGCCAGGCCCCTGCAACCAGGTCCCTGCAGCCAGCTCCCTGCAGCCAGCTCCCTGCAGCCAGGCAGCCAGGTCCCTGCAGCCAGCTCCCTGCAGCCAGCTCCCTGCAGCCAGGCAGCCAGGCCCCTGCAGCCAGGTCCCTGCAGCCAGGTCCCTGCAGCCAGCTCCCTGCAGCCAGGCAGCCAGGCCCCTGCAGCCAGGTCCCTGCAGCCAGGCCCCTGCAGCCAGGTCCCTGCAGCCAGGTCCCTGCAGCCAGGTCCCTGCAGCCAGGCCCCTGCAGCCAGCTCCCTGCAGCCAGGCAGCCAGGCCCCTGCAGCCAGGTCCCTGCAGCCAGGCCCCTGCAGCCAGGTCCCTGCAGCCAGGTCCCTGCAGCCAGGTCCCTGCAGCCAGGTCCCTGCAGCCAGGTCCCTGCAGCCAGGCCCCTGCAGCCAGGTCCCTGCAGCCAGGCAGCCAGGTCCCTGCAGCCAGGCCCCTGCAGCCAGGTCCTTGTTCCGCCAGTCAGTGCAAATCACGTGAGCTTTGCACTGACACAGGAAGAGCAGTGAACTGAGACACTGGGAGTTTCCGCTACAAACAAGCTTAAAATATAGACTTATTTAATTTTTTTTCGGAACAATTTCTCATGTCGGGGCTTCAATACAAGACGGGCATTACAGACGAGCAGCATGGAGGTATTTGGATGTTTTTTGGTGTTTTTTTGGACGAAGAAAAGTGGGGTCCATTCACAACCGTCATATGGACATGCAGTGATGCACGGAGCCCCGCTGTAACTCAGAGAAGCCACGGAGGACTCTGAAACTTCTCCCAGCCCTTAGTCGACATGAGGGTGAGGAGATAATGAGTGAAATTAGAATTTTGGGTGAACTATCCCTTTAACGTCACAGACTCGCTGTCTGGATGCAAAAATGAAAAACTGTTTATCAGCCGTCTGTGATACATCCAATATCGCTGCATCGTTGGCCTGGTTCTGCTCCGTTTGTCACGCTCTCGTGCATTTTTCAGTAATTGCACAAGTTCGGGTCTTTCAGCAGGAATATACGGTTTCACATCTTCAACCGCTGGAAGCTGAGTTATAAGGTCACAGGTAGCTGCGAGCATGAGATCTGCTAATGATACTTTAAAGTACCACAGCAGCGGTTTTTTAATGCGTAGCTGCAAATCACGCATTAGACATCAGAGCTGACTGTTAAATGTGTTTTTCCTTCCTCGCAGGCAGCGGCTGGATTTAGCTCATTTCAGCCCTAGTAAAGACTTTGATAGACTACAGATAAACAAGAGCGATGTGAAGCTTAAAGTTGTAAATCACTGGTATTTACTTTAAACTCAGTGATGGTGGCGTCCAGTCATTTGACACATTCTCGCCTGGGTCCATGTTCCACTTTAAGGCCCAACAATAGTGAGATAATGCAGGAATATAATACATTTCCTGAACTGTTACAGTCCTGTGAGTATTTCAGTTTCTGTTAGTGTCAGTGTTTTGTTCCTGAAGGGGCTGATGTTTGCTCAATGAGTTTCTCTGACAGCTTATTGTAAGAAGCAGAGTTCAGACGACTAAAATTTCTCACCTGGTTTTTAAAATATATTGTCAAAAATAACCCAAGATCTAAAAACTACATCATAAAAATGCGACTTGTGTGTCACATTCAAAAAGAAACAGACCATTAGCTTGATTAAAATGACAGATTTCTAAGGATTTGACCAAAGATTTGATCTTTCATGTAAATAGAGAACTCAACAAAATATATAAATCTTCTAATTGTTAGTGTTTTTTAGACATTTTAAAGGTCCAGTGTGTAAAATGGGGGTAAAACCGTGATATCTACAGTAGTGTTCAGATTCTAGATTGCAGCGCTCACTCGCTTGCTGGCACTTAGCCCTCCCGTTGGGAAAGTGACGGTGGCCTCCAAGGACAAAAAAATGTGTTTACCACGACTGGGAGTATTTCAGGAGCATGGAGCGATGAGGTGAAGATCTAAACCATTTTACGATATTTCTGCCGTGTTCTCTGGCTAGGTGGATTTTCCATTCAGGCTGCCGAACAAACATGGCGAGACTCTCTAAAGCAAGACCCTTGCTATATGTAGATGTAAAAGAAAAATTATAAGGCTACCAAAACCAAACAAAGTTTATTTTATAGCGATTATACACTTGTAGAAATATATTCCTGGGTAGTATATTCAGATTTTGCCAATAAACCTTGCCAGTTATTAGACACTGGACCTTTAATGCAGAAAAGTAACAAGTGGTAAAACTAGATGTTTAAGGTGAACAGGATTTGCTGCTCCTCGTTTAGCCAAAAGTCACGACTTTTATTGACGGTTGTTTTTATTAAAGAATTTTCTGACCTGTTGCAGTCCTGTGTGTATTTCAGTTTTTGTTATTTGTGTCAGTATTGTTCCTCAGAATGTGATAATAACGACCACAGTTTAGGCAAAAATTGTTGTTGACAGTTTGAAGAGCTCATATGATCTCTATATATATATTTTTGGACGGACCGAAAACTGGGTTTGAATGAGAGCTATGAATCTACGCTTTTATACGCTGCCACACATGCCCTCATAAAAGACGAGTAAAGGTCCAGAAATGAGCATAAAGGGGGACAAGCACTGGAATCCTATTGGTTGTAGTGGGTGGTTAACTTCATGTACTGTCACAAAGCCTCCACTCAGGACAGGTTATCATATCAAAATATCATCTATACTGTAGATATGAAGCTTTTCAAAAAGATGTCACTAGGTTTTACCACCTAAGAGTGGGAGTGAACTGATCTGACTCTACGGCCGCCTCGTGTTCCTGTTAAAAACCGCTCAACACAGACAGGCTACATCATGTTGGTATTTCCACTTGAGGCCCGTGATGGCTGCGATCACACAGTCGCATAGTGCCTGTCCCACAGCTCAGTCGTGAGCGGTCCTCTGTGTTTTGCGATATGTAATCGTATATCACTTTGTCTGTCATTACACCAGAGGAACGCCGTTTACATCGACTTCCCCTAAATCTCCCTAGATTAGCCAGATGCCAGAAAGCTGTGTGTGTGTGTGTGTGTGTGTGTGGTGGTCTGGACCGAGGCTGCAGGTTATGTTTGGACTGATGTTAGAAAGTCTGTGTGATTGGTTCGTCAGTAGTCAGTGTGTGTGTGTGTGTGTGTGTGTGTGTGTGTGTGTGTGTGTTACTGGCAGGAGGTCCAGTCATTGACAGAAGGATTACGGCGAGCTCGGAGTTCAAGCCTCAGCGCTGACAGACAACTCGCCCCTGAGACACACTCCGCCTGTGCCCTCGCCTGACCCCGATGTGTGTGTGTGTGTGTGTGTGTGTGTGTGTGTGTGTGTGTGTTTATCATGGCGATGATTGGGCCGCAGCAGCTCGGAGCCGTCTTTATCAATCTGATCAATAACCTCACAACAACACTTGTGCAGTTTCACACCAATAAAGGACACTGCGTAGATGTGCAAACAGTGGAAATTACCCTTTAGATTTATGACGATGTTGCATAAGGGAAATAAAAATATCAAGAATTCAAAGGTAAAATATTTATAATTGCATCTTTACGCAAGGAAATCTGTTAAAAACTCAAACTGTCTGAATGAATCAGAGTTGGCTCAACGTGCATTAAGTTTAACGTTCCTGTATAAAGGTCTTTTGACAAAATGTTGACAACCACAGAAGACGAAATGAAGCCGCGCTCTCGGGGTCGTGTATTAAAAACCCTGCGTTACACCACAGTCGTATATCAGGAGCCCTTATATGACTTCAGGAGAAATATAGAGGCAATACTTGACTTGGGAAACAAAATACTGCAGTGTTTATCCCCTCAATGAAATGATTGACAGCTCACTATTCTGTCTGGGTGGTCTGCGAGGAGCAGCGGCGGCGGCGGCGGTGCTGGTAGCACTGGTGAGGGGGTTGACAGGGTCTATGTTTCCCTCTCTGCCATTTTTCATCCCTCGTTTTTTTTTTTTTTTTTAAACTTTCCCCACAAAAATGTTTAAAGGGAACGGTCACGTAGTCGACGTCACTTTTATACACACACCCTGCCCTCATAAAAGATCTCAGACCCTGGATTTTAACGGTGCAGATGATCCATTATGAGAGCTGGTATTCTTGGTCTTCATATCGAGACAGGCAGATATGTTGGCAAAGCAGAAGATGATAGAATTTGTAATTTATGTGACATCCAAGAGGTGGAGAATGAAATTCATTTTGTGTTCTATTGTCCTTTCTATGACTCTATAAGACAAAAATTGTTTAGTAAAGTAGATCCAAATAACGAATTTGTGTGGTTAGACGATACTGAGAAGCTAAAACATCTTTTTCAGTTGAATATATTTGCATTTTTTTCATTTCTTGAAAAGGCTTGGGCAACGAGACGAAGAGCGATATATAGATGAGTACTGAAAGTAATCTTAAATTGTTTATTTTATGTCACACTTGTGTGGCAGGTAACACCAACAGGAAGGACTGTCTAGTCTTTTTTTTTTCTTGTATTTGTCATTAAATGTGTCTTTCATTCATTCATTCATATATAATGATTGAAAAACTAAACAATCATGATGCTCACTGTTTAAGAGGAGGAGGTTGAACTCTCTTCTTCCTTATTTTCCTTTTTTTCCCCCTTTACTCCATCCTGGTTTTAACTGTGCAGCGCTCCATCACAGGCTTCCTGCTCGGGGCTAATAACCGTGTCCTCGCCGAAGGCTTAAAACAGTCATTGACCTCTCTGACCTCTCGGTGTCATGCCCCGTCCAGATGTAGGACGTTACCACGCCGACCAGACTTCACAGGCATTCTTCACATTGTTTCCTCGTTTGGTCTGATTAATCCTCGTTTCCTGTCCAGACGCTGAACAGTAGTTTTGACACCTTGATCCAATGTTAGACCAAACACAACACTGATGATGATCAGCAGCGGCCGGTCGGTGATCTCGTCTGTTTTGAACGCCGTGTGGAGGATGTTTGGGTCGACAGAGAGGAGATGGAGCTCGCTAATTGGCCGTGTTTGGGTTTCTGCTCAACCACAGAGGAGCCACACACAGAAACAGAGGGAAACTGTGTGTGTGTGAGAGAGTTTTGTCGTCTTTTTTTAAACAAAGGTGGCAACAGGGATGACATGACGTAAATTTTCTTCTAATTTTCCCTTAAATAACTTATTTTTTTCACTTTAAAGGACAGAAACTGTAGCTTAAACGTATGTAATGTTGTTCTCTATCACTGGGGGTCTCTCAATCAAAGCAATAACAAAAGGATGGAGCCTGGTGACATCATGAAGTAGAGCAAAGAATCATGGGAATCTTTTTCTTTCACCAGTTTGTATTCCTTCACAGATTTATCTATGAAACAAAGCAAACCAAGTTACTGATTAAAATAAATAAAAACACTGAAAAACATAATTTCACATTAAAATGAAAGTTTGTTGGAGAGGCTGATGTTTGCTCATCATGTTTTTCTGTTGACAGCTTAAGATCCAGATGTGTGACGACTAAAATCTTTCACCTGATATAAATATACATTCAAAACAACCAACTGCATTATAAAATAAATATTTCACCATTCATCTGTTCCAAAAGAAAGAGTCAGCTTGATTAAAATGACTGATTTCTAAAGATTTTGGATAATCTATGTAGAAAACTCAACAAAATATATAATTTTTATGATTATTTTAGTGATTTTTGATATTTTAATTGAGAAAAGTAACATATGGAAAACTACCTTCATTGGTCTAAAGATGCAACAGCTCCAAAATCACAACTTTTACCAACTTTTTATTCTTTGTCGTATTTACTAGAATACTTTAGTTTGGATTTATTATTTGAAGTTTTGTTTGTTTTTATAATGAAGCACTTTGACACTCTGTTGTGAAAAGTGCTGCATATTTTTCTTCTTGCAGAAATGCAGTTATGAGCTGAACTCAGATGTGTTCGATGCTTCTGAGATACAAATGATTTAATCACCACTTTGACAAAAACACTTGCTCCCATGTTTGTTTCCACATAAAGCTCCTAAAGGCACTAATGATCCAAACCAGCGTGCCTCTGTCCTGACTCATACATTTTAAAACCACAAAGTTTTTTATTTTTTTATTTTTTTATTTTAATAATTTACTGAAAGATTTATGATAAAGTCAGAGACTGAGAGCTTGGATGAAACATTTGACTCGGTTTCAGAGGCCGTCGTGTTTTGATGTGTGTGCAGAATATTTATGATGTGTTGCCTTCAGATTTGTGGAATTACATAAAATAAGTAAACTTCGCGGACCAGCCGTGCTGTCGGTGTTTATGGATTTTCACAGGAAATACCGTAAAACTAAACAGTCGGAGGTTTTCATTGGAAAATATGAGTTGAGGCTCTGAAGCAGCAGTGACAGTCCAACTGTCTCTCATCTGGCGTCCGCCCCGTGTGCTTGGACTATTATTCATTTACAAATAGTTTCTGTCCGTGGCTTTTTTCTTTGCTGTATATGGATTAAGTTAGTGTTTTCTCACACAGGAAATTGCATGTCTGTCAGGAGGATTGTGGGTCAGTGTCTTGCTCATAAATCACGGCTCTAACGGTGACCACACAGTAACTTCATCTTACATAAAAATCGCTCTGCTCCCTTCAATTTGTTGTTGCACAAACTGTTATTTTTCAGCAGATTCTGCCACAGTTGATTTAAAAACTCCCTGAACTTATTTCTTGACTTGACTTTTACTCCCGATGAATTCAACGGTTTTAGATTCTCGCTGGATTTTACTGTACCTCTTAATGCCAAAAAAAAGAAGAAGTTTATTTTCATTTACAGGGGACACACCCCTCGAAAACATCCCTCCTCCAGGATTTTACATTTTTTTCCCCCCCAGTTTGGGAGACAATCTTGTGTTTTGCTCTGCTAATCCACATCGATGCCACGGTGTATTAAGATAATAAGGCAGATTAAGCCTTCAGCAAAACATCCAGGTCCATGTAATTTCATCAAGCCAGCACCACCCTGTAAATCCTGCAGCCCAAGCAGCACAGAGCCGTTGTTAAAGTGTTTCTGGAGCAGAATCGGGGCAGAACAAGACGGCTCGCCTTCTTTTTCTCTCTCTCGCTTTTTTGTGTGTGTGTGTATTTATTTTCTGTGTTTAATTGGACAAATGAATAGCATTCCAGTCCAGGAGCATAGTGGCATTATTGTTCTCAGAGAATAAACACAGAGGGCTCCTGCGTGGACTATAAAACTCCAGAATAAACAGCTCTCTCAAAGCCCAGTATTGAATGTCTGTTTATGACTTGTAATATGAAGTGCAGAGCTCTAAAATCACTAATTACATCAGCTATGTGGATTTCTGGGGAGAGCTCTTAAAGGGGGGATTGGTGGCTGGAAGTGAGTGTGTGTGTGTGTGTGTGTGTGTGTGTGTGTGTGTGTGTGTGTGTGTGTGTGTGTGTGTGTGTGTGTAGGCTTGTATAAGCTAATATGTCTAATGTGTTTCGTAGCCTTTTGGCTGCCTGGTGCCTATAAGTGAATATTTTTTATTTTAGTCTATTTTACACTTTTCTAAAAAGTTTAACTCCATTTGCTTGGTCTTAACTCTCGGCCTGTGTGTGCTGCAGAGTTACGAGCCTGCTGTGTGTGTTGAATGTGTGCAAGTGTGTGTGTGTGTGGCTCCATAACAGCCCATAGAGGGCTGACCTCGGTGCAGGGCGGGAGGGAAAAAATGGTTTCCTCTCCCCTGATCTCTGCAGACCCTGGTTATTAAAACATGTTTCCCTCTTCCGCTGAGATGAGAGGAGGTGAGCTGCTGACCGCCTCAACACGCTCCTACACAACTCCTCCACCGAGCAGCAGCAACAGCAGCAGCAGCAGCAGATACACACAGGAGGAGATCAAATTATTTTATTGATTAAACTGATTTACAGCAGGACTGACGGCGCCTCTGGGATCAGGCTGCAGAGAGTTGTTGCACAGAGCTGCTGCGTCTGCGTTCGCCGTGTCAGGACGCTGTAGGTTTGTTTAGTGTGACGTTCTGTCCTGTCATTCCCTTCTTCCTGTCGAGTTTCCTGTTTGTGATTACCTTGATGTCTCTCACCTGTGTGTCATTGTCTCCCAACCCTTTGTGTTCTTAAGGTGATAGTTAAACATTTTGGCAAATTGGCCCATTGCCATAATCCCTATAGTCATAGCAGTAGGTTCGTTACCTTTAATTGTCGGTGCAAGCTATTTTTAGAACGGCGGAGCAGAGCCGTGAGCTGCTCAGAGCTACGCTACGGAGGCTCATTATGGGATTTCTTGGTTTCCCTCATCAAACTCATCAAATACACAATCCAACAACTCCACAACGCTCTGGTGGACAAGTTGTGAGCTGCACATTCACCACGCTATGAGATAATAACACAACGTTACCACACAGAGTTGTTTTAGAGGGAAATTCATGCAGAACAGCTGATGCGCGTTCCCGTTGGGGACAGTTTTTCAGGAAGCAGTCTCTGCATTTCCCTCTAAAACAACTCTGTGTGGTAACGTTGTGTTATTATCTCATAGCGTGGTGAATGTGCAGCTCACAACTTGTCCACCAGAGCGTTGTGGAGTTGTTGGATTGTGTATTTGATGAGTTTGATGAGGGAAACCAAGAAATCCCATAATGAGCCTCCGTAGCGTAGCTCTGAGCAGCTCGCGGCTCTGCTCCGCCGTTCTAAAAATAGCTTGCACCGACAATTAAAGGTAACGAACCTACTGCTATGACTATAGGGATTATGGCAATGGGCCAATTTGCCAAAATGTTGAACTATCCCTTTAAAGAAACTACACTGTGAAACCAACGTGTGAAGGAATCAGAACAGGAGAGAGAAAGAGAAGTGATCACACAAACAAACATCAAGGAAACAAGTGTGAAAAGCCTGAGGATGGAAAAAGAAGGCAGGAGGACATAGAGAAAGGAAACATTCATGGCTTTCCTTATGAGTGTGTTTCTGTGTCTGTGTGTGTTTCTGTGTGTGTTTCTGTGTCTGTTTCTATGTGTGTGTGTGTGTGTGTGTGTGCAGTTCAGCTAAGTTCAGTCAGTGGCCAGTCAGCCCTGTTGGCCGCCTCTCCATGCACCATCACCTCATCACTCACTGTGCTGCCTGGACGCCCAGCGGCCTCCGCCCTGCTGCTGCTGCTGCTGCTGCTGCTGTTAATGCTGCTGTAGCTGCTGCTGCTGTAGCTGTACTGTAGTGTAGTGTGTGTGGTTGTTGTACATGTTTAGATAGTTCAACATTTTGGCAAAGTTATAAATCGGAGCCAATGGAATAATTTAAAGAAATTACTGGACAAAAGTGGTAAAATTTCAAGACAAAGTTGGGACCCCCTTTAACCCTCTCAAGGACCCCTGGGGGTCCCCGGACCCCACTTTGAGAACCACTGCATTAGAGGACACAAACAACTGGCTGGCACTAGTAGGAACGCCAAGCAGAAGCCTCATGGCATCATTATGTTAATATTGTTCAAAAAGTTGCAACAATCTTTGACATTTTAAAACAAATTTATATATTAAAAAAAAAAAAATCTAATTAAATCAAACTTTAGGACAACAACGTGTCTAATCTCTGCTGATTTTTCCTATTAGTGAGCAAGGCCAAAGGCAGAGACAGTTTCATATCAGGGCTGATGGAGGTCAAACTGCATCAAACTAACAAACTGTAGGGGAGACCGGGGATGATAGTGACACTTTTTGTTTGAGCAAGTGTAACTCAGTGGTTGTTGGTGCTAGAGATCTCAAATTTTGACATGTGGTACCCATATTTGTCTGCTGTAAATGACATACACTTGGACTTCTACTACACCATCACAGATTATGTAAATTAATGTCAAACACAAAGAGGTATCTTGTTACAACCTACCCCAATACCGGGGTGAATTGTAACACTACTTGAGGATGGATGTAACAATTAGATTATTATACTTAAAAAAAGATCCACACTTAAAATGTATGCAGGCACTTTAATGAATAATAAAGAAGGAACCATAAACTTGTCAGAATACAAAAATAATGATTAAAAAAATAAATAGAAAGTATAAGTTAAATACAATAAAAATCATACAATAAAATAAATAAATATATATTAAATAAAATAAAGAATAATAAAGTATAAACTGGTGTGTGTGTGTGTGTGTGTGTGTGTGTGTGTGTGTGTGTGTGTGTGTGTGTGTGTGTGTGTGTGTGTGTGTTGTAGCCTTGGCGACAGAACTTCTGCAGGGACACCCCTGTACATACAAAATGTCAACATAAGGGGAACAGTTCCAACCATGGATGTATTATATTGCCAGGCAGCCATTACAAAGCTAACCATTTTTAGCATTTAGCTGCAAAGCTAGCACTAATGCAGCATATCAAATTAAACTAGAGAAACTACTACTTGAGCTTATGTAAGTGAAACAACTGTATCTACAACACAATGGACACTATGCAAAAAATAGTTGTGATGGAAATATTTACTTTCTTACCTGGTTTGTTTCAACCATCCCCGGTCTCCCCTATATGAGTTGTGAGAGACAGAAAATTCAATTGACATTTCACACAGTTAAACCAAACATACAGGCATTTTATTTACTGTGATTAGTCATATATATGAACAACATTAGTGGTTATTTTTGTAACCATAGACAATGCTGTTAAAAACAAGAAGGCAGAAATCACTGTCAAGAAACTCCATGAAAAAAACAACAACATGTTTAATCCATCTCTGACTTCCCTTCAGTGTCTGTTGCTCTCATTTCTATCAGGCATAAATCTTCACAATGGATCACAAATGTTTCCTTTAAAAATAAATGAAAAGAAAAAAGTCTCAATAATAATTTCCTAAAACTGAGGAGTGCTGTTTATAATGCATTAAAATAAAAAAAGAAAAAGTACAGAGGAGAACTGTTTATGATGCATTAAAAATAAAAAAAGTGGTTTTGTTGGGCACTATTTTCAGCTGTGGATGAATACGTCTCTGGTGTTGTGGTGTTTACAATCTCCTTCAACACCAAACGACTCATAACAACATTAGAAAGTCACTTTACTGGAGATGCTCCATTAAAACTATTTCATTTAAAGTTCCTCACATGTCTCTGCAGCTGAACACGTGTTGATACGAGGCGGACGAGTGTTTAATTTAAAGTTCCTCTCTCTCTCTCCTGTGTGTGTGTGTGTGTGTGTGTGTGTGTGTGGTTGTTGTGCAGCTGTAACAGGAGGACTCTCCCATCACTGCCAACAGCATCTATCTCAAGAATGGGTCATACGCATTTATAGCTCGTATCACATTCAGCGGCCATAGACACCACCAAATCAAATCAGCAGCTCCGAGTTGATCGTATCCTGCAGTATATAATGTCATGCAGGCCATACGATGACAGACTATAGCAGAGCAGACCGCACAACGTAACACTAGCTCCCGTCCGTCAAGATCTAATGCAAATACCGGCTGTAAAGTAGCACATTATGCCTGAGAGGTGGAGGTGGAGGTGGAGGTGGAGACGCTGCTGATGTGTCTAACATGTCCCGTCTGTGAGGCCTCGGCACAGAGAGAGAGTGAGTGAGGAGATAATCGTCATCCTCCTCCTCCTCTTCCTCGTCCTCCTTTAACCTACAAAACCAGAGGATTTTCTTCCTCAGACATCGGCCAGTCTGCGGCTCAGAGCCCACGGACACTAAAAGTGCCGGTGATGCCTTGTGTGTTTGTGTGGATGTCATGTCGTCTCCCTCCTCCTGCCCTCAGTATCTCCGACTCGTGGCCGGCAGCCAGAGCTGGACCGGGTCCACGGAGGCCAGAGGCCAGAGACCAGAGACCATTATGGGCCTGAGTCTGACTGAGCAGTGCAGCAGGTGCCGGTGCATATTCTCATTTGTCCAGGTCATAGTATTTCAAAGGAGGTTAAATGTAAAGGAACTGGACTTAGTTATTTGTCTAGGAAGACGTTTCACCTTCATCAGTTCATGTAGCATCTGACCAGGCTGGGACTGGTCCACCTATCTGGTGTGGAGACTCACTATTTAACCTCTTGTGTGGGCGTTCACAAGGCTGATGATGTCACTGGTTCCCTCTGGTGCTCCAAGTGCCAACGACAGTCGTTTAAAGGACTGTCTTTGATGGAAAGTTGGTTTCGACTTCGTTAGTGCCCTATTGTGTTATAACGACAGTCGTTGGAGGCACTTGCCACTTGTGAACAGTGGTTGTTCTTTGCAGGTGGAGGAGGAGGAGGAGGAGGAAGAGGAGGAGGAGGAAGAGGAGGAAGAGGAGGAGGAGGAGGAGGAAGAGGGGGTGTGTGAGTGAGCTCCCAACATGGAGCAGGACCTGAGCTCAGATCCCAGCAGCAAACTGGGACCAGTTTAAGGAAAGACAAAGACTGCCATCTAGTGGCTCAGAGGTGGACATCGTCCTGTGTCCTGATGTGTGTGTGTGTGTGTGTGTGTGTGTGTGTGTGTGTGTGTGTGTGTGTGTGTGTGTGCAGGCTTGTACTGTATAAGCTAATGTGTTTTGTGGCCTTTTGGCTGCATTGTACCTTTAAGTGAATATTTTTTATTTTGGTCTATTTTACACTTTTCTAAAAAAAAAAGTTTAACTTCATCTGCTTGGTCTTAACTCTCGGCATGTGTGTGCTGCAGAGTTACGAGCCTGCTGTGTGTGTTGAGTGTGTGTGTGTGTGTGTGTGTGTGTGTGTGTGTGTGTTTTAATACTTCGCTCTTCTTCTACTCTCAAATTATAGCAGAAACAACCTCAGCTGTATTTGACTATAGTTTGAGGAAAATCTTTGTGAAATATGTTTAAATATATTTAAATTGAACAAGTAACCTGTTGTCTGTACATACACATGTAGCTACAGTGTGTATACTATATACTGGAGATCTTTTATACTGTCGTCAAATTGTACAATTCACTTAATTATTATAGTTTTTTATTAATGATTATTATTGATGAGTGGAAGGACTAATGCATTTCCATTATGGGATATAGTATTAATTTATCTATATATGTTGGCTTCACAACATTAAACCTGATAAAGGGCTGACTGGTTTATTTAAAAACTTGTAAGAGTGATAAAGGAGTATAATTAAAGGAAACTTTAAGAATATTTTAATAATCTACAAACACTAAAGAAAACAAACCAAGTCCTGTAAACTCTTACTGTCATTCAGTCTCAGTGAGATCAGTATTTAAAACCAGTCACTGGTTGATGAACACGTCAGGTTAGAAAATCCACTGAACAGCTGACAGATTAAAGTTTATTATAAAATGATTTGATGCTTTAGATAAACCTGATCTGGTTTTATATTGATGTGATATTTCTAGTTTTAAATGAAGTTTGTCATAAATCAAGTAAAGGCTTCAACCACCTGAGCAGAGTGAGCGCTGCAGCTGCAGACTTGAACTTATTTGCTGAAAGCTGAGTAATAACTGAGTTGCAGGTTCACTGACTTTCTGCTGCTGCTGCTGAGCCGACACACCCAGACGATGAAGATGATGATGTTCCTGTGTGATGTCATATTCAGATTTAGTCTTAAGACACATTAAAAGACCAAACTCAATGTTATTTTAACTTTAGGGGCAGAAACGAAACGTGAAAAAACAACACACACGCATGTAGATCCACAGACTTCACTTCAGTGTCGCAGTTTTTCCTCTTTTAAACACAATTTGTGACGGTTAATTTAGTTTAATCTGCTGCTGGGCGCTAAAATGGTGTCAGAGTGTGTGAGCGTGCGGTCTGGGACTTTGCTGAAGAATTTTTAATTTTGGTAGGTGTGACATTTACAACCTCAACACCAAGTCCAGGCCCCATAAAGAGCTCCTGCTCCTGCTCCTTTTTTTTTTTTTTTTTCTTTTTCTTAAACATTTTTTTTTTTTTTTTTACAACTCTGTAAATACAGAGTTAATTTGCTTTTTGTCCGTGGTGAGATTAAAACCTGAACAATGAGCGCGAGGTGTTTTAAAGGGCTCGTTTCATTATTCCACAGCGCCCCGCAGGCAGGATATAAACACGGTTGTGGAAAATGAAATGTCTGATGTGGGTGTGAAACTTCTGTAAAGGTCAGAGGATTAGAGAAGAAGGACGTACTCTCACATCCTCTCAGTCGTCCACCAGTTAAAACACAGAGCTGGAAACTGAGAAGCAGGATTTTCTCTCCCTCTCTCCCTCCTTCCCCTCCCTCCACAGCTATGAAATATGTTTACCACATCCACCGGAGCTCGGGACTATAAATTCAGGCGAAGTTACAAGGGCTGTAAAGTCAAAGCCACATCTCCCCGAGTCCAGCTCGGGGTGGCTGCAGGGACCGGGAGACTCGCTCTGTGGGACAGTGTGGTCACACCCAGGTGGTCTGGAGCTCAGGTGGACTCTGACAGGCTTCAACCCCCCTCTCCTCCTCCTCCTCCTCCTCCTCCTCCTCCTCCATGTCCCAGGCCTGAATCGCTCCCTTCAGGCCTGTCGGAGTGAAACCAGCTTAAATCAAACCTGCCCTGTGTGTGTGTGGCTGCTTTAACATGAAATCTGTCTATTAAGACTTAACAGAACATGGATGTATTTTATAATAGAGACTTAAAGCCGCAGTGGGAGCTGCTGTATATATACACACACACACACACACACACATTACATTACATTCCTCTCTGCCATGTTGGATTTATTTGTTTTGAAAACCTCCTGAATGACTGTGAGAAAAAAGAAGTCGACCAAAGTTTAATGAATTTCCATTATGGGTTAAAATGTTGATCTATATGTATGTGGGCTTCACAACATTAAAACTGATAAAGGGCTGAACGGTTTATTTAAAAACTTGAAAAGTGATTAAAAAAAAGGAAACTTTAAAGATATTTAAATAATCTACAAACACTAAAGTCCTGTAAACTCTTACTGTCATTCAGTCTCAGTGAGATCAGTATTTAAAACCAGTCACGTCAGGTTAGAAATCTACTGAGCAGCTGACAGATTAAAGTTTATTATAAAATGATTTTAGGCCTGTCGGAGTGAAACCAGCTTAAATCAAACCTGCCCTGTGTGTGTGTGTGTGTGTGTGTGGCTGCTTTAACATGAAATCTGTCTATTAAGACTTAACAGAACATGGATGTATTTTATAATAGAGACTTAAAGCCGCAGTGGGAACTGTGTATATACACACACACACACACACATTACATTACATTACATTACATTCCATTCCTCTCTGCCATGTTGGATGTATTTGTTTTGAACACCTCCTGAATGACTGTGAGAAAAAAAGAAGTCGACCACAGTTTATTTGGGAAATGAAGCACATACAAAAAAAAAAAGCCAGTTGTGGTCCCTCCTGCTCCACCTCTGGAAAACAGCTGGGAGGAGACGGGAGTGGGTGTTTTCATTTATATACAAACAGTCAAAAATAAGAAAGAAAAAAAAAAAAAGGCCAGTCAGTCAGACTCAGGCGATGGTGAGGACGGCCCGCTCCCTCTTCCTCCTCTTCCTCTTCTTCTCCTCCAGCCGGCCCGTGGCCTCGGCGAAGAACATCACGTCCTCTTTGCTCTCGATCTCGCGCTGCAGGAACTGGAGCGCGGCGCTGTTGAAGCCCATCACGTCCTGAAACACACAGGAGGAGGAGAGGAAGATGAAGAGGAGGAGCAGGTGAGGACAGAGTAAAACAGGAAGCGATGAAGACGACGTTGAGTTCCGTGTTTCCAGATGTGACTCACTCTGATCTCGTGCACTTTTGACAGCGTGTTCATCCGCAGCTCGTCCATGACGGACAGCAACATCTGGTTACTGGAGATCTGGCCGAAGTGGATCCTTGAAAGAAAGAAAGAAAGAAAGAAAACTGTTTTCTTTTCATGTCACTTGATCCTTCCTCCTCTGCATTTGTTTGTTTGTCTCTCAGCCACAGTTAGTTTACAAATTCATATTTATTTATTTATTTATTCAAAAAGAATGTGAAGAGTTCGGCTCAGTGTTTTAATATCAGTGCATCATTCACAGCCCTTCATTCCTTTATTTTGGAAATGTGCAGGATGGACTTTGTAAAACTGATGCTTTCTGGCTGCAGAAAAACTGCTGCACTACAGATGCTTTTGTTAATATATAATAAAAAAAAATTTAGGTAAAAAAACGCTAAAGGTGAAAGTGGTTGTGCTTATTTAGCCAATAAGACTGTAAGAACTCATTGTGTACAGTCAAAAAGTTTGCAAAAAACTTGCTTAATTAGTAAATTTTATGCCAAATTTTATATTCTCCGATGAAGCTGCATAGCCGAAAGTGTCAGCGTGTTTTTGCATGATGTGACCCAGAATAAATAATGTGAAAAGTTACTTTTTCGTCCTCAAATTTACTAATTAAGATGTGCTACCATTGCAAGTTTTTTGCAAACAAAGTCTTTGGTTCAGCACTCTTGAAGCCAACCTCTTGATCACTGTGTACAGTATTTTGTCTTTAATTGGGCAAACTCATATTTGTTTATTTGTTCTGTTTCAGTTTCTGTACCTAAAATGTGAATGTGAAGAGTTTATAAAAACCTAACTATGGCATGCGCACTGGATTCGAAGAAATCTAAGAGCATAAAATGGCTCTAAAATACAGAATAAAATCAGTAATTCACATATGTGAATGATTTTCACTGCTCATCCTGTTTCCTCTGAGAAGACGCCAGATCTCTGAGTCCACACCATCGCAGCCGTCCAAAGATTTAACACAACTTTATTATTGTATTTGTCCCACACGGGTCAGATGACTCACTTGAGCAGGAAGAAGAGGCAGCGACAGACCAGCTCCACCTGCAGGCCCTGCTGGATGTAGCTGTTGAAGAGCTTCAGCAGCTCGGGGACGTACGGGAACGGCAACACCAGCAGAGACACCTCCAGCTCACTGGTGAACACACACAACACAAAACACAACACACACACAGATTAGAAAAACACACCGTAGTGTAGAAGATGGTGATCGGCTTTGGAGCAGCAGATCAGGCGGGTTGGGGTCTCACCTGGATCTGACCTTCCTGATGACGTCGAGGACGTAGCGGGACGGCTGCAGGAGAAACAACAACAACACTCGGTGAGTCACAACTGAAGACAACCAGACGACAATAAATCCCCTCAGTTACTGACAACAGCTCCACTCACTGTCACGTTTCCAAAGGCCACGAGGACGGGGTTGGGATTTGGTGGAGGAAGCTGCAAAACAAAACAAAAAAAATGAGCAGTTTGATTGAACTGTAATATTGGAAACATTAAAAAAAAAGATGATGATGTCTGAACTCCCACACCCCGACTACTGGGGAATAACGGAGCAGCGCGGCTCTTATTAAAAGTCGGATGACAGGATGACGTCTCTACCTCTTTGCCTGCGTGTTGACAGGCGTATTTATGCTCCTCCATCTTCCTCAGTTCACCCTTGTAAAGCTCCAAAGCCTCCATTATTCTCTCAGCCTGCAAACGGATCAGAACGGATCACATGACGGCAGCGACATCAGCAAACAAGTTAAATGTCCAGCAGCAGAGGACGCCACCAGCTGTAGCTCAGCACGCTGCTGTTTTAATGTTAAAATGATGAGGAAGGAGGTTGTTGAAGTCGACTCACAGCTTTCACCGTCTCCACAGTTTTCTTTCCGGCGGGTGCTGCCTCTCCCTGAGTCTCTCCAGGAACCTGTGGATTAAAACACATCAGTGCATCAACGTACATCTAACTAACAGACAAATAACAGTTGCTTTTATTATACACTGCCCGTCCCAAAAAAAAGTCACCACCTGTATTTAACTAAGTTAACAGTCTTCCATTGGATAATTACTGCATGGATGATTATGTTTCAGCTGGCAACAACTTATTTAAATCTCTTTTTATTGAGAGTTAAAAGGCTCTTAGAAATAAATACATAAAAAAAACAAAAAAAAAGAGCCAACCAATGTAAAGACATTATATCAAAACAACTTATTTAACCCTAACTGATGCAGTCTCATGTCAGAAGACACATCCTGTGGTCGTGGGAAATATATGAATCTGTTTCAGACGGGTCAAATTATTGGCATCAAGCAAATAAAACGTCTAAGGAGATTTCCGAGACGACAAAAACTGGGTTAAAAACTGTCCAACGCATTATTAAAAACTGGAAGGACAGTGGTTTGGCCACCACAGAGTCCAGACCTGAACCCCACTGAGAATCTTTGGGATGTGCTGGGGAAAACTTAGCGCCGAGGTCCGACTCTCCCATCATCAAAACAAGATCTTGGCGAAAAATTAATGCAACTCTGGAGGGAAATAAATGTTGTAACATTGCAAAAACTTTTCGAAACGATGCCACAGCGAATGTGTGCCACAATCAAGGCTAAAGGGGGTGCAACGAAATATTAGAGTGTGTGACTTTTTTTTGGACGGGCAGTGTATTATTATATTATAACACAGCGTCATTCAAGATTTAGGATTCAGTGGAAATATCTGTTTTAATCTTCTTAATTCCAGCTGTTTAGCCAGGTCAGATTTTGTTATTTAGTTGGCAAACAAAAAGGTTTCATGTGAAATGTTGTTAAGTGTTTGGAGGTGTTCAAAATAACCCAGTAAAGATTTAACCATGAAGCTGAGTCAGTCCAGTATCATGAAGCTGATGAGGTTAACAAGTTATAAACTGATCTCTCACCACCGGCATGTCTCCTTTGGCCAAGCTCTCCTCAAACTCCGCCTCTCGTTCCTGTCAAAACAAACAAACCAAACAGTTCAATTCACCGACGCCATTAAAGGCCGTGATGTGTCTGAACCCGTGTGTTCTGCTGCTGCCTCACCATCTCCCGCTCCTCCTCCAGGATGATGGGCTCTCTGGTTCGCTCCCACAGACGCAGCGACTTGTCGTGAGACGACGACACGATGTGGTCGCCGCTGGGGCTGATGGCCAAACACCAGACCTCCCGGTGGTGACCCTGAGAGACGGAGAGAGAGCCAAGGTCACGGGTCGGACCGGAGGGGCAGCATCTACTAACGATGGCCGTGTGTGTTGGCTTGATAAGAACCGGTGTGAAGACTTTTAATAACCTCAAACTCTGCAGGTGAACTACGAACTGTCTGGTTTCATTTACAGTGTGTCCTGTCAGAAAATTAATGTTAATATTGTTTGTGGTTTTATCTCATTTCCTCAGGTCTGCTCCACACAACACTGTAGGACTGGCAGGTGCTGGGAAAAGAGGCTTAGAGACCCTCACTAGAGGCTTTTTAACTTTTTTAAAGGGATAGTTCAACATTTTGGCAAATTCAACAACTCTGTGTGGTAACGTTGTGTTATTATCTCATAGCGTGGTGAATGTGCAGCTCACAACTTGTCCACCAGAGCGTTTTGGAGTTGTTGGATTGTGTATTTGATGAGTTTGATGAGGGAAACCAAGAAATCCCATAATGAGCCTCCGTAGTGTAGCTCTGAGCAGCTCGTGGCTCTGCTCTGCCGTTCTAAAAACAGCTTGCATCGACAATTAAAGGTAACAAACCTACTGCTATGACTATAGGGGTTATGGCAATGGGCCAATTTGCCAAAATGTTGAACTATCCCTTTAAACTATATCAACAATAATGGGATGGAAAGACGTAAATCCATCCATCTTTACTATTGAATCAGAAATGATCATGCAGCAAATTCACTGAATCTCTTGCAGGTTTCTCTGCATGAGGAGCGTCACCTCTAACGTCTGGATGTGCTCGAACTTGTCTGCGTCCCACTGTTTGATCTTCTTGTCCTTCCCTGCTGTGAAGAACAGATGAGTCTTGGGGACGAACTGGAGGAACATGACGCTGTGGAGGACGAACAGAGGGAGGGAAGAGAAGGAGAGAGAGGAGGATAAGTCTAAAAGCTCTACAGCAGGAAGCAAAAAGAATAAGACGTAAGAAGAACATGGCACAGGACAAGATAGAGAGAAGAAACGGCAGAAACGGATCAAAGGGGGAGTCATGTAGAGAGAGAAATAAACAGAGAAAAGCTAAAAATGAACCAAAAGGAAAATTAAATAAAGTCAGAGGACGGAGAGTGAGATGATCCATGAGAGACCAGATGAGTGCGGGGAGAGATGAAAGAGCAGCTGGTGTGAGGTCACAGGGCCGGACCGGTGAACAGGACGTGGATCACGGTCCCTGAACACAACACATGAGGTCAGAGCTGGACGGCCCGACGCCGACGAGCTGATTTCATTAACCGCACGTTTGATTAAAAAAAAAGAAAGAAAAAAAAAACAGTTTTCCCGTGAGGCGGCGGCCGTTTGGTCTCTGGGCGTTTACCTGTCGTCATGAGCAAACATGGAGCGGTGACAGTCGCCAAAGTCCAGACCCCAGATCTTCACGTTTCTGTCGGCGGAGCCAGTGGCGATAAGTGTGTTGTCCTGGTGAACACACACACACACACACACACACACACACACACACACACACACAGAAAAGGTCAGAGGTGTAAGTTGAATTTGCGTCCAGGAGCATCCGTTATATTTTATCAACTTTATGTGAGTTTATAAGATAGAAAACAGCTATTATTGAATATTTGTATCTACTGCTGTATATTTATCAATTTTATTTACTCTATTTTTATTTTTGTATTTATCATTATCATTTTTTATTTTTCGGATCCTTACAGGAATAGTTCAACATTTTGGCAAATTGGCCCATTGCAATAACCATTACCTTTAATTGTCGGTGCAAGCTGTTTTTAGAACGGTGGAGCAGAGCCACGAGCTGCTCAGAGCTACGCTACGGAGGCTCATTATGGGATTTCTTGGTTTCCCTCATCAAACTCAACACAATCCAACAACTGAGCAGCTCGCGGCTCTGCTCCGCCGTTCTAAAAATAGCTTGCACCGACAATTAAAGGTAACAAACCTACTGCTATGACTATAGGGATTATGGCAATGGGCCAATTTGCAAAAATGTTGAACTATCCCTTTAAGTTGCTTACCAGTCCAGATACAAGTTAACTGTATAGGAGAGAGTGTGGATGCTTTTGTTATGTTGTGAATTTTTCTTTCTTTCTTTTTTTTAATTAACTAATTTATTTTTTATCTATTTTTTATCAATCTATTTCTCTTTCATTATCTGCTTAGATGATAAGAGTTAATGACAAATTTAAGAGCAACATGTTTAACCTGTTTTTTTCTTCAAATAAAAAGTTTAATAACAAAAATCTAATTTAGAACAGAGTTAACATTGTTTATTGTTTCATTAGCAGCCTCCTACTTTTCATCACAGGTGTGTGTTTGTGGCTGAAACCGTCGTCGTACTCACATGTGAGATGTCCAGACACAGCACAGGAAGTTTGTGTCCGTACAGAGACAAGAAGAACTGAAGAGGGAGAGGGAGACGATGTAAACACAGTCTACTGATCTGTGAGTGAAGCTGTTACAAACTGTTGTGTTGTTTTGTGTAGTTGTGTACCTTCAGTGTGTCTGTGTAGAAGACCTTGACCGTGTTGTCCAGCAGAGAAACAGCCAACAGTCTGTGATCAGGAGAAAACTTCACACACAGGACGTCTTCCTCCAGCTGCAGCGTGCGAGTGTGTTTCACAGTCAGCCTCCTGTAACACACACACACACACACACACACACACACACACACACACACACACACACACACACACACACACACACACAGTCAGGTCTGTTTTTCTTACTGAGCATTTTTATTCTATACTAGTCACAACATTTATATTCAATATAGAGAGGATGTGTTTTTTTCTCATCCCTATAAACAGAAAATGATGGTTGCAAAAAAAGTATAAAAAAAAAATCTTCCATGTGGGAAAATTTATAAAGAAAAAAGAAGAAAATCTTTATTTCACTGGCCTTTAAGGCACTATTTCATAGATTACATTTTACATTTTTTTTTTTTTTAAACAAAAAACCCAACAACTGGAGATACTTTCTACTATTTAAAAAGTAGAAAGAAAAAGTCTGTTGTAGGGAAGTCACGATTATAGATTTTCTTGGTACGATTATTATCAGAGAAATAATCGCGGTTTTACAATTATCACAATTATTTTTGCATTAATTCATTTCACAACACTATGAATGTGTAAAATCAAATATAGTCAAAATATAACTACATTAATAAGTATTTCAATTCCTATCAATTCAATGTTACGTTACATCTGTCGTTATGGTTCCTACATAATCTCTTTTGGAAAGTGACGGTATTTAGGAACCTTTACGATTAATTCATTGCGCCGTTTAATACTGTGGTTAATTGTGAAAACATGTAATCGCGACTTCCCTAATCTGTTGTAGCTTCATTTCAGATGCACAGAATAACATGTCGACTCTACTCACTTCTGTCCAGTTCCCTGATCCTTGATCAGCTCAAACTCCCAGAACTTCACCGTCTTGTCTGCACTTCCTGTCACGATCCCCCTCTGTGGCCATCACACACACACACACACACACAATAGATTTTTAAAACACACACTCAGGAGATCCAGTGTGTGTATTTGCAGGATGACATCAGCATCTACTCCACCTGGTCTGGGGCCAGACACAGCGACCACAGCGCTCCGTCGTGGGCGTCCACGGTCTCCAGGAGGCTTCCTGAGGCCAACTCAAAGATCTGCAGCTTCCCGCTCTGCGACAGGAAACAACGACGGTCAGTGACACATAAAATTACAAGTAAAAAAATTAAAGTGAGACAAAAACAAAACAAATGATAAGCGTGGTACAAATACATGACATCACACAATGGTTGCATCAGCAGGAGGGAACAAAAGTGGTGAGAAGTTAAAAGTGCATTTCTCTGACAGTAGATGTCAGTAATTTGTCTGTGTGTCTACTGTTGTAAATAAAATTAAGAAAAACTACCGTTAAAGGGATACTTCACCTAAAATCGATAATTCAGCAATTTTCTACTCACCGTCATGCCAAGGAAGGGTTTGGAGAACCGCCGCATGAAAAAGTTGTTCAGAAAAAATTAATTTGATCTCTGTTTTTAGCCTTGTTGTAGCAGTGGCTCCCAGTGGCTGCGCGAGATTTGCCGCGATTTGTTCTTCCGTGTTTACATCATACATCCAATGGTTTACAACAACAAACGAACATCTCGCAGCAAATCTCGCACATGCTCACAAACATCAACAGAGCCACAGGGAGCTACTGCTACAACAAGGATAAAAACAGAGATCAAATTAATTTTTTCTGAACAACTTTTTCATGTGGCGGCTTCAGGACACTTGGGTCAGTACAGACGAGCAGTATGGAGGTATCTGGATGTTTCATAGTGTGTGTTTTGGATGATTCAAAAGTGAACTCTAAATCCGTTATCAGCCGGACCCCCCTGGAACTCCTAAAGCATTTTGATGACTCTGAAAGTTCTCCAAACCCTTCATTGGCATGACGGTGAGTAGAAAATTGGTGAATTGTCGATTTTGGGTGAAGTATCCCTTTAATGTTCACAGAGCTGGTTTTTACTGAACCGTGTTTTTAGCTGTTTCTTAAATACTACGCATGTGTTGTGCTTCCTCCTCTGACCAGCGGTTGTGAGTTCCATGTTGAGCAACCGTAGATCAATAAAACGTTTTCCTGAACTAATCATGTGTTTTGTAGATGTGTTGTTACATAATCACGTTGCAAAGAGTTGGTTTAACCACCTTGGTTCCCAGGATGATCTGTCGGTCTCCCGGTACGAAGACGGAGCAGAGGGCGTATTCACAGGCCATGGTGCGGATCACCTGCAGCGTCGACCTGCGTCAGGGGGGGCGGGACATCCAGTTAGACGACCAATCACAACCTGCTACGGCTCTGAATGCACTTAGAGAGAGAGATGAGAGATGTTCACCTGTTCCAGACTTTGACGGTGTCTCCGGAGGCCGACAGGACGGCCAGGTTGTCGGAGCTGAAGGCCACGGTGCGGACGTCCGTGCGGTGGCCGCCGATGGTGAGGCGAGCCGTCTTATTGGCCGCGGGCGTCTTGGCCGTCGTCTTCAGGCTGTAGGTCTCCACCGTGTTGTTCTGCAGCAGCAGCGCCACCTTCAGCTCGCCGCCCGCACACGACAGGCAGTCCACCCACCTGAGAGGAGGAGGAGGAGGAGGAGGAGGAGGAGGAGGAGAGGAAGAGGAGGAGGAGGAGGAGGAAGAGGAGGAGGAGGAGGAGGAGGAGGAGGAGGAGGAAGAGGAGGAGGAGGAGGAGGAGGAGGAAGAGGAGGAGGAGGAGGAGGAGGAGGAGGAGGAGGAGGAGGAAGAGGAGGAGGAGATCAGGGCTGCGTTCCAAAAACAGGTTGAGTTTCCCTCGCTCACTTGCCCTCAGCCCGTTGCTATGACGTCACACAGAGGCCACTTGGAGAGTGGAGGGAAAGACCAGTCCTGATTAAAATCCCTTATTGAACTACACATCAACTCAGGCACAGCAACTATGTGAATATGAAACAGATTAAAAAGGCTCTTTAGACACGTTTTTTTTGTGACAAATAAGTTTGCCTGTTATATATCTCTACTAGCCGACCACTTGTAAATAGTTTGTTCTGACATGTCACTGCTAAACTAGTTTATTGAATTGAATATTTACTGACCCCTTTCATTTATTTTCTTCTTTGGTGGTAAACACACAACTGGTGCTTGAGGTTCATTATCGCCACCGCATGGACCTATTTTTCGTGCACCACTGCAATGCATTGTGGGTGATATACAGCTCTGGAGTGACCATCGATGTTGACTCGATCACTCAGCCCTCAAGGGTCGATCTCACCAAGTTCACTTCAGCTGTTTAGAGAAATGGAACAGCCCTTATGATGGCGGCGGGGGGGGGGGGGGGGGTTCCCCCGAGGGCAAGTGCTGAGGGCAAGTGAACGAGGGCGACTCAACACGCTTTTGGAACGCAGCCAAGGACTGTGACATGGCGACCTCTGACCTCTGACCTCTGAGCTCTGACCTCTGAGCTCCTGTGGCGCTCGGCTCCACTCACCTGATCTTGGCCGAGGCTTTGATGTTGATCAGTCTGATGATCTCGTCTTTGAGCATCTTCTCCACCACCGGCTCCTCGGCCTCCTCTGCTCCTTCTTCCTGAGCTCTGCACAACACAACGAGCTCCAGTTAGTTTGTTCACCTGAGGGAAATCAATTTCCCTCATCAAACTCATCAAATACACAATCCAACAACTCCACAACACTCTGGTGGACAAGTTGTGAGCTGCACATTCACCACGCTATGAGATAATAACACAACGTTACCACACAGAGTTGTTTTAGAGGGAAATGCAGAGACTGATGATGAAGAACTGCCCCGATGGGAACGTGCATCAGCAGTTTTGCATGTATTTCCCTCTACAACAACTCTGTGTGGTAACGTTGTGTTATTATCTCATAGCGTGGTGAATGTGCAGCTCACAACTTGTCCACCAGAGCGTTGTGGAGTTGTTGGATTGTGTATTTGATGAGTTTGATGAGGGAAACCAAGAAATCCCATTCGCCTCCGTAGCGTAGCTCTGAGCAGCTCACGGCTCTGCTCCGCCGTTCTAAAAACAGCTTGCACCAGTAAATAAAGGTAACGAACCTACTCCTAAAACTATGTGCAGTCTGTGGCCCTAATTTATCTGTGAATAATTATACATATGTGTGTGTAGTATATTAAATGCTTAGAAATGTTTCATAGAACGCAAACAGGCGGTTGAAAACTGGAAACACTCATCAACTCAAAGTCTCTAGTTTTCTCGATAGGCACATCCTTGGTGGGGTCTGAAAAAGTCAAAAAGAGCTATAGATGTCACAGTGTGATACATAAGTTTCCAGGATAACTCGAGCTTTTCCAGGACATTTGACTTTTTTTCTCATTTTCCATGTGTTTTCCATGACTGGAAAATTTCCAGGTTTTCCAGGACACGTGTCTTAGAGTTCAGCTCCTCGTCGGCTCTAACAGTAGTCGTGTCTCTGTGTGAACCTGTTCTTACTTTGCTGCCTTCTTCTTTGCCTTCTTCACCTTCTTGCTCATTCTCTTCTGCACATCCTCCTCCGACAGCACAGAGAACAGCTCCAGCACCGAGTCGTTGCCCTGGTGACGGAGACGGAGGACGACAGACATGACATCAAATATATCAAATATACATAGATTCACAGATTCTGAACACTTTGCATGAAAAACTACTAATCAAGAAAAAAGAAATCTCTGTTACTCATCAGGTCAACTTCAGAGAGTTCAAACAAAACAAACGACTTTTCATGTGCTCAGAAAACAAACTGATAATAAAGATGCTAATTTGGAGCACATTCACTTCTGATTGGTTAAAAGACGCTGACGTAAATTAACTTCACATCATTTTAAAATAAGTGATGAGTGGTTTTCTATGTGATTTCTCTTGAGTCACGGTTTCAGTAACTCTCAGATCCTGTGTCATGTATTTCAGGCGTTTCACGATGTTGCCAGACAAGTCTTGGACACTCACGTGGCAGGCGATGACTCTGGCCTTTTTGTCTGTTGTCATGGAGACGACTCTGTCTCTGGCCTCCCTCAGGATGGAGCCGGCTTTCTTACAACTCAGGATCCGCTGAGAGACGAAGACAGACAGAGGAGTGTGAACAGAACTGATACAGCTGCTGTTGAAGTGGAGTCATTATCTATCTACACAGTCTTCACTCTGTCAACACAGTGACTTTACCTCTTCAAGATCGTCATCGTTCCCTTCCTCTTTGTCTTCATCATCGTCATCGTCCATCATGGATTTCCCCTTCTTCACTTTGGGCTCTCCCTGCGCTTTCTCCTGAGCAGGAGACAAACACACAGACAGAAGCTTTACAGCAACTCATACAACATCAGCAACATCTGCACAAAACTGCAGCGATACAGTTGACAACTACAGTCAATGCTCAGTCACATTTTAAAGAGGAACTATGCAGGATTTTGACCTTAAACCAACACTAAGGAACTTTTCAACCTTCATATAATATTTTCATAACTTTTGTGATGGTACATCGACTTCCAACAGGTTGAATGACACCTCTGTCATGGCCTGAGGGGGTCTGTATCATTATGGTCTGTATCGCCTTCACTGGCACTAAGCAGCTTTGTGGAGCATGGTAGGACACCAGCTCTCACTTAAGTTTCACTTTCACTTTTGCGAGTCAGAACGAGGAGGGAGCAGCAATGCGGCACCTTTCCGTCTGATTGTGTGTGTGTGTTTACTGTGAAATGATCCGCTGGAAACAGAAACTTAGTTTGGACGTCTTCTGTTAATTTCCATGCACCGGGAGATCAGGATGTCTACGGCGCTACACGCTAGTCTTCCTTCAGGCAAAACACTACCGCTTTGGGCCACTGGCGCCGCCAAACTCAACCAAAACTGAAAGTTCTTCAGTACTGCTTTAATTAAACAGCTTCAGAGTCCTAGTGCTGGTAAAATCAATGATTTGTAACTTGTTCCAGGGAGAATGGAGGCTCTCTGCCTTCCACCTAGCGACTCCTGACCGAAAAACAAATAATGTTATCCACCGCCCCATGTATTGATTTCTCGCCGGCTTTGTTAAAAACAAATGCACATGGCTAAGAGGAGGGTTAGCAACACAGAGGAAAAGTGACCGGACTTGCATAGTTCCCCTTTAAAATCCAGTCAGCGTCCACCAGCATTTTCAAGAGAGAGAATTGTCACTGTCACCTGAACACCTTTAGAAACAATGATTCAATACCCACAGTCGCTTCCTTCAACTAACCAAACGCAGAGTAGATGATCTACTTCCTGTTGTTTACACTGGTTTGAACTTGCTCCGTGCATGTGATTGTTTAGGTCTGTGTTTTAGGTATATTGCTTTTCTAAAATAAAAATAAAAAACGTGTAATCGCACAAAGTGTAATGGACGCAGCAGTCTGTATTTTTTCAGTCTGTATTCTACACTCACCCCTCCGTAGTTGATGTCACCGAGGTGTTGTCCACTGTCTGCTGAGTTGGTTTATGTACTTGGTTCAGGGGACCAAATGCCCACACCTGAAAACAAAACACACACACACACACACACCATTGCGACACTGGGCATTGTTCTCATTAAATTAGAAAAACTTTCACATCATTCTCCTTTTCCGATCAGATGAAGGAGTCAAATTCATCGCTAAATCCACGTTAACGTTCCTATGAGTGCTACTCATCGGAGGTCACCTTAAATACATAATCATGTGTGGTCCCAACTCAGAACCTCTTCCATCTTCTAATAACAAACTTCAACCAGTGAATTTGCAGAACGATGTGTCATGTTGGGATGTAGAAAAAACAAAAAACATCTGTATCACATCTGGGGTCAGAAAGTCACTTTCAAGTTCTCTTCTTGATTTGTGGATGGAGCACAAAGGCAGCTGACAACAGTGATCTGATGAATCCCATTCCCACCAACAGCAGATGTGTTACAATCAAATGATCAATTATCAAATTAAAAAACAGCAGAACGGAGCCTTCAGCAATCACGCGCTGTTTTTGTCTTTGTTAAAAACAATAACACTGGCTTAACATCTTTTAGGCACTGAGATCGCGATTATTTGTTTTCACACTTAGTCTTGGTATTAACGCTGCAATTAATTAATTGTAAAGGTTCCTAAATCCGTCACTTTCCAAAAAAGATTATGTCCGAACCATATTGGAAGATCTGCGCCAGAATAAAGGTAAACGCACAGATACTGGCCCATTTATTTAACGTGACATTAGATTGGTAGGAATTTAAATGTCATTTGTAATAAAATAAAAGAATGATTAAAATAAACGTAAACATTTGGTATCGATGACAATTAATGACTTGAATATTTCTAATTATAATAATTAACACTTTGTGTAAATACTTATTAATGTAATTATATTTTGACTATATTTGATTTTACACATTAAAAATAAAAATTAAAAAAACAAGATAATTGTAGTACCATGATTATTTCTCTGATAATAATCGTACCAAGAAAATCTATAATCATGACATCCCTACTCTTCTTTTTCCTACTGATCATGATTCAGCGTTTAAAGACTGAAACCAGCTGGTTAACTGGTTGCCTCGGTGCCCCACCCTTTGCTCACACAGAAGCCACACACACACACACTGCGGTGTCCCACATACCGTCACATTGAAGCAGTGCTCAGTCCGATCAGATCCAGGTCCCAAATTCATCTAAATATTAACGTTCCTATGAGCTGCTTTCACAGCAGCAGAAGGAGACAGTCAGGTCTGAGCCACACTAACATCCTCATTTTACACATTTTAATGTTAGTAAAAATAGTTTTCTAACTAGAAACCAAGATTAAAAAAACACACAATACATCACATTACATTTAAGATTACAGTGGGAAAAAGTAGTCACTTTCCAAAAGTCGACTATCTTGATTTCGATTCGGAGGGGTCACGACTAGGCATCGTAGTCGAATCTAACCAAGACCGTACCATTCTGATGAATCCCATTCCCACCAACAGCAGATGTGTTACAATCAAATGATCAATTATCAAATTAAAAAACAGCAGAACTGAGGAGTGAAACCTGTTTATGATTTTAATAACACTGAGTTCTAAAATTATGTGTGCGTTTAAACGTAATCTGCTTCTACTACGTATTAATAAATCACACTAGTCTTGTTAACGCTGCAATTAATTAATTGTAAAGGTTTTTTTTTTTCTAAATCCGTCACAGTGACCGTCAAAAAGTATTATGAAGTCACTGCAGAACCGAGTGGCAAAAGACAAGATCAGAGCCGCCAAGTTTAAAGGTCAACGGAAGTCTGACGGTCTAACTGTGTCAACATTTATCATTAACCTGACAGAACAGCAAACCATGTAGAATTTAAATGTCTGACTTTGACCATAAAATAAAGAACCTGCTTTCAGTCACGGAAAATAAAATTTTGGTGATCGATGACAATTAATGTTTACCGTTTCAAGTGTTAATAGTCTGAATTAGACAGATAATTAACACTTTGTGTACACATACTTAGTTTGAATGTCAGAGTTTTTCAGAAGAGGACTATGTTTTTTTTCCGACTTTCCGAGTTGTCATGAACGCACCTTAATGTCGGGAGTCACAGCTGTAAGTCCCTCTGATTATTTCTCTGATAATTCTGCGGTGCCAAGAAATCTATAATCATGTGTCCCTACTCTTCTTTTTCCTAATGTACATGATTGGTCAGTCCTTTAAAGACCTCCGTTTGTTTTGAAACCTACATGTTTTAACCTGGTTGCCCTGTGTCCACGACCACCGCTATCCTCACCACTGCGGATGTTTCCCACTCACATGGTCCGAGCGAGTGTTGTCCAGGGCAACGTAACATAAACGCATACCCTGGCTCACAATGGCTACTAAAAATCATCCAAAGTGTGGAAAATAAATAAAGGTATTTGTTACACCTACCATATTTTTTGGGTGTTTTAGCAGTCAGGTTTGAGCCACACGGGAAAAAGTCGCAAATTTGCTGCTATCTAAAAAAGTTTTAAAAAAAAGGTTCGAAAAAACTACGGCAAAATCTGACGAATCACATTCGACTATGAAAATCCTTAGTCGAAAACAGCCCTAGGAAAAAGTATTTGATCCCCCTTAATTCACTTGATCAAATGTAAATTAACTTTAACCTTTATATAATGATGTTATTTCTGGTTATTTCTGATATTCTGTCTCTCTCTGTTGAAATAAACTTACCATAAAAACTATAGACTGTCCATTTCTTTGTGGGGGAGCAAACTTACAAAATCAGCAGGAGATCAAATACTTGTTTCCCCACTGTATGACAATGAAATTACGAGTCATGTTGTGAAGCTTCAACTCACAGCCTGACTGTGTGTGTCAGTGTGTAACTGTGTGTTTGTGGGGTCTCTTAAAAGTTCAATCATGCAGATACTTTCTAGACATCCTGAGCTACATGTGTAAATTACAAAAATTACAATAAATTAAGATCCTTCTGTGCAGATTGTCTCTTAAAGTAGATCCGTCACGCTGGAGACACAGTTTTACTTTTCCATTTCCTCACTCGTCCTCTCTGATTCACTGTAATAATGAACTCTTGCTTGTTTTTAACTTGTTTTCAGGTGTGTTACCTGGTGACCAGGAGGTTCTTGTCTCTGAGGAACAGAGTCTGTGTGATGACGTCTTTATGTCCCCTCAGCCGGTACAGACCAGACTCGTTGATGATGTCCCACACAATCACATCTGTGTCCTGCAGGAGGAGGAGGAGGAGGAGGAGGAGGTAAAGACATGTGAGAACAAACAGACGACTCAGCTTCCTGTTGAGATCACAGAGCTGCTCAGGTGAAGATGAAGATGAAGGTGAATTTAAAGGGATAGTTCACCCTAGAATGATATTTCGCTCATTATCTACTCACCCTCATGTGGACTAAGGGCTGGAAGAAGTTTCAGTCCTCCGTGCTTCTCTGAGTTACAGGGGGTCTCGGCGTACATGCATTGTCCATATAACGGTTGCAAAGGGACACGAGTCTCTCCGTAAAAAAACAAAAAAACATCAAATACCTCTGCTGTAATGTCCCGAGGAGAAAATTTTCCTTGTGGGATACAAAAATTAAATAAGTCCATTTAAGCTTGTTTGTAGAGAAGCGGCTTGAAGGGCTCCGTTCCTGGTCAGCCAAATCTCGCGGATGCGCAGTGAATGTGGTGACGCCGGCGCAAATCACGCGACCAATTGATGCCTGACAAGGGGGGGGGGCTGCTAACTCATGGTGCTTCGAGAAACTCGTACTTTGTGTTTTTCCTTCTGTGAAGTCATACCAATTCGTTCTGGCTTCACAAGACGGACATTACATACGAGCATGGATGGAGGTATTTGGCCGTTATTTGTGTGTTGTTTTTACGACAGAGCAGGACGGTAAAAACACGTTGCATTGAAATGCACTGCTAACGCCATGGAACGCTACAATCGAGTTGTGACTTGAAAGCTTCTTCAACTTACGGTTCACATGAGGGTGCCTTGAACACAGCATTAGCCGAAACGGCCGTGCCGATGATATCTGCTTTAATGACATTAAAAGTCTGACTGACCTTGGAGCCGGTGACGAGCCGAGCCCCCAGCCCGTCGTACTGCATCACCGTGACCGCAGACTTGTGGCCGTTGAAGGAGACGTTGCTCTCGCCGTTCATCAGGCTGAAGATTCGCACGGCGCCGTCCTCGTAGCCCACGGCGATGTGGGCGCCGTCGGGCGAGGGGCAGAGGTAGGTGACCTCGTGCTTCTGGCCCTGCAGGATCAACACCTGGAGAAAAACACGGAGAGACACAGAGGAGCTGGATGAAACACGGAGACACGGAGACCGAGTCGGGAGAAAGAGAAGAAACTCAGGACTGAATCTCACCTTCTCTCCTTTGCGGACGTCCCAGATGAAGACGTGTTCGCACGCTGCCACGGCGACATAGCGTCCCTTCTCTCCTCCTCGGAGGGTCACGTATGTGATGTTGGCTTTCTGGCTGCCGATCACGCCGAACACGGCGCTGGACGCGTAGCGCAGGTACTGCTTGGTTATCCCCATGGCCTGCAGCCTCCAGGTGAGTCTGACTGCTGCTGCACTGGGAACAGCAGAGACAAGAGTTATAATCACACTGAAACACAACGATGCATGTGCTGCCTTAATTCATGAATTATTATTATTCCAACATATATTAGCCAAGTACATGTACATATGTGAATTATTATTATTTCTTTTATCATAGACTTTAATTTATTCTTATTCTACTTTATCTTATTTTATTCTGTTCTTATTCTGCTTTTATTTTAGTAATGGTATTTTATTTATCTATGTATATTTCACTTTGTGTTGATTTCTCTTACTATTCAGGATTCAAAGAAAAATTTCAGTCTGGGGAAAAATAAAATAATTCTGAATCGGAATCTGAAAATTTAACCATTTCACCACTGTATAAAATCCTTAAAGGGCTCTCTATCCACAGTTTAGTATGTATCATAAGACATGGAAGATATCATTGGGACATATAAAGATATTATTTGCATATACAGTATATTAAAGTGATGTTAGATATACTGTAGGTAAATTACATGGCCAAAAATATGTAGACATCCCACCATCACCCAAAGGATTGATGTCTTAGCTTTAACGGAATAGCCGACAATTACCCTTAAATTGACAGGTTGTTATCTGGTTATTGCACTACTGAACCTGTTGGAGCTGTAAATACAGGGGACAGACAGCTCATAACACTTCCATTATACTGTAATTGTATTATACTGTAATTACACTGTAACCAGAGCCTGAAGCAAGTAAATAAACATCACACAGCACGCGAGCATGAGGCAATAGAGGGTTAAACATTCAAATGATGATCGATTATTATTGGTATCTATGCTATATGGCCTTATCAATGTGTAAAGTCTTGTGATGTGGTCCATGGTGTGTTTACGGTGTTTCAGGATATTTCCGTCTCCGTTAGCGCCACTTTAATGTCACTACGTGCAAACATGCTCCTAATTATTGATTATCCTGCTTTAAAATAATCGATAATGACCCTATAAAGACGCGTTTTGGTAAAAAAAAATTCTGGAAAAGTTGAACACGAGAGTCCAGAGTCAGTGAAGCGTTTGTTTTGACACAATACACCAGCCCGGGCGGGCGGAGTTTAGCGCTGTAGACCATTAAACCAGCTCGGTGTGCGGCTAACCCCGCCCGCGCAGGACTTACATGTAACAACAAATCGAGCACATCCAACATAACCACGACACAACGGTGGTGCCTGAACCCACGTGGTGAAGTTCTTGGATTAAACAGAGTTTATATAATCTGATATAACGTTGATGTCAGTCTGTAAATGTTAAATATAAAGTTGATTCTTGTCTCGTCACCGCAGAGAGTTGAATGTTTCATGTTGGTTTGTTTTTTCAGCTCTTACCTCTGAAGAGCTGCTGCTGCTGTGAGCTGCGATCTGCGATCTGCTGTGTGTCCTGGCTGCTGCCGCCTCAGACTCGACCAATCGATCACACATCCACAAATATAGATCAAACATAAACTACTGTCAAAAATGGAAAACATGTCATGAGGTTTTAAATGATATGAAATGGTATACACTTATAGGGTTTGGTTAGCACTGGGACGAAAAAAAGGCCAATCGTCACCTACGTCTTTGATCGCTGGTTGTGTTTTTTTCCCTCGATCGCTCTTTTTCTGTTGGTTTTGTCTGAAGTCTGCGATCCTCGATGAAGCACAAACACTTGATCAACCGATGATTTATTTTATTTATCTACTAACAGTAATATTGCATCATAATTTTGTTGCTTTTCACGGAGTTCTTTGTTTTACGTGCCTTTTTATCTGTGCCAAACTGCAGACACTTCTCGAAGAGACAGAAGACCCTCTGGAAACAAGTGTTTTTTTTTTTTTCGCGTTAAATTACCATTTGGTGATTAGAATGTTCAGAAGAGATCAAGTGGCATTTGAAATAATGAGTCCAACATTTGCACCAGTGACCGTGGCACACAAAATAAAAGCGACCATAATCGGTGTTCCCAGGATTAAATGACTCCACAAGGATCACAGTGGGACAATCACAGGCTATTAACATTTTTAAAAACATCTCGAACAACAATGAAAATGACATAACAACACTTGTGTACATCCCACCTAATGGCAACTGCTTAAGTTCCATCTGAAAGGTCTTGGTTATAAGTTGTGCTTTGGATACAGACTAAACATCCTGGGAAAAACAAAACATGTCAAAGGAGGAGGCAATTAATGGACGGCCTGGATCAGGTCCACTTCAGCACCTTGACTGAAAAAAGAAGAAAGTAGCTTTGATCGCTTCTGTGTTTTTTCCATCGATCGCTATTTTCTAGTAGTTTTGTCTGAAGTCTGCGATCCTCGATGAAGCACAACACTGATGATCCTGATTTCACCCAGCTGCCTCTTCAAATCGGTCACTGCTCCACCCGGCGGCCCTGCTCCACCCACGGTTCCTGCTCCACCCGTGGCCCTGCAGACACTTCTCACAGTTTGCTAAAGACCCTCAGCGGAAGTGTTTTTTTTTTTTCGCTTATTAGTCAGCTGATTCCACCCGGCGAAGATGAATCACCCGCTACTTCCTGAAATAAAACAGCACCTGCACCATCCGGCAAACCTGACTCCATCCTTTCTTTCTTTTTTGTGATCATTAGGATATGAGCTACAAGGACACTAATATGGGACAATTTCACCCTCCTCGGATGAATAAAGTATTTTAAAAACATCTCGAACAACAGTGAAAATGACATTAAGAAGCAGTTTGTTGCTTTTGGTTGCACTGTGAACTCCTCCCTAACTTTTATACATTTACTGAAAATCTCTCCTCACACAAAAGTTAAAGTCTGACACTATAGGGCTGTTTTCACAGTTATTTGCTGAAGGCATTAAAGTAACTGATTTAAAGATAGAAGTAGAAACCAATGCAATTTCTTGGACTTTTTCAATACAGTGTAAATGTATTACGTAATTTTCATAAACAGATACAAACAAATGTGTTGACCCGAGAGTTGTAGGCTACTGACATGAATGGAAGTACACAAATGCATTAGAAATGTGCTTCTTGTTTCTCGTAGTTGAGTGCCGAGTGTGACACTGGTTTTCACATTTATTCGCTGTAGAGGAAAATTTCACCGTAATGTGTACATGTGAGCATGATTGTATCTAACACTTTAACTAACATTTCATCTTTCAGCTGATCGTGGTCCAGTGTGCAACGGACATAAGTGTGACATAGGAACTTGAACCTCCAGAGTACATACAGTTACAGCTTGCTGAGAATGGATCTTTCAGTCATTTTAGACACTTATAGTAGTTAAACTTGAAATCAAGATTATATATTTTCATATAGTAAATAATAGCAATAAACTTTATTTATAAAGCATGTTTCATGACAAAGATGGCAGCTGAAAATGCTTTACATAAAAATGTAAAACTAAAACGCCACCAACAATCAGGTATTTAATTAAATAGCGAAAGATAATGTGAATGTGAAGAATCAAAAAAAGCAATAGTGATGGCAATAATCAACAAGAGTGACAAGAGTACTAAAACCAAATCATTGTTGAGGAGATAAAATCAACCAGTAAAATAATCAATCAATGGCATGGTCAGGGAATAACTTTTGAGCTGTCTATTTAAAAAATAATAAATAAATAAATGAAATAAAGCATATTCAGTGTTTTAATAATGAGGAAGATGGAGATGTAGATGTATTTCCAGTTGACACAGGTCAGAAATGTAGGAAGTACATGACAATTTTGGGAGTTTCTTAAACTTTTATTTTGGAATCCCCAACCGGAAGTCGCGGTGTGTGCGTGCGTGCTACCTGACGTCACGTCACGTCACGGCAGCAGTGAGCAGCAGCAGCTAGCATGCTGGCTAAGTGTTGTAAACCTGCTTAATTGGCACTTTTAAACTCAATTTTTGTGCGTTTTCGCGTCGACTTTGCTGGTGAATATGAGAAGTCGGAGGGACGACAACAACTCCTGAGTCGGTTCACGTCCTGTCAACATTTATTCATCCATTTTATATGATATTTTTCGGCGTGGACATCACCTCTGTCTGGAGGAAACACCACTGGTGGGTGACTGCTGCTGGTTTTGTGTGTTTTCTTAGAGGCACAAATACTGACTAAAATATCACCTTTATCGATTCATAACTAAGATGTTATTATTGGTGATTATTGTAAATGTGTTTAGGGAAATAAAGTGGTTAAGTTAATGGATTAGGAGCTGGACCAGTCCTGCCTCTGACCTGCTGTGTTATGGTTAATTTAATGATATGCAGCTGTTCCGGAGCCTTGAAGCTTTGACACAGTGTAAAAAATGAATCATAATAAAGTCGTGGTTGACACTCGGTCACCAATTAAAGTGGAAAAATCAGGTATAGTTGCTCACAGGGAGCCACAGTGTCCTTATCTTTGAGATAAAACCACCATTATTGACTGTTTAACCTGCCAATTATTCATTTTAATCGTTTTATTTAATCGATGATGAGTTCAAAGTTGTTGCGGGTTTGAATATCAGTCAAAAAACAAAACAAAAAGAAAAGTCAAACTACAGTGATGCAATACAAAAAACAGGCAAAGTATTGATAAGTTAATGTTTAATACCAATCTTGCTTGATAAATGATTTAATCAGTTCTCATTGTGCAGGTAGCCTAAATGATTGATTGATTCAACAGGAGATAATATGCAAAATAATTATAACACAAACAGAAAAGATAACAGGAAAGAGCTGAAAATATATTTTAGCTTCATAAATTAATAAAAAATTGGAGATAATCTTCTTGTAAAAAAGAATCAATCGACTTTTCAGTTTTGATCTTTGTTTCAGTTGTGGTTATTGATCAGTGCTGTGGTCTTGAAGGGGGGGGGGGGGTTCTCACCACCATGTCTGGACAGGACAGAGAAGCTGCTGTCAGGATTGTATTTAATGAAGCATGCAGCTCATCTCCTCTAATCTGCAGATAATGTCATTACGCACAGGGTTTCCACTCAGTCTGGTTCGTGTGGCCGTTGATGAAGTCTGAGTTTCTCCTTTTTGAAAGAAGATTCAATTTATGATCCAGGACAACAAGAGCATTTTAATGAGACAGATGCTGTTTTAATCAAGTCTGGTGGCAACAATTATCTTCATTATTGATGAGTTTCTTAAATGTTCTGCTCTACTCTTTTTCTTTTCAGACCTGGAACCAATCAGTTTCGAAACCCTTATTCAATTAATCTCTTAATAATGTTTCATTTGTCAAATTACAGGAAGTTGTAACTCAGCCACAGAAATGCAGCAAATTCTAAGAATAAGAGAAAATTTAACCAGAAAACGATGGCACTGATTCTTTGACTCTATTGATCATCGGACAGTTAATCTTCTAATAACTTCTAATCATTTTCATCTTTTAAAATTCAATTATTTTTTACTATTTCCTGACATTACAAAGTAAAAACGATGATGTGACAAACTGATTGAACAGTCCAGGGAACCAGATGTGAACAACTCTCTGACCGACAGATGTTAAACACCTTTAAAGCAACTTTCTGAGTTTTAATTTTAAGTTTTATAAATAAATCAACATTTTATTTATTATTTTTATTATACATTGTTTTTATTTATTAATTATTTTATCATATATTAGCCTAGCCTATATAAATATTTGAAATCTATTGTTTGATGATGTGTAACTCAGATTCCTCCCTCCTCTCCTCCTTCAGAGCGGTTGCTTGGAGACCAGGTGTCGGCCCGTAACCGTGGTGGTGGTCCGTCGAGGGAGGGGATGGATCCTCTGGGTGCTCGCTCTCAGTTCGTAGACGTCCAGACGCTCCCGACGTGGCAGCAGCAGCTCGGCGAGGACGTGGAGGAGCAGAGCGGCAGTCTGCTCAGTCAGCAGGCCTTCCCCTCGCCCTTCCCCTTCAGACCCGACATCAACCGCAAGATCGTCCTCTTGTGAGTCGCTCGCCTCTGTCTCCACTCATGTTCCTGCTCGGTTCAAAGTTTAACTGGTTTTAATGACGTTTCTGAGTCTCATTACAGCCGAGGGTCATGTGACCTATTTAATTAAGATGCAAAATATGAACAATGAAACCTGAGTGACGTGGATTTGACTGTTTGTGATACATATTTCTCACCACACTGACTCTCCATATAAAACAGGGTTTATGTAAATAATGTTTATTGCCTCCAACAAGGTGGAAGTGTTTTACACGTGTCTGCCTCTGTGTTAGTTTAGTTTAGGAGGATTAAACACAAAAAAAGGGAACAACTGGTTAAAGAGGCGGCTCCAGGAAATGTTCATCACTTCCTTTAACGTTGCAAAATATGAGTAATTTATGTCATTTTCATGAGTTCCTCAGGGAAAAGTGTGTGAATCTGTGTGTCACAGTCACAGATCAGCAGCAGTTTGGAGGTGACGGCTGATCTCGTGTTTCAGTTTCAGTTTTACACTTGTTCTGTTTTGTTTTCTGAAAACAGGAAGAGAAAAACCTCATTAAAGCTTCATTGCAATTAGGGTTGTAAAAGTCAACGGGAAATCAAATTCATGCAAATTCCTTTTAAAGGGACTACTGTATGAGGAGTTTCGGAAAGCGAAGTGTTTTCCCACAACATTTCCCATGAGCCTCTGCACGCACGGTGAAATTCTTGCGAAAGCGAAAACATTTGCCAAGAAGGTTGGAAGACGATCAGATACCGTCGTAGTTCCGTTCATAAACGATGCCAACTAGCGATCCGGTGGCGTTATTCCCATGACCCACCGGGCAGCGACCGGGAAACTGAAACCAGGAAAGGCTGGGCGAGCCGATATAATAATATCAAAATAACTATAAAGACAAAAATATTTCATCCACATTAATATGAGACTCTTTTATAACCAAAAGCAAACTCCTCTGGGAATCTTCTTCTCGCATTCTGTTACATTGACCTTGGACCTGACCCATAGTTTCAATTAGTAAAGTTTAAAGCAGCTTATTTGTCCATAATTAAAGACCCAAACAACCTTTGAAGTACACTTTAAACAAATAAAAAATGTTTGATGAATAATGTGATCAATCATGAGTAACTAAGGACACTCATGCGATTGATCATGATTTAATATTTGAATCATTCAACACATTAATTAAAATACATGTGTGCACAGGGAAATGGATCAAACGTGTGAAAGACTGAAACCAGTTGACATGAGGCACATTTAAAATACAACATCAGTAGTTTCCTCAACGGTTTTCAATGATTTTTATCCTCAGTTTCTCACATTGACCTTGTTTTTGTTTATTTGTTGTCAATAGAGTATCAACAATAACTCAATGGAGTATAGATAAGTTCAGAGCAGCTTCATAAAACCAATCAAATACCACATTTTGTTTGGTTACTATATTTGCTTTCAGTGATGCACCAAACTAATCAGCTGTCGATCATTAAAGGGATAGTTCACCCAAAATTGAAATTTCACTCATTATCTACCCACCCTCATGTGGACTAAGGGCTGGGAGAAGTTTCAGAGTCCTCCGTGGCTTCTCTGAGTTACAGGGGGTCTCGGCGTAGCACTGCATGTCCATATGACGGTTGAGAACGGAGCTCACTTTTCTTCGTCCAAAAAGACACACCAAAAAACATCCAAATACCTCCATGCTGCTCGTCTGTAATGTCCCTCTTGTATTGAAGCCCCAACATGAGAAATTGTTCCGAAAAAAAATTAAATAAGTCTATGTTTTAAGCTTGTTTGTAGTGGAAGCTCCCAGTGTCTCAGTTCACTGCTCTTCCTGGTCCGTCCAAATCCCGCGCAATTTGCGTCAGAACAATTTCTCATGTCGGGGCTTCAATACAAGAGGGGCATTACAGACGAGCACTATGGAGGTATTTGGATGTTTTTTGGTGTGTCTTTTTGGATGAAGAAAAGTGGGGTCCGTTCTCAACCGCCACATGGACATGCAGTGCAGCACGGAGCCCCGCTGTGACTCAGAGAAGACACGGAGGACTCTGAAACTTCTCCCAGCCCTTAGTCGACATGAGGGGGAGGAGATAATGAGTGAAATTTGAATTTTGGGTGAACTATCCCTTTAAATCCAGATGTATCAATCTTCAGCATTCTAGTCACCGATCACATCTTGTCAATACTCTGGTGTCCCATCTCCTGCTTCACTGAATGCAGCCATGCGCCACAGAAGAGCAAAACAAAACAGATGATCAGTAGCCTCCTTCTCCTCTTCAGTCCTCGTTCGCGCTGCAGCACCAAACTCCTGACCGTGAGGCGTTCAGGGTGTCGCCGTTCACACCGAGGCTTGAAGTGGAGTTTGTCGGCGCCGTGTGAATGATTCCTGCTTCAGCAGAGGAAACGCAGGATTCCCACGTGTCCTGGAAAACCTGGAAAAAGCTGCTGGAGTTGCCCTGGAATTGGTTATTTATCACATCATCATGACATCAGCTACCAGAGCTCTATCTGTTTGACTTTTCCAGGATTTCTTTTCCAAAGAAGTGCCTGGCGAGAAAACGAGAGACTGCGAGTTTATAGTCAGGGTTTCTACGCAATTATGGAAAGTATGGAATTTGATTTTATACATTTCCAGGGCAGGAAAAGTGTGTACAAAGTGTAAACTGTGTACAACTGTACAACTGTGGAAAACGGCACTTCTCCAAAGCCTGAACGGGATGGGAGATGTGTCAGTGTACGGCGTAATAACACGTCTGTCAGAAACTGTAGCAGCTGAAAATGTCCTGGGAAACGATTTTGTGAGAAGAGTGGGAACCCTGAAACATCGAGCTGTGACGTGTTCACACAGACACGGTTGTGACGTTGTTTACTGACGCTCCACGTGTGTTTACGTTGCATTTGTTCAGGTCACAGCAGCATCAGATCAGAGGTGAGCAGGGAAACACAGGAGCAGTTACAGACAAAGAAGAAAGGCCAGCAGCACTCGTGTCCTTCTCATAGTTTTTATTGCAAACTGCGTCAGCGCTAAAACACACAGACCCGTTTCAACAACGTCTTCCTCAGTGTGCAATTTTTAACAGGAAGTCATGTATTTAAATACTCACAGCCGTGGTCAATCACTTGATAGACAACAATCATTGAGAAGAATTACTACTTCAAAAATGTAGCACATATTAGAAAAATAGAAAAATTTGTGCGCTAGAATAGCTATAGCTCCCTCTATACATAATGATGATACTAATCCAGTACCAACCTGAAACCATACATCAAGCCACATAGTACGAAATACAGAATATAATATACAGGTAATACTCAGAAAATTAGAATATCGTGAAAAAGTTCATTCATTTAAGTAATTCAACTTAAAAATATATTATTTAGACTCATAACAGGCATTGCAAGATATTTCAAGCTTTTATTTGTTAGAATTTTGATTATTATGGCTTACAGCTTATGAAAACCCTAAAATCAGAGTCTCAAAAAATTTGAATATCACATGAAATAAACAGAAAAATGAGTTTAAATAAATGAAATGTCAGCCATCAGAAAAGTATAATCATTTTGTGTACTCAGTACTTGGTTGGGCCCCCATTTGCCTGAATTACTGCTTCAATGAATGAACTTTTTCACGATATTCTAATTTTCTGAGTATTACCTGTACATACACATACACACATACAATATACATACACAGAATATAATATACAAACACAGGAGCAGAACAGCAGCAGCAGCAGCAGCAGCTCTTCTCTCTGTGCTGCTGTAAACACTTCCTGTCTCTCCCCACGTGCTCGCTCGCTCCGCTCAGTCCAGAGTCCACTTCACTTCACAAATCCTCTTTGTGGAGGAACACATGACGGTCGGTCTGGAGGCCGACTTGGCAGCGGCGGCTCTCACTGAGACTGAGCCTTGTTGTCGTCGTCGTCATATAGCGGCCGTGGTCTCGCTGCTCGGTCACCGGGAGCGAGCACATTCCTGCTGCACCAACATGACCAGGATGAACGGCCCTCGAGCTGCGGGGCCCTTCAGCTTGTGACCACTTCAAATAAGAACAGAAATCCTCCGTGACCTCTCATGCTCACAGTCCCACAGTGAACATACAGTATTTATTCTGTTTAACGTCGGCAGATTGTTAGACAGATAAAACCATCGGACTGACATGTTTCTTTTTATATATCAAAGCTAAATTCTCCTTTTCCTCCAACAAGACTCTTATTTTCTTTTTAGCTGCAGATCTTTATCCTATGAAGGAGTATTAGGGCCAGGCAAAAAAAAAAAAAATCCGGCACAAGAAAAAAAAAAAGCCAGGCAAAAAAAAAAATCCAGCACAAGAAAAAAAATAAAAGCTTGGCAAAAAAAAAAGAAGAAGAAAAAAAAAGTCAGGCAAATAAAAAAAATGGAAAAAAGTGAGGCCAAAAAAAACAAAAAATCCGTCAGGCAAAAAAAAAGAAAAAAGTGAGGTGCAAAAAAAAAAAAAAAAAAAAGGGAAAAAAATTTGTCAGAAGAAAGAAAAGGTCAGGCAAAAATTTAAAAAAAAAAGTCAGGGAAGAAAAAAAATGGAAAAAAGTGAGGCCAAAAAAAAGGCAAAGTCAGGCAAAAAAAAATAAAAAAATAAAAAAGCCAGGTAAAGAAAAAAGAAGAAGAAAAAAGTCAGGTGGAGAACATCAATGTGTGACTGCTACATAGGTCACACATACGCAGAATGAATAATCCGCTCTTTTCAGCCGTTTATATGCGGCATCAAGCTGATTATCAATCAGCGTGGACTAGCTCGTTCAATCCGATCGGAAATTTAATGAGATCCGGGTGAATCTGATCCGTTAAGGTGTTTACATGAGACATCTTGAATCTGATTGACCTGTTAATCTGATTATAAATAGGATTTTTGGATGTAAACGCAGCGACAGGGGGACGTGGTGCAGGAGTTGGATCAGACAGGGAGGAGAGAGTTGACGTGGGTGAAGCTTCTCCATCATCTGGTTCCTCTGGGTGGAGTTCACGTCCACAGAGACTCTGTGATGAAGGAGATGAGGCGTTCAGGTGCAGGTAGAGCAGCCGGGCCTCAGCGTCCTCTCTCTGTGCTTTCTCCAAATTAAAAAGTAGCTTTAATTTCATAAACAGTTTCCTGCTAATTGAGTTTCCACAGTTTATCAATGTAATTGTAAATGCAACATGTTTTGGCTCCATTGGTCTTCATACATCCAGAAAACGTTTAGTTCAGTTGATTTATTGAGGTTTTTTTGCGTCTTACTCAACAGATCATAATTATTCCTCTGCATCACTGCATGAGCTCATGTCATATCATAACTACTTCATTATGTTTTCACTTTATCTCCAAGAAATCGAGCCGTCAGCCGTTTGTATTTGAAAAGTCAGTAAAAGTCGTGGACTGATCCCGATCCAGGTCAGTGTCAGTGAACATCTGCTTTTTTTTTTTTTTTTACAGGTTTTGGAGTTTATGAAGTTTTTGCTCTCTCAGTTTCAGATGAAACTGAAATGAAATCAGCTTTGAACTAAAATCCAAACTCCAAAATCCAAACCATCAGACGAACGTCACAGAGCAGCTAGTACAGGGGAAGATAGATATTAGATGTTGTTCTTATAGGAGAATCCATGGATAAGTGGAAAATGATCTTGTCTTATCTTATATCTTATCTTATAATTTGGTTAACTACACATGAAGAACTGGGCAACAAAGTTCATTTTTTTGCACACAAATCAGAATAAAACACTTGTTAAAGCTCACAAATAAATGCTGAGTGGAGGCAGCTTTATCTGTACAGCATATTTCATACGCAAGGGTTATTCTGAGGGATTTAAAGAGCAATAAAACATATCAAAGAAAAAAAGCTTTAGAATAAAAGAGAAAAGATGTAAAAGGTAGAATTAATTAAACTTAAAAGAGTCAAAAATAATAAAACACGATCAAATTAATTGTAATTACCAAAACATTTTTCAGTTCATATAAAGTAAAAGTGAGAGAAAAAGAAAAGAAAAGAAAAGCATAACACAAAGAAAACACAGCAAAAGCTAAACAAGCATGAAACAAACACATACAAAAGCAATAAATTATGTGTTGCATATACAATAAATACATACAATTAGTGAGGAAGAAGCTCCGAGCGTCAACTTGGGTCTCGACTCCGCCAGACTTTGAATTAGATCTAGTTTTACAAACATGTCGGCTTGCTTGAAGTAAATAAACTTCTCGGTGCATGTTTGAGTCTCCATCTGAAAAAAATTGCGGCTGTGAGGGATGTAAACAGCCTAAGCAGCGGAACTTGCATCCGCTCCCATTCATCGCTGCCGTGGCGATGCGGGGACAGACACAACTACCACAAAACAGGAGCAATTAAAAAACTGAAAATCTTCAGATTCCTTCTTTTAGACCTAAAATGTTAGGAACATACAGCCCCGAGTTGAATTTGCCCGGAATTGTCCTTTAAGGATCTTTCAAGGTTGAATTAATTAAAATTCAACCTTGAAAATAGCAAAAGTGCAGCAAATGATTTCATCATCATCATCATCTGGGAAGTTTCTCCAGGTTTAAACTGCATGATAACAACATGTATTAAATAATCTTTAATATATAAAACATGTTATACTCTGAAACATGGTTTTTGCAGCTGCGGATGTCGACATGTAACGACGTGGCTGTTATCGCAGGCAGCCTGACGCGATGGCAGCAGTTTGTAAAGCTGCTCGTCAGGAGGATAAACACACACTCACTCGCTGCCATTCTGCTTCCACCAGGAATATTTACACAGATGTACAGTACGACCACTAGTTCACGTCTGGTTCCCACTAAAGACTCGTTTTCTGGCGGAGCGGTCGGCTTTGTGTCGTGACTCATCTTTTTTTATTAACCAAAGATGGATGATGATGCTGCTCGTTCCTGGAGGCCGAACTCGTCTCATGACCCAACGCTCTCAACAACACACACACACACACACACACACACACACACGGTCGAGTAGTTTCCTCATTGTTGTTTCCAAACAAACCCAGAGGGAGTTCAGATGAAGAAGTGACTTTATTGAAGCAGTAAAAAGACGATTTTTACTTTGGCTAAATGCTGAAATGTTCCTCAAGGTTGTTTGGAATGGATAAATACATCCAGATTATCCTGCATGTGTGTTTGTGTGTGTTTCAGTGTGTGTGTGTGTGGCCGCTGTTCCAAGCACTGCACTGAGATAAGATAAACTTGAATAACCCACTGACTGGAGCTTCACTGCAGCAAATACAACAGTATTGATAAGAATATATGAACAGGAGAGTGTGTAAATGTGTCGGACGTTTCATTTATCAGTTTTATCAGGTGTTTGTTACATCCACTTAAAGTGGAACTGATGCAGTGAGTGAGTGTAGGAGTTTTAGTTGTGGCTGATTTCCAGTCCAGACTTTGAGGAAATGATGCACACAATACAAACACTGTAAAATAGACATAATAACGAGCTCCTGACTGATTTAATCAATTGATCTGAGTCTTTCTGAGTCAGTCTCAGCGTTGAGCGATCGGTCATTTTGCAGGTGAACTTCAAACTGTCTGGTTTCATTTAGACACGATGTCCCTGTATTGGTTGATCCAGTTTGTGGTTTTATCTGAGTTCTACAGGTTTTATCCACACAACAGTGTGGGAAAACGAAGTGTGTTATTAATGATTAGAGGTTTCTTAACTGTTTCTAGTTTATTTTATTCATTTTATTTACATTTTCCAAGAGTTTACTGCAATGGCTGCACCGAAGCCATGCTGAATAATGCAAAAAATCAGTGTAAACATGAGTAATATAAAGGCAGAATTTTCCCCACCTAATTTCAACATCAGCCTTAAAGGGATAGTTCAACATTTTTGCAAATTGGCCCATTGCCATAATCCCTATAGTCATAGCAGTAGATTCATTACCTTTAATTATCGGTGCATGTTGTTTTGAGATCGGCGGAGCAGAGCCGTGAGCTGCTCAGAGCTACGCTACGGAGGCTCATTATGGGATTTCTTGGTTTCCCTCATCAAACTCATCAAATACACAATCCAACAACTCCACAACGCTCTGGTGGACAAGTTGTGACCTGCACATTCACCACGCTATGAGATAATAACACGACATTACCACACAGAGTTGTTTTAGAGGGAAATTCATGCAAAACCGCTGATGCTGCATTTGCCTTGAAAACAACTCCATCTCGTAACGTTCTGTTATTTGCCAATTTGCCAAAATGTTGAACTATCCCTTTAAATATCATTCATTTTACCCCCTAATATAAGTATGGGCACCAGAAATCTTGGGTATTGGATAAAAAACTGAAATAACGCCAAAAACATACAAGACTGTTGTTGCTAGTTGAGATTTTTTTTTGAATGAGACCAAATCTTCGATACTAACAGTGACTCTTGTTTCTCTGCCCCACAGCACCGGGGATATCGCCCTGCTGAACTGCACCGCCATCGTCAACACCAGCAACGAGGCGCTCAACGACAAGAACCCGGTGTCGGACAGCGTCCACCAGCTGGCCGGGCCCGAGCTGCGAGAGGAGCTGCTCAAACTCAAAGGTACGAGACGACGATAAGAGTTTGGTTTGAGTTTGACTCCGTCCTCGGTGATGATGCTGGAGGCAGAGCGCAGAAATGTCACTGAGATTAAACCAACAACAACAGAACATGAGCGTGTGTGTTCACTGATGGTTTTATATAGACACAAGCAGGCGCATGATGCTCAGCTGGATTTAATAAAAAGGTCATAACTGCCTTTGCCACTGTAAACAGTAAATTATCTGTATACAGTAAATGGTTCTTTTAGAGCGGCTCCACAGCTGCTGCTCATTAACAAATTTAAAAAAAAAGGTGAAATTTTTAAATGAAATTTCTTTTAAACCTGAACCAGCGACACGTCTGGAGTTTGGGCCAATTCAGCCACATGATGATGAAGACAGAGGAGGTGAAAACACTCATCAGATTCATCCAGACGGAGACACGTGCTGGGTGTTTTCTCCTCTCCTTGTTCCTGAACATTTTAAAGAACAGCAGCTTCGTCTGTGTGTGTCTGTCTATACTCTTACCATAAGTCACGCTCTGTTATCCAGAGGCACAAGGTCATCGTTCCTGGAAAGAGACGTCGTTGTTAAGAGTTTAAAGAGTCCATGTGACCCAAAACTGTGGGTTAAATGAAAGCGGTGGATCTTTAAACCTTTAAGATGTTACCAGAAGTGAACATAAAGTAAGATATGCACCAGCGCCTGGAATCATATTTATTGTAGCGGGTGTTTGACTTCATGTGTTCATAACTGTCCCAAAGCTTCCACAGGTTATCAGACCACAATATCATCTATAGACATGAACCTTTTCAAATAATGTAAATAGATTACACCACCAACAGATAAGTGAAAGTTTCAGCTTTGACTCTTGACCTTGTTGCTCTAAACTGGAGTTGCAACAATACAATAAGTGAACTAATTAATTAGATCTGAACATTAGCTGTTTCCAGCTGCTCAGATTGAATGATCTGCAGTTTTTCTTAATTTTAATATGACATATTAAACATATGTTTGCATCTTGAAATGTTTAACAAGCATTTCAACCAAATGTTTTGGTTAAGCATTGCAACCAAACATTTACCAAGAATGTTTTCATTGATCAAGAATGAAAGTCAGAGGTTCGAAGACGATCAGATACCGTCGTAGTTCTGACCATAAACGGCGATTTGGCTGCGTTATTCCCATGACCCACCGGGCAGCGTCCGGGAAACAGAAACTAGGAAATGCTGGGCGAGTCAACCACTGGATAATAATATCAAAACGATATATTAATTGAAACTGGACCCATTAACAAGTGTGGGTAACATAGATTCATCTACATTAATATGAGACTCTTTTATAACCAAATACAAACTCTTTGTTGTCCCTTTAAAATTCACATAAACAAGAAGAAATACAATTGAAAGTTGCAACAACAAAAAAAAGAGGCCCTTAATCTGGACACTGACCAGGGAAAAAATTACAAAAATTCCCTGATTTCCTGTCTCTCTCCATCACAAAGGCCTAAAAAGCCGAAAAGAAAGAAAAATAACTAACTAACTAAAGGATAAAGAAGAAGAGCGGAGACAAAATGAATAAATAATGGAAGTGGTCGTTAGTTGCAGCATCAAAAATACACTGAGGTGTTCAGGTCTTAATAAATAGTTGAATGAACCATAAAAGTTAATTCAACTGAACCATAAAAGTTTTGCATTAATCCTTAAAAAGGTTGAATATGGAAATAACTCAACTCATTCAGTCAGTGCACGATGTTTCTCTCAGTCGGTGTTTGACTTATTATTTTATTTTGGATGTTTGTGTGCAGGATGTCGGACGGGCGAGGCGAAGCTGACTAAAGGCTTCAACCTGGCGGCGAGGTTCATCGTCCACACGGTCGGACCAAAGTTCAAGACCAAGTACAGGACGGCGGCGGAGAGCTCGCTGTACAGCTGCTACAGGAACATCATGCAGCTGGCTGCGTAAGAACCGACACACACACACACACACCGACGCCCGCGAGCCATCAAAGCGTTAACGCAATCAGCTCGTACGTCCTGTGTAAACACTCGCTGCGTCTCTGAAGCTGCACGTCAGACACAGTGATCCATTCATTTCCTGCAGGGTCGAGATGTCAAGACAGGATTTTTTACATTTCAGCTTTTCACATTCTTCTCTTCTCCACCCCCAGATATGATTTTGTCCGATAAACAATATTTTGCCTCTGACAGGTGCAAAAATAAACCGAGATTTGATGAAAGAGGTCAGGAGTTGCAGCTTCTCCCGAAAAAAAATGCATCAGGAACAAACATGTCAGAAAGACGGATCAGAGAGAAGCTGCATCTGCCTGTCTGCCTCAAAGTGAAACCTGAAGTTCAGCTCCATTTTTTAACTTTTATTTAAGGTTATAAAATAGGTAAATATTCAAAAATGTGCAGCTTCTGTTTTTGTGACAGTAAATGCTGCACAGTGTGTGATTACACCACCATAGCCTGAAAACATGACAACAGCAACAAGGCCTGAGATTATTTCAGGGTTTATTTCACTGATCCATGAGAGCTGAATAAAAATCATCAATTCATATTTAGTTTTTAAGAAATTAATCCTGAAACACTGGAAAGATACAGTAATGGAGGACAACAATAAAGAGAAACAATTCTTGCAGGTATGGAGTCTAATCTATGACTCCTTGTAAATGAGAGCTGCAGAAACCTATACCATAATTATAAATCAAAAGGAACCTTGTGTTTTTTTTTTACTTATTTATTTATTATTACTACTACTACTATTATTATTATCCATCTATCTGTCTATTATTAGTATTCACTTTTTTTCATATCACTATCAGCATCATCATTATTATTATTCTGAGTATTGTAGTACGAATTTCAGTATATGTATGCATGTGAGTGTGTGCCTTTGTTTGTTTGTGTATGTGTGTATATGATATAGTAAATGGAAAAAAAGAGAACTGAATAATAACCACAAAAAAAGATTAAAAATTCAATAAATAAACACGACACTGCACGGCCTGCAGCTTCATACAAATACACAAAACTTGTGGCTGCACACTCTCATTGAGGGCTTGTTTGTTTATATTTTTAACTCTTTATAGACATTATTAAACTTTAATTGACTTAACCTCAAGACAAATGATCGTGTGGTTCGGTCAGGTGGTGGTGCATCTCTAAAAGATGCCGTGTAGAAACACAATAAACAGAACAGGTGGGAACCAAATATGAGAATAAAGTCTGACATCTCCACACACATGTATTTGTTTATTTGTTTATTTGGATCCCCATTAGCTGTTACAACTGCAACAGCTACTCTTCCTGGGGTCCATGTTAAAAACATGCAATTCAAGTAACAATAATATTTTACATGAATACAGTTTCAACACTAATTTCAGAATTACACATGCTCACACACTCACACCCACATATACAAGCACACACACAACACCTGCCTATGAAACAAGTTACCAAAAACACTGAGGTCAAATTTCATAAAAAGAAAAATTCAAACCCGCAAAACAGGTCACAGAATTTCCAGGCCTTTACCCAAGAATAACCTTTTTAGCTGTTTTTTAAAACATTCTTTACTTGTTGCTTGAGTTATAATTAAGGGCAACTTATTCCACTCAGAAGTGGCTCTGAACATGACTGTTTTTTTCATAGCATTAGTTCTTGGTCTAGGAATCATAACATGACCCTTTCTCACCTGTCTTGTTTCATGACCATGTCTGTTTTGAACAAATGTTATTCTTGAGTAAAGGGAAGTCGGCTGTTTTAAAACACAAATATTTCTAAATAAAGTTAGAAGACTTCGTCTTAATCTGTCCTCCACTTTCAGCCAGGCTGGGTCCACATGCATTTTGTCTATGCTTTTCCTCATTGAGCACCGAAGGGCAAGACGTGCAGCTCTGTTTTGCACCAACTGCAGCCAGGTGAACAATAATCCAAATGAGAAAGTACTAAAGCTTGAATAACCTGCAATGTGGTGCTTGGAGTAAGAAAGGAGGAGCATCTTCTTATCATAGATAAATTTCTTCCCATTTTCCCTGCAATTTTATCTATATGTTTCTGCCATGATAATTTACTGTCAAGGTTAACCCCTAGAAGCTTAACCTCATCAACTTGCTCAATACAGCTGCCATTTATGGAGATGTGTAATTTGATATCTTGCTTCAATGCAAAGTAAGATCCAAAAACAATACATTTAGTTTTTAATACATTGTATATGTATATGTAGCAGATATGAGGGTTATCAAACACAAGTCCGAGATGTATTTCTCAGTCTCATGGACACGATGTCTCACAACAAACTCTCACACACATGCTTCAGTATTCTATAAAACTCTGGATGAATAGGGATGTAACCTGGAACTAGTTTGCGTGGCGGCGGAGGCAGACGACCACGAGGAGGAAGAGGAGGAGGAGGTTCCAGTTACATTATACCTGATTGAAGACACGACGGTGCCACGGTGAACTTTGTCAATCTGGTGTCGTAAACTTTAATAAACAAATAAGCAGTTTACCGAGTCGTTCTCACCATGTGATCGTTTCCTCTAGAAATAACCGACCAAAGATCTCACATCATGTGAAAAGTGAATTAAACAACAATTTGATACACACCAAACACACACACACACACACACACACACACACACACACACACACACACACACACACAGAGTCTCTATCAGCTCCGTCCACCAGGCCCTGAATTACAGAACGTAATTTCCTCTGTGGCCTCTCAGGCTGTTGTTTTTAATAACTCCTGAGTTTTAAATGTGTGTGTGTGTGTGTGTGTGTGTGTGTGTGTGTGTGTGTGTCACCAGTGTGTCGTGTAAATGTGTGAGATTAGTTTTTTTTTTCTCTTCTTACTCTTCTTCTTCTTCCCCTTAATCGCCTCAGAGAGCAGTCGATGGCGTCCGTCGGTATCTGTGTGGTGAGCACGACCAAGAGAGGTTACCCACTGGAGGAGGCGACACACATCGCTTTCAGTAAGACACACACACACACACACACACACACACACACACAAAGAGAGCTATTTATCAGTGAGGTACAGACACACAACTCACAGGAAGATGCACAGTGAAGGCTTCGTGACATGTCAGATTCACACTTTATTTTTTTGATGCACACACAGTAACTGACAACTGGGAACTTATTAATAAACTAACGCATCACTTCAGCCCCACAAAGACACACACACACACACACACACACACAACTATATATATAGTATATAGTATATAGTATAGTTTATATACAGCTCTGGAAAAAAATAAGAGACCACTTTCACAAATGTTTCTTAAAAGAATCTCTACATGTATGACAGTCATTCTTTTCTTTTCTTTTTTAAACACCAACACAGACACAACTCATTCTACTTAATGAGACACTGATGAGGTCATCACCTGAACCACATCTGGTTTTACATAAAAACCACTGCTGGGATTAAACATCGACATTATCCCACAAAAACTGATTAATAAACTCTTCCCGAGTTAAAATATTCTTGCTGTGTTATTTAGGAATAAATATGAACATGTTTTCTTTGCATTATTATTATTATTATTCAAGGTCTGAAAAGACTTGATATTTTTTGTTATTTAGACTAGTTTAGTCATTTTCAGCCAATAAAAGCTCTAAATGACAATTTTTTTTTTCAATTTTGGGAGAAATGTTGTCGGTAGTTGATAGAATAAAACAAATTTAAATTAATTGTACTCAAACACATACCTATAAATAGTAAAACCAGAGAAACTGATCATTTTGGGAGTGGTCTCTTAATTTTTTCCAGAGCTGTATATAGTATACTAGTATAGTATATATGTAGGTATATTTATATATATATGGTAAATCAGATGACCAGATGCAGGCAGACAGAAAGACATGTTTTGAATGGCAAGGCAAGGCAATTTTATTTGTATAGCCCATTATTTTTACAAGCAGTTTGTCTCAAAGGGCTTTACAAGGCATCATAACAACATCCTCTGTCCTTAGACCCTCACATCCACTGAGGAAAAACTCCATAGAAAACCCTTTTAACAGGGAAAAATGGGAGAAGAGCAACAGAGGAGGGATCCCTCACCCAGGACGGGCAGACGTGCAATACTAGATGTTGTATACAGACAAGAAGAAAACAGTTTATAACATAAGACAGAATCACAAGACACAGATCACACACTGTCAGGAATTCAACTTGAGGCACTTCTGATAAGATCATGATCTGATAATGTAAAGAACAGAAACATCTGTGTCTGAAGTGCACCTGAATGCATCACAGGGACTGGACGCACGGAGGAGCTGCCTCCTTAAAACGTTTCTGTATTTACACAGAAACATCTGTCGGCCTCCAGAGTTACAATAAAGTTTGTTTTGAAACCTTTTAAAAACATTTATAACCTTCATTAAAGCAGAGTGTGCTGCTGTCATGTTGTATTAAACTGCATTTAACAGTAAATACCTACTACGCATTTATTATTGTGCCACTGTAGAGATAATCTGTCAACATCCTGAATCACAGAGAAACACTGGTTTTACCGATCGATAAGTGGATGAAGCTTCTTATAAGTGATCGATGTTAAACATTCAGTGGTTATGACTTAGAGCAAATTGTAATAAATCATCAGTCTAGAAGGTTTAAGGTTTGTCTTAATCTAACAGGACTGTGTGTGTGTGTGTGTGTGTGTGTGTGTGTGTTCACAGGGACAGTGCGCAGGTTCCTGGAGAATCATGGGAACAGCATCGAGGCGGTCGTGTTTGCAGTGACAGAAACAGAAGAGGTTTGTGTCGGAGCTTAAAGTTAACACATGTCAAAGTCTGTTTTTTGTTTTTTTAATTTAACATTTAAAAACAAAAACAAACAAACAACAAATGACGTCATAGTGTCGAACAGCAAAACAAAAAGTGAGTCTCACCAAACAGTAAATCCCTCACCACTGCTCTAATGTTCAAGGATTCAACATGCATCCATCCTCAAGTTATTTACTTTATTTGTTTATTTAAATGGGACAGTGCACATTAATGGACAAAAACATGTAAATGTGCCGGATTATAGCAAGGTGCTAATTTCCGGAGTCCCATAAACATAAAAACCCTAAAGTGCACATCAGTTTAAAGTGCCAGGTTGTATTGCACGATGCCCATTACAACCAGTTGCACAGGCAGAAGTATGTAGATATTGCACAAAATGTAATACATAATTGTATTATGTAAGTACTACTAAAACCAAAATGACATACACAAAAATATTGTGTACAATTTGTCTATGGATATTCTCATTCATCCAGGTCATCGTTCTTTTCTGGGCAAATTGAATTGTAGGCAACTGGACTCTGGTCTCACTAGTCCGCACAAGTTGTCTTTGTCCAACTAGTGCGGAGTCGGACTAGTGAGACTTGTTGCATACGAACGATGAAGCCCCTTGGATAAGAGGAGAAACGTCTTCCCAGACAAATACAAGTCCAGCTGCCTACGATTCAATTTGCCCAGAAAAAAAAATATATAGCCTATTATGTACAATTATAGCTTTCCTGCGACTTGCCAGAAGTATCTTCAATAAGTATTTTATACAGATATAGTTTAATGAATGAGTCGTCTTATCTTTTGTGTAGGTCAGTTGCCACTTCCCTTCACTATGGTTGTATCAGGAAAGCCCAAAACATGTCAGAGTCTGTTATAACGCAGTATCGAGGCCCGTGGGTCGCAGCGTGTTGAGGTTTGTGTTGGACTCGTGTCAGACTTCAACTCTTCGATCATCCAACAAATAAATGCAGAAACTTCCTAAAAACTTTTATTGTCTCCCTCTCAGTCGAGGCCGAATCTGAAACTTTTGGTTCTGTGTGTCATGAAAGACCAAAGACCCACATGTTCCTCTTATTGAAGCCCCGTTTTCTAATAAGGTCGTGGGCTATATAAAAGAATCATCGACCACATCCGAGCCCGTACGCTGCCTCACATCCTCACATCCTCCTCCACCGCCCAGAGTCGAAACTAAAATCTAAACCTGATCAAACTTTTTCCGTCAGACTTCTCGACTTTGCAGCGTCCTGCCTGAGGAGACGTTATGATTCACTTCTTTAAACTCTCATTTTTACAGACTTTTTTTATTTGACGTCGTCTTTTTATTACCTCCGGGTTATTACTGCTTTTGTTGTGCTGTTGGCATACACATGTTGTTTGTGTGTTTGTGTGTGTGTGTGTCTTGATGGTTGTTGCCTCTAATTGTCTTTATTTGTACCGAACCATGTGGTCCGTCCTTCATCTGTCGATTTGTTTTTATAGACATTTTGAAAACTTCCTATTTAAAGGGAGAGTTCAACATTTTGGCAAATTGGCCCATTGCCATAATCCCTATAGTTTTAGGAGTAGGTTCCTGACCTTTAATCTTGGTGCAAGCTATTTTTAGAACGGCGGAGCAGAGCCATGAGCTACTCAGAGTTGTTTTCGAGGTAAATACAGAGACTGCTTGCCGGAAAACTGCCCCCGACGGGAACGCGCATCAGCTGTTTTGCATGAATTTCCCTCTAAAACAACTCTGTGTGGTAACGTTGTGTTATTATCTCATAGCGTGGTGAATGTGCAGGTCACAACTTGTCCACTAGAGCGTTGTGGAGTTGTTGGATTGTGTATTTGATGAGTTTGATGAGGGAAACCAAGAAATCCCATAATGAGCCTCCATAGCGTAGCTCTGAGCAGCTCACGGCTCTGCTCCGCCGTTCTAAAAATAGCTTGCACCGACAATTAAAGGTAACGAACCTACTGCTATGACTACAGGGATTATGGCAATGGGCCAATTTGCCAAAATGTTGCACTTTACCTTTAAAAGCTGCTGAATAAATAAAGTTCCATTATATCTTCCATTATATGTCAGTATGTGCACAGTATTATTCTTCTGTCTTTATTCTATTTTATACTATTGTGTATAAATCCAAAATTGTATATAGTATATGCATGTTTTTTGCACTACAATACTTTTACTTTATTTCATTTTATCTTATTTTATCTTTATTTTATCGCTACTCTTTACTATTTTTGTACTTTTTGTGTCTGTACCTGATCAGCCACATTAAATTCCTTGTGCTGCCTGTAAAGTGACCTTTAATGCTCTTGGCAATAAAAACGATTATGAGGCATTGATGTGCATCCTGATGTGTGTGTGTGTTCTTGCAGGTGGTGTATAAGAAGTTACTGCCTCTGTACTTCCCTCGCTCCGAGGAAGAGGAGAAGGCCTGCCTGCCTCTCATCCCTGCTGACATCGGCAACTCTGAGGGTGAACCCGTTGTCCCCGAGAGACAGATCCGCATTGCAGAGAAGCCGGGCAGTCTGGAAGGTACAGTACAATACAGTTCAGTACAGTACAATACAGTACAGTAGAGCATGCAGAAACAAAAGAACCTCCATCAATAACGTGGAGAAACAAAGTGAAGAAACGTTTCCCAGCGTAGAGAGGAACTGCTCACATCAGTCAGGCGTTTATATTTAAAAAAAGCGGGGTAATGATGTTTTTTCAAGTGGTGGATGTGTGATTTTGGAGTCGGACTCGCGTCTTAATTATTCCAAGATCAACTGATGGGACTTTTATGTCTGTGAAAGTCGGCAAAATAAACACACACAGGCACGGTTTAATATTTTATTCCTCTCTATTTCTGTCCTCACTCGTCTCTCACTGTTGTTCTCTAGTATTATTATTATCATTATTATATTACTCTTGTTTAATTTTATTTCGCTAAGCAGCAGTCGTCCATCCATCCAGCTCACCAGTTAATCAGTCAACAAACTGCAGAGTCAGCGCAGCCGGCTAAACGGCCGCCATTTGGGCGTCCTGTCAATCCTCCTCCTCCGCCTCTGCTCCTCATGCGTCACAGTTAATTAGTCGTCCACTCAGCAGCTCGCGGTGTCGGCGCGGAGATCGGATGCGGCCCAGAGAGAGACGAAGGTCTGAGCGAAACATTACATTTTGATGAGGACAATATGTCTGAGCTCAGCCGGTCTGCAGCCGACATGAGACGGAGACGGAGCAGAGCAGGGAAGCAGGATATTTGGTATCGGTGTCAGTGCAACATCTGGACGTCTGGATCCTTAAAGGGATAGTTCACCCAAAATTGAAATTTCTCAACTCATTATCTCCTCCCCCTCATGTGGACTAAGGGCTGGGAGAAGTTTCAGAGTCCTCCGTGGCTTCTCTGAGTTACAGGGGGTCTCGGCGTAGCAGTGCATGTCCATACTGTATAACGGTTGCAAATGGATACCAACTGTCTTCGTAACAAAAAGACACACCAAAAAACATCCAGATACCTCCATGCTGCTCGTATGTAATGTCCGTCTTGTATTGAAGCCCCGAAATGCGAAATTGTCCCGAAAAAAATTAAATAAGTCTATATTTCAAGCTTGTTTTGTAGCGGAAGCTTCTCGAAGCTCCTCTTGGACGAACCAGGAAGAAGAGTTTCCGCTACAAACAAGCTTGAAAAATAGACTTATTTAATTTTTTTCGGGACAATTTCGCATTTCGGGGCTTCAATACAAGACGGACATTACATACGAGCAGCATGGAGGTATTTGGATGTTTTTTGGTGTGTCTTTATTATTCCTGGTGTGACAGTTGGTATCCATTTGCAACCGTCATATGGACATGCAGTGCTACGCCGAGACCCCCTGTAACTCAGAGAAGCCACGGAGGACTCTGAAACTTCTCCCAGCCCTTAGTCCACATGAGGGGGAGGAGATAATGAGTTGAGAAATTTCAATTTGGGTGAACTATCCCTTTAAGGCCGCTCTTGTACCCTCACACACACACACACACACACACACACCTGGTTCTCAGAGCCGTGTGGCTTTAACGTCATGTTTTCCACAGAGCATCGTCATCTGCATATTGCAAACAGTCGGAGGTCTGTCTCACACACGGCAGGTGTTTGTGTCTGTTGTTCTGCTCTCACAGGTTGTTTCAGGACATTTAGATTTGTGAATCTCCACTTTTCTTTCTGCAAGCTCCTTAAAGTTTATGAAATTAGCATTAAGGACTTGTCACAAGGTGAAAAAAAGAATAAATGATAAAGTGATACAAGGACATTGGCAATAACTCAATTTGCTATTGTTTTAGATGCAAGATGATAAAAATAAACAGGTTAAAGCACAGTAAGTGAGCAGTTGTAGATAACAGCAGGTTAAAACGTAATCAGATCATGAGTGTGAATTAATTTCAGCCTCATTTGAATGTTTTTCGACACGAGAGGAGTCGATTTCCTCGGGAATTGAAAGCCAAATGTGGAAGGTTTGATTCACTGTGGATGAGGTAAAAGCTAATCCAAGATAATACAAGAGGTGTAAAAGAGAAACATCAGGTGTGAATTGTCTTTTATTTTTCCACATAACCTTGTACGACACCTTCTTATTCCAGATGTCTGACGGTCGGCTTCATCCACGGCTCGTGTGTCAAGAGTTTAGTTGACTTGTGTTGTTGTTTTAGGGTGTGAAGTCAAATATGAGAAAGCTTATAAAAGCTTTTCTTCATAGAAATGTGTTTTGAGAAGGGCTGTGTTGGTTCTGCAGCTTCCTCTCACAGTCCAAAGACATGAGCATTATGTGGGCTGGTTGCTCTACATGGCCCTAAAAGGTGTAGGTGTTAATGTTCGTCAGTCTGCACCCTGCCTTTGCCCCTACGCCATCTGGGATTGGCTCCAGCCTCATGTAACGCTGCATGGACAGGTACTTAAACCTTTGCCCTGCTAGTTACTATTTCCCGCTCTAATGGATTACATCAGTTATTTCATCAGTTCAGGCACAAATCTTACAACACATCACTTTCTCATCCTGATCTTACCGTTGGATACAATTGCAAATCACATATGATCATCTTTCCTTGTCTTTAACGCTAGTTGTATTAAGCAAAAACACATTTTCTGATCATGATATCATAAGATCACAGGATACTCTTTAGCGTTTATCAAATCTCATATCATAAGATAGCAAAAATCACATTCCTTCTGAAGGCTGAGCCCGGGAACCTCAACCAACATCTGACACCCCCCCTTTGAGGTTCACACCTGTAAGTAAGTGAGTTTACTTTATTGTCACACATAATTTCAAGTAATTTCAGTGAAATTTTTCCGTACCTTTGGTCATTTGCATAACATAAATAGAGATACAAGAATATAAAAGAAGAAAAAGAGAAGAATATTTAAAAACGAAAGAAGGTGGTAGTAGATTTTAATACAATAGTGCAATGGTAACCAATATAGTCCTCATCAGTCTGCTCTTAACATGAGTTACAATGATAAATCACAGATGACTATCTTCTCCTGTCTTTAGCATTAATCAAACACACATTATACACAAGGTTATAATATCTTAAGAAAGCAATAAATTACATTTTCTTCCGAAGGCCAAGCCTGGGAACCTCAACCTTCCTCAACAATAGTCAGTGATTGGATGGATGGATGGATAAATGGACCTTGGAGCAGCAGCAGTGAATCAGTCCTCGGCTCATAGACTCAGAAAATAATTAAGAAACTTCTAAAAATCTGTCCCAAAATGAACAGTAGAGATGTTTGGATCGGAGTGCAGTTTTGTGGTCGAGCTGCAGCTTTCTGGACTGAGCTGTAGGTGGTGGATTGATTCCTGACTGAGATGTGTGTGTAGATAGTTGCAGCACAGTGAAAAAACACAGCGTACAGTGAATGTAAATGTGCAGTGAAACCTGCTTTTCCAGCGCTCAGAGGAGAGAGAGCATCACTCAGTGTTTCAGGAGGAGGAGGAGGAGGAGGTTGAAGTGAAACACTGAAAGCTTTGCAGACAAAATACTCCCGTTACTTTGAAGCACTTGGCTGCAGCCTGCTGAGCTGTTTTTTTTTTTTCCCTCGCTCTCCCTTTTTAATCAGTGTTTTATTGGCTCTGCTGCGTTTTTATTTTCTTTTGAGCCAAGTGCCAGGCTGCCAACTTGGCTACTCGGTCCAGACTTCAGATCAAGGTAGCTCTGTTCCCTTACTATAGACTTAATCAGGCCATAAATAGAATGAGTGAGTATGTGTGTGTGTGTGTGTGTGTGTGTGTTTGCGTGGACAAAGGGAGCCGTAAATGCTCGGCTTCATCAGCTCAGTTCACACAGTAATCAGCACCAGCCTGACCTCCACTCCTCCACTTTGAGTCTCTGATTGATTAACTTTATTTCTGCTTCTTTTATTCTTTTTTTGAATTATATTGATCTGACAAGAAATGAGGAGAGAGCGACGCAGCGAAGTAGAAGTCAGAGCAGAGCTGAGGCCTGTACCGGCGGTGGTGGCGACTGCATGTGCAGCATTTGGCTCTGGTGCATTTAGAAGAACAAGAAGAGGAAATAAGACAGGGGTTTTTTTTAGTTTGTTTTTTTCTCTGTTGGCAGCTTCAGTTGAAACTCCCTCTCAGGCCATAAACCGTCGTATAAACTATATTCTGTGTGACCCCTCCAGCTCACCACCCTGAGTGAGCTTCTTGCCTGCACTTTGTCTAAATGTTAGTTTTTTGTTGAAGAGGATTGTGAAAGTAACACCAGCCCCATGTGTTTGGCGAGCCCTGTCAACCCCGCTGACCCTCCAGAGAGAGAGAGAGAGCTTCAGAGAGATGCAATGTGGCTCTGGGGTGTCGATCCAAAGCAAGCAAGCGAGCGGCCCTGGGAGAGAAACCCAATAACAACAGGCTGATGTACACACACTGACACGCACACACGCACATGCCCGTTTTGGACGTAGATAAAATGCACGGACACAAATGCAGCAGAACATGTGGTCACAGAGGGAACGGGCTTGAAGTTGAGCCTGAATCCTGTCGGCTCTGAGTTCATGACCTCGGTCGCAGCTTTTTGTGTGCAAACATACACAAACAAATAATTTCATGCCTGCAGATGAATCGGGATCCACAAAGGAAAAATAAACACAGGCATGAACACCTCATGAACATGTGAAAAAGATCATTTGAGGGGGAAAAAAATCATCATTTTAAAGATCGGAGTTAAGATTCAGGATCATTTCTGCAGCATCGTCCTGTCTTCATCTTGGAGCGCTGTACAGTATCTGCTCCATATTGTCTCTACAGTAACTTCACCATAACTCCTCTGTTTGTCTGTATTTTTGTGCGTCTGTGTGTGTAGATGACATCGAGGAGGAGAGTCTGGAGTCAGATCTGGGCCAGGTGGGGACCCACGCCTTCGCCCGGATGGAGGGTGACGTGGACAAACAGAGGAAACTGATCCTGCAGGGCCAGATGTCGGAGGCGGCCATGCAGAAACAGCACCAGAGGAAGTGAGGGCTCCAACACTGATATCACTGGAACATCTGAGTGGCTGTGTCAGATTTTTATTTTATTTTATTTTATTTTATATGATAAAACGCATCGCTTCAGTTTCCAGTTATGGTCAGGTGAATATTAGCATTACCAGCGTTAGCATTAGCGAAACAGCAGGAACATCTTGAACTTTTTTCATATACAAATCAAGGCCATAAGAACAAAGTTTCACACAGATTTAAAAGAAGAAAAGAGCAGAAAACAAAGAAAATCACATCTTAATCCCATATGCTGCATAACTTTGAACTAAATTTGAGTTTCTAGCTGGATTTAATGTATTTTAATTGTAATTTTTAGTAGTAATAGTTAAGCAGTTTATCCAAATGAACACTAAATAAAGGGAAATTCACAACAGGAATAATTTATAGCTTTGTTAGATTAATAATAAATTCACAAGTGACTTGTTTGCTTCGAAAAGATTTACCAGATTCATTTTATCTGTTATTAATGACAGCTTTAAAAGGCTTAGTTGTTAAAATGCATGCCCAATTTGTATTATATGAATTTTTTGAGTTGAACATTTAACTTATTAACATATTAAACTGTGTGTGTGTGTGTGTGTTTCCCTTCTGCAGTTACAATCGCTGGCTGTGTCGAGCGAGAGCCGAGGATCTGTCAGACATCGCAGCACTGAAAGCGTTATATCAGACCGGTATGTGACAGCGTGTGTGTGTGGTGAAATATTTTCCTCCAGCGCTGGTTTTCATTCATTCAGGCCTTTATTTCCCCCCAGTCCTTGTCAGCAGGATTAACAGAGGCCTAAATGAAATGCAGCCTCCCTCTCTACCTGGTTTTATCAGTTCTGTCAATGTGCAGTTGCGTCTCATCGCCAGTAGAAGGCAGCGTTGTCGTTCGCTTCAGCCCCCGTTGTTATCTGACCCTCCTGACCTTTAAAATGATATTTGAAAACTTCCATGACTCTGCATAACCTGCTCCTCGGTGCAGCGTTCACACCCACCTGAACTCTGCGACCCGGCTCTTCACCGATTCACCTCATTTAAATGAAACTGTTGCATAAGATTAATGTTAATATCATCAGCTCTTCATCTAATAGTTAATTATCTTATGATGATGATGATGTTGATTGTGACCTGAGGCCTCAGATTTGTCCTCGTTTAACAAATAAATTAATATATGAATATGTATTTCACACATCCCTGAAGCTAAGGGAATAATTTTCTACTTTGATGTGGCATGATAAAGATCTTTTGGCTGAAAAATAACATCTGTTTGCAGATGATTTATGGTTTAACTGTCATTTGAAATGTAGATTAAGTACAGTAGAAATGTATTAATCTTTAGAGCCAGAGAAGAATAAAACTTTAACAAAACAGATGTGATGAGGTAAATATTTAGTTAATTTTTCACATATCAGTGGTTGGCAGAGTAAAAATAAGTGACAATAAATGAGGCTTCACTCTGTCGTTCTTCGTGGTGGTGCTTCAGGAATGAAAAATAAAGGATAGAAAACATTAACGTGGTACATTGGACACGGTTTAAACCAAACACAGGCCTCGGATTAATTCCTCGCAGGGCTGAGCTGCTGTAACGCTGACCGCCACCACCGCCGTGGCCGCTGCTGCTGCTCTGCCTTTTCTTTCCAAAGTGAAGTTGTCACCTCTGTTTTTTTGTGGGGACAGGGTTTGATTTGCAGGGGGAGGCAGTACACCAAGTGCTGGAGGAGCAGAGCGAGCTCCAAGCTGCATGGCCTCTCGCTGAGCCCGAGGTTTTACAGGTCGTTAAGTTTGCATGGCTATTGCTAATATATTTTTAGAATTCAACAAAATGATGGATGAGATATTGATTGCCTCTGACAAGTATATCGCTCAAATGTAACGAGTGTTGCAGATGCAGCCAGGTTACACCCACAAATAAATAATAATGTATAATGGATTTGCCTTAAAAAAAATTCCATAAACCTCTCTTCCAAATGTTCAGGTCTGTAAACTCCACAGCAGCCACTTTATTATTAAAATAAATGGTGAAATTTCTCATGTCCAATCAACAGATTAAAACCGAACATGTGTAGTTTTTATATACAAATAAACAAAACAGTGCGAAGCAGCAGAAGGCAGGAAAATAATAATGTTTTTTCTCCGTAAATGACAATTTGAAGACGATCGTTTCCAACTAACCGACTGTTTCAGCGCTGAAATGTTGTTGTTTTTTTTCCTTTTCTTTGAACAATATCGACCCAATAACACGTTTAAACATTTGATTTGTGAGGACTGAACAGAACATTAAAAGTGTTAACATGATCAACCAGGAGGAAGAAGGTCAAACTGCATCCACAGGATTTCAGTGAGGAGGAAATTCAAGTCTTAACTTCTATTATTATCACGTGTCTCTACAGGTGTGGACATGTGTGGCAGGACAGTGATGGTCGTGGTTGGACGAAACATCCCAGTCACTCTCATTGACCTCGAAAAGGTAACAAAATAAAAGAATTACTTCAAAATAAAATTCCTCTATTGCGTGTAACAGCCAGTGTACTTTATGTAGAGCACATGTTCAGCTTTATATTAATATAAAGTACCGGCTTGTTTGTTGTTTTTGTGTGTGCATGTTTCATGTTTTGAGCATCTGTGTGTGCTGGTCTGTCCTTTCATGTGTCCATCTGCATCAATATATCTGTAAATATATTACATTTGCATGCATGCATCAGGTATGGTCCGTGTTATTGTGTGTTTCATGTCTGCATGTTGCTTCAGCTGCGCCAACATATGTCAAGTGAAACGCTCTCAATACGTTAAATATGTTCAGGGTAAAAAATAGAGAGGAGAGTTTCTAATCCTCTGTTCTGATTGGCTGACAGTTGTCTAAGTGATAAATATTAAATAAAGCAGATTTTAGGTAAAATACATTTTAGAGAAATCAAATCCTGCAAGTGTTTGATTGTGGGGCTTAGTTACTGCTTTGTTGTGACATCATAAAGTTACAGGAAGTCCTAACGACTCATTTTAAGGCTCAGTTTCTGAACCCTTTGATTAGTTCATAGTATAAATATAGAAATTAGACAGGATCTATAATCACATAGACCAAAAGAGACTCACCTTATACAATATGGGACTTTTTCTTTTTTTTATATTGACCATGCAGTACAAGACAATCTCCTCGGAATTTATGAAAGTAAAACAATAGCAACAAGAACAACAAACCAAACAAACAGAGCCTGTGTGTAATTGTGTCTGTATGTGTTTAAGCCACCTCATTGATCATGTCTTTCTTTATATGGCAACCATTTTCCCCGGCTTTTTATAAAGAGATGTTTCATTTTCAGCTTTCATGTAAGATGCTCATATAATCTATCATCTTCAATACAGGACTTTAAAAGTTTAAAGCAGAAGTAAGTGATATATTTGTGTTAATATAAGTCTTAAATAGTTCTATCTTCCGACAGCAATCACTTCTATAGAGTGTTTGGTCTGAAACACGGGTCTGTCAGTCACTCTGCTCTGCTCTGAGCCGAGGAGAAAACATTTATCGTATCCTACAGTTTTTATCCAATGAGGAGAGAGAACGGCATGCAGGGCTGCGTGTGCAGCCAAGGAACGCCGTGAATGTGGCGACGTAGGGACGAGGACTGTTATGGTGCGTTCAAGGAAACTCGTATTTTTCCGACGTTAAGTCATACCAGTCGATCTGGTACGACTTCACCGGTCGGAAGTTACGAGTGGCCGTTATAGTGACTTTCACCGGTAAAACAGGTCGGAAAAACACGAGTGGGTTGCCTGGAACGCTACAAAGTCGTAAGTTGTGACTTGAAGCTGTAATTTACGATTTCAAAAGCCTGCCTGGAACGCAGCATTAGCGAAAACGACCGGACCACTTACTTCTGCTTTAAATAAATGAATTAAATGTTTTTTATTTTTCCATATTTATTAAAAACCCATACAGTACTGGAGACCTATTGTGAACTTTCGCATTTACCACGACCTCTGAAAAACCACAGAAACTTGAACAAGTGACCAAACCTGCTATTAAACGAAGTCACAGTGAACTGAAATTCAAAAAGAAAAATGTAAAACGGTGAATGTGGATGAATGTAAACATGAGCAGAGTCCAGGAACTATAAATGTTCACGCCCACTGATTCATGCCTTGTGTTTGTGTGCTCAGGCTCTGCTCTACTTCATCCACGTGATGGACCACATCACGGTGAAGGAGTACGTGATGGTTTACTTCCACACGCTGACCAACGAGCACAACCACCTGGACTCGGACTTCCTCAAAAGCCTCTACGACATCGTCGACGCCAAGTCAGTCCCACATTTTTACACTCAGCGGGTGAACAGGAAGGGGGAGAGTTGTGCAGCGATGCGTCCCACAGTCAAATGAACATGATCTAAACCTTACACTAAATGCATGCTGGGGTATGTTGCATTTCATAGATGTGCAGCGTCTTAGTTTTCAGACTCATCCCTCTGCTGCCACACACGGTGATTAAATAAGAAAACACTGTGGCTGTTGTTGCTTTTACCTCCCACCCTCCCACACAAGGGCACTGACTCTTAACGCTCTGTGCCGTAGCGTCGACGTCATTTGGCCTCATCGCTGCTGATTAATGGCCAGGATGATCAAACATAGAGTGCGAGCCTTTTCCTCTAATGAAATGATTCAAAAAGTTTCAGAGAGTTTGTCCAGATGGAGACTTTGGTAGTTACTGTTGTTTCTCTGTTTATAGTAATAAGGTGTTAAGTCGGTCCAAGTGCAGCATCTTAATAAAATGTGAAAGTGCTAAACTCAGCAAACTCACACGACCTTTGCTTGACCTTCATTTGGCTTCTTCGCCTCGGTTACCTCCTCCTCCTCGTCCTCCTCCGACCGGCTGACCGACCGTCAGAGCGAGCGACCAAGCTGACGTCTGCTGCAAACTGCCGGTGGAGTTCAGATACATCGCTCATGCGACGGACGGCGTGACACCGCCAAGGTTACAGCGTTTTGGAGGTTTTGGAAAAGCAGAACGTGCTGTGAAATGCTTTTGTTTCGCTGCGGGTTTTGGAAATCTGGAGGCCATATTTGGAACAGGAAATCCAAACTTGGAGCGAGCTCTTGGGGTGATTTATTGGCTGTAACTCATCCTTTATCAGAGCGGGGTTGAAAGCTTTGAGAGCAGACCCTTGTTCTGAACGAGCGGCGCGGCCTTTTCTGAGGAAAAACCCCCTGTTAGACATTATAGAGAGTGTGTGAAAGTGTGGAAGCTGAAGAATGAGCGTCTATTTGGGTCCACACAAGCCCAGTCAGTTGAGACTTACACACATGAAATTAAAGCTAGTATCTTGTTGATAAATACGGCATAGCGATACCATTCACTCTTAAACAGATTTTTAAAAAAGATTAGAAATGCAGTCCAGACTTCAGACCTGGATCTGAATCAGATTCTGCTCAGAAACATAGGAGAGGCTGTGGGACACGCTGGAGGGAGGATGTCTGTTATCACAACACAATGTTATTACATCAGAAACTCTACACATGGAGTCAGATGTTGAATCTGGGATAAATACTGGTCGAACATTGCATCTCTTTGTTTGCAGTCTGCTGCGAGGTTCTCCATAGATGAATAGTTTCATCACACCAAATAGGAGCCACATCCTCCAAATGAAAACCAGAGTTGTTTGCAGGTCCGCACGGCCATCGCGGTGCTGCGTTACCCAGAGTGATGGCTGTGCTCTTGAAGCGTCGGGACTCGCTGATGGTTTCATTGTTCCGCCTGGTGCAGTCCAGCTTTGTTTGAACCGACTCGAAGCTCCGGTTGAGGGCCTGAAATGTTTCAAAGATACTGAAGATGACAAACTGAGTGGTAGGAAAATGTGGTTGAAACGATGGCTTGAGGTGCATTTTCTCATCTGAAGCAACGCTGTCGTCATGGAAAAAACCCGAGGACGTCCAGCAACCGAACAGACGATCAGACGGACTGGGACAAACCCGCAGGTTAGGGTCGATTTAGAGGAGAAAACAAAGTTGAGTTAAAAACCCAAACAGCCTGTTTGTGAGTCACTGTTCACACACTGACATCCTAGTTCAGCTCTGATGTTTACACAGCGCCAGAGCCGGACCGAGCCAGAATGTGATTTGCCCCCCACCGCCTCGACGCAGCCAATAATGTCAAGTATTGTCAATACCAAATTGACCTGATCGCTCAGACTGTGTTAAATTTCTGGCTTTGAAGAAATTGTAATGTATAAAACTACTGATGAACTCAATGATCTTAAGATAACCAGTATCATCATTTGAATAAATACATAATATTTTAATATTATATTATATTTTATAAAAGTTATAATTCCTTTGTTGATGGAAATACTATAATGTATTTCAGCATTGTAGCCCAGAGAAAAACTGTCCATTTGGATAGAAGACATGTAGCAGCATTTAGTAAGTAAAAGCATAATATAACAACATGGAAAAAATATTAATTGGCCTGGTATCATCTTTATACTTTGCGATGTTTATTCATTTTACTAGATTCATCTCAAAGTTTTAGCCTTTATGTTACATACAACAAGCATTTTCCAGACCCAGAAACTTGAGCTAACCCTCCAATTGAAGAACAGATCAAAAGCGTTTGACACAACATTGTGATGCCTGTCGAGGGATTAATGTTAAAATGATGACATATAAAGGTGTAAAGTGTGTCCAAGCAAATTTCCGTCTGTAGAATTTATTTAGAATATATTTAACATAGAAGAAGAATACATAATATTTCTTTAAAAACAATTACATATGGAAGAATTTAATTGACTAAACTTGTTTATCATGTCATGGGTGGGCTGTACATAAATAAAGGTTGAATTTAATTTATACAAACTGTCACAATAAACAAACTATTTATTGTACTGATGGAGATTTGCTTGGACACACTTTATATAAAGTAACATTTCAAACAGAGTTAGCCAATTCCTTGGGGTAGCATGGTTCATACCACACTGTTAACAAAAACATTTAAAGCTCTACACACTGTATACTGTAAATAATCTGCTTTAAATTGTTGGCTTGTTTATAATCCGTCTGGTCGTTGTTTTGGTCAATTGACTCACTAATATGAACAATTATCCCGTTGTCTATACTGAAGATGTATGTTTAGCATCCTACAACATAAACACACAAAGCAGAAATTACAACATAGAAAACACTGTCACAGCTTTTGGAAAGTACTTGAGGGAAAACCTCTCGGAGGAACCTGAGGCCTCGTGGTTTTTGTTAAACGTTTCTTGTTCTTGTCTCTTTCTAGTTTTTGGAAACCACAACTGAACAAAGTTTTGTCAGTGGGGAAACTCCACGTAGTGATCTGCATCTTTTAGCCCGTGCGTGTTCTTCTGTTCGTTACATCCTGTGACTGGTCATCCGGTTGGTTTCACCATACCTTAGTTTCTTAGCTTAACTCATGTCTGGAAACTCCATTTAAGAGTTAAAGAAGAGTTTAGTCGTTACTTTTCCTGAAGGGGTGTATATGTATGACTAAGAGGAACAGGTGTATTTTAACCTCACACTGATGAATGAAAGGGTTCGGGTAGAGCCGACTATGTCATTTCAGCTTCCTGTCACCAGAGCAGGGAAATCCCATTCAGCCTCACACACAGTGGCCGTGCAGCACCAACAGCACAGTTTGCTGATTTATCACAGAGAGCTGCAGCTCAGGGCGAAAAGATAATTAACTCTAAAATGTCAGAGTTATTTAAAGCTGCACTGGCTCTCTGCAGAGTTTCAGCTTTGCTATGGATGGATGGATGGATGGATATGTGGATATGTAGATATGTGGATATGTAGATAGATACTTTGATACTTAGATAGATACTTAGATACTTATAGATGATGGATACTTAGACACCTGATGGATGGATGGATACATAGACGGACAAATAGATACATACTTACTTGGATACTTAGTTACTTATAGATGGATACATGCATGTAGACACCTGGATGGATGGATACATAGATGGACAGATAGATAGATACTTGGATGGATAGATGGATGGATATGTAGATACTTTGATACTTACGTAGATGCTTAGCTAGATAGATACTTTGATACTTACACAGTAGATGGATACTTAGACACCTGGATGGATGGATACATGGATGGACAGATAGATACTCGGATAGATACGTGTTTGGATGGACAGATAAATACTTACTTGGATACTTTGATACTTAGTTACTTACAGATGGATACATAGACACCTGGATGGATGGATGGATGGATGGATTGATGGATGGATATGTAGACATGTAGATACTTTGATACTTAGCTAGATAGATACTTGGATACTTATAGATGGATACTTAGACACCTGGATGGATGGATGGATGGATGGATGGATGAACAGATAGATACATACTTGGATAGATACGTGTCTGGATGGACAGATAAATACTATACTTAAAGAAAGAAAGAAAGAAAGAAAGAAAGAAAGAAAGAAAGAAAAGCTTCGTCATGTACACTAGCAGTGACTGAGGATTGGTAGTCCTAAATCTCAAAAAAGAATCTAAAAATCATTTTCTGTTTTCTAGGTAACCTTAAAGCAGATAACAGCGGCACGGCCGTTTCGGCTAATGCTGTGTTCAAGGCAGGCTTTTGAAACTGTAAGTTACAGCTTCAAGTCACAACTACGACTTGGTAGCGTTCCAGGTAACCCGTAGCTCGTGTTTTTACCGTCCTGTTGTCTGTGAAAGTTTCCTATAACGGCCACTCGTAACTTCCGACCCGTGAACTCGTACCAGATCGAACTGGTATGACTTCACAGGAAGGAAAAACACAAAGTACGAGTTTCCTTGAACGCACCATGAGTTAGCAGCCCCCGCCCTTGTCAGGCATCAATTGGTCCTCGTGCTACGTCACCACATTCACGCGCATCCCTTGGCTGCACACACAGCCCTTCATGCCGTTCTCTCCCCTCATTGGATAACACTTGTATCCCACAAGGAAAATTTTCTCCTCGGGTTACAGCAGAGCAGAGTGACGGAGAGACTCGTGTTTAGGCTGAAATACTTCATGTAAGTGATTGCTGACGGAAAATAGGACTATTTAGGACTTATATTAACAAAAACATTCCACTGATATCTGCTTTAATGTGTCAACATAAATCAAACTAAGACCTGTATCAACCTTAACTTTAACCCTCTGAACCAACACAAACCTTTAACCCTCTGTATGTTTTCATGAGCCACTCGTCTCTCCTCTTGAACCTGTGATACATTTCTTTCTCAGGTTTTTCAGTCGTTGGTTTTATATAAAGGAGGAGGATGCTTCAGTGTTGTTGGGGCCTGGTGTCCTCAGTGAGAGTCCCCTCTGGTCTTTGCTGTTTCTGCTTATTCTCGTCTGCGAGGGACAAAAGTTCTGTTCCCGAGTTTCATGTGTTTCATGTTTTGAGTATTCAATTTCATCTGAACGCAGCTTTCATCTGTAAATGTTATTCAAGTCTTACAGTTTCTATTTATTGAGTCAGGATGTGTGATTGATTTAGAAGTTTTTTTTTGTTTTTTTTTATGTCTCAGTTTCACTTCTCTGCTCTTCTGGCTTGGCGGCATCCACGGCCCATAGTCTCAGCCTGGCATGTCTGCCATGTTCAGTCCACTGAGCTATAGATTGGCTGCCCGTCGCGATTTTTTGGCTCCACACAACCCAACCAGCAGACTGAAAGCCAAACATGAACACAAAAGAGTTTCCAAAGCTGTCAGGCTAAAGTGGGGGGAGATTGATTACTTTCCCCAGGACACAGATGAGCCGGTGTGTGGTTGATTATTGTTGTTTTTTCTTTTTGTCCCCTCAGGATCCAACGTCATGGTTTAGTACTACCGAGTTAGTTTGTCAACTACAAGATCAAGTTCCAGCTGCTGTTGGCCGACTGTTTTGTATTATATGAGCCGTGTGTGTGTGTTTGTTTTTGTGTGTGTGTGTAGTATGACAAATGCCAACTGTTGCAAATGCAGTGGGTTATTGTCGGTGTGCTGCCATGAATTGAACAGCCAGGTCTGCACTACCACCGCTATTCACAGACTGAAACCTGAACACAACTGCAGACATTTGTTTATGGTTTAATTACTGTTTTGTTGACTTTGTTTGTTTGTGTCAGAGATTCACCCTCAAGCTGCAGCAGCTCCACAGTTTAAAAAAAAAAAAAACACGGATCGGGATTCCCATCTTCAAAACAGAGGGATGAAGGATTTGGACCGGGTTGTTAGGGAATCACTGTCTTCTATCAACCGGTTTGTGCCGGTTTAGTGACCTCAGGATTGCATCTGTGCGTTTTGCCAGTGGGTTTTTTATTGCTTCATTTGCACGACGACCTCCAGCTGGGACGGTCTGCAGCCAGAGGCGAAGTGGCTGTGATGAGGGTCGGTGTGGTAATTTGCCAGATAATGGTTTGTGTTACTCCCTGCAGGTTGAACACAAAATCGAAAGTGTCTCTGGGTCTTTTTCCATTCGTGAGAGTTAACAACATGCAGGAGGAGATTGACAGGCGGAGTGGTGAAACCATCTGTGGATTTGGCTGCAACGAACCGTCGAGCCGTTGTGGTGAAAAGAGTTTTGTCTGAAGGTGAAGCTTCTCAATTTACAAGTTGAATTTGATTCTCACGTCTCGCGCCACCACGAGCTCAGAGTGTGAGATCATGGAGACAAGTGGCAGAACGGAGTTTCCTTCGCAGGCCGTTTGGGGGTTTGAAGCGCTTAAAATGAGCAGTTAGAGATGTATTATGTGCAAGATATTCACACATTCAAACGTCTTGGCTCCAGGTTCCTCTGATGACGTTCTGGAGAGGTCAAGACATTAGGATGGTGTGCAGAATCGTTTTCTGTTGAACACTGAAGAGAGATCTTTTGCACATAATTGACAATCTGATCTGATGTTGGTGCAGATACTTGAGAAAACCGAATTATGAATTTATTTATTTACTATTAAATTAATCCGACTATAACTGGACAACTGAGTGCATGTTAACACGTTAGTCAGACTAATATCTGAGTTCTCCAACTCCGATTAAGACACCCAGATAATGCAATTGGAATTCAATTCTCCGGCATGTATACGCCTTAATCAGAGTTAAACTGGACAACGCTTGTGTGCCTGCTCCACACCCCCCGTGCTAACGTAAGACCCCAGAACAAAAACATCCAAGAAAGCCGGTCGCAGAAGCTGTTGTTGTAGCGTTACGGCGTTCTTGTCTGCCTCTTGAAACCACCATGACCACGAGGGATAAGATAAGATAAGATAAGATAAGATTATACTTTATTGTCAGATCACTCTGAAATTTGTTTTGCGTCCCATGACGTCCAAGTTTCACACAAATAATAACAAAATACAAGAAACATACATTTACAAAAAGCATAAATGTTACCCTCAAAAGTCACATTTAAAGAAAAAACACAAACTACCTCCTAACTCCATTCACAACATAAATCCAACATTACAACACAACACCCAGTGCTCAGTCTGTACATGAACCCTAGGGTCTACTTAGAGCCCAAACTCTGATTTAACAGTTTGACAGACTGCGTGGCACCTTACCTGCACTATAAGTAATACGCACGTTACGTACGAGATGAACAAAGCCGTACGATTAACCATCTTGCTGTTGTTCGAAAATGGCTAATCGGTCAACCGGAAAAGGGGCTGTATTAACCCGCTGGAACAACGCATAGTCGCCACCTGGTGTTGAGGAGGAGGACACGTTCCCGTCCGTTGCATGTAGACGTACTGACTGTAAAGTAGATCCTCCTGTTACTGACTTCTTACAATATCTTGTCAACAGTTAAAATGTTGGACGAGTGTTGTCGGCAGTGACGTCGAGGTGGCACTGGAGGAAAAGTCAGAAAAACCTCAAAACCTCACAGGATTAAAAATAAATCCTGCAGGGACCATTTAACTCCTTAAACAATTTCCACAGTGATCCATTTAACAGTTGTTGAGATCTAACTGGATGAAACTACAGACAGAACAAACAGAGACGCTCACACCTATCCAGCTAGAAGTCTAATGGGAGATGAATAATGGCAGCGTGAAGTGATTGTTGGATCCTCTGACATCGCGTTGCATTTGATGCCCGAGTTCAGAGCTGCTTCTGCTTCAATCAAATGAATTAAGAAGTGATTTTTGGATTAAATCACCTGTGAGTTTGGACGGCGTTCAGTCCATTTCTGACTTTATGTGCCACCTTTGTGTCTGAGATGTGTTTGATTTTCACACCTCACTTCTTCCTAACATCGATCATAACTCCCAGACGTGGCCAACAAGTTGTTTTTCATCTCTTCTCTTCTCTCTCATGTTTGTCTGAGGAATAAAAGGCCATTCTCTTCTGTATCTGAACAATGTGGCGCAGCAGGGATTCGACTGGAAGCTTTTAACGTTTGCTGTGTTTGATGGAGACGGACCGGTGTTATCCGAAGCCAGCGCATGCAATGCAAACCGAAACAATGAGTTAGTTAGTCTGTCCTTAATATTTTCAGATTCCTCCGTCTTCTCTTTAGTGTTTAGCTTGAAGCACATTCATGCCTGGGTGAAGGCAGACCTTTAAAACAAGAAATATGTGTTTTATCTGAAAAAGCAAAAGCAAAATCATTTCCTACCTAATGAAATAAACGGACATTTGTTGCTTTTTGTTGGTGCCAGTTATATGCAGCACGACAACGTATGCGACTCAAACAGGAAGTCATCACATGGAGTTATTTAGAAGAACAATGCAGCTGGAGACAAATTCATTTTCACCGGCAAATGAAGCAAAAAGTCAAAATAGGCCGAAGAGAGCAAGAATAAAAACCTTCTTCTCATGAATCTTGAAGTTGAAGCGAAGTTTACGACATTTTACTCAATGATGGTGCAAAGATATTGATATTATTGCATCAGCTCAATGATCTGAGCATGAAGCAGCAAGACTGATGTGCAGGTGAAGTCACAGAGAAGCAGATACACAATTTAATAATGTGACATCCCTCATACAGATGAACTGGTGGCAGTGGCACAGAGGAATAAGATACTACGCAGCAGGACTGGTCAATTACAAATTCAGCAGTCGGGACAGATTTTCCAACCAGGAACTACTGTATATGTAGGCCAGACATTTTCAGTGGCTGGTGGTCAGTGGCATTGAAAAGGGGGAAAAAAAGAAGAGAAAGATTATTCATCGTTTCCCTTTAAAATTCAGTCACATGTGACAGTGGCACATCAAAATGAGTATAAAAACAATGAAATAAAAAACTTAAACTTAAGCTGAACAGAAACTGAGGTAGAAGCAACACTTGATTCCACTTTTGGAATAAAAATAAACATTTTGCTCATTTCTAAGCTACACCTCAAAGTATGTAAAAAGAAAAATATCAAAATACTACTGAGGATTAGGAATAACTCACTTCCCTTATGAATAATAATAAACATTTTGTCCCCTTTCCCTTTCTGTGTGGAGTTTGCATGTTCTCCCCGTGTCTGTGTGGGTTTCCTCGGGGTACTCCGGTTTCCCCCACCACTAAAAACATTGGGTTTTCTCTGTGTTTCTTGCCGAACCACGGGCCGGGTCAGTCGGAGGTTGGTTCTGGGCGCCATGTGGCCCCCTGGGCTGCTATTTGAGTAGGTCTGCTGCTGTGCAACGTGTTATAGGTCAATTAATGGTTGTTTTCTGTGTTTTTACTGGAATTATTGGAAATTAAAAAAAACAAATGCCCTTTAAAATCCAGAAAAATTAGGCTATGTTTAGTTGTGTTAAAGGGATAGTTCAACATTTTGACAAATTGGCCCAGTCCTAATCCTGCCATATTTTTAGAACGGCGGAGCAGAGCCGCAAGCTGCTCAGAGCTACGCCACGGAGGCTAATGGGATTTCTTGGTTTCCCTCATCAAACTCATCAAATACACAATCCAACAACTCCACAACGCTCTGGTGGACAAGTTGTGACCTGCACATTCACCACGCTATGAGATGATAACACAACGTTACCACACAGAGTTGTTTTAGAGGGAAATACATGCAAAACTGCTGATGCACGTTGCCTTCAGGGGCAGTTTTTCATCAACAGTCTCTGCATTTGCCTCTAAAACAACTCTGTGTGGTAACGTTGTGTTATTATCTCATAGCGTGGTGAATGTGCAGCTCACAACTTGTCCACCAGAGCGTTGTGGAGTTGTTGGATTGTGTATTTGATGAGTTTGATTAGGGAAACCAAGAAATCCCATAATGAGCCTCCGTAGCGTAGCTCTGAGCAGCTCACGGCTCTGCTCCACCGTTCTAAAAATAGCTTGCACCGACAATTAAAGGTAACAAACCTACTGCTATGACTATAGGGATTATGGCAATGGGCCAATTTGACAAAATGTTGAACTATCCCTTTAATCAGCAGAAGAAACATACCTGCACACAGCAGTTTCTTCTTCCCCTGTGTGTGTGTGTGTGTGTGTGTGTGTGTGTGTGTGTGTGTGTGTGTGTGTGTGTTTCTCACTGAGCTCCTTTTTGTTTTATGTTTTGCAGGTTTAAGAAGAACTTAAAGGCGTTTTACTACGTACATCCAACATTTCGCTCGAAGGTGAGACTATACGTCGTCTTTTATTCAACCGCCTGGTGTTTGTGTGTTCAGTGATATCGGTGTGTAACTACACGTCTGTCAACAAGCTCCAGAAATTAACGTCTCAGTTCATGTTGTAGTGAGAGTGAAAGTAGAGCTGTGGATTATACGAGTGTCAATGTGGTTCTCTATATTCACTTCACTGTGGGTTTCAACTCATGACTCCGGCTGTGAGTTATTAATTTATCGACGCCTAGAGATAAAGTTATTATAAAGTATATAATTATAAATAAAGTAAATCTAACCATATATGAGTAAATAAAGTAAATCTAAACATATAAATACAAAATAAATGTAAGAATAAAAAGACCTTATAGCATAATATATGAAAAAAAAAGAAGACGGAAAGGAGGAAGTGAAGAAGATAAGGAGGAAATGAAGACAGAAAGCAGGGAGGGAAAGAAGGAGAAGAAACGAGGAAAGAAAGGAAAAAAGGGAGGGAGGAAAAGAAGGAGGAAAGGGATGGATAGATGGAAAGGAGGAGGATATGAAGGAGGAAAGGAGGCGGGGGGAAGAAGGGAAGGATGGACAGGAGGAAATGAAAGAAGAAAGGAGGAAGTAGAAAATGAAGGAAGAAAATGAGAAAAAAAGGAGAGGAAAGAGGAAAGGAAGGAAGGGAGGAAGAGAAGGAGGAAATGGATGTTAAGATGGAAAGGAGGATGATATGAAGGAGGAAAGGAGGTGAGGGAAAGAAGGGGAAAAGAAAGCAAGGAGGGAAGGAAGAACAGGGGGAAATAAAAGAAGAAAGGGGGAAATAGAGGAGGAAGTAGAAAGGGAAGGAAGAAAATGAGAAAAAGAAGGAGAAGAAAGAGTAAAGGAAGGAAGGGAGGAAAAGAAGGAGGAAAGGGACAGAAAGATGGAGGGGGATATAAAGGAGGAAGGGAGACAAGAGGAAGGAGGGAAGGATGGACAGGAGGAAATGAAAGAAGGAGGAAGTAGAAAAGGAAGGAAGAAAATGAGAAAAAGAAGGAGAGGAAAGAAAGGAGGGAAGGGAGGAAGGAAGGAAAAGAAGGAGGAAAGGAATGGAAAGATGGAAGGGAGGAGGATATAAAGGAGGAAGGGAGGCAAGGGTAAGAAGGGGGAAAGAAAGGAAGGACAAGAGGAAATGAAAGAAGGAAATAAAGAAGGAAGTAGAAAAGGAAGGAGGAAAATGAGAAAGAAGGAAAGAAAGAAAGAAAGTAAGAAAAAGAAAGAAAGTTTAGCTATTTCTCCATCGCTAACATTAGCATTAGCAGATGTTTCTGTCCTTGTACTGACGTTAGCATGCTAACCAGTTAGCCACTTCCTGTTCAGTGTAACTGTGTAAATTGTCACCTGTCGTCTTTTAAGCTTTAAAACATGAATCCATTAGTGAACGCTGCTCGTTTGTTCCGCCGTTTTCAGTTACATGGAAACTTTCTGTAAAACCTTTCACCAATTTTTGCCAAATATCTTTTTATGCCCTTGAAAGAAACAGAAAGAACTCATTCATCTCTTTAAAAAAAACAAAAAAAAAACATCTTGTCTCGTTTCACTGCACTTGGCCGGCGTCGTTTTGACTCGACACTGTAACCTGCCCTGACTGTTAAAGACATGGCACGGTTTTACAACAGAACTTAATTCCCGAAAATCACAGTTTCCTGCTCCAGCAACATTATCATTTTAAAGGCTCAGTAATCATGAGACTCACTCACTCGGTATTTTGAACTTGGACACTTTTGTGCTTTGGACCGAGGCCTGACATTCCCAAGGTGAGACTATTATCCAGAAATGTGTGTATGAATGTCCATCACGCTCTCGATTTAGATGCTAATCCTGATCCAGATGCAAAGTCAACACTTGTAAATATTTTTCTGTTTTGAAATAACAAATCTGTAGTTTTTTTTTTTTTCTGAAGTGTTTTCTGGTTTATGTCAGTTTTTTTTTTTTATTGCTGACTGGAGTTACAGATCTTTGATGAAACGTTCCTGTGGGGATAATTAAATCCTCATTAGTTGTAATCTGCTTTCTGTTGTTTGCTTCAGAAAAGTTGTGTGTTCGGTTTCGTCTTTGTTCGTCGTAGTAAGATCAAACAGCATCTATAACTGATGAGTTCCTCTTTCTCTCTCTCTCTCTCTCTGATTCATCACTTTACTAACGCCACGTCCAGTTCTCCACGTGGTTCTTCACCACCTTCAGCGTGTCGGGGATGAAGGACAAAGTCCGTTACCTAGACAACCTGCACCAGCTCTTCACCTGCATCAAACCCGAACAGATCGACATCCCTCCATTCGTCCTGGAGTACGACACCCGGGTAAGCACCGTCCCACCCAGGACGTGTGGATGGAGACATCCATCACACACTCACAGACATGCTGGTGTAAGCATGTGCCATCTAGAATTAAAGGAATAGTTCACCAAAAAATGAAATTCATTATTGACACACCCTCACGCTGATGAATACTCCGGAGTAGTTTTTTATCCCTTAAAGTACAACTGGAGACCCGGGAGGGGGGTTCGTAGTCCAACAAAATCCTTATATGAGACACAAAAACTACACAAAACCTTGTAATATTCCTCCATACTGCTCGTCCGCTGCAATCCAAGTGTCCTGAAGGGATATAGTCCAGAGTTTACTGGAAACAACGTAATTTAGGACGTTTTTACAACCTAAACAGTCCTGTATTGTGCTTTGACGTTCACACGCGTGAACGCAAGAGCGCGCCCCAGGCAAATTCATTAGTGTGTCTCCCTGAGAGCTACGAGCCTTCTTGGGGTTTTGACAGTTTGAAAAACCAGTGTACACCAAAATAGTGTGAAATAATATAAACAATATAAGGTAAAATGAAATAAGAAAATGGCATATCACAGTAAATGATAAACAAACAAAAATGAGATATTGTACAGTATGTACGAGGAGTCAGAACTGCAGCAGCCAAGGGTTTGAGTCTTTCCAATTTAAATAAAGGAAAAACACAGCATTTCCCCATTCATTCCCAAAATCATGGAAGTTTTCCCTTTGGTCCGTCAGGCTGTTGTACAGGTGTCACATTACCTCGATGGAGGTTTAACTCTCCAGGCTCTTAAAAGTCATTACATCTATAAAACACTCAATCATATTTCAATGACACCTGGGAATTAACAAGACTTAAAATAATAAAATAATGAAACTGTGATGTTGCTACTGTACTGTAGGTACACACATTAAAATCATTGAGGAGACAGTAATCTCACTATCCATCCATCCCACTTTTCCCATCAAGAACAATTCATTCTGGACAATGAACTTGTGTTAAACTTCATCCACTAACACAACAACACCAGAGAAAACAAAAGGTTTCATTACAACAATTAAAGACTTATCAACACTTCCTCAACAGATCAAAATAGATATGTACATTTTCAATGTAACATACTAATATTTATAATTTCTCACCAACTCACACAATCTTTCCTCCAAACGTTGAGTCATTTTCCAAAGTTTTCTTCTTCTTCGTTGTGTTTTTGTGTCGAGCTGATGTGACATTTGGGATTTTATTTGTTTAATTTCTACATCTTGAACATAAATGAATATATCTGTTTCATTTGAACTATTATCAACATCAAACAGGAGTTCAACGCACCAATTTCTCTCCAGTCACCACCTGTGGGTCTTGTTCTCACTACACTGAAACTTTCCTGTGGGTTCGGCCAAGTTAAAATCATGAACTGTCAATAAACGCTGCTGGATGTTGTCACAGAGTCAGTCGTGGTCTTCTGCGCCAAAACCTTTGACTTATGTCTGAAGAACATCTGACATGTGAGACAAATTATCCTACGTTTTTCAGCTTGAAGAATCTGCAGCTTTAAAGTCTCTGACGTCTGAAACTTAAAGTCCTGGACTGACCTCCGTTTGATGTCCAAGTGTTTTTCTTTTCTTTCTTTTTTAACAATTTGTTTATTGAATTTTCGTATTAGAAAAACAATAGTGTGTCTAATTACAGATATAAATTCAGCATATTCCCAAAACAGATACCAACCCCCCCCCCCCCCGCATCTCTCGGGCACCCAGCCCCAGCAGATGGACACAGTTAAAAGTAAAAGTTAAAAGTAAGAAAAGACAAACAAAAGGAAAGAGGAAAAAAAAATGGGTTGAGAAAGAGAAAAGGAAGAGAAAAAGAGGATAAATAAACAAGTGAATAAATGAATGAATGAATAGATAAAAAAAAAACTAATAATAATAATAACGGTAGTAATACTCAAGAAGAAAAAAAAAAAATAGACTAATAAGATCAAAAAAGAAGCATAAATATCTAAGTTGGCAGGTAGTAAGAAATATAAATCAATTAAAAATGAATAAATAAGTTAGTAATAATAAAAATATATATAGTCCAAGTGTTTTTCTGCCTGTAGCTTCTTTTCTTTTTCGTCTTACATTTTGCAGGTGGCAACCAACGGCGGGTGTGTGTTTCGCCTTACACGCCATCGTGTGATTCCTACATCTGTTTTTCAGGCCCTTATTATTGCGTTTTAATGGAAATCCACTGTAAACTGATGTCGCCGTGTCCTTGCATACCACGAACACAGACACTTTAATCTGTTTACACTCTATTTGTGTTTTTTATTGTTGCAGAACAGAGATTGAGTGAGAAAAATCTGCATGTCTGTTGATCTGCATTAGATATGTGTGTATGTGTGTGTGTGGGTTATGTGAACCAGAGAAGGGGGCAACAATCAGCTAATTGACCTGTTTTTAACATGTGCGTGTAAAGAAACGGCACCTATTAATCAGTTGAGCCAACAAACTCAATGAAAGTGACATTGTGCAGGACGCTGCTGTTGCGCTGATTTCCCCCTTTGAAATGCGCTGCGCTCTGATGTGAAGATAATTCAGTGAAGTCATTGGTGTCGAAGGCTTTGATGCAGCGTGTGAACGGTTTCCTGTTGAAGCCGCTTTATTCTCCGACGCTGACCTGTGGTGAACCGAGGAGCCGAAGAGAGAAGAAACTTAATCATTTGTGATTTGCTGCATCTTCACTTGGTGCTGGACGGTTGAAAAAGGTTTTAAAGGGATAGTTCACCCAAATACAATTCAATTTCACTCATTATCTCCTCCCCCTCATGTGGACTAAGGGCTGGGAGAAGTTTCAGAGTCCTCCGTGGGCTTCTCTGAGTTACGGGGGGGTCCATGCAGCACTGCATGTCCATATGACGGTTGCGAAGGGGCCTCACTTTTCTTTGTCCAAAAAGACACACCAAAAAACATCCAAATACCTCCATACTGCTCGTCTGTAATGTCCCTCTTGTATTGAAGCCCCAACATGAGAAATTGTTCGGAAAAAAATTAAATAAGTATATATTTTAAGCTTGTTTGTGGTGGAAGCTCCCAGTGTCTCAGTTCACTGCTCTTCCTGTGATTTGCACTGACCGGCGGAACAATTTCTCATGTCGGGGCTTCAATACAAGAGGGACATTACAGACGAGCTGTGTGGAGGAATGTTTTTGGATGTTTTTTGGTGTGTCTTTTTGGACGAAGAAAAGTGAGCACCATTCACAACCATTATATGGACAAATATAATGTAACTCAGAGAAGGCACGGAGGACTCTGAAACTTCTCCCAGCCCTTAGTCGACATGAGGGTGAGTAGATAGTGAGTGGAATTTGAATTTTGGGTGAACTATCCCTTTAACTTGTTGAGTCTCTTGGATCCGGACCCAGAGGTTTGGATTCTTCAGTCCGGACTCGTTTGAGGTTCTGTGAGATGGTTTTTCTGCCGCGGCGCTGACACGTGAACGTGAACATGAAGGCGAAAGCAGCACGAGAAGGAAAGTTGAGAGGATTGTCGGTGTTGTCTGCTGCAGTTTATTCAGACCGGGAATAAACGTGTTCTGTCATTTCGTACCGGTCTCTGTGAAATATATCAGGGTGATTCATTTGGACGGCACATGAGCAAATGAAAACAATATTTCCTGAAAATACCAAAGTGCAGATTCACATAATATAGGAGCCGACTCTGTGCTGCTAGAGTGAGTTAGCGTCAGGCTGGAGGTCAGTGTCAGGGTTTGTAAAGTGAAGAGAGAAGATGTTGTCCAAAAGTCTTAATGCACCAATAAAATATTAACATGTAAATAATCACTTCTACTCAAAAGGAACATGAGAAAACAATAATATACAGTGTCTTGTGTTACTTTGCGTTTAGTTTTGGTTAATTTACTGTACTTTTGTCTAATTTCCTTAGTTTTGTTTATAATAATCTTTATTATGGACTCGAAAAAGTGGTCCATTCTCATACACATACACACTTAATATACAAGACAAAGCAAAGCAGACATACAAGCAAACAAATAATATAAAATACAGTAATTTGTCACTGTTGGTTTAAAAGAAACAGTACAAACTATTGTGCCAGTGCTTACGAAGCCTGGATGTGAACCAATATCCCATCATGGGGCAGGTTAAGGCCTTAATAATGCAGTTATCAGATAGATCCAAACATCAGCTTGCGCAACAATGCCGGACATGGTACATTAGAAGATACAAATAACTGGCTGGCACTGTGCCACCTATAGTTTTAGTTGACTTTAGTCCAGGGTTAGGGTTTACTCCTTACTTTTGTCTAGTTTCCTTTGTCTTTAGTTTTGTTTAAATTACATTTTTAGTTTTCTATACTTTACTTTTGTTAAAGTTTTCTTTAGTTTTGTTAAGTTTACTAAAGTTTTCTTTTCTGTTGTTATGTTTACTTAACTTCTGTAACTTTAGTTTCATTTTTGTCTTTTTTAGTTTAGTTTTATTCTATCTTTTGCACAAATTATTTACAGTCAAGCATCAATCACAATCAATCGACCTTCAATAATACATTCCTTAGTTCAAACTTAGTTCATAAATATTACAAAGATTGAAAAGGTGTTTTGATCAGGATCAAAACACCTTTTCACACGACCTGATCTCTTCCCTATTAATTACCCTTTAATTCACAATTTCAGTCAAACTATTAGAGCTCTTCATGGTTTCAGTGTGTTATCTTACTTGAGGTTGTCTGCTCATACGTTACGTTAAAATATTACCTAAAAGTATAAATAAATCATACATTTTCCATTCATAGAAAGTCTTCCCTGTCATTTCAACAGGTCTTTTTAAAATCCCACGAAATTAAAGAGACAAAAACTTGTAGAAAGTAGAAAAGAAAAAATAATATAATAATAATATTGATAATGATAAATGAAGACAGATGTTTGAACTCTGTAACACAAATAACTCTATTTAGATTTGAAAGAAAAATATTTGTAAAAATGTGTCCTGAAAGTTATTGAAGAAGATGATGTTTGTCTGTTATAGACCCTGTGTCGTCATGGATACGCTAGTGATTGACACTTATTGAAGCAAACCATTTAGGATTCTGACACACAACGAGAAATTGTTGCGCAACAGGTTCAGATTTGGTTTCGAGCGGTTTCACCGTCAGTTTCCACATTAAGTTTGTCAGGATTATTAAGTGTAGCAGGAATCTGGCAGGAATATGATGATATGACTTAACAGTTTGAATCAGCGAGTGAGTTCAAGGCCGAGAGTGTGAAGAGAACGAGGGGGTTCGTACTTAACCCTCCAATCTATTCCCTTCCTCCATCCTTCCTTCTTTTCTTCCTTTCTCCCTTCCCTCTTTCCACAATCCCTTTTTCCTTTCCTTCCTTCCTTCCTTCCTTCCTTCCTTCCCTTTGTCCTTACTTCTTCCTTCCTCTTTTGATCCAATTGACCTGATCTCTTCCCTCCCTCCATGTTTCTTTCCATCCTTTTTCCCTTCCTTCTTTCCTCCCTCCTTCTTTACTTCCTTGAACGAATTTGTTCCCTCCTTCCATCCTTCTTTCCATCCTTTTTCCCTTCCTTCTTTCCTCCCTTATTCCCCTTCTTCCTTCCTTCTTCTTGAACAAATCAGTTTCCTCCCTCCCTCCATCTTTCTTTCCTTCCTTTTTCCCTTCCTTCTTTCCCTTCTTCCTTCCTTCCTTGAACAAATCTGTTTCCTCCCTCCCGCCATCTTTCTTTCTTTCTTTTTCCCTTCTTCTTTTCTTCCTTGAACAAATCTGTTCCCTCCATCCATCTCTCTGTCCTTCCTTTTTCCCACAATCCTTTTCCCACCTTTCCTTCCTTCCTTCCTTTCGTCCTTACTTCTTCCTTCCTTTTTGACCCAATCTGTTCCCTCCTTCCTCCCTATCTTTCCTTCCTTTTTCCCTTCCTTCTTTCCTTCCTTCTTTCCCTTCGTCCATCCTTCCTTCTTTCCTTCCTTCCTTGACCCAGGAGGACAACAGGAGGGTTAAATGGCTTCATGTTTCATCTGATGAGTCAAAACCTGCTGGAGCTCAGTTACTGTTTAATAGATTACTGTATGTTGTCCGTACACTGACCCAGTTTAAATAAAGTTTTGTGTCAGTGTTTCGTGTAGAAGATGCATTGGTCGCCGCTCAGGTTTCGCTGACTCATCGGGGATTTTTTTTTTTTTGTCTTAGTTAGTGCAGAGTTGGGCCATCGGTTCTTGAACATAATGTGCTGGTCGAGCTTCAACACGGAGAGTTTCTCCTGCCAGTCGACGACGAGGGTGTGAACGTTCATTTTATCGACACCTGTGAGTCCGATCTGTGGGCACACGCCAGGAAACAATGACTGTTCACCAACACTGGAGCCTGATACTGGAGGAAAAACCAGCTGAGTGCACAGATAAAGCACTGATTATTGATTACCTGGGGAAAAACACAGGGCGTATGGAGTCTGTGATGTGGTGATTTGATGACTGTAATCAATATTTTTTATTAATAAGTGAGAGATATTACTCTGAGAGATTAAACTACAGAGGATTATTATCTGACTCTGCTGCTTTACGAAGCTTTATTGTGAGTTTCAGCTCTTTTTTTTGTGTCATAGCATCAGTAAATCTCTGAAAACCCACTGTTTGCCATCTGTTCAGATGTGAAAATAGGTTAGTTATTAAAGCTGTTTTCATAGATCACCTGTAGAAACCAGGGTAACTCGGTGCCGTTCTTTTAAAACATGTAAAGATACATAAACATGTGTCATGGAATAACAATAAAAAAAAACTATAAAAGAAAAGGTTATAAAAACATTACAGTAAGCTTCGTAGGTGATTGAAATAAGTTTAAAATGAATTCAGTCAATTCAACTCAAATGATCAAGAGGTGGTAGAGACCAAAAACAGAACAAAAACACAGTGAAGATTTCAATTTTTACTTTGCCAGATATTAATATTGTTGTTCAAAAACTGCTGGATGTGAACATCAACAAGTTTTACACATGAACTCAACAGATGACGTCTGTGTTGTGTGTTATTTATCTGAACTTTCACCTGAAACTTTAACCTTTTAAAGGGTTAAACTTCATACGTTCATGTCGGCCACAGCCCCGCTGTTTTCAAGATTTAGGTTTTCTCATGAACACGGGAACACTGTCAACTCAGGGTTTAATTAATTAGGATTTGGTTCCTAAAGGTTAAGTCCACTGTGACCTGGTAATGCACGTTTTTGGGGCATAATTTGCAAATTTACACATTTCATTATGACATAATTTAAGTTACATTTCAACAACAACAACAACAGTTTTTTGTTTTGTTTTTTTTTAACAAATTTTTAACAACAACAGTTTTTATCTAAATGGCCAAAGGTCAACATTACTGTGACATCATAATGTTCTACAAAAACACTTCTGGTCGTTATTCAACACTGTAACTGAGGAGGGGGCAAGAAAAACAACCATGAGGCAGCGATTATAGTTTGACTTTTAATCACTTTTAATCAGTTCTTTATTGATTCAAGAGGAGGAAAAATTAAGCAGCAAATATTTTCTCACGTGACCTTTTTAAACATAACAAGGTCACGTGTAAAGAACAAGTATTTGTAAAGGTTTAAGCCTCTCAAGGCAACAAAGGGCAACTTATATAAAGGGCTTAAATGTTTCAGAGCTTCACACGTGATGCCACTATGATATAATGCATCACCAGCTGTGACACTTGAACGCAGCGTGAGAGATTAACAGGAGAGCTTGAGTTACCTCTGAGTGCTGCTAATTGCAGCTTTTCTGAAAAGATGAAACTACAGTCTACAGAAAACCCTCCATTCAGACGTGTTTAAACTTTATTTTGTCCATTCTTGTGATAATTTTCAGCCTTTTCTTTGCTGCAGTTTAACAGAAACTTGAGGAACTTATATAATTACATCAGTGCCGTGACGGCATTAGTCAAGAGTTTCCACTGGGACCCGTTAACTGCTGTAACCGGGCACAGAGACGTGTTTCTCATGTTTGGCGTTTCCCTCCAAACAAATGTTTTTTAGTACTTATCATTGCTTTTTTATGTGGAATCTGCCACAACGATGCGTTCAAGTCCAGTGCCTCTAAAAGCCTCCCTCAGGCGTCATAAATTACCAACCTGTGGGAGATAAATTATGTCACAGCTGTGACACTTTCTTGTTCCTGACTGGCCCACTGGGGGGTGGGGGGTCGGGGACAACATGTTTTCTGTTGACTGTTACCGTAAATTCATAAATACTCTCTTTTTTTTTTTTTTATTCAACACAACTGCAGCGTGCCCGGACGTTATTGGAAACAGGCGTCTGGGCTCAGCAGCCAGTTTGTTAGCAACACGGAGCTAAAGCTAACGCAGCCGAACACAACAGTCGTAGAACTGTGATGAAACTCTACGGTCTACAACTTTATGGTCGTTGTGGAGGCGACAGTTTGAAGTGTAGTTGGTCCAAAACATTAAAACCAATGAGGCTAAATTAGAAAAACACGGCCTCATTATAAACCTCATGAAGCTTGGAGCCATATTAATTTTTTTTAAAGTATATATTTTTGGGGCTTTTATGCCTTTAATGGATAGGACAGTTCAGAGAGTGAAACGGGAGGCAGAGAGAGAGGGGGAATGACACGCAGGATAGGGCCGCTCGACACGGGATTCGAACCGGGGCCGCCTGCAGTGAGGACGGTAGCCTCTACACATGGGGCGGCTGCTCTACCAACTGAGCTAAACCCCGCCCCTGGAGCCATATTTATATAATAAACTAAGTGTGTAAGTGACAAGTCTTTGATTATATCTTTAATTTGATGTTTTGGTTCAGTTTTAATTAGTCAAAAACTCTCTTTGTTGTTCATGGAAACACATTGAACTTCCTATGTGTTTTTAATAGTACTAATAATAACTGTCATAAAACCATAAGAGATGCAGCAACACAGGCAACACGAGAAACCAACAACAAATTGAGACCAGGATGCAGTTAATTAGATAAAATTAATAAAAAAGGGGGTTTACATAATAAAAGGAGATAAGATGAGATACGGTACGATAAGAAAAGAGGTGAAGTAAGTAAAACCAAGAGCATCTGAGTAAAACTGTGAGATAAATGTATGAAACGTTTCACATTAAAACCACTTCCTGTGTCCTCCAGACTCTTAACGCTAAACATTCAGAGGAAATCTGAAAATATGACAGTCGCAGAAAAGCAGAAATGATGTGAAATAAAAACGGTATTTGTGCCAAAAAGAGTAAGAGTTTTTGTTGTGGAAATGTACAAAACGCCGGGTATCATTTGTATTTCTGCGTCTGGTGACATTTAACTGACATTAAACTTTCCCTCCGGTATCTTCTTCTCTCTCCTCCGTCTCAGGTGAACGGACCGCACCATCCCGCCCAGTCCTCCGGCCTGTGACCAATCACATCATCACCCTTGTGGTCCGACCTCCTCCTCTTCCTCCTCCTCCTCCTCTTCTTCCTCCTCCTCCTCCTCCTCCTCTCTGAGGCATCATGGGAGGGAAACACTTTTGTTCTGTTCCTGCCAAAAAAAAAAGGACTAAATGAACAGTTTCAGGCTGCGTTCAGCAGCGTGCGGCCGCCGACGCCGAGCAGCCGTCCGTGTTCGCCACGGACTATTTGTGGATCTGCTGTGGTTCCTGGATGAAGCCTTATTTACTACACCCTCGGTTCTTATTCAGTCGTTTCCTTAAACACTCTTAAATACGAAGCCTGACATCGTCTCCACGCTGCGGTCGCGTCATAATGTCAGAGCCTCGGTCAGACGCTGGATGACGTTGGTCTGGATCTCCGCTCCGTCTCATTCCACCAAACAACTCAGAACGAAGTAAAGACTAAAGCTGCGTTTCACTCAGCCGGAAGTTGGAAATTCACGCAGTAAAACCAGCCTCTGTTCTCCTACGGTTGTAGCTGGAAAAAACCCCAGAGAGAAATGAACAGACGGGGGGGGATTTCCTCTGATCGACAAACACAAAAACATCACAACTTCTCTGTTTTACAGCACAAAGCGAGGGAACAGTTTGACACGTTGGGGAATATTCTCACCCACCTCATTGCTGCAAGTTTGATGAGAAGATTGTTGTGTATTTGTGTCAATAAATATGAAGCTGAGAAACATATAAGAGCATAAAGACAAACGATTAATGTGAAAATTTGTTTTTTTTTACACTTATTGTGTCGGTGTGTGAGCTTTAATTGAGCCGATAGCTGGAGTTTGTCACCGCTGAATAGCTGGAGCTTCATATTTAACACAGATATTCACAGTGTGTGGGAATATTTCACCAAAATGTTAAACACAGATGATTCTGGTTGGATTTAAAGTCACCTGCTGAAACTGTAACATAAAGTTTGGTCCAATATTAACCAATTATCAATGCATCAACAACAACAAAAAAAAACTTCTGTTGCATTTTCTTAGCAGGAAGTCGGTCATGACTCAGCTGCATCAACGAGTTTCTACCCACAAACCACTACCTTTGTAAAATCAATCAATCCGCACACTTTTCACGGCTGATCAATCACTGGTTCCTGTTTCTTAAATGAGAGGATTTTGCTGCTTTTTTTTCCTGTTTAATATTGTTTTAAATCACATATTTTGGAACTTTTTTCTCACATAGAAACAAGCACATTTCAGTTTGTTTTTTCCACTTTTCCACACGTTACTAAAACCACAGAGGTGTCAGTGCAGAAGCTTTTCGTTTGTTTACAGCAGAGTTTGTGTCTAAACACACTCACACTTCACCGTGTCTTCTTCTGCTCCTCTTGTTGCCTCACGTCTTTTCTCTCTATCAGTCTGAGAACATTTTTTATTTTTATTATTATATAGTATTATATCGTCTTCCTCTGTTAGTCGCTGTTTGAAGGCCTCACTTTGTTTCAATGATACACAAACCAACGAGGAGACGAGCGGCTATAAAACATAAAACAGACATTTTCCCTCTCGCATGATGAGAAAAAAGAGCTGTGTTTGATGATTTTGTCTTTTTTTCCTTTTGCCTTTTGCTAATGGAGCCTGAAATCTTTTGTGCCTGTTTGTCTGTTTTGTTCCTCACTCACTAAATTCCTCTTTATTTGCACAGTTAGTTCCACTTTTCTCTGTGTTTTCACAAACCCACAAGTCGTTTGTTTTAACTCCGACTACCAGACTTTTTTTTTTTGCTTTATCAGGGTAAAAATCAAATCAAATGTACTGAACTTTTTCCAGCAGTCGTCATGTAGCAAACTTGTTTGTCTGGTCTCAGAGGAAACACCGTCATCTGCAGCTTTGAATCAGTTCTGCTGGAAACAAACAAACAAACAAACAAAGCTCCTGTCTTCACATGTTTTCACTCACAAACACACAAACTCATCTACAGTCCAGAAAATCCCCAAAAGGCATGTGACACTATCGTAAAGCTTCAGCTTCAGCCTCTTTAGTTTTAGTTTTTGAGATGTTGTACGTTTTAAATCAACACACAGTTGGTCGTCCTGTTCAGAAAATGCAAACAGAAGAGTTTTTAATCAGCCGTTACTCTTTAAAACTTCATTTTCTAAAAGTAAATGATCTGGGGTGAGATGGCTCAATCAGAGACGCCCCCTCGTGCTTTTACAGAAATAAAGATTTAAAGATGATGTGTCGTTTTTAAAATGTCGTCAATGTTCAAATCAACTGGTCTCACTGTCGAAGAAATGAAGAAACAAACTGAAAAGTTATTGTCAGAACTGTGATTGTGTCCGAATGTATAGATATAAATATATATACTGTATATACATGATGAGCCAAATCTCTGGAAATGAATATAATCTGTTTTTGTTTTTTTAAATGATGATTTCACAGTGATAAATGCAAAAAGGTTCACAGGAAGTGGCTTCATCTGTGTTCCTGTACTGTGTCTTTTTTTTTTTTTTTTTACTTTACACTGATTAAACTGATTTTTGTTTAAAGTGTTTTTTCCACTTCCTGTTTGATAAACAGCTTCAATGGCTTTTTAATTTTAGTCAAGAAAGAAGCTGAACACAAAGACAATAAAGTGAATCAGCGACCAGTTTGTCTTCGTATCGTCTCTACACATCGAGCGCATGTTGAGTGTGTGCTGCAGGTTAAATGATATTTGCCGTTTGCTGCTGTGTTGCCTTGAACAACTGGACATATGAAACCTGAAACTGAATCTGTAGCAGAGAGAAGACAATAGAAAAAGTCATAAAGTTTTGTGTCTTTATCCGAAGAACAGTGTGTTCAGCATCTGAGCTGAGGTCAGGTCGGCCGGGGAGGGAGGGAAACTCATCCATCACTAGGAATAAAATCAGCAGCAAATCCAAACCAGGAAGACTCCCAAGTCTAAGAGAAGCAGCAATTACATGCTGGAGAGCTGCGAGCCGCACTGTGGTCGTCAAACTTTCCTGAGTTTACATGGAAGGTGTTGGACGTTAATTTAGATTTCAGGGAAACTTCAGCAGCGAGATAAGAGCAAAACTGGACTCGTATTTGAAAAAAGAGACAAAATCCAGAATGTGTTTCAAATGAACCAAGATTCAATTTAGTGTTGTCTTGTCCCTTTAAGCCTCAGCACTGAATGAACTCCAGGTGTTTATGTTGTTCAGGTTTCAGCCCCCCGAGCACCGAGTCTCCGTTTTAAAACCAGAGGGATGATGATCATCAGGAGCAGAGTGGTGTAAATCAGCGGTGAAACAAGGATCCTTTTTCAGATTTATTGTGCACAAGCCCCAAAATAATGTCAGTACCCAGGTCTCGTTTAAAAAGGTACCTCTTTAAATTTTACAACCAAAAAGCCAGAATAAGTAAAAAAAGAAAAGAAGAAATAAAACCAGATTGCAACAGCGTTACAAGCTTCACATTAGTCCTGCAGGAAAACACTTTGAAACCACAACTCACAACAAACTGAGCTTCAGCTGTTGCACTGATGTGATGATCCTAAAAGTTTTTGCGCCGATAGAATCAGGAGACTTGGAGCTTTTCAACGGTGTCGACTTTGTCAAGGTTGACTGACGGTTGTGAGTCTGGTTCAGACCAAAAACACTGAGGCAACCACAACCACAGGCCAGTGGCTGCAGCTTTCCAGAGGTCCCTGAACTCAACATGTGTGACATAAAATATTATATAGAGCTGACTTCTATCACGTTTATCTGTATCTGCTCATTGAAATGTAGTGAAGTTTAAAAAATAACTACATAATATTAATATCTGGCGCACATGAAGGCTGTGAGTCAAACTAACGAGCTTTGTACTCTCACATTATGAAGTCACAAATTTGGACAAACAATCTGAAGTTTAGAAGAAAAAATACTCATAATTTTTGAATTTTAAATTGAAAATTTATGAAGAAAAAATTACAAATTTGTTTTAAAAAAAAAAGCTAAACAAAAACTTTTTTTAAATCAATGATGATATATATAACTACGTAAACTTACGTAACTATATGATGTCACTGGTGGTGTCAGTGTTCTTACCAACTGTAAGCACGTGTTTTCTAACTTAATTTTTTTAAATATAAGTTTTTTTCTTGTATATTTGAGAGTAGTTTTTTTTTCGTAAATTTGCCCATTTTTCTCACAAACTTGTGTTTTTTTCTGCAAAATTTGTAACTTCTTAATCCTCTCCCTTCCAGCTGATCTTCTTTTTAACCTACAATGACTCAAATACTGTACATGACCTCAGTTTTTAAAGTGGAACTATGCAAGTCCAGTCGCTTTTTCTATGTTTTAGTCGCTTTTTCTCTCCACAGAGCTCCCCCTACAGTTTGTGCATAGAGAGTGCATATTTTCACTGTCGTAAAAACCCACCCCTAACCCTCCTCCACCCTCGGCCATGTGAATTTGTAGCAAAGCCGTTGAAAAGGCAATCTGTGGAGCGATGTCCAGCGAGGTGGGTAACGTTAAAGGTTGGGTTGGAGATCTTATTCTGGATCATTTTTTACTAATCTGCTAAAAAATCCTCTTAACACCCGATTGCAACTGAGTAAATAAAGGCTTTGTCACAAAAATGAAAAATATCACTTGCCTGGGGAACGAACAAGCCTGGAAAAACACCATCCAATCACGTACAATGTCACGTTGTAGTCAACTGGCTCGTGATGTGTCGATCAAGCTGCCGCCTCTCTCCCTCTCCAAGCCACACTCCAGTCTGATGTATCAATACTATAGCTCTGGCAATGCGCGTTGGGTGTCTTCACCCACGTCCGCGGAAAGATGAAGGCGTGGCTTCAGACAGAAGTCTGAGGAAAGGGGCTGGGACTTTTGACTTGTGTGTTTTCAAAATGTGGCCTGATAGAACCGATTTTCCAGGATCTCCAACCCGACCTTTAACAAGAAGCGGTTACAGATTACTGGGGGTGTTGGTGTTGTAGCGCCGAGACGAGAGCTGGGACACCGGGTCGGAGGCTCTGATCTCGCAAAGTTGGTTTTCATCCAAGAGACAGGAGGTGGAAGGAGAGACAGAGAGCCTCCATTCTCCCTCTAACAAGTCATTTCACCATCACAATCACTCTGAAGCTCTTTAAACAGAAAGTGCAGTGATTGGTTAAAACAGCTGAAAGCAAACAGGAGTTAATAGTGGAGCTAAAGCTGCAGTGGTTTTCACACCGGCAGGATGATTCATAATAAACAACAGTGTTGGTTGTACTGGAGGAACATTGAGAAACATAAGAACGCAGAGGAACCGGTGTTGACTCCTCATGTTTGTAATAGTTTGGTTTAAAGATGGCGCTGAGGAGCAGGACGACTCAGACCAAACCTCTTATTAGGATCAATTTGTGGAGTAGTTTTGTTTTTTGTTTCTTTCATTTTGGTTTTTTTGACACTAAGTAAAACACAGATCATCAGTGTTTTCCTGCATGTGGGATATTTCCAGTGGTTTTTGCAGAATAAAGTGAAAGAAGATCCTGAACATGTCGTAATGTGTTTTGACAGTGCAGCTGTAAACAAACACACAAAGTCTTCACCCATTTGTGTTTGTCTTATGGTTAATATGTGCGTGTGTGGATTTACCTGCAGAGATGAGGTCACATGCACAGGCCTGAAGTGAGTTTTTTTCTCCCCCCTCTTTAAGACACAGGAAGCACTGAGACACATAAGTGGCTGGATCAGAAGATAAACAGCAGGTGTTGCACTCAGAGTTGTTTTTTTTCCACCGGTCTCACCTTCCCTCTCCGCAGAAAACACCATCATGTTCCAGGAAGTAGAAGAAGTGGCCGTGCGCTGATTAAAAACCCTGTCTGCTCTCCACTGTCCTCAGCTGCCCACATCCTGCTGCTGACCGCCGCGACCCTCTTTCATCATGTCTCATCTTTAATCTCTCTATTGGTTCTGGCTGGATTAGAGACGGACGGGCACGGACAGACGCTGCCACCCTGTAGATGAAGAGAGAGAGAGAGAGAGAGGGAGCAGCGGACAGCGGAGGAGAAAATCCATCTTCTCCGGACCTCCCTCCGTGACAGGCCGGGGATTAGCTGGTTTAAAACACAGAGAGAGGCAGGGGGAAATGCTCAAAACACACTGTGAGGACTTCAACCTGCTCTTTCTGACAGTTCAACATGCACAGCAACATCACTCATTTGTGGCAACAGATCAACTTTACCTCCAGGAAGTAGGAAACCGCCGCTGCCACGACACACAACGTCAACATTAAACACACGTCAGCCCATGTACAGTCCAGAAAATAAATATTTAGACTCTTACACATGATTTTTCGTTCGAGCTCTGAGCCGAAGCGCATTGAATTTGAAACATATGAATAATGATACAACATTAAGATACAGAGGCGCAGCTTTAAGTCGAGGATGTTTACATCTATACAATATTTAAAGAACCATGTAGATAGCCTACACATAGCTTTACATTGTATATTATTTACTTTCCGTCAAGAGATAAAGGAGGAGATTGATGCCACTCACATCTGCAGCTTTAAACATCAGGCTGCATCCACCAGCTGGTTAGCTTAGCATAGCGTGGTTTAGTACAGAGAGGAGAAACAGAAGGAAGCAGCTCGCCTTGGCTGTGTCTGAAGGGAACAAATAAAATCTGCCTAGCAACAGCGCTAACACTCACTAATTAACAAGCTATTTCTCTTCTAATTAATCCACACAGAACTCGACGATTCACCGTTTTACAGCTCAATAAAACGAGCAGAACAAGCCAGAGTCTGTTCACTGATGTTCAATGATGAAATGACACTGAGCTCAGACGTTATGTAAACGTCGTTTTAATGAATATAATGTCACTTTAAGCTCATGAGCTCATCGCGTGGCAGCGTTTTCTGTGAGAATTTTTCCTCTTTAACATAATCTGACTTTTCACCTTCAGAGAAGTCCAGGGAAAACCAGAATCCAGTGTTTTTTTGACAGAGTGAAAGTTAGAGGATGAAGTCTCAGTAGCCACACCCTGAACTTTAACCTATAGTCTATTGTCTATTTTCCTCTATGTGGGACCTTGATGTGAAAACTTTACATCATGTTGTAGTGAAGAAGAGGTCAAACTACCATCGACTCATGAGGTTGTCCTGTCACTATGCCCCCAATTGATCATGCACCCTGGCTACATCCCTTTGGCCAAGTGGCAAGCACGTATGACTCTTACCCGGGAGGTGTGGGTTCAATTCCCGCCTGGGCTCTCTTCACCTTGCCACAAGGTGATGAGTAAAAATCCAGGTCATTTTTGGATACATTTCGAGTCGCCCATTGGTGATCATTAGGTAGAATACAGGTGAAAGTCTTTGGCTTCGTTTTCCACAGTAATTACCCAGTCATCCTTAAAGCATGAACTTAAATTTACTATAGACGGGTTTCTTGTGTACGAACAATAATAGGCACGCGCACGGTCTGATGGGGGGCGGATAGCAATTTGAACACATTAGCTAGCATTAGCATGTTACCATCACAACGCGACCTGCCCATCTGCCCGTGTGTGTAAGTGCCTGTTTGTGCGAGGAGGAGAGAGAGAGAGAGTCGCGGCCGCCAGACTCGTTTAGGAAAACGCTGGATGCGCTGGTTGATAAGTTTCGTTTTTATCAGACCCATAGCTATAATATTCCCAGTGATGAATGGATTTCAGATATGTAACTGGCTATCATGGCTCGACATTTGCAGTTATCTCATAGAGAAGCCCAGTGTGTACACAAACAACAATTTGCGTGCATATAAGTCTGTATGTGCAAAACTTTTTAATTTTTAAAAAATGTATATTATTTTTAGTTTTATGACACCAGTGCTGCACACACTCTCACCGCCTTTAGGACCTTCGGGACCAATCCGCCCTTTTAATGGCCTGGAGCCATGATCTTCTTTTTTTGGCAAACTCGGATGAGATCCCCTCGGTTTATTATACAATTTCCATCCGTCCTTTTGCTGGTTTGTGCAGTTAACACCACAACAACTCCTTGTCCTTTTCGTTTTCTGCTTGACTCCGCTTGTAAACAATGAGAAATGTCCCGCTTTCTGCCCCCTGGCTGCGCACACACATCTGCGATGACGTTGCATAGAAACCAGTCTATACTGTAGGCTAATTAACAACTAAATTAAAATGAAAAGCTCAAAATTGATGCAGCAGACGTCCCATCATCACATCAGGACCAACGATGAGCGGGAAGTTGCAGCTCACAACCGAGAAACAGAACCAACACACAGAAAACAATCACATTTAAACGAATGTGAAAAGCTCGAACTTTCCTAATTTGAACACAGAGCTGCTGCGGGTTTAGTTCAAATGAGTTAAATGCTGACTTGACATGAGTGGACAATATGAAGGCTGGTTTTGTTTTCTGAATATGAGCTGTTAGCTTCTAAGCGTTCGCTGCCTCCGGAACCAAACAGAGGACCCAGAGTGTCCCTGGTTGGTGATGATACTCAGTGTACTTTCTAAAGTCCACAGCTGCAAGCCGAATGTTTTTGCTTTGATTCAAGACAGTTGCTTCATCGTGTTTCGAGATGGAGTCCCAGAGGGAAAACTTGCGACAGTTGGACTGACGACAAGGTGCAGGCCTCGTCGAGCATTTTTGTGGAACATGACATCCAACCGGAATTGGAAATTTGGCGACTCAGGATGAAAAGGTATATGACAAAAAGTATCATTGAGATTGAGCCAACTCAACTTTATCCACACTGTCAAACAGGTCTTAGTGATGCATGGTTTGCTAAATCTCTGCGACACAGACAACAATGAGCAACACACTGCAATAACTCAAAATCTTCCCAAGAATATTTGTCTTATTTCTTGTCAAAATGTCTCATTTCTAGTCAAAACTCATCTCTTCCCACTTTAAATAAGACTCATCACCTAAAAATTAACTTGTTTTTAGATCATTTTCACTTGGTTGAAACAAATTTTCACATGAAATAAGTAGAAAAATCTGCCAGTGAAAGCAGGTTTTTTGTGCTTGTAATAAGGAAGTAAAACTTGCTCCACTATCAGATTTTTGTACTTATTTCAAGTGAAAATCTGCTTGAAAGAAGTTAAAAAAAGTGACTAAAAACAAGCTACTTTTTAAATGTGATGAGTCTTATTTTAAGTAGAATGATATTTGTTTTGACTAGAAATGACATTTTGACTAGAAATAAGACAAATATTCTTGGTATGATACTTGAGCTTTTGCAGTGCAGAAACTTTTTAGTTCCTGAAGAAAAGTACACGGACCAAAAAACTCCAGGTACTTTTTTTTGGAAACCACCTTTACCCTTGTATTGATGAGTAACTTCAGAGATTCAAAGTTCTTCTCCAGCTGCTTCAAATGCACAAAAAGTAAGTAAGAATATATCCTAAAATACTGACCTAGAGGAGGAGCTTATAAAACAACTTGATCTCCTCTGTTCGCTCAGACAAACTGAACCAAACTCGTCTCAGTTGAGGATAAAACCCTTGAGTCCGGTGACGAATCTCAGCTCGTAGAGGCCGACTGCCTGGTGCGCAGCTGTTTTACACAGTGATGTTTTCCCATGATGAAGTCAGCTCAACTCAGCACCTGTAGGGAGTCTGACAGGATGAACGCTGATGACTAATCTGCAGGGTCACTCGCACTTTCGCACATATTGGAAGTTGAAGATGAACACGATTAAAGACGAAGTGGCTCAACGACAGCGTCCGTGAAATCAAACGCAGACTTCAGGGCAACGACGGCAGAAATAACCAACTTTAAGCCGAGACTCGTGTGGATGCAATCAGTGTTTTTCATGACCAACATGTGCTCGCAGCCATTAGGCCTCAGCGTTCCCCCTTTGAAGCTCATATTTAGACAGCGCGAGAGTGGTCTCCTGATCAATCAAATCAAGGTCTGACCTCCAGATGATGAAAAAATTAAAAGAAAATAAGTAGCAGCGCATGAAGCAGCAGGGGGAACGGTGAAGTGAATGTGTGACGATTTGTCGAGAGAGTGTTCGGTCAACATCACGGTCAAAGCCATAAAAAAAGTGCGTGGCGGCGCTAATGAGACCTCTTGGGGCCGAGTCGCTCCCAATGTCGTTACCTCTTCTCCTGCTGATATTTTCCTCTGTTTTACACTGATGCTGCTGCAGAGAGTGACTCATGCTCTTTGGTTGCGCATTTTATTTACTGTCACCCATCCAACGTGTTGGTTTGCCCCCCTTTAACCAGTGGCAACCACAGTCCACAGCATGTGTGTGACCCCATGAAAGCGTCTGCATCGTCTGGAGCTCGACATAATAAAAGAGGAGAGGAACACAAACAGAAAAGGCTCGGATGTCGACGCAGGCAAACAGCATACACATAAACCAGAGGAAAATGTGATGCATGCTGAATCCACACTGAGGTGACACTAAAACCCAGAGTAGACTGAGAGTCTGCAGCAGCTCCATGAGGCTCCGGGCTCAGTGGGCCCGTTAGCCTGTGAGCTAACACGCTAACGGTGACAGTGTTTACAGGCTGACGTTCAGCAGGTGTAACGCTGCAGAGCCAAAATATGTTAGTGTCATCATCATTTATTTATTTATTAAAAGTGTTTCAGTTTACACTCTGACTGCTGTTCATATAAACACAGGTCCACTCCAGTGTTTCCACCCTAAAAGCCTAAGAGCCTCTCGGGGTCATCCCGACAGTATGTTCCCCGCTGTGTATGTGAACATAGGACTCTTTTTCTAAAAAATGCTGCAAATAAAAAAGCCACAACAGAAGTGAATATTATTGCCGATGCACGGGTATTTTTATGTGAGAGAAGAAGAAGAAGACCAAGAGAGAGAAATAAGAGGAAGTGTCATGTAGCGACATTAAAAACACCAAACTTTTGACTTACTTATTCATTCGTTTTTCTTCTTATTTCTCATCTTCTTATTATTTCTCTGTTTTATTTGCATCATTGCTTTTTTTATTTGCAGCGTTTTTTTCTTGCAGCGTTGTTCGAATGCAAGTTTGTTTTTGCATCATTCCTGTGTTTGCAGCGCTTGCAGCTCGTTTGCAGCTCGTTTGCCCTTTTCGGCCACCATAGGGTCCAGTAGTTCCCCGCTTTTCCCCAAAAGGACCCGGGGAACATGCAGTTTTTGGTCCCTTACCTGGAAGTGGAGTTGTGACTTTGCAGATTTTTGCCTATTTTTGAGTGAGAAGTGTAACTGTCACATTGGTTGGGTTTAGGCAATGAAGAAAGGAGTTGGTTAAGTTTAGTAAAAAGACCAGGTAGAGGCTAGACAGGCCAGATAGAGAGAGAGAGTCCAGATAAGTAGAGAGAGTCCATTGATTGGCAACAGCGGGGAAAATAGGAACATTTTTTTGAAAAAGGGTCTTACTCTATTTAATCAGGATGTCACATTGAAAGTATATATCGGTAGTTTTTTAAAGTGAGAACTGGAAGTCAGCGCCTCAAAGTTACATTTCATCTTGAGGGGACAATGAATCTCTACAACACGTTTCACAGGAATCCATCCAGTAGCTTATCACCCTCACGGTGGGACTTGAGTGTCAGTAAAAACCTCCATCCATGTGATAGACGTCAATAAAAGTCAATAAAATGTTTCCACTGAGGACCTTGAATATATAATGTAACAGCGATCTATCCAATGATTGTCAGAGGCGTCATTAAAATCAGTAGGGTTCATCCTCTGGGGCTCATGAAGAACTGGAACAAACCCACAGCAGTCTAATATCTGATACTTCTGGATGAAGTGGCAGTGAAACGGCTGCTGCAGGATAAGAAACGTAATGTAGCAAAAAATAAAACTCAGCCAACCCAGCCGACAACCCTGAAGACACAACCCACTTGACCTCGTCACGTCCACACACTCCACAGATTACTTATGGAAACCTATCAAACACAGATGGTGTTGAAGCCACATCTTTAATCACAGCAAACATCTTCATGGGACACGGTGAGGTGCTGGCCTCTGTGTGTGTGTGTGTGTGTGTGTGTGTGTGTGTGTGTGTGTGTGTGTGTGTGTGTGTGTGTGTGTGTGTGTGTGTGAATGTGCCTTGGTCAACATAGTTGTCCGGCCTGTCTTTTATCACAGCCCAGATATGTGGCAGCGTTTCAAGCCGAGCATGTGCTGGCTTGATTAAAACTGAACGCCCAGCCTGGCTCTGCCTCTGTGAATGGTGTGTGTGTGTGTGTGTGTGTGTGTGTGTGTGTGTGTGTGTGTGTGTGTGATGCTGGAGGGGGCAGGACGGGGTCAGAGCACAGTGCAGGGGGGCGGCCGCCAGGGGGACGAGCTGCTGCACGGTGGGTGCAGGGGTCAAACATCTCTGCTTTGTCAATCTATTAATCAATCAATCAATCAATCAATCAATTACATTTTATTTATAGAGCAGTTTTCACACAAAAGGAAGCAGCCGTTTTTGTGCTTGTAATAAGAAAGAAAAACTTGCTCCACTATGAGTGAAAATATGCTTGAAAAAGTAAAAAGTGTCTAAAAAAAACAAGCTAATTTTTAATGTGATGAGTCTTTTTTTTAGTATGATTATATTTGTTTTGACTAGAAATGACATTTTAACTAGAAATAAGACAAATATTCTTGGTAAGATTGTGGATTTTTGCAGTGCAACACTTTGGGCTGCTTCCTTTTGTGTGAAAATTAAATTATAATACAATGTCAATTCTGAAAATTAAACAAATATCTATTAAACAATAGTTAATAAAAAAAAAAAGGCAAGAAAAGGCTAAAAAATACTGGTAATAATCTAAAAAAATAAAATAAAATAAATAAGATCCAGTTAAAAGACTAAAAAGGTAAAGAGGGTAATCATCACCACATTGTGTTGGTGTGTGTGTGTGTGTGTGTGTGTGTGTGTGTGTGTGTGTGTCTCCACACATAAACAAGCGTCCAAACATGCTGTATCTAACCGCAGCACACACACACACACACACACACACACTGTAATCAGTACAACAACTTATCTGCAAAGCTGATAATGTTACAGTGTGTGTGTGTGTGTGTGTGTGTGTGTGTGTGTGTGTGTGTGTGTGTGTGTGTGTGTGTGTAGCACTTGGGCGTGTAAACCCATTATCTCTATTAATGCACCCTGGGAAAGCAGCACTTTTACTTTTACTCCATGTGTTCGCTTTACACGAGTGTTTTAGAGACGGGTTTGACAGCTTCTCCCAAATAAACACAACTTTTTAAAACAGACTGTAAACACACTGTGGTCCAAAAACTGAATAACACACACACAGAAACACATCATAAATGACAAACCAGCAGCTTTACTAGAATAAAAACAAGTTACAAAAACAAGAACAAGTATTTTTATTTATTTATTTTTTAAAAGCTTGTATAATTTTGATGTACTTGCAGTTGGTGCCACCTCAGAGGGAAGTAAAAAAAAAAAAAAAAAAAAGTTTAAACTCTGCTACTGCTACTGCAGCTGGAATTTCTGGTTTCCTTTGAGAGAAAGAAAACATGCAATAACTTTATAATACTTCATCAATGCACTGTCATTGATTAAAGTAATGGTTCCCAATGGCCCTTGAAGATGAAGTGTTAACTGTCAACACATTTCTTCATGAATGGTCTCATTTTAAAATACAGTTTCATGCTCGAAATAAATCAAACATCAGAGAAAAAGAAAATCTCCACAAGAAGTTCATTAGTTTTTTAATCATGGGGAATAGGAAACCACCAGTCTTCATTATAAGACACAACAAGATTTAAATCTGAGCCTAAAATCATCAAATATTTCATTTACATATGCAGCCAAGTGAATTAGATGCTTTGTTGTGAGCAGACATATCAATAAAGTTGTTAAAAAGTGAACTTTATTTAACATTCAGAGCAACATGGTCATTAATTTAAAGTGTTGTGTGTGCACTGGATGTCATTAAATGCCGTACCAATCACCAATCAATCAATCAGTCAATCAATCAATCCCCATTCAACTACTGCTCCTTGTGTTGTTTTTTTTCACCGTCTTTCTGCAGAATGAAACAAACCTCCTGTTGAGTGTGTGCACCTGCTGAAGTTTACATTTAGGGTGTGTTTGATTTCTCTTCATTCTTCATTCTGGCTGAGTGAGGTAATAAATCATTTAATTCCTGCCATAGTTTACTGAGGTTCAGAGAAGTTCAGAGAAGTTCAGAGAAGTTCAGAGAAGTTCAGAGACCGGACCGCTGTAACACTTGCAATTCCTCCAATAAGTATATAAGTTATAAATCACCTGATTCACTCTCTACCTGCAAAACATAGTCCTTATTCCACCTGTGGTCGACACACACTGTTTTAGAGAGAGGGAACCAGTATTTTTATTATAATTTACTTAATTTTTGTAATATAACTACATGTTTTGTAGTCAAACTCGCCAGTCTCATGTAGCCATGTTTAATGCTAGTATGTTTTAGCTAATGTTAGCTCTCACCTAAGCTAATAACAGTCCTATAAATAGTTGATTTATTGATCTATTAAGGTGGAGGACAGCTGATTGGACGGCCCCTGTCGCGTCAAGGTAAATATGTTCCCTTTGAGTAAAATGCATCATTCTGACTTAAATTCATGCAATAGATTATTTGTGATAACTGTATAAAACATTTTGCTGAGTTCAGATTTGGTTTTTCTCTCTTTCTTCCTCTGAATTTCCAGAGAAGTTACTGTACAGTCACGACTAAGAGGCTGATGGATGCAGACTGTTGTTGGACTCAGGCCACTTCATACTCCCTGTTTGGACCTGAGCTCAGCAGATGCAAAGACACAAAAACAAATCTGCTTAGTTGCCTGGATACCTGTCACCATCAGTCTGGGAGTTACATGTAGTTAAGTAAAAGCAGCGGTTTCTTATAGCAGCTCTCTGTTACGTCTCTTTGTGTCTGTGAACAGTTTCCACCAAAGAGACATTTCCTTTTCACGTGGTTTCGTTTCAATAACACTTCAAATGATCCAATATCACACAAAAGACCAGAACAGACCAAAAAATGAAAACAGATTAGAGGTTATTTTCTCTCTTTCCGTTTCTATTAATCACCTCATAACTAAACCTCTCCGATTTATGTTGTGACCCACTGAGTGGCTAAATATGAACCACCGGTGTAAACTGCCTGTCAGCATTAACACACTGAAGCTTTTACTCTCATACTGTGTTCATGTGTTCAGGCAGGTCATAGACCTGAATAAATACTTTAAAGGGATAGTTCAACATAATCCATAATCCGTATAGTCATAGCAGTAGGTTTGTTACCTTTAATTGTCGGTGCAAGCTATTTTTGGAACGGCAGAGCAGAGCCGCGAGCTGCTCAGAGCTACGCTACGGAGGCTCATGGGATTTCTTGGTTTCCTTCATCAAACTCATCAAATACACAATCCAACAACTCCACAACGCTCTGGTGGACAAGTTGTGAGCTGCACATTCACCACGCTATGAGATAATAACGTAACGTTACGAGACAGAGTTGTTTTAGAGGTAAATGCAGAGACTGCTTGCTGAAGAACTGCCCCCAACAGGAACGCACATCAGCCGTTTTGCATGAATTTACCTCTAAAACAACTCTGTCTCGCAACATTGTGTTATTATCTCATAGTGTGGTGAATGTGCAGGTTACAACTTGTCCACCAGATCGTTTTCGGAGTTGTTGGATTGTGTATTTGATGAGTTTGATGAGGGAAACCAAGAAATCCCATTAGCCTCCGTAGCGTATAGCTCTGAGCAGCTCGCGGCTCTGCTCCGCCGTTCTAAAAACAGCTTGCACCGACAAATAAAAGTAACAAACCTACTGCTATGACTATAGGGATTATGGCAATGGACCGATTCGCCAAAATGTTGAACTATCCCTTTAAACCTAGATGAAGATCCTTTTTTTTTTTGGTTTCTGGCAGGCAACCTGAGCCAAATAACAGCTAACCAACCCATTCACCTTGAGGACATGATGACAGGAAACTAAATGACACCAACCATTACCAAGATTTAAATCGACCTACAGTAATAGGCCTATTGGAAGTTACAACACCTCCTCCAACTCTGATCAAGCAGAGAGCATGCAATGGTCCTGTTCACCAGATCCCTCTTAATGAGTTGGGAGGGTGATGCCGGCGACCCGTTACATAATAAATTTCTCCTGCATAGTTTCAACATGAAAGTGAAACGTGGTGTTAGACATTTGTTTCTCTCGGGGATGTGCAGCAGAGCCTAAACCTCTGACGGCGCGAGTCTCGGCCCTCTGTGGTCTCCTCTGATTCGTCCCTCACATGTACTGTAGTCTCACAGACACATGGCTCCATTGGACGGGGATCAGACACCCTGAAGGAAGAGCTAGGGACCATATCTCTTAAAGGGGCAATAATGGGAACAACATGTATGAGTGCATTAGAAAGCACAGAGACAGGAGGGACACAAACGCAGTCAGATGGAGTCTGAGCTCCACATGCTGCAGCGGTGTAACACACTCATGTAAATCCTGAGGAGACAGACACGACAGCAACGTCCATGATCCAGTTCATGCCTGGAACACGATCTGTGCGGCTGCCTGAGTGTGTATGCTTTACATAGACTGATGGCTGCAAGGTGCTGTGTGTATACATGTGTGTGTGTGTGTGTGTGTCTATGAGTGTGTGTTGGGTCTTTCTGGGAAACAAACCACCAGTGCGTGGAAATGTACATGAGAACAACCCCCCCTCCTCCTCCTCCTCCTCTCCCTCTCTCTCTCTCTTCTTTCTCTGTTTCAGCCACAGGTCGATCTCCCTCCACACACCACCCATCCACCAGTGCGTGGAAATGTACATGAGAACAACCCCCCCTCCTCCTCCTCCTCCTCTCCCTCTCTCTCTCTCTTCTTTCTCTGTTTCAGCCACAGGTCGATCTCCCTCCACACACCACCCATCACCTGTTTCTCGGGACCTTGGTCTCCTCCTATATATGGCTCTCTGTCTCCACTGGTGGTTGAAAGGCCGGGGGGGTGGGGGGTGGGGTGGGTGGCTGCTGATGTTTGCACAGCTTGCTTTATTCCTTAGAAGGGAGGACAGTTTACATGAGCTGCTCAACTTCTCACACTTTTCTTTTTCTCTTTTTAAAAAACAAAAGATGTTTTTAAATTTGTTTCCTTCACAGGTCAAAGTCCAGACAGTTGCCACATGCAGTGGGAGGTTTAATGGGTCAAATGGACCTCAGGCTATGGTGATAGCGCTTGGGTGGAGCTGCATTCAATTCCTTGCACATATCCATGTACTGTAGTGTAAACACAGGCTCTAAGACAGGTTTCTATATATTCATTAAGCTTTATTTGATATTTTATCTTTATTTGATTAAACAGATTCAATTCTACTGCATAACATGATACTTGTGGTCTGACAGATCACTTTGGAAAATCTTATTGCTGCAGTTTTTATGTTTTAGGCGACAGTTGTATCTCCAACTCTGTGTCAGTTTAGTTAAAGCTTTTAGAGCAGCCGGTTAATGCCAATGGATTTGGAATGAAAATCTCAATAATAACATATCGTGACTGTATTGTTTGGGTGTCCACATAATGTTGCAACTATCACATGTTCCCCATTTTTCACATCTGAAATTTGAACTTCAGCTATTTGTCATTTTTTGCTGTTGCTCCATAGCTGTCAATTCTGTTAATAACAGGCCAAAAGGCCAAATACAACACAGTACAACTTCTTCAGGACAGTGACTCGGTATTGGAAAGTGTTGAGACAGCAGGTTGCGAGCTAGTTAGCACGCTAACTTCATTAGAAGAAAGTAGATGATAGAAAATGAAGCGAATTGAAAGAGTTGCGCCCCACCTCTGGAGACAGCTGTTGGTCAGTAAAGGAAAGAAGCCTGATACTGGGTAAGTAAACAGCTGCTAATGCTAAGTTTAGCTACGTAACAAGAGCACAACTTCATGTCTTGAAAGGAAAGAGAGAAAGTAAGTAAATTAGGTCAGGATCATCACATTTTCTGTCCCACACCTGTAGATGTTATGCAACCGTTAACTGAACCAACATTTACATTTATGTAGCAAACTTTCGCTATCAGACTGTCAGCTAAATGCTACAGTGATGTCATATTTCGTATGCAATTTATATGACTATAAATAAAAGAGAAAAATTAATCTCACATTATTTTAATCTTAATAACCGAAAACATTAACAATGAATTATAGTTTCATTAAATTATTCTCTCAAGGTAACTGGTTCTTAAATTTTAACAATACAGACAAGACAGTTTTTTCTACATATTTTAGTACTATTCTTTCTTATCATTATTTCCTGGATTTTTTTTTTTTTACCATAGAAAGTAAATGTGAGGCAGAGGAAGCCCTGAAAGATCTAATGATAATATGCTATAGAGATGAATGTTTCAGCCCAGCTGTGAATCTCTATAGCTCTCTCATTTGAAAAGCAGGTTTGCGCTTGTGTCCCATGAGCAGAGAAATCTAATTTACATACTGAAACAGAGAGATTTGGTACCGCTCTCTTTGCAGACAGTGCAGCTTTAGAGGGATTAATCATAATTAATTTTATGAAATGAAAATAGGATGTGAATCATTTGATCCTTTCTTTTCCTAGTCAACTTCTGAACTTTGGAAAAGTTTATTAATGCAAAAAATACACCCCAGCAATAGCATGTGGCGTGTTGGCTCTGAAACTCATGCTTACAGTAAATTATCCTGCAGGGAAACAGCAATTCGGGAATATTGATAAGTAATTGGAGAGCACAGCCGGGTTGTGCTGCTGTCATGATGGTGTGGCTGCAGGAGGAGAAGGAGAAGGACAGTTTACACAGACTGTCAAACAGGCTGCGTGTTTAAAAATACATGTTTCACACAGTTACGGACGAATGTAGCAGAGTGAACAGCCTGAGCCAGCTGCAGGCTTTGCTCTATTAGGAGTGACGGGCCGGCCTCCACCGCATTGGAAAAACATAACCAATTAATAATATCTTCACAAATTCTAAGAGCATGAGTTTCAAGGTCAAGAAATCACTGCAAAACCAACGCAGCGCTAATGAGTCAGCGCTACCAGGAACATTCGTCAAAGGATTTCTGCTTTAGGGAGCGGAGCGTAGCATGATATGAAATTTATGGGGTGAGTCCTTGACCTTGGATGCCACCAGCTGGATGGAGGCAAACAGAGGAGTGGGGGGGGGGGGGGCTTTAATGAATCCCACACACCTAATCAGCAGTAAAATATTTGTCACAAAGACGCCCAGTGCATGGATTTCACACATGAATAAGCCGACTGTTCATGCAGGACTTACACTCTGACACTGTCATATCACCAATTAATCCTTCTTAACCGGTATTTATTTTTCTCTCCACAGTTCACGGGCTCACAACTGTTAACCAGTCATGTGCACAGAGATGGGCGACACATTGAAGGAACAATCTGAGGAAACGAGTGGAGAAACTTACACAAATATAAATAAAAGTGAAAGATTTGATGTCACATGCTGAGACCTGCTCACTCAGCAGAACCTGATCCAGCTATCAGGAGATTTGATGGATGATGTTGTCAACGGGGAACCATCTGATCCTCCTAGTCCTCCAGAAAAGACCAAACATATCACTACTTTGTTGATTTACTGGGTGTTTTTGGCTTTATCATTAACAGGTCAGAGAGAGTTGAACCCAGGCCTTTGCAATCAAAGGTAAAGGTATGCCTCTATCGGATGTTTCCATGTTGGCATTTGAAACATTGTAGGGTATTCTTAATTTAATAACTAGCCTATTTTTATACTATCAAATATGCTTTTAAATCTTAGAGTCAGTTTTTTCAGATCAGATGTTTCTGATTCCCAGCCAGAGAGGTTATCTGGCTGGCTCACTCACTGGGTACAACTCCAAAACTAGGAGGACCAATACTACGGCCCCAAAAACCTCCAAAGTTGTGTGAGTTTGTTTTTGTTTAGAAAATTGTAGGTGAATTGACCGATCACAATTTGATTTATAGCAGGTGTGACCAAAACAAATCCTTTCTCTAAGACCTTTCCAAAGACGCGGAGCCAGAACCATCTCACTGGGGAAATCAACATCGGCTGTGTGGGGACACTCTCAATTTGTAGGAAGCAAACTAACAAAAGCAAGCATCCTCAAAGGAACCCGCCCGGACAGAACTTGAAACCAGCTGTTTTAATGTTGGATGAAGTGAAGAAGAAGAAG